>NW_028253052.1:0-600000 GCF_964263255.1 Lissotriton vulgaris
CAAAACATAACAACAAGATTCAAATTTAAATGCTCATCTGATAGACCCATATCTGCCAAGTCCTCCCATAGTGCATTATAGGGGACTTTGGATTAACAAGCACAACATACAGGGTGACATTTTTAAGTAGAACGTATTTCCACAAAATAAGATTGAACCTGAAAATGTGATCAAAGTTAGTGATATTTTCCTTGAACACTGCCTGGAGATAAAAATATTGCAATAGAGTCCCAACACCACTGTTGTAACACCATAATGCAAAATCTATTTTGCATAATGTCAATTAGAATGATTGATCTATAATGTAGGGGATCATTGTCAGAACCTTTTTCATATATGGCACAATTTCAGCGCCAAGCCAGGAATTAGAGATTGGAGCTCTTATTGCTATAGCATTTGTAATAGCCTGTAAATAGTCCCCACATTTCAGCATTATGCCAGGAATTTTGTCCAAACCTGGGCTTTGCCTCCTTTTATATTATTCAAGGCAGTAGTAACATCGTTGATGTTAAATACTAAAAATATAATTTCATTATTTCAGGCTAGAGTAAGGGGTAGAGATGTCTCCCTTGTCAGATGAATTATATAATAAAGAAATCTTTGTCCATACTGATGGCTCAACATGCATTGTCAGCTTTGTTGACCGAGAAGAGCCCCCATGTGATATAATATGTTAGAATGCACAGGACCTTTTTGGATTTTGGGGCCAGTTAATATACCTGACCATTGCTTCATTTTCCATCGCTCAAATTTCCTCTCATAGTACTTTTGTAATGCCTATGTCTTTCACTTATTTCAAAATGTATTCTTGGATTGTAATGCAGATAAAAGTTTCTATTTCACAGCATTGCAGGCATTATCGTTTCATGGATGTTTCCTGGGTTAAGTCCCTGCATGTTTTGAAACATGCTGTGCTTGCCTAAGATGATGACAGTCAAGCAGCCATATCGTCTCTTCAGGATACGAGAATTATTCTTTACATACAATGATGCGAATGATCTGACCTACATTATCATGTCTCCCCTGTTGTCATTACCCAAACACATTTCAGGTCCCAAAGAATGGCTATAATCAGGGCTTAGGAACTCTTTCTCCCTGAGTGGTAATGACAATGGTTCATAGTCGCTCTCATGTTTTTGTAGGACCACCATATCTTTGATGCTGCACCAGTCAGACAAGTGTAATACCATCTAATCAATAAATGAAATCTATGGTCTCTTCATATAAACTGGAATGGAGGGGTCATCCGAAGTAGATTGCGCACTGCATGCCAGAAGACCGCGAGTAATGGCCAAATTAGCCATGTAATTAGACATAGTGGCATAAGCTTTTAAACGTTTCATCTTGGATTTTTCACACTGAGGTATGCCCCAAACTACATTCTCATCCTCCTGGATAGTCATTAACTTTGGGATAGGTTTATAGTTGACATTAAAATCACCAACAATTCATGTTGCATTAGATAGATCTTGGTTTGTTAACATAAATATCTATCCTGATTAAGGTATCCATTTCACTCGATTTGCAATCTCCTCTTTTTTAAACGGTCAGTATTGTGACTTTGGAATACATTACCAAGCTATAGCGATAATTATCGCTAAGCTTGGTTAGCGGGCAAAATAATATCGCCGAGCTTCGCCTATTTTTATCGCTTAGGAGCCTTGATATTATCTCCTAAGCGATAAAAATCGTCCGAAATGCATGAATATCGCTGTAAAGGCAGCGATATTCATGCATTACCGAGCAAATGCTCTTAGCCATGTTATCCACCTACCATCGGATAACATGGCTAAGAACAGCTCAGGCCAGGCATTAGCTTTTGGAGATAATCGCGCTTAGCGCAATTATTTCCAAAAGTTGGTAATAGGAGATAAAGATGTTAGCGACTGTTTCCAGTCGCTAACATCTTGGTACGCCCACTTTGCATGTCATTAGCGATAATTATCGCTGACATGCAAAGTGGGCACCTAAATGCCCGCTATCTCCTACTAGCTGTCGCTAACTGGTGTTAGCGACAGCTAGGTAATAGGGCGGTACAATTATCGCCCCTTTAGCGGGAAAAAGTTCCCGCTAAAGCGGCGATAAGGCCATTGGTAATATGCCCCTTTGTTCCTAGTGGGAAATTGAATTACTAAGCACCGTAAATCCAGCACTATTAGTTAGTATACCTTATATGTCATATGTATATAGAGTTAGCTTCCCAAACATGATCAAACCTACAGAAGGACAACCAGGCTTAGATAAGTTTCAGTTAATGTTATAGTTTGTAGACCTGATGCAGAATACTGAGGGATCGCCCAGGTCTTCTGTAGCATTTTGTTGTCATAGTATCTCTTAAAGTCCTCCCAATCAGAGTAATTTAACTTAATTGTGAGCCTTGATATATTCCATGAAAAGATCTTTAACGTTGATTGATGGACATTGCCGGGACTGGTTGCTTAGTGGACTAGTGCACTCACTACAGGGGCCTGTGTTCGACCTCAAGAACAACGGTTTAATTCCTGGTGCGTCAACACAGAATTTCATCCTTTATGAGGTCGCTAAAATTAGTACCATTGAGTTGGATAACAATAAACGACTCTTATTGAGCGCCAAAATGCCCCTATGGGGGGTGAATGTGTGCTTTACAACTACACGTTATTTGCAGCAATGAATGATGGTACATAGACAGGTTCACTTCAGACATTGGTTGGGAAGTCAGGGGTCGTACAGAAGTTCGAGTGGATTCAATTTCTGCAAGCAGTATTGCATTCTTTAGGAATAGGGGGTTCCTGAGTTGCTCATGGCGGGGAGAATTTCATTTGGTTGTTTACATCTTTTTAGGTTTCGACCTGGCCGTAGCTCTGCGAAGCAGGGCTACGCCCATGCGAAAACTTTTGTTTACAGTATGGGGGACATGAATCCGCCCCTTCTTCCATTGGCTAGCTCCATAAATGGAGGCTAGCCATTGGAAGAGAGTGGCTGTCAATCACGCTTTCCCTGTGAAAACGCGATTCGGGGGCGTTTCTGTGTCTTTTTTTAAGTACTGCCCTCTCCTCTTCCCATTGGCTGGAATTTTACCTTCCAGCCAATGGGAAGGGGAGAGCGCGAAAAACACGCCCCCGAATCTGCCGGCCGGGACACCCCTGTGACGTCATTCCCCGGGCCGCGCTGTGATTGGCTGCCGGCCCGGGACCTGACTTGTTTGTTTGTTCTCTCCTTTATGAGGTAAGTTGTGCCATGTCTTTGTTTTCGCCCCCTCCCGCTCGCTGTCCGTGTCTTTGTTTTTGCCCCCTCCTGCCTGCTGTCCGTGTCTTTGTTTTCGCCCCCTCCCACCCGCTGTCCGTGTCTTTTTCACCCCCCTCCCGCTGTCCGTGTCTTTGTTTTCGCCCCCCTCTCGCCCGCTGTCGGTGTCTTTGTTTTTGCCCCCCTCCCGCCCGCTGTCCGTGTCTTTGTTTTCGCCCCCTCCCGCCCGCTGTCCGTGTCTTTGTTTTCGCCCCCTCCCGCTAATTTGTGCCGGTCTACGTGTCTACTGCAGGTCACATTTATTCACATGCTATTTATTCCCTCACTGACTTTTGTTCTGGATGTCTCCCGACTCCCGGTGAAGAAGAGTGACGCCTGAGCGCCGGCTCTGCTGCTCCTGTGGCGCTGCTGCTTAGTGCTGCAATATTTAATCTTTTTACCCCTGCTGGCTGCATTAATTGAAATACCGCACCCCCGTGGCGTGGATGTCATGTCACTGACTCACTGCCCAATAGTATGGAGACCCGGGCAGTGGTTACGTCGTGGCTGTGACCTCACGTCCTGCTCTGGAAGGAAGTGAGGTCGGATATTCGAAAAGCTGCGGGACCCGACTCGAGTGAGTGGTGTGCTCTTCACGTCCTGGCATCCGGCAGCATTACCGGCAGCAGTAACGTGAATTCATGGCTTAGCAGGACTGCACCATTGCCTTTTTGCCTGCCAGACTTGACTTAGTGGATGTGGCTGCACCGCCCAGGGCGCGAACGAGGCGGCAGTTATGATTCTGTAGCTTTTGCAGCCAGCGCCACCACTGCCTGTCATGATACCACCCTCTCCCTGCTACCCATCACCATGCCGCCCTCAAACAGACTGGGCTGCTGGAAACAGGTTATCCCCACGGAGCTCACAAATACAGGTCTGTAATTACTCACCTTGCATTGTAAATATATTTAATTTTAGAGGGTCAACCTGAGCGTGTACTGTCACTGCTCTCCTCAGGCCTCCCTGAGTGTAAGCTAAGTGTAAAGCTTGACGCTGTCACTGGCCAGAGCACTGAGACGAGGGCGGGTGCCGCCTCAACACTAGCTGGATTACGGATTATGGATCAGAGAGCTGGCCATACTCCCTGACCTTTACATGTGTGCACCGGTACAACCCTCTATGGAGTGTACATATAAGTGCTTTCTTTTGTTTCGACAGCGCTAGTGGCTGTCTGGACGGGTTCACAGGATAAGCCTTTGTATTATTCACTGTTTTATTGCTTCTGTGTGGTGGTGCAAATCGCAGCACTATTCTTAAACCGATTACGTGTGTTCTCTCTCGTTTTAATTGGTAATGTTTCTAGAGTGCAGATCAGATAGTCGGGCCTTCAAAACAAAGTAGGAATTGATGCAGTATTATGTGTTGTTCCAGATGGCCACATGCCATGTAACACTGTTAACCAGCCTTGGATTTATACATACAAACTATTTGGATGAGGGGATTTTAAGCCCAGGCTGGATATAAGTTATACAGTGCAGTTTTGTTAAACATAATGTTTGGTTTGTACAATTGTCATCTATGAATATTATAATGGCCACAAGTCGACAGATATGATGAGTATTATGGATTGTTGCAGAAATATGGGAGTTTAGTCCTGGGGAAGTACGATCCCTTTTCTTAGTCAAAGCAATCGTGAGTCTTAAACCGTCTGCTCTGCAGCATCGAACATCTTGGCTGGGGTGGGATCCTACTATGGATAGTTTTTTCTCCAAGTTTGGTGGCTGATTAAAATCTAAGACAGGATTGTGGTAAGGAAAGTGTTCCTGAAATTTCCGTTAGAGGTGAAAGATAATTTCGAGTGCCTGCTATTATGAGATGAGAGTAATTTAATGGCCGTCTAAGATTAATCTAAGTGATCCGAAGTGGCCGAGGGTAAGAGCTGCGCCATGAGATCGTTTAGTGCTGTTGTCCAGGTATATATCTACTGGATGATTACTGAGGGTGTGTTTGGTGTTACCAAATTACCACTTTCTATTGGAAACAAGAATCTGGATGTAGAGTAATGTGTCACACATTTGATGTGCTGATGCTGTCTTTTGTTTTTTTGTGCTACAGTGTGCTGCTTTATTGCAGTATGATCTGAGTTACAGGGGCGCGATGGAGACCTCAGCAGCCTGTGCGGTGCCTTGGGCCCTACTAGGACCTAAAAGTATGTGAATTGCATGGCATTGCAGACTATGTGATGGTGTGCAAAGGTGCTGCGCAGTTTGCCTTTTATGTAGTTTTGTCATGTAATTTAGGATTAGTTATCATGGGGAAGAAATGCTGGCTGGGATCCCTGACGAAGCCCAAAAAATTGCTTTGTCATTCAAGCAGAATGAGGTCTAATTTCGTATTGCGTTCTGTATTGCTGGTGTATGTATACTTATATATTGTTCAATCATTAGCAGTTTCATTGATCTGCTGTTTTGTAGAGCAGTGATTATTTATTTCTGGGTGGTTGCTGTTTTCCTCAGGATCCCTGCCTTAGTGCATATTTTCCAAATTATGAGTAGAAAGTTTCTCTTTGGCAGCCAGTTTCGTTTCTAGTAAATTAATCTTCTCTAGCAAGTTTTTCACAATTTACCTAATTCATCTGCTTTTGTAGCGCAAGAGCATTCTTGTACTGAAAAGGTGTGAGGTTTTATAAAGGACTTCGTAGAATCTTTAGCTAAGGTTCAGGTCTGGCGGCGAGGCTACCTATTACAAGGGAACAATCAGTCAGACTCAAAAGAGACGTTATTGTACAATTATCAGGGGAGATGGTTTGGACAGACATAAGTAAAATCGAGCTTTGGTGATTTCAGTGTCTTATTTTGGGCTCCGTCTTTTATTTATGCGATAATGCTCTTTGGAAATCGGGACCGTAATTGTTAGTTTTATATGCCCTTGTGGGTCTCCTTGGCTGGCATTATTTCTCTCTGCACCGTTTAAAAGATGATCGGATACGACTAATGTAGTCATCTCGTTCGGTGTGGGCCGGAATCAACTACAGGTGTTTTCTGCATTACCCGAACATATAGCTGTGTCCCCTGTTCACTATCTGTAGTGTTGCTGCCAGTGGGGTGTACCACTGCAGCACACGCCCCCTCCCACTGTTCCTCACATGTGTTGCCCTAAGGCGTAAGGGGGCTTTGGTACAGCCCTTGCGTGAACGTAACGTAAGCTGTGAATAAATAGCCCGGCAAGCCTGGGCGTGGCCAGTTGGCTACTAGCTATCAACGTAGCCCGTGTGTCCGTCTAACCATCATTTCTAGGCCCTAGGCCATCTGCACAGCAGGACACCACATTGGCGACGAGGCGGTGGTCTCACCGGCCCCACCGCGTGCCCATCACCAGCGCGCCGTGTTTTGGCGCCCCCGCTGCCCACCAGCCCAACCGCGAGCAGCTTCGCTCGCGGCACACCGCCGGACTCACCAGGTTCGCTCCGCAGCAGTGGCGGCTCCGCCTGCAAGCATACGGCGACCCGCGCTGCCCTTCGGCGGTCCCGCCCGGCTCCTGCCTGCCTCCGGAGCCGTGCTCCCTGCCACCTCCAGCATCGACGTGACCGAGGGGTCACCAAAGGTACGGGCAGCGGTGTACTCCATTGGCGTCTGCGGCCCCGACGCGTTAGCCTTCGCGCCCTTTGCAGACGCCGGCCCAGCGCGACACCCCCGGTGTTCCCGCGCATGCGCTTTACGCGCCTCTTGCTCAGACCTAAATAAATATATATTCTCGGAATAAAATAACACAAATGCATTAAGCTAACAAACATAATGGAATGAAATAACTAAATTCAACACTCAAACAAAGACCAATAATATCCATGCTCTGGCAGCCACCAGCTTCTAATCCTGAAAGTATAATCCAATCACTAGATACCGTGGAAAATGCAAAGTCCATTAAGGTGTTATATTTCATATCGGTACCCTAATATAGGTCATGGGAGATATTGCTAAGACGTGATAGTCCTAAATCCGTGGCTGCTGAAAATCCCTGACATAAAAGAGGAATTATGTGTACAAACGGGCAACTATTTTAAAGAAAATCTAGGCTCAGTTGATTCAGCGCAAACCATATGGGATGCATATAAAGTTCTTTTGAAGGGGCAAGCCTTATCTTTAAAAACTAGGTATATACAAAAGAAGCACCGATCATTAGTTCAGGTGGAAGGAGAACACCAACAACTTGAAGTCAGATCATGCAAATAGCCCATCGGAAGACACCCAACATCGCTTGGCACTTAAACAAGAAGAGTACAGAATTAAAACTAGAGACCATATGATGGTATTCAACATAGACTGTACGAATTGGGTGACCGGGCCAGCAAAACCCTAACGTGGTTGGAGAAGCGAGAACAGGGAACAAGATGGGTGCCCAGGTTAACACTGCAAAGTAGCGAGATGCTTACTTACCCATCGGGACATAGCGGAGGCATTCACTGACCATTTAGAGAAGATATACTCCACCTCTACCAAATACACAGCAGAGGACTTGCGTCAACTCCTCTTGGACAGTGACTTGCCGACACTCTCTGAATCAGATAAGGATACCCTTGATGAAGACCTAACGGATGACGAGATTCGATGGGCCTGTTACGTTGGTAACCTTTCCCTTTCGCGTTTGTCCCCTGCATGCCCCCGTCCCTGCCGCGCGACTCCCCGCATTTGCATACATCACGTCAGATGGCATTGTCCTATGCCAGCTGACAGTTTTAGTTGACAGTTGATTGTGACAGTTGCAGCTGTCCATGAGTGTGAGCTGGTGACTGGAGCGCTGCCTCTCTTACCGGTGTGTCGTTAATTACATGGAATAAAGCTACGTTAAAGGTTAATGGTCTGAGCTTACTTAACAAATTTGGCGACGAGGATGACATACACTGAAGAACCCACGACAAGGAAAACATCAAAATTTAAAAAGAAGGCGGCATAAGGGCATCGTGAAGTATATGAGAATAAATGAATAACTTATTAGTCAAGGAAACAGCGCACTCTCCGTGAGCCTATGAGAATACAGATTGAACTTTGGGAGATCGTGAGGAAAATAAATATTAAAACAATAAAGAAGACCTGAAGTTGACGATCCGTGGAATCTGCGCAAGGTTTATGAGGTGAGCCTTGGGTGCTGGGAGGAGGAGAAATGAGCGGAAGAGGGAGCAAAAGTTATTTAACTCAATACCGCGTTTTGAAATTGATTTGAGGAGGCGCAGGAAGCGTGTGAGTGGAAATTCTCCTCAGTACTACAGCATACATCCAGGAGCAAACGTGACGACATAACTGGCCTCAGGGGGCCATTTTGAATGAGGAAGTCACCACTTTAGTCGTCTTAATGAGGCAAATGTAACGCGAGTGTCAATATTGAAAGTAAGGAAATAACCTAAAGCCCCAGAAGTGTTTATTAAGAAGAAAAAGGATAAATAAATTATTAAAAAGGGAGCACAAGTAACAGTGAGAATAAAAGTAAGGAATATCAGGAAACAAGAAATTGAATGTAAAACTTAAAAGAAAAGGAAATAGAACAGGAATTTTTTAAAAATAAAATAAAAAGGGGTTACATGAAAATAAGCACTTAAAAAAATATTGGAGTTAAAATTGAAAAGATAGATACAGATATATAATAAAAATGGCAACAGGCAACATATACAATCTGCCACCCCCACAATCATTTCTAAAAGGAATAGGAGAACCGGAAATAAAGTGGGAGGTGTGGAGAGAATTCTTCAATAACTATATAACAACTTTTGACAAGCCAGAAGAAACTTTACCGGCTGAGGAAAAGAAAAAGATGCTGCTACACTGTTTAGGGGCTGGTGGTCTGAAGGTGTACAACAACATCACAAAGAAAACACGAGGAGCAGATGAAGGAGATGTGAAGACTTGGACAATTATTACAAGCCAACTGTATCTGTAGCAGTTAACAGGTACACATTTTATAGGCGTAAACAGGGAAAGGATGAAACCATAGAGGACTATGTCTCTGCTTTAAAAAATTTAGCACTAACATGCAAATTCGAAAACATGCATGACGACTTGATAAGGACCAAATTGTAATGTGTGCGGCTAATCCCGACATACAGGACGCATTATGGGCCAGAGGAGAGAAACCACTCCAGGAAGTAATTGAAATAGTAAAGAAAAAATAATTAACTGGCCGGTGTGCGGAGGCAGTGTTAAAAGAAGATAAGAACAAACAGAAAGAAGCTGGATTGGTAGCTAGAATAAGCTGCGGAAAAAAGAAGCAAACAATAAGGAAAAATAGAATGGAGGAAGAAAATGAAACAAACAGTGAAACTAGGAATTACAAGGATCTGAAATGTTTCCGAGCATCATAACAGATGGAGATACCAAAGAGAAAGAGGATAAATGTAAACAAAAACCTGAGTGTGTCATCACCATAGGAGGAGTTGACATAAATATAGTCGCTGACTCAGGGTCACATTGTACAATTGTTAACAAGAATATATGGAAGAGTAAATTAGCAGGAAAACTAGGAAACGAGTTAAAGGAAGCCGACATAACCCTAAAAACATACACAGGTGAAATCATTGACTTGGTTGGATGCAGAGAGATGGAATTGGGTTTCAAGGAGAGAAGTACCAGGAGTAAGGTCTACATTTCAGAAAAAGGTCCTTCTGTACTGGGATGGAAAGAGCAGGGAAAGTTAGGAATAACACTAAATCCCAACAGTTCAGAACCAGTGAGTGGGTTGGCTCAAAACAAAAGTATACAATATACCCATTTTGAGTTGTTAAGTGGGAGAACACCACAATCTAAGGACAATGAAGGATGGAAAAGGGCTGCAGGGAGAACTGAATGCACAAGCGAAGCAGCAATGGATAACTTCAAACTAAAACAAAGTACTTACATGGAAAAAAATGATGGAAAACATATAAGCGAAGAATTTGAAATCAAAAAAGTGAAGGAGAAAGTGTGGAAAAGAGTGTATTTGTCAAAAAGGAACAATATATGTTAACACTACCCACGGGGATAGAAGAGGACTTTTGTAATTCTACCCGCCTCAGAGATGGGAAAGTGTGGCATGCAACTGCACTGGCTGAGTGCAAGCCTAGGGCAAGAGGAAAAGATGCTGGTGACACTGACCTGGATGGGGAAGATTGTACGAGTCTGGATGTACTAGAGTGCAACAACAAAGAAGATTACTATGACTGGTTGTACAATGAGGAGTCAGAGAATGAGGGTGAGGGGACACAAAAACACGTACAAAGTCGACACCCCATAGTTGATTTAGGGAAGAACAGGATACATATTGGGTCCAGGAGAGAATACGAGTTCAGTGGAACAGCAGACTCTGCCGTTCGTCAACGATGGAGGAAGGACAGGTCTTAGATGAAGCTGTAACAGAAGGAGTGGACCTTGTTGAAAGGAACACTACCAGTGGCTCTGGTACAGAGTACAACAAGAGGACCGACTTGGGACCAAACACAGATGATGACGATGGGGAGGAAACCAGTTGTATGAGTAGGCTTAGACGCAGTGTGGTCTGGACAAGGAAGTATCCTAAGGAAAAGGATTATTTGGCTGGTGAAACTGACCTGGATGGAGAATACGGTACGAATAAAGGAAAACTAGAGCACAACAACAAAAAGGATTACTACGACTGGTTGTACTGTGAGGAGTCAGAGAATGAGGGTGAGGAGACACAAAAACACCTACAACATCCACACCCTGAAGTAGACTTAGGAGCTAACTGGATGCATATTGAGTCTATTGGTAAACACGATTTCATCGGATCAGAGGACTCTGCCGAATCCTCCTGTGAAATTCATTTGTCCACGTTGGAGGATGGACAGGACTTAGTGAAAGCCTTTACGGAAGAAATGGACCCTATTGACAGCAACATCACCAGTGGTTCTGGAACAGAGAACTACTAGAGGTCCGGTGTTGGACTAAACACAGATGATAACGACGGGGAAGAAACCAGTTACCCGTGTTGACATGGCGCCTTGTGGTCAGGCCCATGAAGTACAAAGATCTTGTGTGTGTCTAACAGTTACTTGTTTTTTTTCCCTTCCCTCCGTAATGAGATGTGTTACGTTGGTAACATTTCCCTTTCGCGTTTGACCCCTGCATGCCCCCAACCCTGCCGTACGACTCCCCGCATTTGCATACATTACGTCAGATGGCATTGTCCTATGCCAGCTGACAGTTTTAGTTGACAGTTGAATATGAATATGACAGTTGCAGCTGTCCATGAGTGTGAGCTGGTGACCGGAGTGCTGCCTCTCTTACCGGTGTGTCGTTAATTACATGGAATAAAGCTACGTTAAAGGTTAATGGTCTGAGCTTATTTAACAGCTTACTTAACAGGGCCATTGGTCAAATCAACTCTGGAAAAGTGATGGGACTGAATGGTACTCCTATCGAGTTTCTAAAAGTAACGGCCTCTCAAGTAGCCCCACACCTAAGAGCTATGTACGATGAGAGCTACGAGAAGGGACAGCTGCCTAAAGACCAGCGTCTGGCTACTATAGTAGTTATTCGTAAGCCAGGGAAGCCTTGGGACAGTTGTGGCATGTATTGGCCCATCTCGCTGATAAACCTAGAGGCTACAATCCTAGTAAAAGTCCTGGCCATGGGACTCATGGCAGTCATCTCCTCCCTAGTCCACCCAGACCAATCTGGCTTCATGCCGGGGAGGAACACACCACTCAATATCCCTCGTCTTCATAACATGATGGCCCGCAGAGAATACTTAGCAGAAGATGCAGGGGTGCTGTTGTTGGATGCCTCCATGGCATTCGATTCTATAGAATGGCCATACTTATTTGAGGTTTTAAACAGGGTGGAATTTAGCCCCAAGTTTCTGGGGTGGGTTAAACTGCTATATACCAACATACGGGGACAAGTGAGAGTCAATAACTTCACTTACCGCGCTTTCACGCTACAGAGAGGTACCCGACAGGGTTGTCCGTTGTCTCCACTAATATTTTCCCTAATTCTAGAACCCCTCGCCATGTGGATATGTTGTGACGAGATGGTAAGGGGGCTGAAATGGGCAGAGGATCAGGACGACTGAATATCCTTATATGCCGAGGACATATTACTGTACCTAGCCTCCCCTTATAAATCCATACACGCCGTTTTAAACATATCCACAAACTTCGGAAAATATTCAGGATACGCAATTAATTGGATTAAGTTGGTATTGTTCGTGCTTAGTGGGCAGACCCCGCGCCTTCCTGTGAACTGTACGATAGAAGTGGCTAGAGAGGGGTTCCGACATTTGAGAATATTTGTAACATCAGATCCGGCTCTTTTTCACAATCATAATCTGGCGCCCCCACTAGTTAGGCATTGAACTGATGTAAAGCACTGGCGGTCCCTGCCCCTCTCCCTAGTGGGCTGTGCTGACCTCTTCAAGATGCTGGCCCTTCAGCGCTTTTTATATGTTCTTCAGAACTGCCCTAGCCGTGTCCCGGATGCATACTTCACTGCAGTAGAAAGTGAGGTCCGCACGCTGCGGTGGTATGGGAAGGCCCCCAGGGTGGCGATGAAAAAGGTAACAAAAAGTTGGTATGGTGGGGGCATAGCACTGCCAGACCTTAAGCTTTACTATTGGGCCGCGCAATTGGTAGCGGTAAATCACTGGATGTTTCACCTCCTTAACGATCCAGCCTATGCTCTGGATAGATACCAAACAGAACGCTCATGGTTTTTAGGAGCCCCATATTCTAAAACCAGGAAAGGCAGATATTTTGGGCCCACCTCACACTCACTAGGGATTTGGCACCAAGTGAACTCTCGACTGGGTTGCCCACACATTGTGGTAGACCCAGAAATTAGGCATGGTATGTCACCAACCGGGGTTCGACAAATGGGACTTGATAGGAATTTTCGTGGTGGGCAATTTGGTTAAGAAGGGTTCTATCCTTAGTTTTGGAGAACTCTGGGGACACTACCAGAGTGCTCAAGGGGAACTATATAGGTACCTGCAAATACGGACAGCTTTTCCAAATCTTAAAGATATACCAGAATCATCCCCACTAGAAGATCGAGAGATAGACGGGCCACTACACTCGAAAGCTATATCTTTAACATATAAAAACTATGTAATAACCTGCCCGACACCTTTAGTAAACTTAGAGAGCAGTGGCAGAAGGACCTAGGACCCATTGACGAAGAGGATTGGCAGTCGGCCCTAATGTCGCCCAGGGAGGCAGCCATGACACTTAGCTTTCGATTAATACAACTTAGGATTTTACATCTGTCCGATATGAAAGGGATCACCTTGGCTAAAATAGGCCCGAGACCTGACGAACTCTGTCTGAAGGGCTGCCAACAACCAGCCACCGTCTACCACATTATCTGGGGCTGCCCGCCATCAACATATATGGAAGGAGGCCACAAGTGATATTCAGACCACACTGGGACAGGAGACGGCTCTCACTCCATAGCTGGGACTGCTAAATATTTGGGTGGCAACTGACTTTATGGAAATTGAACAACAGCTGGTGATGCCGGGATACACACTAGTCAAGTGGGTACTGGCGAAAGGGTGGGGGGGGGGGCAGCTCCGCCTTCCACTCTGGTCTGGGTGAAAAAATTAGACAAGTGCATGATAGCGGAGAAGGAAGTATTTATAACACAGGGGTGCCCCAAAAAATGGGACAAGAAATGGTCCAAATGGAATATATACCATGGAGACATATGTATATCCCCAATGGTGGAGTTGGAACTGCGCAGAAGTAAGAACAAGGAGGTATTTGATTAATGTATATCATCTCCCGACCCCAACAAAAAGTATAACTGTATGAGTAACTGTTTACTAATTGGTATTGTATGTACGATCACTATTGAATTCAATAAAAAGTTTTAAAAAAAAATATATATATATATATATATATTGCTAAGACGTCATCCTTAGCACATATGAATAATTTATGAGTACACTCTCCAGGAGGTCCACTTCACCTCTCCCATCGGCGCACAAGGTTTAATCCTCGTCATCCTCATACTGAACAATGGGGAACATATGCAAATAGATTATATAATTACAGCACCGCTTGCTATCAATAGTCAGGAGGGAACCAAGACTTCAAGGCCGACACACTGACCAGAGAAGCTGCAGCTCCAGCATGCCATTGCTCCAGCTGACAGTGGTCTGACGATCCCTTGCGGGGTGTCCAGCTCAAATCCAGGACGAAGTCCCACACTCTCACTATTCAGGTATGGGGGTTCGACTAAATCTTAGTGGGAATCTAGGCTCTTTTCTTAGGCTCTTAGACTTAGGCTCTTAGACTTAGGCTCTTTCGCACCTACTCACATGATAGGTACACTTAGGTACATCTAGAGAGGCATCTTAGGAGTATGCACTATATTTTATAAATGCATTTCATATTTATGTATGTGTTCATGACTATTGTAAAATGGTAGAGCAATACTATTTCTATTTATTCACTGTATTGCTGGTTCTATATCTCTGCTACTGTGTTACAGTTGTAGTAGCACACTTATTTTACATGAGAAGAACAATGGTACAATAAATTCTTATTGTAAACACGCTCAACTGTTTCTTCTGTGTATCTCTCTGAGAGCAAAACAAGCAAGCACGAGTGACTGGGTGAAAAGTAGTATATTGTTTCCACTAGTCTGAGGTTATTATTTTCTGAAGTTGCAAAAACTAATCTCTCTGATAACAGGAGATTCTAGTAGCACTGTGAGCTAGCTAATGCTAAAACATAGGCTGACATATGCAGTGGGGGTGTACAGACTCAGTTTACCACCATGCCCACAGTATAAGTTACCCGTAAACAGCGTAGGTCCTGCATGAAAGGGTACTATTGGAACTACACCACAAAGGCTTAACAAAATGAGAAGTAGTACCTTCTCCACATAAAACCAAGAGGTGTGGCTAGTGCAGGCTCTCATGGGTTCTGATTGGTGAACACTGGCGTGGTCCTGGCTCGATCGTGGCCTGGGTGAGCCACATGCACGTTTCATTCAACAAGAGAAGGATACCATATTAGTAGCAGCTGGGGAGAGGGGCCTCCTACCACCCTCTCTCATAGAATTCTAAGTAATGTGGGAGAAGGAGACACTGTTAATTTCACCTGGGGAGATGAATGACCAAATGAATGAATGAATGAATTGACATTTATAGAGCGCATGACAACCAGAAGGCCTCCCAGTGCTTAGGAACAGAGTCTACACAAATTATCATTAAGCAGCCCAGAACAGGAACGTTTTAAGCTGTCTACGGAAGGACAGATAGTTGTCATCAAGATGATTGTGGTTTGGAAGAGCATTCCAGCTTTTGGAAGCAATGTAGGAGAATTGTCTTCCCTTGCTCCAAAACTTATATATCCTAGGGACTACTGCCATGCGCTTATTCCCAAAGCGCAGGGCTCTACTGGGACGATAGGGAGAGCTGATGGAGTGCAAAATTGGTGGGACCTTCGAGGATAGAATCTTGTGAACAATGCATAGGGCCTTGAACTGAATTCTCTCAGCGACTGGGAGCCAGTGGAGAGAAGCTATTGATGATCACACCGATTCACTATAGAGGGTCTGTAAGAGGAGGTGAGCTGACCAGTTTTGCACTTTCTGTAGCTTCTTTATCATTGAGCACGGGGAGCCCAGATAGAGAGTGTTTGCTTAAACTAGACGTGAGAGAATCAAGGGTTGAACCAGCACTTTCCTGGCATTGAAAAGGAGCAGGGGGAGGATTTTCCTAACCATCTTCAATATTCCATTCAATACTGCTACCTTCCAAATGTAATTGCTTTGAATAATTAATAATTGTTTGTAAATGATGTAGATTTATTTTAAAATTTAATTATACATTATTTTAAATATAAAAATTATTTATAAGTATGTTATATTTAAATTCTACGCTATCCAACGCTTTCCCTACTGTTGCACTTTCTGGAGTGGAATAGTAATTTTTACCCCTACGCTATCCAACGCTTTCCCTACTGTTGCACTCTCTAGAGTTGGAATAGTAATTTTTACCCCTACGCTATCCAACGCTTTCCCTACTGTTTCACTCTATGGAGTTGGAATAGTAATTTGTACTCACCCGCTATCCAACGCTTTCCCTACTGTTGCACTCTCTGGAGTGGGAATAGTTATTTTTACCCACGCTATTCAAAGCTTTCCCTACTGTTGCACTCTCTGGAGTGGGAATAGTAATTTTTACCCCTACGCTATTCAATGCTTTCCCTATTGTTGCACTCTCTGGAGTGGGAATAGTAATTTTTACCCTTACGCTATCCAACGCTTTCCCTGCTGTTGCACTCTCTGGAGTGGGAATAGTAATTTTTACCCCTACGCTATCCAACGCTTTCCCTACAGTTTCACTCTCTGGAGTGAGAATAGTAATTTTTACCCCTACGCTATCCAACGTTTTCCCTACTGTTTCACTCTATGGAGTTGGAATAGTAATTTGTACCCACCCACTATCCAACGCTTTCCCTACTGTTGCACTCTCTGGAGTGGAAATAGTAATTTTTACCCCTACGCTACCCAACGCTTTCCCTACTGTTGCACTCTCTGGAGTGGGAATAGTAATTTATACCCCTACGCCATCCAATGCTTTCCATATTGTTGAACTCTCTGGAGTGGGAAAAATAAATTTTTACCCTTACGCTATCCAACGCTTTCTCTGCTGTTGGGCTCTCTGGAGTGGGAATAGTAATTTTTACCCCTACGCTATCCAACGCTTTCCCTACTGTTGCACTCTGTGGAGTGGGAATAGTAATTTTATATTCTACGCTATCCAATACTTTAATTACTGTCGTTTTTTTGGGACTTTAAATAGTAGTTTTATTTATTTATGTATTTAATATTTTTTGTATTATTTTAGATAATGTTGTATTTAATTAAGTTTAAAAATATTGAAAGTATATTTAATTGTTTGAATTTATTAAATATAATTGTTTATTTTTATTTATGTTATTATTTTTATGTATAGCTATGTTTGTAATTTATAGTATATTTTAATAATGTATAAGTATTTAAAATAATTAATAAAATGTATTATTAAGTATATATTATATGTTATGTTTATTTTTATTTAAAGTTGTATTATTCAATATGTATTATGTATTAATTTTAAACATTATTAAATATGTTTAAATATGTTTGTTTTATTTATAAGTATTATTTACTTTATTTAACTTTTTTGTTTTAAAGAAAAAAAACGATGTTTTTAATTACGATATTTTTAACATCTATATTTTAGTTTCGATATTTTTGTACTTACCATGTTGTAGATAGGGTGTCGATATACGTGCCTTCGATATTCCAGCGTCGATGTTTTGTAGGTCGATATTATGTCCGTCGATATTCTGTCAGAGATTCGTATTAATGATAGTAATATTGAGAGGAGTGGGCATAATGGCTAGGGCAGTCGACCTCGAATCTGGGGAACCGGGTTTGAGACTCGACCTTGCGGCTGCACATACTGTGATTCTGGGCAAATCACTTAATCTCCCTGTGCCTAACAAAATTAATGTGTCCTTATGTAACGCAACTGGTGCTATGTTAAGCGCTCTGATACTCAATACCTTCGGGTCAAGTTCACGCTGTATAAAACTCTGTAAAAAAAAACAGAAAAGTGCCAATTGAGATTGTGTATTACATTAGTTATTCCCATGTCTCCCCGCAGTTAAGTGTGTTTATAATGGTGCTCAGGTGCCTATGGCGATAGTGTGTGATTATAGTGATGTCCATGCCATCATAGGGATGGTGTGTGTTTAAATGTGTGCTTTCTTAGGTTAGTCATACTGATGTATGCACTGATATAGTGTGTGATTATAGTGATGCCTAGGTTCTTATAGAAATACTGTTTGATCATATTGAGGACCAGGTCACCACTAGTATAGTGTGTGATTGAAATTATGTTCAAGTCCATGTAGTGTTAGCGTGTTAAACATTCTTAGATTGAAGTCCCTCTTGAGATACTGTGTTAGGTTAGTCTTTCCCAGTACACACAGAAATTCTGTGTAATTAAACTTGTGCTCAAGTCCTTGTAGAGATAAAGTGTTATTGATAGTCATGGTTAGGTCCCTCTTGATATACTGTATTAGGTAAGTCATTCTCAAGTCCCCACAGCGATAGTGTGTGATTATAGTGATGCCCAGATACCCATAGAGCTAGCGTATGTATGTAGTGATGCAGACGGCGTGTCAGAGATAGAGTGTGATTAAACTTCTGCTCAAGTCCCTGTAGAGATGGTGTTTTAATGATAGTCATAGTTGAGTCCTTCTTGAGATAGTGTATTGGGTTGGTCGTTCACGAGTCCTCGAAGAGATATGTGTGATTATAGTGATGCCCAAGTGCCCATATAGTGTGACTATAGTGTTGTCCAGGTCACCACAGAGATGGTGCGTGCTTAAACTTGTGTTGAAGTACCCATAGGGATAGTGTGTTATTAATAGCCTATTTAAATCCCTGATGAAATGGTGTGTTAGGTTAGGTCCCCACAGAGATAGTGTGTGATTAAACTTGTACTCAAGTCCCTATAGACAGTATGTAAATGATAGTCATTGTTAAGTCCCTGAGTATGTTGATGCAGGAGTGCTTAGAGGAGAACAGAAATTTATATGAGAAGCCCGTGCTTGAGTAAGGAGATGCAGGATGGCGTGTGTTGAGTAAGACTGCGCACAGAGCATAGGCAAGGTATAATGAGTTGTTAAAGTTAGAAGTTGGAATGATCTGTTAGTAAGAGGAGAGGGGTCACTCGAGAGGACAAATAAGGAAGGAGACACAGTAGAATGAAGGTAAGGTTTAAGAGGGGCAGAACAGCTATAGAGGTAAGGAGGGATAAATTAGATTACAATTATTAGGATTAGATGCCCAGTGTTTCTGCATTGGTGGATATTGACATATTTGTGTTCGAGTACCTGTTTGAATGCCTGTAGATCAGGTAGCTGTTGTTCTTCGTAAAGACTGGCCAGGGCTCACCTTTGCACTGATAGCTCAACAGCAAACACCAATTTCGTGCCCACCTTCCGGCGTTTCTCTAAAAAATATTCCTCTCATCGTCTGCTTGTTTTGAGCGTGAGACTAACTGTCACATTTCCTTACACCTCAAGTTGTTAGTGCAGAGCTCAGCTGTACGAAGGCAGTCGTTAGAAAGTGTTTAAATACACTATTCTTTGGAGCCTGGTCATAGGGAGACTGCTGCATGATTTGTATGAAGATAGCCTTTTCCACCCCTCTTTGCCTCAGCACCCTGTGCTTGCGTCCAGCTGGCCTATGCTAAGAAACTGATGCTGTTCTGGACAAATATAAATTACATAAGAGTCTATGGGGTACAGATGTGGTAAAGTTGCAACTAAATAAAACATTCAGCTTCCAGAAACCATACCTATGTATCTATTGGTCCACAAAGGTACTTTATGGTTTTGAGGTAACCAAGAGTCTATGAGTTCTACCAAGAAGGTGTATAGATGCAACAGCGCCAAGAAACTAATCGGTGTTAGTGCGCTTAAGAAATTTCTTTTAACATAACATTACATAACACACATCAATAAGCAACTTCCAAAACTACCAGTTAAACTGGGTGTCCAGTACGGAAAGAAGGACAGGTCCCAATAACTTTTTTAATAAAAATTAAGATCAAAAAATGAACTGTAACATTAAGTCCCCTGTCATTACATGGGGACAACATGTTAAAATAAATGTTTCATTATACAAACGACTCTAATCTAGAACATTAGTGTAAATGTTTAAACTGAAGTACATTCACTGCAGCTCCCAGTGTGCACTAGCTTATTGAATTAATGCTTAACACAGGAATGCAGCAACACACCTGACACCATTCAAATTTTGGCTCAATGACTTGTACCTTGACTGCTTTGAACTCAACCTTTCATGGAATGCCTAGTCACTGTGATTCACCATGGACACCAACCACATCCTCAAGGAACACATTTCCCAAAACGTGGCCTGGTACAAGCTCTCTCTTCTGAAGAAAGTGAAACAGTTTGTTTCAGAAAGCAACTTCAAAACTGCTGTTCAAGCGTTTGTACTCAATAATGAACGGTGCTAACGCACTGCTCCATGGCCTCCCAGACTCCCCACTGTCACCCCTAAAGAGCATCTTACACACCGTAGCTCATCTCATCACGGGCCTGATGAAATATAATCACATCACCTTCATTCTACTGGAACTACATTGTCTCCCCTTGCTGGGCCGCACTATCTTCAAAACCAGCTGCATGTTTTCCAAAGCCATCGCAACCAGTACTCCGCTTATCTTGCAGACAAGCTCCCCATCTCTGTTGGCTCTTAGAAAATGCAGAGCCAGGACACCATCAGACTGCAGAACAAGGAATGCAAATATGAAAAAAGGCAAGGCATTATGCCTTTTCGATATATACACCCAGGATTTGGAACAACATCCCCATATCCATCAGACACGCACCAACGCTGCTTCAAATTAGAAAAGAGTTGAAGACTTGCCTCTTTACAAAACACTACATCATACTGTTTTAAATGCTCACAACCCTGCTGTCTCTCCTAGGAGTTGTTGATTTTATGCTTGTCACCTTGTCATCGACCTTGTACATTATCATACATGTGCATACGAATAAATATATACATAGCCAAAACAAATTATGAATGATGGAAATCTTAGAGGGAAGGCAATGCAATCTAATTTACCCCTTTCCTAGGTCATACAAACTCTTCCCAAATCCAGTCCAGGTTTTAACATACTTGAGATTTTTTGTTTTACCTAATTCACAGCTCTACCATTTCAAAGAGAACAATTCCATATATTTAAACTGATGATATATTATATCTTTAGGGACATTCTCACTCTCGATTTTTTCTCTCTCAACTAAAAAATCCACTATTGGGTCAATTACAGTTAAGTGGAATGTTATCCCTGTGGAGATACCACCCCGTCTGATTCGAATTTTTAACTCAGAATAGAGTAGTACAGTGGAGAAATTACTAGCTGGGAATGGTAATTCTGGTGGAGTATTTCTGAACTCCCTGGAACATACTTTTCATAATTAGGCCCTTAATATACAGTTTCGTTAGCCAATACATCTCATTCTTAAAACTCCAATCTGCCTCTTGGGTGTTTACAAATGTTGGACTGCAGGCCATGTCCCCTTCAAATATCAACCCCCAAATCTCCTCATTTGAACCTCCTTACATATTTATTGTGCCATTCCTGGTATTCTCTCCCTGCTTGAGCCCTTCCTCTGCCTACTTGCTCTAATCTTTTTATTTCCTTTGCGGTCTCATCCAGTTCCATACACTTCAGATGTTTTCACCCACGTCATATCGCACTCCCCAACATCCAATTTCTTTCATGTCGCTATGTGGTCTCTGTCTTATTTGTATATTCCTTGTCATTTGTTGGCCAAATCTCGCTATTTTTATTGTCAATTGTGGAAGCTGCGCTCAGCTTAAGAAAACGCAATACAGTAACTTTAAGCGTCTTGCCTTGTGCAAGGCTCTACGAGACACTGAACCTTTTCCCCCTACCAAAGTCACTAAAAAGCTGAAATTTGGTAATTAAAAATATAAGAGAGTGCATGTAAAAATAAGCAATTACCTGAAATCAAACACCTTGCTTAAGTGTGGCTATTATAAAATTGCTGGGGGAGGGAATCTGTGTTAGAGACAGCCTTTGTTTGAGCTCCTCAGCCCCATTCTTGTTGCTATCAGGGTTTCAAGCCAATGTCATCCTATGCCGCCTCACAGGGATCCGGGAATGTTGTTGTCAGGTGCAAGCCCCATCCCCCAGTCTCAGAAGGTGGTAAACTTCTAGGCTTAAGAGCACAGGAGTCTATTGCGATGTTAAAGGCACTTTTGTAATGCGCAAAAGTGCATTTGCATCTCTTGCCTGTCTCGCTAAAGTGCTGACTTCAATTACCAATGAAGTCTGGACTTCAGCTATTAACTCCACAGATGTCTGGAAGAAGGCGCATTCTTCTTTGTCATGAAATTTTTAGGTTTTATGTGGCAGGAAATTCTTGTTTACATTACCAGCGCTATTCTACTGTAAAAACAGATTTTTTTTTTTTCAGTAGGGCTGGCCGGTTTTATAAGGATCTTTGAACATGGCACATTTCTCTTTTAAAATTAAATGTCTTCAATTTAAATGTGCTCCCTTGAGAGACACAACTAAATAAATGATGTACTGCCTGTTTCCTAATTGAAAGAAATTCTTCTTGGTGCCCAAAAAGTGTGAAAGCGGGTTCATTTTATATTGAAGACCAGATTTAAAACATATATGTGATGTTCAGAGTAATACATTGGTGTTCTGGTAAACACATGCACGACAAACATACTATATCCTTTGTAAATACAATTTTGATTATCATTTGCCTAACATGTACTTTACTTTCATTTTCTACTGTGGAATCCTATTTATATCAGCTTATGTTCAAATGACAAAAATGATGGAAACAATGCCATAGATTGTGCTGCAAAATTTCACTTTAGATGCACAGTTTAAACATATTTTGTCCCAGATGTACAAATGTTTGCTCTGGATTTGCATCAGAAAACTGACACAAACCGGCACAAAATGATATGGGCCGGGATGCCCGCCACCCCTCCCAACACCAATTCCCCATGGGAGGAGACAGACACAGGTTTAAACTTTTGCAACAAGGGGCTGGTGGGTGGGTCAAAAAAGAGCAGCTTGTTCCCTTGAGGGCTCACGAGCGACGAGTGGTGCAGCCTTCAGACCACAGGAACAAGAGGAAGCTTCGTTGGATTCCCGCGCTATTTATCCGTCTGCGGGAGGGCGGGGGCCCGCCTCAGGTACGCCCATCCTTGCACGGACTTCCGGGCGGGTGGCTAGGTCAACCTCTTCTGGGCAGGAGGGGCGTGCCCCGGCTACGCCGCTTCGGGCATACCAGCCGGAACACGCCCCCGCCCACAATGGTTTCCCGGGGGATCGGGGCACCCATCCATACGTTTGGGGGGACCGAGTGGTCTCCCCTTTCAATATGGGCCGGGATGCCCGCCACCCTCCCAACACCAATTCCCCATGGGAGGAGACAGACACAGGTTTAAACTTTTGGAAGGCGGGGGGGGGCCTCATGACCCCCCCGGCCGTATTTATTAAAATATGAAACAAAATTTAAAACTTTAAATTAAAACGTTTCATGAGTCATGTACAAATTCAACTTCAATTACATTTTGATGAAGACAGGTTTTTAGGCTAACCTTAACAAATCTCTAATACAAAGGTTTCCTAGCCGAGTCTAGCATCCTGAAAATGCATTACATTTTAGAATTTGTACAACCTAGCATTAAGGGCCAACGGCAAGGTCTTAACTGGTGTCAGATCCCTATCACCAACTTCCCGCCCTCACGGTGTGAGTGGCGCATGCGCAGAGTACTTTACCCTCGCAGCCAACTGTAACTTCCCTTGTCGTGGGGGCCCCCTTTCACTCGACACCATCTTAAGGTCGTCTGAGTTCCCGTGCGAGGTATCCGTAAGAAGGACAGCGTGGACTCCCCCCCTTCCCCACACTCTCTTCCGCCGGAGCGGATATCCGGCCCCCGGGAAATTCGTGGGAGGGGCATATAGCCGTCTCCCCCTGGGAGGGGCCTATGGCCGTCTCCCACTGGGTGACCCATCCGTAGTGGGTGCCGCCCCCCCCCCGTGGGAGGGGCCAATGGCCACCTCCCCCCGGGCGCTCCCATCCATAATGGGTGGCGCCCCCCCTAGGGACCTTGAAATCACTGCTCACCGATCATGACCTTACCGCCACAGGCCGGATAGTTGACTGACTATCCGGCCCCCCACACCTCCTAAAGGTCATGCCTCCTCAAGCCCACTAGCCAAGCTACGAAGTCTCCTATGAGTAAGTCATTCCCAGCCCTGGACAGATGCACCCCAACCCCATCATTCAAATAATAGTGATCCCCCTAATACACCCATGGGGAATGCTTTGGAGATGAGCGGAGCGAAACAGTTTCTCAATCTTGTTGTTGACACTCTTTACCGAGTGGTTCAACGCTGACATAGACAAACCCCCCCGCCATATTCTCCTGGGAATCCTGTGGGACCAGGCGATCGTACACCCAGGGAGCCTCTTGGCCAACCAGCTAACTGCAGACAATATGTGCTCAACTAACACCCGTCTTCCCAGGCTCACCAAGTCATTACCTCCCACATGCACTATGATTATAGATGGCGGTGACCTGTGCCGCCCTAAAAGTTCCTCCACAAAATTTTGCAATTGGTCAATACAGAGGCCTCCCTTCCCATGGAAGGTCACTCTGAACCCATATTCCTCAGATGCGTGGATCGCGTCACCTGCTTTGAATATGTCCCCGGCACGCCTCACGTATGAGTGGCCCACGACCCAGACCACTTGATCTCCATTCAGTGATCCCTTCCCGCTGGTCAGCTGGTGTTTGGCCGATCCCAATTTCCACCCCGCGAAACTGTAATCCAAACAAAAGACAACAAGCGTGAGTGCATTTCATCAGTCTTTTACAACATGTGCAGGCGCACATACCTCTTGAAACAATTCAAGGACCAACGGCCTAACTGTTTCACCTCCTCTGTCTGCAGACCCCGAGCCGTAGCTTCTGTAGCGGCCCCTATTCTGAATGAGTGGGTCCCAAAATCACACGGGTTCAAGCCTGCCGCTGCAATCGTAATTGCCAGCACCCTCCGAAATTGAAATCTTGTCAACGGGGTGCCGTCCTCATGTCTAAGCAGGGCCCCCCCCATGTTGTCAACCTCTGTTTCATGTAGGCCTCCACATGCCCTACTGGACAACCGGGGTTCCCCCGAGCGCGCTGCAACACCACACTACTCCCCAACGCCTCCTGGTCTGTTTTTGACCTGGCTATCGAGATCAGCAGAGAATCGCCCCTTACTTGGACGTGATCCCTGCGTAGACCTCCCTCCACATCCTTCTTATTCCCTGCCACTAGTTCACTTACCCGCATGGCCCCATAGAATGCCAATGCGAAAGCTGCTCGGAACAGTATTACCTCACTGGGCGAGGAGCATGTCTCATACAGTTTCGCTAGTAATGTGGACAATTGATCCAACCCAATCGGGTGCCTGTTATCCTGTCTGCGACCCTCCAGGCGCTGCCAGCTGCGGAGAGCCTTCCTGACTAAGAAGGAGTTTGTCAGGTCCCGTATCCCGTGGAGCTGTGCCATAAATGATATGGCTTATTAAAAGGAACAAGGGTCCTAAGGAGTTGCAATATAAAAGGAAATGGCAATATAGACCACAATAAGTACTATATTTTTCTCCAAACCCAGCCGGGCTAGGAGTATTTTATTTTCAGAAATATCAAAAGATTAATTGACCTGGAGGGGGTCAAATACGAACATTTAGATAGGGCACAATCCTGTACCTATCCCAGGAACATAGAAAAACCATAGATTAAGAGAAGGGGTAAGTGGAAAGGAAAAGGTTTTACAGGCAAGGAGAAGTTTATTTGGAGCCAAAGAGTGGCTTGCGAATTAAATGAACAATTCCGCAAATCTCAATCAACAGTGTATACAAATTAATATGTACAATGAGTTACATGTCACACTGTTTTTAAAGCGTCAACGTTTCGATCCCTATTGCTCCTAGTAAAACGGGATCATCATCAGGACTGTTTTAAATCACTGCCTGTTTACAATACGAATGCCTGTGAGAGTAAGAAGGGGGAAAAAATAGAGAGACAACATAAGGCATCATAAAATTAAAAAGCATTCCGCAAGGTTCATGTCTAAGATATACTATACAGGCCACTTTTAGCTGTATCTCATAGTGATTCATCTGAGATAGCGGTGAATCGTGATGTCATATCGTGGTTTTTTATATACACACGTGCATTTTCATTTAGCACAGTGAAAAAACGGCGCGGTAATTCTGCTACCCTCTAACCCCTTTTTCTCCGGTATCATCATGTGGCGCAGATACATTGATGACATCTTCATGATATGGAGACTAGACCTCAATGTACTGCGCCACTTTTTACACTGGATGAACAACAATTGTTTGGGACTCCAATTCACCTCCACATCTGATAAGACTTCCATAAATTTCTTGGATTTGACGATATTTCATCAGGAAGGCGAATTGCTTACAAGGTTATTTAGAAAACCCACAGAGAGAAACACTCCGTTAGAGTACTCGAGCAATCACCCCAGGGCATTGAGGGACTCTTTACCAATCAGGCGAAACTGTTCGCATAGGGAGGATTACTTTAGAGAAAGCACTATCCGGGCCAATAAACTTAAAGACAGGGGATACCTGAAGAAAATTGTAAAAAACGCCCTCAAAAGGGCCTGGTATCGTCCACGTGAGACACTCCTTGTTCCAAACCCAAAGAAAAACATGGACAGAATAGCATGTGTCACAACTTTCTCCCCCATCTCCAACAACCTGAGAAAGATGATTCTAAAACATTGGCCAGTGATTAATGCAGGCATTCTAGAAATAGAGCGCCCCCTCTTTGCATTAAAAAAAATTAAGAATCTAAAGGACCATCTGGTTCGTGCAGCGCTCCCCAGCCCTAACCACTCTTCTACTTTTGAGACAGCATGGGGTCTGTCCCCCATAGTTGGACATGTCAAATGTGGTGGATGCACATTTTGTAATTTAACAATTGAAGGTAAAACGTTTGTGTTCAACAATGTCACCTTTAAATGTAATACTCTCACAAACTGTAACACAAGCAATGTAATTTATCTCATCCAATGTCCGTGCAACAAAAACTATGTTGGCCAAACCTCACAAAAAATTAAGACTCGTGTTTGCCAGCATAGGAGCCGCATCAGGTGTCGGACGCCAAATGCCCCACTGGTCGAACACTTCCTGGAGGCAAATCATGATGAGGACGACATTCGGTGGACTGTTCTAAAGGCACTAAAACTCCCCCAGAGAGGGGGCAGCATGTCCAGTCTCCTTAACAAAGAAGAGTTGAAGTGCATAATTCTGCTGGACTCTATTCGAAATGGACTGAACCGGACAGAGGATTGGACATCGCTAATCTAAATGTCTATTGATGCGCAGCCAGCAGTAATGCTTCATGAAGTGACTCACGTTAAGTAACATAAGACTTGTTCACACTCTCTCTGAAAACCAGAAAAGCCTTTTGATGTGAAGAAAACAGAAATTAATATAGAATTGACTAACTTTGAAAGTCTTACTACTACCAAGCCATAAATCATTGTTTTAATTGATTTATAATCCAATGTGTATGAATGTAGAGCACTAAAGGCCCTCACTAGTCACGGTTATGAGCACATAACTGCACTATAAGCCACAACAGTACCCTTCGTAACCACTGACCGATGTTAAATGAATTTCGCTGCCCAATCTATCATGGCTACTGCAACACAATCCAGTGGCATACCTGCCCAGCCAATTTCACCACTCCATCATGGCCGCCAAACAACAGGAAACTGTGCATAGTCCTCCCTCAGTTTTGGCACCTAACCGGCCTTAAATGTCCAACCAATGAGGCACACTTGCACAGCGGATTTGCGCTGCCATCGAAGAGGGAGAAGACCATCGTGTTTCTTCCTCCCACCCACCGCCACTTCCATTGAGAAGTTAGGTAAGCTTGTTTTCAAATCTGCCCGGACTCCTTCACCCCAACTATGGAAGGGCCGGTCTAAATGTCATTTTCACCATTTAGCACCGAGCTTGCGGACCAAATCAAAGGAGCCAACCCACTCCGCTAACCAAAAGGGAGAAGACCCTCGTGTTCCTGTCTCCCATCCACCGCTGCTTCCAAATTGAAGCAAGGTAAGCGTCCATCCTCACCTACCAGTCACGCCAACCTAGACCGTGAAGTGCCCGTTCCTAATGGTAAAAACCCTTTTTTACCATACAGCTGCTCTCAGAGCCCCAACAAAAATGGAGTAAACAGAATCTCCCCCCCCCCCCCCCCCCCAAGGAACAATCGTGCCCTCATGACCCCGATACAGGACCCGTGAAGGTAACTATCCCCGGCTCTAACAATAACTTCAATTGCAAGATTAGAGCTACCCCCTAAATTATTTTCAGACGGCCCGGCAACTGCCAGCAGGCAGTCCCACGCCAAACCAAGCTTCCTACGGACTTGGTAGGTCAGTGCTTTGCTTATCCACATTCACCACCACCCCACTTCACCCACGTCGACTGCAAACCTCCCAAAACCTATCCTGACGATCAGGATCACAATTAGGCGATACAAATTTGAAGTTCACTGTTTGATCACCGTCACGAGCACCCCAAAGTTAATTCTTCGCGTACCTCGAACCAGAGTTGTCACCACCCACCTTATTACGCACCAATGACCAAAACCAAGAAATAAATGACCACCTAATCACCAAGTTACCGAGCCGTTTTTTCACTGTGCTAAATGAAAATGCACGCGTGTATGTAAAAAACCACGATATGACATCACGATTCACCGCTATCTCAGATGAATCACTATGAGATACAGCTAAAAGTGGCCTGTATAGTATATCTTAGACATGAACCTTGCGGAATGCTTTTTAACTTTATGATTTCAGGCGGATGCCTTATGTTGTCTCTCTATTTTTTCCCCCTTCTTACTCTCACAGGCATTCGTATTGTAAACAGGCAGTGATTTAAAACAGTCCTGATGATGATCCTGTTTTACTAGGAGCAATAGGGATCGAAACGTTGACGCTTTAAAAACAGTGTGACATGTAACTCATTGTACATATTAATTTGTATACACTGTTGATTGAGATTTGCGGAATTGTTCATTTAATTCGCAAGCCACTCTTTGGCTCCAAAGAAACTTCTCCTTGCCTGAAAACCTTTTCCTTTCCACTTACCCCTTCTCTTAATCTATGGTTTTTCTATGTTCCTGGGATAGGTACAGGATTGTGCCCTATCTAAATGTTCGTATTTGACCCCCTCCAGGTCAATTAATCTTTTGATATTTCTGAAAATAAAATACTCCTAGCCCGGCTGGGTTTGGAGAAAAATATAGTACTTATTGTGGTCTATATTGCCATTTCCTATTATATTGCAACTCCTTAGGACCCTTGTTCCTTTTAATAAGTATATGACCCATGGTCCGAAGGCCCCTTCCGGGTTTCCTTGTTTTCTTAAAATAAATGATATGGCGGCCCTATACCTGTTAGCGGTCGCTGCCGACCGGCCTTCCTTATGAAGTGCCACCAGAAATTGGAGCAAGGACTCTTCCCGCCCCCATCTATGCTCCCATACTGGCCCCAAAAAGGCGCAGTATGAACGGAACGCTCCTTCATAGGCTTTCCTCGTCCTGGGCGCTAAACTGGCTGCCACGAGGTCTTGTAGTCCGGGGCACCGACTTGCCATAGTTTTTCGGGGAAAGGTGCCGCCACTAGTTCCGCTGTGGGTAGATAACCCCTGAAAGCCTGCATGCTTGAAGGAGAGAGTGCATCAGCTGCATTATTCAGTACACCCGGCACATGCCTTGCCCTGAACTGTACATTCAATCTCATGCATCGCAATACAATTTCTTTCAACAGTCGTAAGATCCATTTGCAGCGTGCAGCCTGGTGATTAATGCACTCGACCACTGTCATGTTATCTGACCAAAACACTACTGAGCGGTCCTTAAAGTCTTCTGGCCATGCCATCAGAGCCACCCAGATGGGGAATAGCTCCAAGAAACCAATGTTACCTGTTGGGCCGCTTGTGTGCCACCACGCCGGCCATGTTTGTGCCGACCACTGGTTTCCAAAGATTGCGCCAAACCCCGCGCTCCCCGCCGAGTCGGTCCACAATCCTAGTTCCCCCGACGAGGCTGGGGGTTTGTTCCACACCACTCAACCGTTGAAATCCTCCAGAAATGCCAACCAAATGAGCATGTCCTGGCGAACCTCTGCCGACAGTCTAGTGCGGTGGTGTCCCTCTTTAAGGCCCACCATAGCCTGTGCTATGGAACGAGAGAAAGGGAGAGCCATCGGCATCACTCTTAAGGCAAAGTTAAGCTGACCCACTGTCTGTTGCAACTGGTGTAGGGTCACCTTCTCCTTTCGGAGACATTGTACCAGGAAAGCCCTAAACTTGGCCACCTTCTCAACCGGCAGACGGAAACACCCCCTCCTCCGAGTCTAGTTCTATACCCAGAAACTCGAGTGAGGTAGATGGCCCCACCGTCTTACCTGGTGCCAATGGGACCCCAAAACCCCGCATGAGCATGCAGAAGTCCTGCAATGCCTGCGCACAGTCCTGAGTGCCCGCTGGGCCCAGAAAGAGGAAATCATCCAAATAGTGCATCACCTGTCTATGCCCTGTGGCCTCTGTGAACACCCATTCCAAAAAGGAGCTAAACATCTCAAAATAGGCACATGAAATCGAACAACCCATGGGCATGCATTTATCCATGTAGAATTTCCCATGAAACGTGAATCCCAGCAGGCGCTGGTCTTGAGGGTGTACCGGGAGTAACCTGAATGCAGATTCAATGTCTGATTTCGCTAACAATGCACCGAGGCCCAGGCGATTCAACAGTACGACTGCGTCATCGAATGATGCATGCTTCACTGAACATACCTCGGGGTCAATAGCTTCCTTTACTGAGGCCCCCCTAGGGGCCGATAGATTGTGGATGAGTCTATACTCCCCCGGGTCTTTCTTTGGAACCACTCCTAAAGGGGAACACACAAATTCCGCAACTGGTGGGCCGCCAAATGGTCCTGCCACTCGCCCCAAGCTAACCTCTTTCGCTATCTTTTTGGCGACCACCGCTGGGTTGTGTTGAATAGACAGCTGGTTTTTACAGGAAGGGCTCCCCCGAAAATTGCCCGCCGGGATCCTGAAGCCATATTAAAAGCCATCCCTCAAAGTCCCGGCGGACCCATGATCAGGGTATCGGTTCAGCCAAGGGGTCAAAGCCAAGATATCTACGGGCGAAGATGTTTGCTTCCGAGGCACTGCATCAATCCTGCTTGGATCCCCCCTTTCCTCCCGATCCATTGGCTTTGGATCGGCAACTGGTTTCCGGGTTAGAGGAATTCCCACAGCCCGAGCATGCGTGCCGGAACCTGCACGTTCCCTGAGGCCTGTTACAAGTTCCTTTGTTAAATCCCCAACAAAACCCTCGCTTGCCTCCATTCCCGCTAGACCTGGGCTGAGAATCCCCCCTTGCGCTCGCCCGAAAGGGCTGTGACGGCTTCGGATGGAATCCCCCAGAGCCACTCGTGCTTGGCACCGAAGTACCCGCCGGTCCTGGCAAGAGCTGAGCATGCCATGACACTGTATCCAAACAATCCCATGTCAAGGCCTGGTTAAACTCTTTTGCTTTTCTAAAGGCAGCATCATACCCTTCCAATCATTTCCCCCATACATCGCATGGAAATTCATGATCCTGTTCTGATAACATGCCAGGTCAGTCAACACTTCTGGTTTACGATCTCCGATAATTGCCGTGAAGATAGAAAAGGCCCTGACCCAGTTCACCATGGTCTCATCGACCCTGAATTCCGCCATCTTGGCCCGCCATACACTGGGGTGCCAGAGATCTTTCTGGGTCTTTGCATATTCTAACTCCCGATGGTCGGTCAAAAGTGAAAACATGTTAATGTACGTGTCTCCCCACGCCATCTCTTTTGTAACCATGGGAATATGTTGAGATAAACTTTCCCGCCTTGAGGGTACCGGGCCCTCCCCAACCAATGGCAATGCTCTCTTACCGGCTTCAGCCGAACTCCCAGCTGTGTCCGTTGTCTTCTCCCGACCGTCAGCCGTGACCCCCGTCGCCATCTGCGGGGAAATAGAAGGTACATTCGCTGTCCCGGCATCCCTTAACTGCCGCAACTGCTCAATAATTAATCTGGCTTCCTCGGCCGGGTCTCCCGCAGCCGCTGATCCCCCTGCTCCCTTCTTTAACCAGGGCAATACCGCTGCTAACTGAAGTGCTAATTCTGGGGGCATCTGGTCATGCCCCAGTGGCGTGATAACCACTGGAATTGGCAATCCCCCATCCGTTCCTGGTACCGGGCTGGCCGCCGGCGCAACGGGAATGTCCGCAACGGGACTCGGTGGAGTTACTACTGGGACTGGGGCCTCGCTGGGACCTGCCCTCCCCTTCCTTTTCTTACCCTTATCCCCTGGGGTGACGTTTGGCAATGCCGGTCCTATGACCTTTTTAGGCCGTCCTGAGGGGGCATTCTGGGCCTCCACCTGTTTCCTGATGGCCGCTAGGCCACGGCCGAGCTGGTCAACTTTACCCAACTTTCGGTCCATCACCGTCACTTGGTTCACCAACGTGCGCAGCATTCTTTCCATCTCAGAGCTCTTTCCGGATTTCTTGCCAGGCATGTCTTCGTTCACTGCGTCCGACTTGACTCGCAAAGGTGACTCGATCTCCCACACGCCTTGGTACTGAAAGAGAAAGACAAGGATTACAAGTTCTCAAAAAAGTGCAGCTTGTTCCCTTGAGGGCTCACGAGCGACGAGTGGTGCAGCCTTCAGAGCACAGGAACAAGAGGAAGCTTTGTTGGATTCCCGCGCTATTTATCCATCTGCAGGAGGGCGGAGGCCGCCTCAGGTACGCCCATCCGTGCACGGACTTCCGGGCGGGTGTCTAGGCCAACCTCTTCTGGGCGGGAGGGGCGTGCCCCGGCTACGCCGCTTCGGGCATACCAGCCGGAACACGCCCCCCGCCCACAAAGGTTTCCCGGGGGATCGGGGCACCCATCCATACGTTCGGGGGGACCGAGTGGTCTCCCCTTTCCATTTGTGGGGATTTACTTTCCAGCACAATACTTGGTTTGCATGGGAAAGTTGCCTTAAAGTAACACAAAGCAGAGCAGGGGGCTGCTTTGTATGATGGTGATGGATTGAGCATCTGAACCAATCAAATACTCACACCCAGTCAACAGATCTGGGTTTAATCCATCACCGTTCTTTAGCCCACTCTGCAACCACAGTTCAGACATGGCCATATGCCAATGAGTCTGACCCTGTGCCTCATGGGAACAGTCCAGCCCGAACTGCCAAGCAATAGTCTTTCCTGGACTGGAAAGTTCTGTAAATCTGGGCCTGAGTGTATCTATGTGCATAAGGTGCCTTTTTATGCCATGCAGTTCAGTGAACCGTGAGTCAGAATTTGTACTGCATTGCAGCATTGTTCCAGAAGCTTTCAGTATGCCCTTCTCAATACATACTGAAACATGAAAAGTGGCATGAAAGGCTTCACATGTTCCTATTAATTGTATTTAAAATCGGTGAAAAGAATATACATTTAGCCATTGGCTAATATGACTTTCCATAAATATGGTGTAGACAACATTCCAAATTTTGCTTTGCACTTTAATGAAATGTGGGAATGACCAAGGCCTAGATGTATCATCGTTCCCATTTGCGATTTCTTAATAGCGATTTTTACCGAATCGCTATTAAGAAATCGCAAAATGGGATGTATGTTTAAAATCGCTTTTTTTTGCGATTCCTTATTATTCCTAATTTGCGAATTCGCAAGTTGCGAATTCGCAAATAAGGAATAATTTCCCATTCATTCCTATGGGCCAGGAGGCCCATAGGAATGATTGTGAAATAATTCTCAAATTGTGAATTCGCAATTTGCTAATCGCAATTTGAGAATTATTGCAAGGGTGCAGGGGTGTCTCAGGGACACCCTGCTGCACCCCTGAAACTTACATGTGTGTGCATATGGCCACATACATGCCCTATGGGCATGTATGTGTGCCACATGCCACCTTCAAAATTGCTTAGTTGTGAATTTTGAATGGAATTCGCAAATTAACACCAACCTAAAATTGGTGTTAATTTGCGATTTCTTAACCTGAATTCGCAAATTGAAATTGCTTCATACATGGCATTTAAAGAATCGCAAAATTGCGATTCCTTAAATGCTTAAGCAAAATAAGGAATCGCATTTTTTTGTGATTCCTTACTTTGCTAATTTCTCATACATCCCAAAAGATGCAAAATGTCCGTTTGCGATTCGTTAAGGCCGAAATTCTGCGAATTTCGACCTTAACGAATCGCAAAAGGCTTGATACATCTAGGCCCAAGACTCAAACGAGGAGAATGCGAGCTCACCTGAAGGGTCCCACTAACTAAACAACTATAATTCACTGAATGCATTTTCGGGGAAAGCAAACAACAAGTGTTCTGTGTTTGTGTGTGAAAGAGGCGTTTAAACTGCTGCATATGCTATACTTGTTCTGTATGGGCATGAGGCAAGCTTTCAGCACTACAGTCTGTGCTTCAACATGTTCTATGTGTACGAGGAAAGCTTGGACACCTGTTGTCGATGCTGTGCCTGTTCTACACCTGTGAGTGTCCTGATCTATGTCTTCTGTGTGAAAAAATTAGCCTCTCCACTATATGTAAAAAAGGTGCCACCGATGTTCATAGCACTGTACCTGTTTCATGTATGTGACAATTCTGCACTCGAATATCATACTGTACCTCTTTAATATGTGTTAGAGAAGCATGAGCAATCCCTTTCAGAGTACAACCATTACTAAAAACCTTATTGGTTTAATTTAAAAGTACTTTTATGGCATTCCAGTGACGCATTGCTTTCATGAAAGGATATTTCTCTCCATGTTGTAGTGCGAAAAGGTTTTGCATTAATGATAATAAACATATTTATTACTTATCCAATCCATTCCATAACCTGAACTAATCATGTAACAAGGCTATACTTGTCTATTTCTTTCAGAGCTCCATAGCTTTCAACTAGCGCAGTCCTCTTTCCTAGGCAGATCATGTTTTTACTATCTGCATGTTTACCTCATTTCTCGGACTTCTCTAATGTTATTGGTCTTCCCATTCTTTATTTTTCCTGTCTCTTTCTCTCCCTGTATTTCTTTGTTTGCGGTTCTTTTTGATGCTTTCGTTTCTCTCCTGCTCACTACTTTCATTTATTTGTATGTCACCGATTTTCCCCCCAAACATGTGTTTAGTTGCAAAACATGTTTTCCCAAATGTAAGGAATCCTTTGTGATGCGGTTGCTAACCCAGTGCTCTATTTTAAATCAATCAATGAAGCTTTGTTTTAAAACATAAAAAAAATGAAAGTACCTCCCACTGCTGAGTCTGTCCTCAAGTGTCTCATAAGTATCCCCTTAGACAGTTCGCAAATTCTGACCCACCTGCATCCTAGACAGGCTTTTACAACGCAATAATTAAAAGAAAAAGTATGTGCTTTTGCACACAGAATTTTGTAGAGCACTTACAAATGCTATATTTTAATTTTCTGTCTGTGATTATGACATTGCTCTGAGCTCGAGGCCGAGGTCAATGAGTGCTTCTCTTCCGTGCGCCTGGGCCGGCACTTGCTTCTGTCAGGGAATAAAGAGTTACATTCAATGCTGCTTTCCTTTAGGATTCCTTTCAAGGTGCATTCCTTGCAGGACAGCCCATCCCCCACTCTGGGAGTTTTCATGCGCTTTAGGTGTGCCAGCCATTTCAGAGCCTTGTCTCAGATCCCTGCGGTGTGGAGGCATGTGCATAGTGTGCGGTGGCAGACTGTGTTGAAGGCAGCAGAGAGGTCTAGGAGGATGAGTGCTGTGGTCTTGCCGTTGTCCAGCAGGGTCGTGATGTTGTCGGTGGCGGCGATGAGGGCAGTCTCGGTGCTGTGGTTGCTGCGGAACCCTGACTGGGAAGGGTCCAGGATTCTGTTTTCTTCGAGGTATTGGGTTAGCTGTCTGTTGACGGTTTTCTCGAAGACCTTGGCTGGGAAGGGGAGCAGAGAGATGGGCCGTAATTTCTTGAGGTCTCTTGGTTCTGCCTTAGGTTTTTTGAGTAGGGCGTTGATCTCGGCGTGTTTCCAGATCTTTGGGAAGGTCGCGGCCCCAAGGGAGAGATTGATGATGTTGCGCAGGTGGGGTGCGATGGTGCTGCTTGCTCTGTTGAAGACGTGGTGCAGGAATGGGTCCGACGGAGAGCCGGAGTGGATTGAACGCATGGTCTTGATGGTGTCATCGATGCTCATGCTGGCCCAGGCTAGCAGGGGGTCGTGGTCGATAGTGTACGGAAGGTCTGTTGTGTTGCTGTCTGTTTGGGCTGTCTGGGTGTTGAAGCTGTAGTGGATGTCTGCCAACTTGGGGTGGAAGAAGGTGACGAGGGAATCGCGCAGGGCTTGCGACGGCGGGATGTTGTTGGCGTTGGAGCTGGGGTTGGAGAGTTCCTTCACGATGTTGAAGAGCTCCATACTATTGTTAGCGCTGTTGTCGAGGCGGTCTTTGAAGGAGGTCCTCTTGGCCGCCCTGATGAGGTGGTGGTTGCGGATGGCGTCCTTGTGTGCTGCGTGGCTGTCCGGAGTTTGTTCACTGTGCCATTTCTTCTCTAGTTTCCGGCAGGCTTGCTTGGATGCTAGGAGTTCTGGGGTGAACCAGCTGGCCCTCTTGCTGGTGTCGCTGTGGGGAGTTTCTTCAGCGGGGCGAGGGTGTTGACGCAGTCCTCGATCCAGCGTCAGAGGCTGTGGGCAGCGTCGTCGGTGTTGGAGGGTTCAGTGGGTGGGCTGAGAGCGAGGTTTGCGTGTAGTTGGTCTTTGGTTATTTTGCTCCAGCAGCAGTGGGGAATCTGTTGGGTGCGGTGGTGTGTGGTGGGTTTCTGGAAGGCGAAGTGGATGCAGTGGTGGTCAGTCCAGAGGAGTTCAGTGGTGTGGCTGATGGAGACGTACGGGCTTGAGGAGAAGACTGGGTCGAGAGTGTGACCGGCGGAGTGGGTGGGCGTTGTGATGAGTTGCTTCAGTCCGAGGTTGGCGAGGTTATCGATCAGGGTTGTGGAGTTGTTGTCGTTGTTGTTCTCAAGAGGAAAGTTCAGGTCTCCGAGGAGGATGTAGTCGGTGGAGGTCAGGGCGTGCGTGCTGATCAAGTTGGCGATGGAGTCACTGAACTGGGGGTGGGGCTCGGGGGGTCGGTAGACGAGGGTGCCTCTGAGGGTGGAATTAGGGTCTGTGTGGATCTGGAAAAGCATGTGTTTGGCGGGTCTGAGCACGTCGTCGGTGCTAGTCGAAACCCTGATGCTGTTCTTGTGGACGATGGCGATTCCTCCTCCAACTCCGTTGGTGCGGTCTCTGCGGGTAATCTTGTAGCCGTCTGGGATGGCTATGGCGATGTCGGGTGCAGAGGAGTCGTTAAATCAGGTCTCTGTCAGGAAGGCGACATCCGAGGATGTTGTGTCGAGCAGGTCCCAGAGCTCGATGGCATGCTTGCGTGCGGAGCCGGTGTTCAGTTGTATGCATCAGAGGTGGTTGCGGTCTTTCTTGGCGGGTGGTTCGTCGGCTCTGAGGCTGGTGTAGCTGCAGTTCCGGCAGGTGAAGGGGCCATATGTGCGTTTCGGGGCGGCCTTGAAGCTGGTGTGACTCCGTCCGGAGTTAGGAGCGTGCAGAGTGCTGGTGTCGTAGTTGCGGCGGTCGTCGTGGCGGGTGCAGGGGCCAGGGGTTCTGGTGCTGAGCGTGGTCCAGGCGCAGATGGGCTTGCCTTAGGCACGGCCGCGCAGCAGCTGGCATATATGGGGAGGTGGGAGGGAAGAGCAGCTGGGAGGCTGGAGGCGGGGGCAGCGAATGGGCAGTGGGCATTCAGGGGGGCGGGCCGCAGGGGACGCAGCGGCGAGGGCGGTGAGGGACAACGAAGGTAACAGGAGGAAAAAGGGGCACAAAAATCGAGGGTAAAATGAGTGGCACATAAGGCAAAAGCACAAAAAAATGAGTGGAACAGAAGGCAAAAAGGGCACAGAAACGAGGGAAAAACAAGAGGCACAGAGGGCAGAAGGGCACAAAAAATCGAGTGGAACGGAGGGCAGAAGGGCACAAAAAACGAGGGGAAAACGAGTGGAACAGAGAGCAGAAAGGCACAAGCAATGAGGGAAAAATGAGTGGAGCAGAGGGCAGAAAGGCACAAAAAAAGGAGGGAAAAAATAGTGGAACTGAGGACAGAAAGGCACAAAAAATGAGGGAAAAACGAGTGGCACAGAGGGCAGAAGGGCACAAAAAAACGAGTGGAACAGAGGGCATAAAGGCACAAAAAAACAAGGGAAAAACGACTGGAACAGAGGGCAGAAAGGCACAAAAAATGAGGGAAAAACAAGTGAAACGGGGGCAGAAAAGGCAGAAATAAAATAGGGAAAAACGAGTGGAACAGAGGGCAGAAGGGCACAAACGAGGGAAAAACGAGTGGAACAGAGGGCAGAAAGGCACAAGAAATGAGGGAAAAACGAGTGGCACAGAGGGCAGAGAGGCACAAAAAATAAGGGAAAACGAGTGGAACAGAGGGCAGAGAGGCACAAAAAACGAGGGAAAAACGAGTGAAACAGAGGGCAGAACGTGGCGTCACTAGAGGAGTGCGGGGTGCGGACTGCACCGGGTGTCACCCCATCATGGGGTGACACCAATCCATTCAGCTTTTCATCCGTCTGTGATCAGGGATTCGGCAGCCCAGAGAAATATGAAGAATTTGTCCGGGTGTAATTTTCCAACATGGAGTCACAATTCAGGAGCGTCTGTACATTGTCTGCTTTCTGTTCAGGGCAGCTACATGCAAGTGCCAAGGAGGCTTTCATAGTTTCACTTCCAGCTGTGTCTACAACAAAGGCCTGATTGAAAAGGCGATCAACATGGCTGGGAGCCATTTGGAGCCTAACACCTAGATGTTAATGCAGTGGAAGGAAACGAAGGCACACAGCACATCACTTCACAGATAATTTTGAAAAATATGATTTGGTGCCAGGCTTTTGAACACACTTTAGTGTGACTCAAGAGTACAACAGTGCTCTCATCATGTGTATTCTTTGTGTTTGAAGTTTTTGGTGGGCACCCCTCACTATTTGTCGTAAAGCCTACACTAACTACATATATATGTTCTTTATTTAGAATAAAACATTAGGCATTGTCCTGAGGATGGTCCTGCCTAATATTTTATCACAGAGACTGAAATGTTAACACATTTCCCTATCTTGCTACCTCAAAAACAAGATCGCATTTGACATTGATTGTGTAATATTCACCAACGGACATACTAAATGACTGATTTTTTTTGAAAGAGTGGATCAGCACAAATGTGAACCCTTACTATTGACTTTGCCTCCTCAAATGTCTCTGAAGTTACAATAGAGCTGTATGCTAGGACATCCAACCCCTATTCCAATGCATTGAGCTTTGTATCTCAGTTTATTACACGTTATTTTGCTTGTGGAAGTAGTTTTTTCCATCATGTACGACTTCTCTGAATAATTACTTTCTCTACTCTATACTTTTTCAAATTGCTTACCTACATTGGTAATGGTGTAATGAATGATCCTCATGTTTGTTCCTTATTGTTGTTGACGATAGATGCTCATGCTCACAAGGGGTTATTGGGTTGCCCCTATGTTGTTGCTTGCACAGGCTATGGCACAGCGATCATGGGACCTATAAGTGGGCCCTGTGTACTAAAGTGTGACATTCTGTTAATTTGTTTCTAGGTAGATATGGCAACAGCATAACGGGCAATGCCAAACCTGGCCATTCTGAAATTATGTAGCATGAAGTTAGGGACAAGTTAAACATGGCTACATGTCCAAGAATCTTACTGGACATGCCATGTTTAGTGGGAGATGCCAGCCATGAAGGACTTTTAAGCTGGTACACAGGTCTGAATACTGATCTTTTCCCATTGCACATGACGGCACAGGCACACTTTTTAAACACAGATGAGCAACTTCTTCAAACCGATGTGATGGGTTGAACAAGATATTACGTTTGTTACCTAAAAAACATATATGTTAAACTGAATATGGAGCAAAGACTGTTGATATTGATAGACACATAAACCTCTCATCCCTCACTAAGCTGCAGGTTGATATTTACACTCAATGCCTTACACTGCTTCATTAATCGTCCATCAAGAGTCATCTTCTCAGATGAAACAGAATCTATGTTGCGGATGCCATAAGGAATACATTTAGCATGGGATTGGTGGGAACCTTGCTCTAAACTGCAGTAATATGATTTTAGCACATGGGGAGCATTTATCAACAAGCATGAAATTGTCTCCCCTGCCACCGCCACCCAATCACAATAACAATAAAGATGGTGAGCTAGAAGCCATACAAGAAGACCTTGAAGTGTTGGTTAGCCTAGAAGCAGATTCTTTATTATTACAAGGTTATAAAACATCGAAAGACTTTTGCAACATGTCTTGATTAATTTAAGGATGACCGATTGCATTGTTTTATTGGAGAGCTTGGGATATTTGTCTATTTATTTTATATTAGATTACAATGACATTTGGATATGTGTGTTTTAGTCGGATTTTTATATTGATTTTTAGATAGTGGTGGGTTTGATATTTCTTTTTATAATTTTTGTTTTTTGTGATTATATATTAGATCAATGTATAATGTTTATTTTTCTTTAGATTACAATAAAAATAATTCAGCATTTGCTGTTTAATTTGAGTTATATTGTTATAGACTAATGTATTAAAATTGAAAATGTTCTAAAAAAGTATTACAAATGTAATAAAAAAAAGACAAGAAGATTAGGCAAACATTATTAAAACATATATTAAATAACAAATATGTAAACTGAATTTACAAATACATTCATAATGAACACAAAACCTAATTTTATTATTTTAATATAGTAATGTATACATTCTCTTCTTTAATAGAATATATGAGGAAAGAAAACTGTAACGTGTTGGTAAAATTTTCATATACAAAAAAAAGAATTCTCTATATATAACTATATTTGTATAAGAATTTTGAAAATAATTTCTGCTCTTCTCATTACCTTCTCCTGTGTTTCAAAATCCACATGTGAAACCAATGCGATCATTCATCCTCATCCATTATCAGTATCATTTTACTTTCATTGCAGCATTCTGTACAATTGAATATACAACAATCATCTTGCAGCCTATTTTCAGACTGTACAATAACCTCCTACCACAGTATTCCAACACCAAAATCTACACTTGAGTATACTAAAGGTTCTTTCAATTATGGATTAATTGTTCAATATGCTGCACAGTAAGAGACAGATCTGCTGCAGTTTTATGATTTGCCAATGGTGTCATAAGCCATATTCGAAGAGTATAGCCCTGGTCAACTTAAAAAAATAATATATACATATAATTTTCTATTAAATGTTGAAAAATAATAGAAATATATATATATATATATATATAGTACAATTTTCTTAACATTGATACTAACATAGATATTGTAGTATATATATAAAAATGGCAGTATTATATTTGCATTATTACCATACCTCCTAGGTCAGATAACACAGGCAAATCTTCAGAAATAAAAACAAATACATTGACTTACATAAAAAAAGGACAGATCCAAAAATCAAATTGTTTGTGACAATGTGAAATGTCAAATTAATTTAGCAAGTAGTAGACCATCTTCATAAAGACCATTATCAAATCTTTGTTTAATGGTGGAGTGTCTGATGATGTGTCACATGCGCTCCCGACATTTTGCTACTACATTTCTGAAGCAATGGGGATCACTGTATTTTCGTTGAACTCTGATGAACTATACATTCTGACGATTCCAGGTGAAATGAGATGTCTGTACGAGGAACAAAAGTCACAAGAGTACAGTCCTCCACGCAGAGGGCATGAGGAAATTGTGCTACCTAATAGAAACGTTGCTTCATCTGTATCTGTTTCTTTCTAGGTTTTGGAAGCATATGAGCTCTTGGGTAAATTTGAGGATGGGATTCAGGACAGACAGCAGGGATGTAGAGAGTAAACTCTGTCAAATACTTGCCACTTTGGTGCATGTAGTCTGGAACAACAAAGATGCAAATAGGTGTAGTACTTCCAAAATTGACCTGGCGATAGTGGGCTCCAACCTTGATCCTATTACGTCAACAAACATTTGATCTTGGCCTTATTGAGTCTATAAAACTTGATAATGTCCTTATCAATCTCTGGTCAAAGAGTGTCACTCTGCCTGAAGATCCTATCCTTTCTTTGCCGTCTTCTCCTCCCAGGTTAATGCAAATAATAACTGTTTCTCAAGCTGAGTATTTACAAGGTGGTATTACATTTTTTTATTGTCCTCATTCACCTCTGACCACAGTAACCAGACCAACCGCCTGTGAAAGACGTATCTGGCAAGCAGGTGTGGGGTTTCTTCCCCCCTGCAGGTACAGCTATGCAGTGGAATGGTACCGACCCCAATGGGTAAGGTCAACTCTTAAATTTGGTCCGGTATTTACCAGCCATAGGGCAGTGGTAAGGGCCAATCGTGGTTCAGAGAGATACAGAGAGGTATAATCATAGGGCAAAATGTTTATTAAGTGCCAAAGGCTCTAACTGTTTCCACCCACCTCTGCATTTTGCCATTAGAGTAAAAAATTCCAAAGAGCTTTCTTCCTCTTTGTTTGGGACCCTCTCAGATCTAACTTAGATGTCGAAATAACAGAGGATAACCAGTCAGAATGTTGAGGAGGCAAACATTCCACCCATCACCAGCAGATTTCCCGCCTGGCCAACAATATTGCGTAGAAAATAAATGCTCTAGTTGGTCCTGTGACATCATCGGAAATCCAAAAGATTATCATAGAAAGGCTTACCTTGACTTGGAAACCAAGAATATTCAAAATGGTATCACCAACCTTTACCCAAAAATCAAAGATAGCCGGACATTCCTGAAATCTATGTATATCTGATGCTCTCTCCAAACCACATTGCTTGCATCTTACAGGAGGTTCTTTCGTCATCTTTGAGGAGTCAGATAGGCTCTGAGGATTGAAAAGAAGTGATTTCTCCTTAACCATGCTGGTGTAACTGTGAGGAAGAGGGTGCCCAGTGATTCTTGCCAAAGTTGTTGCACTGGCTCTCCCGGTAAACAAACACCCCACAGATCTTCCATACGTTTGAACTCCCCGTCCACTGCCTCTTCAATTTTCCAGTACAAAAGGAGACTTCTTTTTTCCTCGCTGGTTTTCCAACCAAATATTCCTCCAGTAGGTTTCCTGCACCAATAAGGGGTTTTGATTTTTAACCCAGCTTTTGAGTTGAACATATTTGAATTTGGAAATGGTCCCCTCCAGCACAGCATGTAGCTTTGACCAGGGTATAAGTGTGCCCTCCTGAGGTAAGTTCTCCCATACACTAAGTCCGGTCTCCCTTAGTGGCTGCGCTAGTTGGTCCTTTAAGCAGTCTGGGGTCCCAGGGGAGTCCCATAGAGGGGCAAGGCTGGAAAAGTTATTAAGTCCCGACTGCCGTGTGATGTTAGTCCATATTCTGGTCATTGCCTGCAACACTTTTAACCATATCTTTAAAAAATAATTAGAATCTCCGTACTTAAACATGAAACTTGCCTGAGCTAAATAAATCCCCCCATTAATCCCCCTCAACATTGCTGCGAACATGGCCCATGCCCCGTACAATCGAGGGATTTTAACAACATCCTAGAGGGGGACAGTTGGAAAGCCCAAGCATAATACTGTAAGGAATCACTGACAGAATTTCGATTTCACAAAAATCGACCTACAATAACATCGAGTCTCAAACATCGATATCAATAATATCGACTCCCTATACTTTACATGAAAATTACAAAAATATCGATCACACAATATCGATGCACAAAAATATTGACTACACAAATATCGTTAACATTATTATCGAATAACATTATATCGACACTCAATACTACATATAGCACGCTACAAAAATATCGATAACTAAATTATCGATAGCACTAATTTCGTCAAGCTAAAAATATCGATAGCTTTAAAAAACTCTTTTTCTGATGAATAACCCCAAAACATCTACACTCTTAGTAATACACACATTTTAATATACTTCACTAATTTATCTTACGATTATTAAATAACATTTTCATTTACTTACATTTATTTGGTTTCTTACTAACTATATTTTTTTAAACACTCATTTTAAACATACATTTATTTATACATTGTACTAATTATTTAAAATCTATATTTATTACAACTGTTTTTTAATAAATACATCGGCTAATCCATCTCCCAAGCCGTTACCATCTGAGGGATTGCATTCCTTACCTATGTTAACATCTGATAGCCTGGACACATTGGCCCGTCGAGTGAAGTCTGGGTCCCCAGAGGATCCACTTTGCCCAGATGTGTTCAAGGACCTAGCGGTACATGATATCTCACCGCTATGTTCCTTGATCAACTCGTCGTTAACATCTGGCGAGGTCCCACTGAAGTGGAAGCGAGCCATGGTTCGGCCTATCCTTAAGAAGCCCAGCCTGGACGGCAGTAAGCCTGAGAGCTATCGGCCAATTTCACTCTTGCCGTGGCCGGCTAAGGTTATGGAGGCGCATGTAAATGCTGTCCTCTCGGAACATCTTCGCCGCGCAGATATCCTCAACGAAACGCAGAATGGGTTTAGGGCTGGTCATAGCACGGAGACGGCTCTGCTCTATATGGTGGAGCATCTTCGCTCCGTGCTCGACGCGGGACAAACGGCAGCGCTTGTGCTATTAGACCTGAGCGCTGCCTTTGACACCGTCTCGCACCCAATCCTTCTGCTGCGTCTAGAGGAAGCTGGGGTCACCGGTATCGCGCTCCAGTGGTTCCGGTCGTTCTTAACCAACCGGGCCTTTAGCGTGACCGTCCCACCTTACCAGTCCAAATTCCATCCGTTGAACCTGGGGGTCCCCCAAGGCTCCTCGCTGAGCCCTACACTGTTTAATCTGTATGTAAGGCCGCTAGCTGAGGTTGTCAGGCAATGGGGTATAACGATGGTGTCATACGCCGATGACACCCAGCTAGCGGTCACGATCAGCGGGGATGCCGAAGTCGATGCCCCCAGGTTTCAACAAGGACTGCGGGCGGTCGCCAGCTGGATGACGTCTAATTGTCTCCAGCTGAACGCTAGTAAGACCGAGGTCATGGTTTTTGGCAGACAGCCGGATCTGTGGGGGGAGAGTTGGTGGCCTGGGGATCTGGGTCCTGTTCCCATCCCAGTCGCCGAGCTTAAGAACCTCGGGGTCTGGCTGGACCCTGCCCTTACGTTTGTGTGCCATACCAAACGCACGGCAGCATGCTGCTTTGGCATCTTGCGCGGGCTTCGTCCTGTGCTTAAGTTCTTCGATGCCCCCACCAGGCAACTCATGATCCAAGCCACTGTCATCTCCAGGCTGGATTATGCGAGTTCCTTGCTGGTTGGTCTGAATCAGGCAGAGATCGGGCGCTTACAAAGGATTCAGAACGCCGCAGCCAGAGCGGTGGTAGGCCTCCCAAGATTCTGTCCTACCTCCAGTACCCAGCGGTCACTGCACTGGCTTCCGGTGGCCCAGCGGATCCAGTTTAAGGTCCTCTGCATCGCCTATAACATTTTGAAGGGGTCCCCAGCAACGATCCTTATGGCCCTCCTTGCGAATTACACCCCAGCGCGACTCCTAAGATCTGCGGACTTAGAACTGGCTGTTGTGCCGCGCTTCAAGCGGAGTAGAGCTGGAGGACGCTCGTTCCGAGTGCGCGCGGCGGTCCTGTGGAACTCCCTGCCCCCGGCAATTCGCGCTATGAGAGATTTGCTTTCCTTTCGCCGCGCGGTGAAAACCTTTTTATTCCCTTAGTTGTTTTATATGTGTGTCTTTAGGTTTAGTTGTGTTGTGCAGCTGCCTTGTCGGGCGCCAGGACGCTCCTTAGCTGGAGCATCTGTGCGCCAAATAAAAATGCATAACATAACATAACATACCATATTTTTCTCTTCCTCTATATAAACCATTAAGTCACATATAAGTTAATTATTTTACTAAAAAAAATTCAAACTAACCAATGGTAACTCTTCTGAACATATGTGACCAATCAGATTGCAAACCTAATTACACATACCCTATATAAACCAGTCTCAATCATCCCTACAACCTTCAGGGAAGATTCAACGTGACCACATACTGCCAGTTTTGGGAGCGCCATCTATATTCTTCTGTGCATGAAAATACTACTAAATACTACAAGTAAGTATTCATATAGCTCTGGTACTAATTTCTAATGTTTTGTTAACTATTACTTATATACCAAGATTTTTACACTAAAATGTTGTTTCTCTATGTACTTTTTCTTAAAACAGACTCTACAAACAAATAAAGTTCTACTTTTACTTCAAGATATTCGACACTTTAACTATAAAAAAGGTATCTACATAATTCTTATTTTTTCTTTAAAAAAGTAGACAAGTAGTGTACTAAAATCAGGTTCTCTAATGTGTTTCTTCTGCTTTAACTCATAATACATGTGTGATCACAGGTTCTTTTCACCAAATAAGTAACAATGCTTTATAAAAAACTGTCTATTCTTTTTCCAACATATAAACACATTGGTAATTTTCTATAACTTTCTCTCTAAACAGACCTCAAAAGAACTGAAAGCAGATAATTTGCATCCAAGAACAGACATTCTGCAACTACTCAAAAACTCTTGGTAAGTACAAAAGTGAAACATAACAAGTCATTATAGGCTCAATAGAATGTACAATGATAATAGTTCACTTTTTTAATACTTCAGTTAGTATTTTCTTGCAAATTTCTCTTTTGTAATCCCGAAAAAGTAACTTATTTATTTGAAAAGTTAGAGACTAGCAAATGTCTAACAAAAATATACATTTAAACAAATCCTATAACAGACTTCACTTTTATTCAACAGACCTACCAATACGACAACATCTGACTGAAACTACACCTACTTTCTAAAGATACAACTTTACTGTTGGTAAGTAAGAAACTACAAATAGTACATGCTTAATTTTAAATGTTTTAAAAATTACACATTTTCATAATATTTTTATAATAACTTTTCTAGATAAAAGAACACAAGAATGACAGAAGATGCAAGATTTATTACATCTCAGAAAGGAAAATTTTTATTATGCTATATGGGCTATACTTATACTCAGGAGAAACAAAAAGACCTTAAAGTTAACTGGAAATGTACTAAATATTACTCGAATAAATGCTATGGTCGTGCTACAACCAGGGAAACAAGTGTTATTAATACTACTGAACATAACCATCCACCAAACATCTCTGAAATCGAGGTTAGATCCACTCTCGAGAATATAAAAGAATTAAGTAGCACATCTGACCTACCAAGCAGCGTAATTCTGAAAGAATTACTACCTAAAGTACCCAGAGAAGCAAGAGGTCAGTTACCATCAATTGCTTCAATTAAAAGAACAATAGCTAGGACAAAAAAAGCAAGTAGACCCACTATACCAATTCCTACAACTTTTGAGGAAGTCATTATTCCACCTGACCTTGTAATCACTCATAATGACGAACCATTTATCTTTTATGATAATCATAGCAAAGACAAAAGAATCATCATGTTTGCGACAAATAACAACATAAAAAAATTAAAAGAAAGTGCTACTTGGATGATGGATGGAACTTTTTCAATATGCCCAAAACCTTTCTACCAATTGTACACAATTCATGGGCAATATCATAATACCTGTATCCCATTCATATACTGTTTGTTACCGAACAAACAAGCCGCAACTTATACTGAAATTTGGCAAAAAATAAAAGAACAAACATCAGACTACTTCCCATTGAAAATAATCATAGACTTCGAACAAGCTATGATTAATTCCATTTTGAAAACTTACCCACACACATCCATTCACGGATGTTATTTTCATTTCAATCAATGTCTCTGGAGACATTTACAAAAATCTGCCCTTAGTGTTGAGTATGCAACAAATATAACCTTTGCATATCAAATTAAACATCTCATTGCTCTGGCATATGTACCAATAACTGACGTGGCCGAACATTACAATCTATTAATTGAAAGTCCTTTCTACACACAAAATGGGCAAAAACTTGCCCCACTTTTAGATTACTTTGAGGACTATTGGGTAGGGAGACTACATAGGTCAGGCCACAGACGCCAACCTAAATTTTTAATTCCCTTGTGGAATGTATATCTACCAACGCTGAACCAAGAGGCTAAAACAAACAATGCTGTTGAAGGTGGGCACAGTGCCTTCCTCTCTTCTACTGGACGTACAACACCCACATTACACAAACTACTCACAGCTATCCAAAAAGAGCAAAGTTTTCAGGAACTACGAATGGAGCAATCTGTCATACAACTAAAACCAAAACTCTCTAGACAAACTGCTCAAATGTATCTATATCTTCAACAGCAAGTCCAACTCTATCCTACAACAAGAGGACTCGAATATCTAAAAATGATAGCCAAAACATTAAACTAAGTATACTAAGTAAATAAATGGGTCAACATCCGCCAATATCCTTAAATATGATACCACACATATTATAATATAACAAATCATTAATTATTTAGTCTAATATATTTGTAATCACAATTATAAATAGACTAAATAATTATGTCATTATATCAAATATATTTGATTTAAATACTGTTCCCATCCCAAAAAAATAATATAAATGAATAACTTACCTTTAAAAACAGCATCATAACCAGTAATCCTTTACAAACAATATAGTGTGTAAATCTCAAAGACCTGATTAAACAAGGCATTAAATATGTTTCAAATAACTGTGCTAAATGTATCCATCATCCAAATAAAACAACTCTTCAAATGCCATTGAAAATGACGACTATAATCTTAAAAATGTGAGAAACGTTTCAGGGAACTCAAAATATAAAGGGAGTATGGTATACATCTCAGTTCTAACAAATGAAACACAATTCCTTTGCTAAAAAAATCAGTAATCGGAAACGGAAATAGCTGTTTCAAAATACGTAAAAAAAACACATTAAACAATCCCACCGACATAACACTAACGAATATAGCATGTAATATAAACATAACATCCCAACTTTTTAAAAAAAAAATAAAATCATAGAACAGACTCACTAACTCCAACTACTTCAAATGACACAAAGCCTCGATAACGGAAATACGTATTGAGTGCACTCCATAATATCTAAATAGTCATACTTTAATCACCAACCCCTAAATAACAAACGACTACCTTAAATTTTTAGTTAAAAGAGTTTAAATATATGAAACTAGAATCTTACCTGCTCAGACATGAACCTGCTTCCAACCGCGACTTTCCCTCTCCCGAAATAACGCAAAAAGACTAAGAGCGGTTACAAAAGAAAAGACCCTAATTATACCTAACTGTGAAAATTAGTGCTATAAATGTCCATAAATTATTTTAATATGTTTCAAAATTATATATAATTTTCAAAAAATTGTATGCTACATTTTGAGATATATATGTTCTTTTTCAAAATATTATTGTATATTTTACATACTTTTAATATTTATTACATTAAATATTAAAACATTTTTAATATTTAATGTAATATTTATTTAAATAAGTTTATTGAAAAATGTGTAATATACTATTTGTTTGTGATGTATAACTTTTTAACAATATGAGTAATATGTGAAAATTATTATTATTAAAACTTATTTATTAATAATAATAATTATACATAAAAATATTGAATACTTAAAAAATTCCCTGAAAATGATCTTAATGTTATGATCAATATTATTAAGATTTTATTATATCTTTAAAGATGTTAATTTGTTTGTATCATCATCTGTAGTGCACTATATTATATTTAAATATGTGAATCATGTATTTCATAACACATGTTTAATGTTTTATTAACAAATCATAATTTTAATATGTATGTATAGTATCATACATTGCATAATGTTAAATAACCTTTTTTTCTCTGTACATAAAAATTACTTTTCGAAACAACTATTCAAAAATGTGATTTTTCAAACGACATTGTCCTTATATTTTGTATTAATTATACTAAACATTGCTTTATAATAAATATATCTTGTCGTTATTTTCAGATGTTAAAAAAAAAAAGTTGTTTTAAAAAAAAAATGGTGTAATTTTTATCTTATAGCTATTGCAAAATCATTTCTATTTTATTTTAAAATTGTTTATAAATGTAATGTTCTATCTATTTCAATATACCACATGTAATTAGAGTACATACTAAACACTGAACCTATATAACTTACTATTCCTACACCCATCTACATTTAATGTGAGTAGGTGATGGACACAGAACCTATTTAATTTACTATTCCAACTCCAATCACCATTTAATTAGAGTAAGCACTGGACACTAAACCTTAATAATTTACTATTCCAACTCCAATCACCATTTAACTAGGGTAGGTGCTGGACACATAACCTATTTAATTTACTATTCCAACTCCAATCACCATTTAATTAGGGTAAGTGCTGGACACAGAACCTATTTAATTTACTATTCCAACTCCAATCACCATTTAATTAGGGTAGGTGCTGGACACAGAACATATTTAATTTACTATTCTAACTCCAATCACCATTTATATAGGGTAAGTGCTGGACACAGAACCTATTTAATTTACTATTCCAACTCCAATCACCATTTAATCAGGGTAAGTGCTGGACACAGAACCTATTTAATTTACTATTCCAACTCCAATCACGATTTAATTAGGGTAGGTGCTGGACACAGAACCTATTTAATTTACTATTCCAACTCCAATCACCATTTAATCAGGGTAAGTGCTGGACACAGAACCTATTTAATTTACTATTCCAACTCCAATCACCATTTAATTAGAGTAAGTGCTGGACACTAAACCTTAATACTTTACTATTCCAACTCCAATCACCATTTAATTAGGGTAGGTGCTGGACACAGAACTTATTTAATTTACTATTCCAACTCCAATCACCATTTAATCAGGGTAAGTGCTGGACACAGAACATATTTAATTTACTTTTCCAACTTCAATCACCATTTAATCAGATTAAGTGCTGGACACAGAACCTATATAATTTACTATTCCAACTCTAATCACCATTTATTTAGAGTAAGTGCTGGACACTAAACCTTAATAATTTACTATTCCAACTCCAATCACCATTTAATTAGGGTAGGTGCTGGACACTGAACCTATTTAATTTACTATTCCAACTCCAATCACCATTTAATTAGAGTAAGTGCTGGACACAGAACCTATTTAATTTACTATTCCAACTCCAATCACCATTTAATTAGAGTAAGTTCTGGACACTAAACCTTAATATTTACTATTCCAACTCCAATCACCATTTAATTAGGGTAGATGCTGGACACTGAACCTATTTAATTTACTATTCCAACTCCAATCACCATTTAATTAGAGTAAGTGCTGGACACAGAACCTTAATAATTTACTATTCCAGCTCCAATCACCATTTAATTAGGGTAGGTGCTGGACACAGAACCTTAATAATTTACTATTCCAACTCCAATCACCATTTAATTAGGGTAGATGCTGGACACAGAACCTATTTAATTTACTATTCCAACTCCAATCACCATTTAATTAGAGTAAGTGCTGGACACAGAACCTTAATAATTTACTATTCCAGCTCCAATCATCATTTAATTAGGGTAAGTGCTGGACATAGAACCTATTTAATGTACTATTCCATCTCCAATCACCATTTAATTAGAGTAGGTGCTGGACACTAAACCTTAATAATTTACTATTCCAACTCCAATCACCATTTAATTAGGGTAGATGCTGGACACTGAACCTATTTAATTTACTATTCCAACTCCAATCACCATTTAATTAGAGTAAGTGCTGGACACAGAACCTTAATGATTTACTATTCTAACTCCAATAACCATTTAATTAGGGTAGGTGCTGGACACTGAACCTATTTAATTTACTATTCCAACTCCAACCACCATTTATTTAGGGTAGATGCTGGACACTGAACCTATTTAATTTACTATTCCAACTCCAATCACAATTTAATTAGAGTAAGTGCTGGACACAGAACCTTAATAATTTACTATTCCAACTCCAATCACCATTTAATTAGGGTAAGTGCTGGACACAGAACCTATTTAATTTACAATTCTAACTCCAATCACCATTTAATTAGAGTAAGTGCTGGACACAGAACCTTAATAATTTACTATTCCAACTCCAATCACCATTTAATTAGGGTAAGTGCTGGACACAGAACCTATTTAATTTACTATTCCAACTCCAATCACCATTTAATTAGAGTAAGTGCTGGACACTAAACCTTAATAATTTACTATTCCAACTCCAATCACCATTTAATTAGGGTAGATGCTGGACACTGAACCTATTTAACCCCTTCGCTGCTGGCCCGTTTCCGCCGCTGTGCGGTAAACGAACGAACAGGGCGGGGCCGTGACGAACCCCAGCCGTCATCAGCACACGAGCACCGTGGAGCGTGACGGCTGGGGTTCGTCACCAGCATACAAGGGGTTAATTTACTATTCCAACTCCAATCACCATTTAATTAGAGTAACTGCTGGACACAGAACCTTAATAATTTACTATTCCAACTCCAATCACCATTTAATTAGGGTAGGTGCTGGACACTGGACCTATTTAATTTACTATTCCAACTCCAATCACCATTTAATTAGGGTAGATGCTGGACACTGAACCTATTTATTTACTATTCCAACTCCAATCACCATTTAATTAGAGTAAGTGCTGGACACAGAACCTTAATAATTTACTATTCCAACTCCAATCACCATTTATTTAGGGTAAGTGCTGGACACAGAACCTATTTAATTTACTATTCCAACTCCAATCACCATTTAATTAGAGTAAGTGCTGGACACTAAACCTTAATAATTTACTATTCCAACTCCAATCACCATTTAATTAGGGTAGATGCTGGACACTGAACATATTTAATTTACTATTCCAACTCCAATCACCATTTAATTAGAGTAAGTGCTGGACACTAAACCTTAATAATTTACTATTCCAACTCCAATCACCATTTAATTAGGGTAGATGCTGGACACTGAACCTATTTAATTTACTATTCCAACTCCAATCACCATTTAATTAGAGTAAGTGCTGGACACAGAACCTTAATAATTTACTATTCCAACTCCAATCACCATTTAATTAGGGTAAGTGCTGGACACAGAACCTATTTAATTTACAATTCTAACTCCAATCACCATTTAATTAGAGTAAGTGCTGGACACAGAACCTTAATAATTTACTATTCCAACTCCAATCACCATTTAATTAGGGTAAGTGCTGGACACAGAACCTATTTAATTTACTATTCCAACTCCAATCACCATTTAATTAGAGTAAGTGCTGGACACTAAACCTTAATAATTTACTATTCCAACTCCATCACCATTTAATTAGGGTAGATGCTGGACACTGAACCTATTTAACCCCTTCGCTGCTGGCCCGTTTCCGCCGCTGTGCGGTAAACGAACGAACAGGGCGGGCCGTGACGAACCCCAGCCGTCATCAGCACACGAGCACTGTGGAGCGTGACGGCTGGGGTTCGTCACCAGCATACAAGGGGTTAATTTACTATTCCAACTCCAATCACCATTTAATTAGAGTAACTGCTGGACACAGAACCTTAATAATTTACTATTCCAACTCCAATCACCATTTAATTAGGGTAGGTGCTGGACACTGAACCTATTTAATTTACTATTCCAACTCCAATCACCATTTAATTAGGGTAGATGCTGGACACTGAACCTATTTATTTACTATTCCAACTCCAATCACCATTCAATTAGAGTAAGTGCTGGACACAGAACCTTAATAATTTACTATTCCAACTCCAATCACCATTTAATTAGGGTAAGTGCTGGACACAGAACCTATTTAATTTACTATTCCAACTCCAATCACCATTCAATTAGAGTAAGTGCTGGACACAGAACCTTAATAATTTACTATTCCAACTCCAATCACCATTTAATTAGGGTAGATGCTGGACACTGAACATATTTAATTTACTATTCCAACTCCAATCACCATTTAATTAGAGTAAGTGCTGGACACTAAACCTTAATAATTTACTATTCCAACTCCAATCACCATTTAATTAGGGTAGGTGCTGGACACTGAACCTATTTAATTTACTATTCCAACTCCAATCACCATTTAATTAGGGTAAGTGCTGGACACAGAACCTATTTAATTTACTATTCCAACTCCAATCACCATTTAATTAGAGTAAGTGCTGGACACTAAACCTTAATAATTTACTATTCCAACTCCAATCACCATTTAATTAGGGTAGATGCTGGGCGCTGAACCTATTTAATTCACTATTCCAACTCCAATCACCATTTAATTAGAGTAAGTGCTGGACACAGAACCTATTTAATTAACTATTCCAACTCCAATCACCATTTAATCAGGGTACGTGCTGGACAGAGAACCTATTTAATTTACTATTCAAACTCCAATCACCATTTAATTAGGGTAAGTGCTGGACACAGAACTTATTTAATTTACTATTCCAACTCCAATCACCATTTAATCAGGGTAAGTGCTGGACACAGAACCTATTTAATTTACTATTCCAACTCCAATCACCATTTAATTAGAGTAAGTGCTGGACACTAAACCTTAATAATTTACTATTCCAACTCCAATCACCATTTAATTAGGGTAGGTGCTGGACACTGAACCTATTTAATTTACTATTCCAACTCCAATCACCATTTAATTAGGGTAAGTGCTGGACACAGAACCTATTTAATTTACTATTCAAACTCCAATCACCATTTGATTAGGGTAAGTGCTGGACACAGAACTTATTTAATTTAATATTCCAACTCCAATCACCATTTAATCAGGGTAAGTGCTGGACACAGAACCTATTTAATTTACTATTCCAACTCCAATCACCATTTAAATAGAGTAAGTGCTGGACACTAAACATTATTAATTTAGTATTCCAACTCCAATCACCATTTAATTAGAATAAGTGCTGGACACTAAACCTAATCAATTTAATATTCCAACTCCAATCACCATTTAATTAGGGTAGGTGCTGGACAGAGAACTTATTTAATGTACTATTCCAACTCCAATCACCATTTAATTAGAGTAAGTGCTGGACACAGAACCGAATTAAATTACTATTCCAACTCCAATGACCATTTAATTAGAGTAAGTGCTGTACACTAAACCTTCATAATTTACTATTGCAACTCAAATCACCATTTAATTAGAGTAATAGCATGACACTGATCTTATGTAATGTAGTATTACAAATCCAATTAACACTTAATTCAGTTAAGTGCTACAGACTTTCCATACTTCATGTACTTGTAATATTTTGTATGTACTAACATACTATTTCAAACAATATCCATACTTATCCACTATATACCCAGTTACACAATATAAAACATAAAATTTATTTTTATTTTAAATTAAATTTTATGAAATTAATAATGTAAATTTCAAAATCTAATTTCTTTTAATTTTACAATAAAAATTATCATTTTACATTATAAACACCAGATTACTTTCATAAATATACCCACTATATACCCAATAACACACTAGCAAACATTAAACATAAATCATTATTTTTATTTCCAATTTCGCACAATGTGAAATTAATGTTAATTTTTCGAAATTTTTCTAAAATTTTATAATTTCGAAATTATGTTAAAAAATTTTAACACTCTAAATGTTTTATACACTACCCACCCTTATCCCCTATTAACTCTACATCACGCTCCTAAACATTTTACATAATTTATTTAAATATAAATTAATACATAAATTATATTTACAATCCATTTTACTATATAACGAATAATACAGTACCAAACATTATACAAAAATCAATAATTTTCTATACAATTTCGCAAATTTCGAAATTACTTTAAAAATTTCGAATTTTTTACATTTATATCAAATTCGAAATTTAAAAATCTAATTTTACACTAGAAATTTTTAAAACACTACCCACCCTTATCCCCTATAAACTCTACATCCCGCTCCTAAAATTTTACATAATTTATTTCTATAAAAATTAATACTGAAATTATATACAATACATTTTACTATATAACGAATAATACAGTACCAAACATTAAACAAATAACATTAATTTTCTATACAATTTCTCAAATTTCGAAATTACTTTAAATATTTCAATTTTTTTACATTTATATCAAATTCAAATTTTAAAATTCTAATTTTACACTAGAAATTTTTAAAACACTACCCACCCTTATCCCCTATAAACTCTACATCCCGCTCCTAAAATTTTACATAATTTATTTATTTAAGATTTAATACTGAAATTATATTTACAAAACTTTTTACTAAATACACAAAAATACAATACCAAACATTAAACACAAATCAATAAATTTCTATACAATTTTGCAGACTTAGAATATTTATTCTAAATTTCAAAATGTTTCAATTTTGTTTAAAATTCGAAATTTTATATTCTATTATTGCACTATACATTTTTAAAACCCTACCCACCCTTATCCCCTATAAACTCTACATCCCGCTCCTAAACTTTTAGCAAAAATTAATTAAATAATAATTAAAAATTAAATTATATATAGACAACATTTTACTATATCATTACTTAACATACTTTAAAACATAACTTTAAAATGTCGATATTTCTAACTATCGATATTTTGAGCTTCGATATTTTCTATTTCGAAATTAATGTCTTCGATATTATTAACACACACATAAATCGATATTTTCAACGTCGATATTTTGGTTGTCGATATTACTTACCTTCGATTTTTAGGACTCGATATTATGGCAATTCTATATTATCAACTCGATATTTTGACTGTGTACCAGTGTAAGTCTTGAAGGCATAAACCACCCTTTTCCCTTCTGCATCTCAGCTTCTTCTAGGCAATTCTGGTTCCATTGTAGGCCCAAATAAAGTAGTTTATAGCCTGTTGAAGTTTATTGATGGAAGGTTTATAGAAATGCAGTGGAATGGCACTCAAAAAGAAGGTGATTTTTGGCAGTACCATCATGTTACCCAGGTTTATCCTTCCAAAGATTGTCAGGGGAAGGGGGGCCCAACACTTCATGAGCAGCGTGCACTCTATAGTTATATTGGACATGTTGGCCTCTGTTATTTTATCAATATCCTGTACTATACTTACCCCTAGGTATCTCATCTCTCTTTTGATCTGGTGTTGGCTCCTATTGAGATTCCATGACATGACCTCAGTTTTCCCTACACTGAGCTCGAATCTTGATTTCTGGCAAAATCCTCAGCAAGTTTTATCACAGCAGGCTGGGCTATAAAGAGATCTGAGGTGAGAATCACTATGTCACCCGCATAAAGGGCCAATTTTCTCTTCCATCCTTCATGCTTAAATGGTGAAATACTTGCCTTGTCTCTAAGGTACTGAGCAAATGGCTCAATGTACAAGTTAAAGAGAAGGGGGGTTAAGGGACAGTCCAGCCTAGTGCCCCTGGTTATCTAGAAATGCCTGGTTAAGTTACCATTGACCAGCAGCTTTGCGAATGGGCTCAGATATATCAACTTGATGACTTGTCAAAAGCCTTTGAAGCATTAACGGTCATAGCAGCAAAGGGAAGCAAGTGTGTTGTGGCTAGATCTATTGCGCCCATTAGATCGTGTGTAAGTTCATGAAGATTTCTCCCCTTAAAAAAAATGTTTTTGTCAAAATGTAATATATCGCCTGCTACTTTGCTTAACGTGTCGGCAAGGACTTTGGCGAAGATCTTATAATCTGCATTTAGCAGTGATATGGGTCTATATGACTCTTAGTTCGCAGGATTTTTTCCTGGTTTTAGTGTTAAGGTGATCGCTGCCTCACCCCAAGAAGTTGGCAATTTTTTACCATCACTTAAGATGTCGTTAAAAAGCTGGGTCATTGCTGGAATTAAGACTTCCCAGAGCTTTTATAAAGCTCTGTGGGTATACCGTCTGGGCCTGCCGACATACCCCCTTTGTCTAAAGAAATCGCTCTCTTAACCTCTTCCTGCGTAATTTCCTGCTCTAGGAGCTGTTGTTGTGATATATCTAGAGGAATGAGTGTGATGTCATTCAACCATTCCTCTGCTTCAGATGTATTAACCAGCCTATCTTCTAGATATAATTGCTGAAAATAATCATGGAAATCTCCCTCTATTTCCTCATCTGTGGTCAATCCAGTTTTGCTCTCATCATCTTCAATTACTCTCATCAGGTTCTGTGTTCTGTCTGACTTTGCTTTCCAGGCCAGTAGTCTCCCTGCCCACTCCCCATACTCAAGGTGGGCCAACTTACTCGCTTCTCATCGCCTTTGACCCTCATCTGGAGAGTTTATCCAGCTGTTCTTTTAGTTTTTCCATTTTGACCATGCTTTCCTGCTTTTCCTCTCCTTCTTCTGAACTACTCATGCTCGCTTCAGCGATCTTCATGTTTGTTTCGATTTGAGCGATCTAATTCATATACTGCCTATTTACGAAGCGCAGTCTGCTAGTAATTGTCCCCCTCGGGGAGGCCTTCAAACAGTCCCACACTATAAAGGGCAAGGAAGAACCAACGTTTTGACCTAAAAAGACCTTAGTTTCGAGGCTCAGATGACCCATATCTTTTGTATCCTGAAGCAGAGTTCGGTCTAGAGTCTAAACTCTACCTGACTTCTTGCTCTGCAGGTCTAAATCAAGGTACACCCTCTGATTGTGGTCAGATAAGTGGCATGTCAAATAACCGACGTCCTGTTCTTTCCCCCTCAGGCTAAAACTGATCAGGGCAAAATCAATCCTAGATTTATGACCATACTTCCTGTTATAGTAGGAGGCACCTAATTGTGAGCCCGATCTCTCTCTCCAGACATTACTAAGTCCCATCAGCTTCATCATTGAATGTAGGTAAATGCGAGATTTAGACACTACCACACCCCTGTTGTTTGGTGATTTATCCAACTTAGAATCTAGCACAATGTTGAAATCTCCTGCCATGATCACGGGATCTGAAAAGTCCAACAAAATATTAGAGATCGTTTTTTTAAGGGGTCAGGGCTGTCATGATTTGGGCCGTAATACCCTACAAAAGTTATGAAATTACCCAAGATCATTCTTTTTGAGAAGACCTACCTACCACAAATATCGACTAGCAAAGTTATTACGCGCGCCTTAAGTTGTTTTTTAATTAGAATGGCGACCCCTCTAACATTGGAACTTTGATCAGTACAGACCATATGTTCAACCCATTTTAGGTTCTTAAAGATAGTGGTAGATTCATTTTTTGTCAGGTGCGTTTCTTGCAAGATAATAACTTGTGCCGGGGAATCTCTGATCTGTTGTAGGATCTTGGCCCTTCTTTGTTTAACACGCAGACCATTCACATTTCACAATAACAGCTGAATCATTCTCTAGATAATTTGGGCTTTGACTTGAGATGGATTTGAGGCAGAAAAGAAAAAAAAGCCAGACCACACTGCATTCCCAACTGAGATAGATAACTTAAATGAAGTGAATGATAAAACTTTTTTTTGTTTTTTCCCCACATGCCCGCCACCCGGTGAACCCTACTCACCTCCCCCACCCCTGAAACCTACCTTGGAGAACCCCCCTCCCCTCCAGTGTTCTCCTGGACTAGCTATTAGTACTAGATGCTTCACCAAGAGGCTACCCGCCTCCAAAACTCTCTATTCGTGAGCAAGCCATACCTATGCCACATTAGATGAGGGCCTGCCCTCTTTATTTATATTTCCATTCTTTTATTTTTATTTAATAAATTACTTATCAATTTGTCAAATTTTTCTATTTTTGTAGACCCCCCAAACGTGCACCCCTCTACCCTGCGATAAATAACTAGTAAGCTTAAGCCCGCCGCCGGAGAAAGATAAGATATTACGATATTAAATATCGCCTTTTATCATGCTCCCTACAAGCTCATCCGTCTCCTGCTTGGACCGTACATTATGCATTCTATTTTTGTGTATAATTCTTAGGGATGCTGGAAACTTAAGTTGGGCAACCGCACCCAATTGTTTAAAATCCTCCATTTTCTCCCCAGCTCCCATTGCCTGTACAGTGAAGCTCTAGCTAGGTCGGACCGTATTTCAAACGTGAAGTCTCTCCTTTTCAACAATGTAGTTTCAGGGCCATATACAGAATTTTTTCTTTTAGAGAATAGGTATGGAAAATCAGGAGAATTTTTGGGGGTTTGGTTTTATTGAGGTTACTCCTGTAAGGATCTCTATGCACCCTTTGTATATCTTTCTTTAGCTCTTCCTCAGTCTCATCAATCTGTATTGTTTCTTTCAATAATGTATGTATAGATTTTAAGTCCTCTCCGTCTATTCCCTCTCGGACATTCAATATGCAAAGATTACTTCTCCTGGAGTTATTATCGAGTTGTTCTAGTTTGTCCCGGACCTCCTGCTCTTCCTTTTTCAGGGCTTATGTGTCAGTTTTGACAATACTTAGTTTGTCTTTCAGTTCCCCAACCGAATTTTCAAGGGTCTCAGTTCTTAAATTTAGAAGATCTATCTTCTTTTCCAATGATTCGCGGAAACTCCTAATTTCACCCTGATTGGATTAAGACACTGCAAACCCCTTTTTAATGTTTTCCGAAAGGATGTGGAACAGTGATTCCATGGCTGTTAATGAAGGACCTGTTAGGTCGCTGGAGGTTGCTTCAACCCTAGCTGACTCTTCCCTTCCCCTTTAATTGGGAGGTGAAGAAATCCCGGGAGCCACAATTTCACCCTGTTCCCAGTAGGCGCCTGCTCTTGACCATTAGTGGGATTGAGTCTAGAAGAACCCTCCAAAGCTGCCACTTGCTTTATGTTGAGGTCTATGTGGGGCTGATCTCCCCGCTTTTTCCTAAATTCTTCTCCCTGCTTTATAATATCTATCACGGTAGGCTGACCCTTAAAATAAGATCTTAAAGAAAGGGTGATTTTTAACTTATGGTCACCCAATTTCTCTCTGCCAGCTTCAATGCTTGCCTTAATGCTCCGACTTTTGACTTAGTAACGCAAAACAGCGCAATTATGTCCCTCTCTGAGCTGCTGATTTTTGGGGCCTCTGAGAACTCCCCCTGCTTCCTTTACCTTCATTCAATAAGGCAGAATTGCTATAGTCCTCCGAATTTTGCTGAAAAGAGGTCAGGGGTTCCTGTTCTTCTTCGGTTTCACCAGTCTTCGCCCCAGTGGTGCTGCTCCGTATACTGCTCCCTCCTCCACGATGGAGAAAGCAGAACGTGTGCTGCCGCTGCTTGAACTGCCCAGAGGGGACTGAGCGCCGCTGCTCTGCTGCCCCTCCTCAGCGGCCTCTTCCCAGCGGGTGCTGGCAAGAGGGATGGTCGGATCCCAGACCATCGTGTTAGGTAACCCGATGTGGCACATATACGGGGGCAGAGGAAAAGGAAAAAGCAATTGAGTTTTCTGCAGGCAGGAAGGGGGTTTGGGGGGCAGCCAAGCACCGCAAGGTCTGCCCCCTGGGCAGATTAGGAGGGGGTGGGGCGCCAGATGGGCATGGCCATTTTGTGGCTTTTGGGCTACTTTGGGACTAGCCCAAATGTAGCCCAATTTTGAAAGAGAGCCCATTTTGTGGCTTTTGGTGGCTGGGAGCGCTGAAGGTGTAGGTGGTTTTTTGTCAGGAGCTTTGTTGGTTTGAGGTCGGTTTCGTCGTGTTGTTTGTTGCTGTTCTTATCATGTTTGTGAAGACTATGGGGTGCTCGAAGCCATTCGCCTGCTTAGCGAGGCAGGACAAATGGATTTCCTGGTGGGCCCTCAGGGAGTGGCTCGACCCATGAGGCGCACGTCTGCGGGCGTGGCGGTGGCCGTTTTTGCCTGCTCACCGCCACGCAAGGCAGCGAAGTTACAGGTGAGCAAATAGGGCACGCTGATGTCAGGGATGCGGCCCTGGGGGTGGCAGTTCAAGTGCGGGAAGGGCAGGGATGCGAGCCGCATCTGCGAAGAAAACTAGGTGGGGGAGGGCAGTGTGCGTTTCCCCGCCGCCCTCGCTAAGCTGTTCTGACTGCCCCGGTACTGCAGGGGCGGTCCCGGCGGGTGGTGAGTTGAGAGCGGGGCCTGGGGTGTTGGCGATTGTGGCGTGGGCCCCAGCGGGGAGTGTGGGGGGGCACAGTGGTGCAGGAGAGAGCCTGATCAAGGGGGCGCGATGAGCGCTTTTCTGCCCAGGTCGCGTAATGTGTCTGTACGCTCCAGGAGCATGGGAGCGGTTGAGGGAGGGCAGGGGGGCTGGGTGGGGTGGACGGGGAGGCCTGGGAGCTTCATTATGGCAGTGAGCATGGAGGGGGCAAGGTAGAGTGCACCAGGCGGGCGGAGAGTAAGTATGGGCGGAAAATTCAATCCGCTCGCGGAATTTGCAGATTTTCTGCGATTTCGCGATCCACGAATCAATCTGCGAATTCGCGAGCGGAACGAATTACAAACCATTACAAAATGGTTACAAAGAAATTAACTTCAACTTGGGCACCTGCCGTAACCCTGTAAGTTCTTCCTGAGCGGCGCCTCGTTGCCTACTTGCAACTATTCTCTGACCCTGCTCTGACCCTCAAAGCAGGGTCAGAGAATAGTTACAAGTAGACAACGAGGCTCCGTGAACAGGAAGCACTTACAGATATAGATAAAGCAGGTGCCTGAGTTGAAGGTCAAATTCAGTAACTCCTTAATCAGCCCCAAAAAATTGTGCGCTTTGTCGAGGCTGGGCAGGTGTGCTTTCTCCCCATATCTACAGTCGAACATTAGCTACAATGCTTGATGGAGGCCTTTGCATCCTTGACTTTCACGAGTGCAATCCCCGTGCAGTTCCGGTAACCAGTAGCTTCTTTCTTCTCATCTGCTGCTCTGATCGGTGCCTGACCTTTTATACGCACAAGAGGCATGTGAACTCACAAAGAAGCCCCCCCAATTGCCTCCCCCCCAAAAAAAAATAGCAGTGTGCAACGTCTTCCCGCCCTTTACCCACTATGATGGACAGCTCACTCGAGGGACCCCGGCGCCCTTCGGCGCAATGGCAAAGTTAATCAGCCCCAAAAAATTGTGCGCTTTGTCGAGGCTGGGCAGGTTTGCTTTCTCCCCATATCTACAGTCGAAAATTAGCTATGATGCTTGATGGAGGCCTTTGCATCCTTGACTTTCACGAGTGCAATCCCCATGCAGTTCCTGTAACCAGTAGCTTCTTTCTCCACATCTGCTGCTCTGATCTGTGCCTGACCTTTTATACACACAAGAGGCATGTGAACTCGCAAAGAAGCCACCCCGTTTTCCCCCCCCACACACACTAGCGGTGTACACCGTCTTCCCGGCCTTTACACACTATGATGGACAGCTCACTCGAGGGACCCCGGCGCCCTTCGGTGCGATGGCAAAGTTACACACACATGGTAACTAGAGGCAACTCTTCTGGCCCTACGCAGCTGTAGTGCAGAAAAAGCACTATACATTTACCCAACGAGGTAGCACTTACTGATTAGCCAGTAGAAAGTACTCCAGTTAAGTATGGTGCAAAATCGCAAAAAAATCTGCGATTTCGTGGGGAAATTTGCGATTTTGTGGATTTTTTTGCGATTTCGACCGAATTTGCGAACCGCTGATTCGCAAAATTCACCCATACTTACTTACAGGGTTACAGCAGGTGCCCAAGTTGAAGCTAATTTCTTAGTAACCATTTACAAAATGGTCACAAAGAAATTAACTTCAACTTGGGCCCCTGCTGTAACCCTGTAAGTGCTTCCTGAGCGGCGCCTCATTGCCTACTTACAACTATTCTCTGACCCTGCTCTGACCCTCGAAGCAGGGTCAGAGAATAGTTACAAGTAGACAACAAGGCTCCGTGAACAGGAAGCACTTACAGATATAGATAAAGCAGGTGCCTAAGTTGAAGGTCAAATTCAGTAACTCCTTCATCAGCCCCAAAAAAATTGTGCGCTTTGTCGAGGCTGGGCAGGTGTGCTTTCTCCCAATATCTACAGTCGAAAGTTAGCTATGATTCTTGATGGAGGCCTTTGCATCCTTGACTTTCACGAGTGCAATCCCCGTGCAGTTCCTGTAACCAGTAGCTTCTTTCTCCTCATCTGCTGCTCTGATCTGTGCCTGACCTTTTATACACACAAGAAAAGGCATGTGAACTCGCAAAGAAGCCCCCCCATTTGCCCCCCCACCACACACTACCAGTGTGCACCGTCTTCCCGCCCTTTACACACTATGATGGACAGCTCACTCGCGGGACCCCGGCGCCCTTCGGCGTGATGGCAAAGTTAATCAGACCCAAAAAATCGTGTGCTTTGTCGAGGCTGGGCAGGTGTGCTTTCTCCCCATATCTACCGTTGAAAATTAGCTATGATGCTTGATGTAGGCCTTTTGCATCCTTGACTTTCACGAGTGCAATCCTCGTGCAGTTCCTGTGACCAGGAGCTTATTTCTCCCCATCTGCTGCTCTGATTGGTGCCTGACCTTTTATACACACAAGAGGCATGTGAACTCGCAAAGAAGCCCCCCCGTTTGCTCCCCACACACTCTAGCGGTGTGCACCGTCTTCCCGCCGTTTACCCACTATGATGGACAGCTCACTCGAGGGACCCCGGCGCCCTTCGGCACGATGGCAAAGTTAATCAGCCCCAAAAAATCGTGCGCTTTGTCAAGGCTGGGCAGGTGTGCTTTCTCCCCATATCTACAGTCGAAAATTAACTATGATGCTTGATGGAGGCCTTTGCATCCTTGACTTTCACAAGTGCAATCCCCGTGCAGTTCCTGTAACCAGTAACTTCTTTCTCCCCATCTGCTGCTCTGATCGGTGCCTGACCTTTTATACACACAAGATGCATGTGAACTCGCAAAAAAGCCCCCCCCCCGTTTCCCCCCCACACACACACTAGCTGTGTGGTCCGTCTTCCCGCCCTGTACCCACTATGATGGGCAGCTCACTCTAGGGACCGTGGCGCCCTTCGGCGCCATGGCAAAGTTAATCAGCCCGAAATAATCGTGTGCTTTGTCGAGGCTGGGCAGGTGTGCTTTCTCCCCATATCTACTGTCGAAAATTAGCTATGATGCTTGATGGAGGCCTTTGCATCCTTGACTTTCACAAGTGCAATCCCCGTGCAATCCCCGTGCAGTTCCTGTAACCAGTAGCTTATTTCTCCTCATCTGCTGCTCTGATCTGTGCCTGACCTTTTATACACACAAGAGGCATGTGAACTTGCAAAGAAGCCCCCCCGTTTGCCCCCCCCACACACTAGCGGTGTGCACCGTCTTCCCGCCCTTTACACACTATGATGGACAGCTCACTTGAGGGAACCCGGCGCCCTTTGGTGCGATGGCAAAGTTACACACACATCGTCACTGGAGGCAACTCTTCTGGCCCTATGCAGCTGTTGTGCAGGAAAAGCACTATACATTTACCCAACGAGGTAGCACTTACTGATTAGCCAGTGAAAGTACTCCAGTAAAGTATGGTGCAAAATCGCCAAAAAATCTGCGAATTCGCGAACAGCTGATTTGCAAAATTTGCCCATACTTAGCGGAGAGCCTCTCCCCAGATTAGAACCCCTCAGTCAATGGGGGTTGGGGTGAGGGGGGGGCCTCCTCGGATGATGGGGGATGGTGTTGGGGGCTTGGGGTGGAGCGAGGACGAAGAGGAACGGGGTGGGGAGGTGGACCTTTGGACTGTCGGGAGGGATGGGGCGCCGGTGCTAGGGGGGCAGGGGGGGGCATTATGGGGGTATGTGTGAGGTGCAGACAGAGGAACCCAGCAGACCAGTCCTGCCATTTGTTTTTCAGGAGGAGGTGCGCCGTGGGGTTCGGGACTTGGCAGGGCTGGGGACGGCCCATTGGGCCCAAGGCAAAGGGAGTGCTGAGCCTCCCACGGTGTGCTCCTTACTGGTGGGTAATCCTGTCGCGGCTGGCTGAAGAAGGCCCGCTGCGGGCTTGCCGGCCCCTACACCCACAGGGCCGCTACGGCTTGGGGAGCCGCATCGGAGGTGGAGCGACGCACATGTTGTTTTTAATGTTGCCAGAAGGTTGCAGTCGGCGCCGCTGTCCGGAAGGGCTGGTGGTTTTAGGGGTGTTGAAGTAGTAGATGATGATGACAGTTTGGAAGAAGGGGAGTTGAGAGATGGTGAGGGTGGAGGGGGGCCGAGTAATGCTGTTGGTAGTGTGTTACAGGTGTCACTGTGCCAGGTGGAGAGTACGGGACGGTCATCGCAATGGGAGACTGGATCTGCCCCCCTGGAACGGAGGAGTAGAGAGCGTCAGTCAGCTTCCTTGGCTACAGGTAAAAAGGCAGTGAGCGAGGCAGCACGGATGGTGTCGGTGGGGGTGAGGGTTGAGGAGGGGGTCGGGGGGACAGGCTTCGGAAGGGGACGTATGAGTCTGACAAAGGGGTAGGCCCGGATTTGGTGATGGAGGGGTCAGTGGGTGAGGTACCGGACGGCAAAAGGACACAGGTGCAGGGTCATCGGGGATGGGGGCTGACGGGAGCAAGTAGAATGGAGACACGGGTGCAACAGGTAGGGCGGCCGCAGGGGAAGACAGGGTGAAGTTGGAGAGCAAGGAATTGAAGGTCAAGAGGCTGCCGTACATGGGGGTCATGAAGCCGTTAGGGGCACATTTGATGTTGACCACTAAGGAGCGCATATGGAAGGGGAAACTCCTGCACCGGGAAGTGAGGGCAAAGGAAGGTTCGGAGGAGGAGGACTATGAGCTCCAGAAGCGGCCGATGTTGCTGCTTACGCTGGAGTATTGGACAGCAGCCTTTTTCATTTACGCCAGTGTATATTGTAAGAAGTATCCGGAGCGGTCGGTGTCCATGTTCAAATATATGGATGTTGTTCGGAAGGCCCAGATACCGGGGGGGGGGGTAGGTGTGGGCCCGTATGGCGTGGGACCCTGAGGCAAAGTGGGACGAGCTGGACACGTATTTGTGGCAGCACATGATGGGGCTGGCGGGCTCGGGTAAGACCATATTCACGGCAAGCGGGCTGCCGATCGTTTATCAACCCTTTCAGGGCTGCCCCACCCGAGGAGAGGTAGGAGCTGAGGCCAAGGGCCAGTCAGGTTTCAGAGGGACATGTTGGGACCACAACAAAGGGGCATGCACTCTGGAATATTGCCGGTTCCGACATGACTGTTTGGGATGTGGGAAGAGTGGGCATGCCCTGGTCAAATCCTGGGAGACTCAGGGGCAGCAGCAGGGTGGACAACTGGGACAGACAGGGGGCTTTTGGTCGGCAACACAACAGCAGTCAGGGGGTGGTAAGGGGGCCAAGGGGCCTGGACCGAAAGGCTTGTACACCAGTTAGAGTTGATCGATTGTTGGCAGCTCTGCGGGATTATTCCGACAAGGGAGCTGCAGATCATTTGCGGGGGGTGTTCTGGAAGGGTTTTGGCTTGGATACGAGGGACCAAGGGTTCGGAGGTGGGCCGACAATTTGAAGTCGGAGAGGGAGCACCCTGAGGTGGTGCAGGAAAAGTTAGACAAGGAAGCTGGTGAGGGCAGCATGGTCAGCCCCTTTGAGGATTGGCCTTTGGATGATTTGATTGTGTCCCCCGTTGTGGTTGTGGCAAAGAAGAAGGGGGTGTTTCGCCTCATTCAGCATTTGTCTTAACCCGAAGGTGGCTCCGTAAATGATTCTATTGATGAGAGAGAGACCACAGTATCTTATTCCTCTGTTGACGCAGTCATGTCCCTTGTGGTGAGCGCGGGCGCAACAGCAATAATGGCAAAGTGCGACATCAAGTCGGCTTTCCGGCTGCTTCCAGTCCACTCAGATGATTGGGGCTTACTGGGGATCCAGTTTAACGGCCGCTGGTACGTGGACAAAGCACTGCCAATGGGCTGCTCCATGTCTTGCGCACTTTTCGTATGTTTCAGTACGTTCCTACAATGGTTGTTCACGGAACAGATGGGTCACCAAGGAGTTACCCACTACCTGGATGACTTTTTCTTGGTGGGCACCCCAGGCTCCACGGACTGCCAGGATGCGCGGGACAGGTTTTAGGAGTTCATGGGGAAGCTGGGAGTGCCATTGGCACCGGAGAAGACAGGGGGGATTTGTACGGCGCTGTCATTCTTGGGAATTGAACTGGATTCGGGGACAATGGAGGCCTGTTTACCAGTGGATAAGCAGCAGCAGATGCTGGATCTGCTGGAAAATATGCTGGCACTGCACAAGGTCACGGTATTGGATATACAGGTGCTTTTGGGCCACCTCAATTTCGCTTGCCGAGTGGTGAAAGCGGGTCGGACTTTCTGTAGGAGGCTGGGCTTTGGCCGAGCGAAGGCCGCTGCATCATCCTGTGTGGCTGTCCGCGGACCTACGGGAGGACCTGAGAATGTTGCAGTTTTATTTGAAGAACTTTAACGGAGTCCCTATGGTGCAGGGCGATGACATGGTATGGGATGTCCCAATCTTTTCAGATGCAGCGGGCGTGAAGGTTTCGGGCTGTACTGGCAGGGGAAATGGTGCATGGAGAAGTGGCCCCCCGACTGGGTGGGGGGTGGCCGCAGTATTGCATTTCTGGAATTCTTTCCCCTGGTGGTGGCGATCTCGCTTTTGGGGGAACTGCTCGCCCACAGATGGGTGAGGTTCAACATTGATAACATGGCGGTGGTGGCGGTGGTGAATAGGCAATCTGCTAGAGACACACAGGTGCTGAAATTGCTGCGAGTGTTTGTGCTGGGCTGCTTGCGGCATAATATTGCTTTTCGCGCGTTGCATGTGCCCGCGGTGGAAAATGACATTGCCGATGCTTTGTCTCGTTCGCAGTGGGGGAGATTCCGTGGGTTAGCCAAGGACGCAGACCTGAACCCGACCAGCATGCCGCTGCATTTGTGGCACGTAGGCAATACATGATGTTGCAGCTGGTTTTAGGGTCCCTGCAGCACTCTACTAAAGTGACTGCCTGGTTGGATTTTGTGGCTTCTGGGGCGAGGCTGTGGGATACAGGGCCGGGGCGGCAGGAGGATGTCATCCAGTTTATACTGTCCTTAATTGAGAAAGGGCTCACGCGAGTAAAGAAGTAGGCCTTCATGAGTAAGCTCCTGTGGGGTTACCTGCCGTCGGTGGGGGAGCTCGGCTCCCGCATGCTCGAAGGGTGGGCCCGGGAGTACGGGCGGGTGTGCCGGGTTAGACAACCGTTGTCTTTGAATCTGCTGGAGCAGTTGCTGCAGACCTTGCCTAAGGTTTGCAGGGACGCGGGGGAGCTCTGTCTGTTTTCCATGCTAATGTTGTGGATGTTCGTAGGGACGTTTCGGGTGTCAGAGTTGTTGGGGGTCAAAGGCAGTGATGGTGTTTTGTGGGCGGAAGTTTCTTTCACGGGGATCACAGTATGGCTTTGGCTGCGGAAATCGAAGACAGGGCAGAGGGGTGTGGGCCTTTGGGTTTCCCTGCAGGCGACGGATTTGGTTTGGATATGTCCTGTGGGATGGGTGTCGAAGTTGAGGGTCATGGCGGCGGGCATGGAAGGGGCGGTTTTCAGGCACATGGATGGGTGGGCGGCGAAGGGCCCGCAGCTATTGGCCATTCTAAGGAAGGCCCTGTCCCTTCTTGGGTTGGATGGCAAATGCTATGGCACACATTCTTTTTGGATCAGCATGGTGTCGGAGGCGAACAGCTGGGGATGGGGGCGAGGGGACATTATGAGTTTGGGCAGGTGGTCGACCGACTGCTATCAGCGTTATGTGCGCAGCGCGCCTTGCCAGCTCTAGGGCGGTTGTGCATGCGGCTCCTGTACTCACTCCTGTTTTTCGTTTCAGGTTCGGTGTCGGGTTCCCTCGCCAGGGATATGCCAATCTGGATCGTGGGCCACTGGTTTGTCAAATGGGCCCAGGTTCAGGCCTGCGCCAGTTATTTTGGGGAGAACCTCGGATTTAGCCCTAATCTGTTTAATGTTCGTTTGAAGGGAAAGGGGGGTATGCTCTGGAGGGAACTGTTGGAAGTACTGAACAGGATTTTGGTGGCTGGTAGGTGCCCTGATGTCTTGGTCCTCCACTTGGGGGAAAATTACCTGGTCAGAGAGACGGGGCTGGTGTTGATGAAGGCCATGAGGAAGGATCTGGAGGAGATTAAGAGGCAGTGGTCAGGGAGCACAGTGCTCTGGATGGAGTTTGTCCTGTCCCGCGGCGGGTTTGGAGGGTCGCGGTTACAGTTGCAGGAAGGCAGGTAGGACTGTAGGTCATGGGAGGGCAGGAGTTTTAAATGATATGTTATGAGATTGTGTAATATTTATTGTTATTGAAATTTATGCATTGTATGTTGCAGGGTGGGAGGTTTATGATGTGGGGATCATAGGGGTGGGGGGAGGCAAGATAAGGGGTCAGGTAAATTCATGTTTAGAGAGGTTTTAGTTTTGTAAGGCAAAGGGCCAGTTTAATAAAGTTGTGATATGCACCTGTTTCAATAAAGCGGCCTTTTACACACACAAATGGTTGTCGGTGTGGCTTGCCCCCTTCCTCCCTCCCAAAACAAGGTTTTCAAATGTCAATGCTTCCAATGCTCATCACGAGAGTGTTGGCGCGGGCGTCTCCACTGAGCAATCACCCAGCTTTAGGCGGCCGCCATATTCTCCCCTAAACAACGTACAAGGTGGTATTCTTGTGTGATGCCTTTTGCCTTCTGATTCTTTTTAGATTATTAGTGATATTAACCCTGATTTTACACCTGCTCTGACCTGGTCTTATTGTTCAGAATAAATTACATTTGCATTAAATTGCATGATTCTACACGAAAATAGTGAATGCCTTGGCGCAGGTAGTACGTCGGTTTTTCGCTGACTCCACCATGGCATGCTCGCCTTGCATACATTAAAAAAACTTCTTCTCACAGCACGTTGCATGCAGTTTGTGTTCCACACATGGTGTTACCAAACAACAAACAATTATAACATTACAGAACTTAGTAAATAATGCTTTGAGAACTGCACTGGTTTGCAAGATACAAATATAGGATAGTAAATCTAGGACTTTGCATATATTGGAAGCAAAGGATCTGTTGCTAATTGATGGTTAAAGCTGTCCGGAGGGGAAACCTAAAACGTAGTCCCAAATGGGAGACATCTTGGGAACTGCCGAGGCAAACAGATTTTTTTTTATCATCACATGTAGGCAATGTTGTTTTCTCACTGTGGCACACCAACACAATCAGTAGGTGTCTTGTTCTGTGACTGTGTAGTGCATGTCACGTGCTGTGGTCGGTAATCCATCTGGAGTGTTCAGTCCTTCCCTGAGATCCCCTGGCAGAAGAAGTGATAATGGTGGCAAATTTCCCCCGATTCTGTAGTTTTGCACTTCAAAGTAGACTGACCATTTAGCCCAACCTGACACTCTGACCCCTTCCTTATTTGAATCCTAATTGTTAGACTCTGGTTTGAATGGAATGGAAAGAGAAGACATGCTATGTCAAGGTGTCTGCATGGTAGGAGAACACAGACAGGTAAAGGACTGGGGGGAAACAAGATGAAGTGGAGAGCCGCCTGCTTCAAAAACCTGATTGGCTCGCTTTAACCAATACATTACTTTTCATTGCAGCAATGACAGCAACCATCTAATTTCACCTTGGAATATTTTCATCTGAATCATGATATAATGTGACAAGGATCTAGGTTTAAAATGCAAACGTGAAGCGTGCATTCTGTCAGAGCCAAATATAAATGGCGTCGTGATGCAAGGCTGATAACAGGGAAGGATAAGTGTATAATAAGAGGTCATTATTATTAAGAGGGAACATTAGAGTACAAGTGGTGGTTGACAAAAACACTGAAGATGCTCTCTACTAATAACTATGCGCATACTCCCATAGACTAAAAGAAACGAATAGAGTACTATGTGGAGTATAAATAGATATTTATGTTAAGAGGACCATGAATGTGATTAGGTTTTGCGTTTTAATCAGGTTTCACATTCTGCGTTTGTTTCTGTTTTTAAATGAGTTACCCACCTTCATTCTGATACCTTCAGCCCAATATTAGTGAACTGAAAAGTAATATCACATTTTTAAAACAAAAACATAACTACTTGCTAAACAGAAAATGGACGTTTTTAGACCACGTTTATAATAATGTATCAATGGACTACTGTTTGTGGCATATACAATAAAACAAGTGAAAAGGCTAAAACAGATCATAGATGTTTACATATATTTACTCCTTTTGATGAATTTAGGCAATTACCTCAACATCTATTTATGTTCAGGTGATTGTCCAGGGTACCTAGACCTCTATTTTGACTTTATTTGTTTCAAGCACAGCATTAATGTAGAGACTTAATTCTGCTTGATGTTTCTTTTTTATTTAGTAGACCAGTTTACTAAGAGTAGGAGGTATATATAGCTCATAGTGAATGTTCAAATTGTACACATATAATGACTCAATGTGCAAGTCGTACAATTTATACAATTGATGCAGATATTTATATTAGTGTATTTTTACTAAATGTGCACAAAACCAGTGGTATTCCATGGTAAAATAGATCACTGGGCATGTCCAAAATTCTACCACTGTTAATACTAAAAGATTCCTCCTAATCAGTGATATAATACAAACTACAGCGATTCCTATACACAGGGAAAGGAGGAAGTGAATAAAAATGAAAACTACAGCTAAAACAACGTCTGTAACGCTCAGGCAGTGAATTCCTGGGCTTCTTCAAACCAAGCCCCAAACGTGAGGCATCAATCTGGATCGAGGTTTAGGTGGAAACCTCTTCTTGCGAAATCAGCTGAGGCATTTGTGCAGTAAATATTACCAATGTTCAGAGCCGGACTGGCCGTTTCCCCTGTGGGCCGCCAAGGTGGGGCTGGTTTGCGTTTCCAGTCCGGCGAATACACAGGTGGAGCAGCATATTTTAAAGCTTCACCCTGCATAAGCCATACATAACACATTTATGTACTCATATATCGCATTTATATTTTATGTGTGACTTAACTTTATTAACGTGTGCGTTACATTTAAACAAATTAAGGCAGTGTATATCTATTGCAAACACTAAAGATATATACATGAGTGTATATATGTTTGTAGTAAGTTGATTAAGTGACTGCTGCAACCATGCCTTCATACTCATATATAACAATGATTATTGTTCTCACTTTACATATATTTAAAATTGTAACAGACCTCCATTTTAATTTTAGAGTGAACTTAGTTTGACATTAGGCCCTGATTGAGAAGGTATATTTTTTAATGTTACCAGTGTGTTGATCCTTTCTTCTCCCAGTGTGTTATATTGCTTCTCGTTAGTTCAAGAAAGGCTTATTGTTTGTATTAGACAACTGATAGTGAGGCCAGCAAGGAGGAAGCAGGCAGCAAACTCAGAGAAATAGTGGTGAAAAGAGGCCTTCTGTTTACGGCATACCAGGAGAATGAGATGTTCCAGGCTACCAGCTGCATACCTAATCCTTGAGAGATGAAAATTAAGGACAAATGTTGACTCCCCTCACAAACAGAAACAGAATTGGCTCTTGTTAGTGGGAGAGAGATATGAATGTTTTTGAAGCTACTGTGGTATTATTATGTTTAATTGGTATTTCTGTAGCTCAGTAGGCAAACTTTCCCCCGACTCTGAGAGGGAAGACATCTTTCTGCTGAGCTTTTTCTCGGTGTAAAGCTTCATACTAAACACTTCATACTAAACACTCCTCTTATTTCTTCTTTCTTATTTCCCTGAAGTTCCACTCTCTGCTGAGACCATCTATGTTCCCGGCCATGAATCCCCTTTAGAAAATCCTGGTCTCACTCTATGTTTAGATTAGAAAAGAGAGGTTTATCAATGGAACACCTTATTGCAATAATTAGGTTTCCTTGCATTGCGGCTGTTACTATTTTGCACTTCATTTTATTACGGTTTAACTTACTGGCACATTTTGGCCTTCAGACTATATTGCTGTATCTTTTCAATTTATTTTTACTTTGCATATATACTGGATGGATTAATGTCCTAAAATAAACCTAAATATTTGAATTAATTCTTTCGCTGTCTTCATTGTGGAGTCACATTGGCCTCATAACTATGAAATGTATTTCTGATGTTAATTCCCTTACAACGCTTCAAGTCAACTAACGTAGGTCCATAAGAGCAATGGGGAAATATTTTTGATGACTTCATAAAGAGACTTGGGTGCAGATACCCACATACCATCAAAGGTAAATATTTTTTTTTTGTTTAAGAAATTTTTATTAGGCATTAAAGGGTGATACAAGAAATATGTCATGAAAAATTAGGAAAAAGTACATATGAGTGTAATAATAATGAAAGACATCAATCTACAGTAATTTATATAGAGAGGAAGAAAAAAGAGAAAGGTATGGACAGATAGAAAGGAGAGAGGAAAGGATCAGAAAGGAGAGAGGAAAAGGGAGAAAGCAGAAGACAGGAAAAGAGGAGAGAGGAGAAAGATGAAAGAAGAAAAAGGAAGAGAAATGGAGGGATCATGAGGGATGAGAAGCACGCGGTAAGGGGGGAGGATTGGAAGAGAGGTATGAAGTAAAGGGAAGCCATAATAAGTCAGATTTAATTTTCAAAGGAACAGAGGTAGAAGAGGCAATAGAAATTCTATGTTCGTCACAAATATAATTCCACCAAGTGTGAACCGAGAGTTTCGAATTATCTTTCCAACACGATAAAACAACTTTAAATGCAAGAGCAATAAAAAGATCTAACAGTTTAGCAGAAGAAGGTGTAATAATATCAATATCATCAGCTAAGGAACCTAAGAATATGTGTATAAAGGACAATTGTGAAGAAAAAGATAACATTTTCATGCATATATTCCAAACATTAGTCCAGAAAGACAAAACTGGGGAACAATAGTAAAGTTGGTGTTGTAGAGTACCAGGAACTGTGGAACAGGACCAACACAAAGGAGAAGATGTTGGAGAAAATTTATGAATAGTAACCGGGGTAATAACAAGTCTGTGATAAATAAAAAGTAAGGATTGGGTAATGCGTGCAGCAACAGAAACTTTGAAGAGTCGAGACCATAAACGATCCCATAGCGCAGTGTCAAAGGAGACATCCAAATCATTTTCCCAAGCAGTCTCCACTGTAGACTTAGTTCGGACAGAGCAATTAGATAATAGGAGCGAATATACAAGAGCAGCTTTAGGTTGTTGGGAAGAGAAGAGAGGGTAAAGTGGAGTGAGAGGAGTGAAAGAAGAAAAAGAATCGGAAGAAGAGGATAATGAGGATAGATGAGACTGAATAGCAGAGTTTATAATAGAGTATTCAGCAAGAAAAGAAGAAGGTAAGTTAAACTTATTTTGTAGATCTACAAACGAGAGGAGATTAGAATCAAGAAAAAATTGATGTACAAACATTATATCCTTTTCTTTCCAGTGTTTAAAATAGAATGATTTACCTTTATATCTGAGAAATTTGTTGTACCAAACTACAGATGATAAAAAACATTGAAGAGGGGAAAGGGAGGAGGAAAAAACATTTTGCAATGTAGATTGGCAATATTTCAAAATAGGATATTTGGATATAAAGGTACAATTTGACATGAAAGGAACATGTTGAAATGAGAAATCCTTCAGAAAGGAGCGTTCCAAGAGCACCCATTTAGGAACAGGAGTATCAAGGAAATCATAAGCCAAGGAGAAGGATTGTTTGATAAGGAAGGCAGAGTGGTAAGAGCAAAAATCAGGGAAACGAACACCACCCTCATTTTTAGGACGCACTAACTTATGTAATCCTATGCGGGGATGTTTATTGTTCCACAAAAATTTTGTACACAGTGAATTGATACGGGAAATATAGGATTTAGGAATTTTGAAAGGGAGCATAGATACTGTATATAAAACATGAGGGGTAATCATCATTTTGATGGTGTCCAATCTGCCCCACCAAGAAAGAAATAAGGGAGACCAAATCTGTAGAAGTGATTGAATTTTGTTAAGTAACGAATCAAATGTAAATTTAAGGGTATCTTTTAGAGAGGAAGAAAACCATATACCGAGGTATTTGAGTTTAGATGGGCACCATGCAAAATCAGTGTTACTGAACATATATTGAAAACACAAAGAATTAAGGGGAAGCACTTCAGTTTTGGAGAGGTTGAGCTTATATCCCGATATAGAGGAATATAACTGAACTTCATCTAAAAAGGGCGGAAGGGAAGATTCAGGGTTAGACATGTATATGAGGACATCATCAGCATACGCTGAGAGTTTAGCTTCAATAGAAGAAAATTTTAAACCAGTTATATGAGGATTGGAACGAATACGTTGCAAAAAGGGTTCAAGGCAAAGGATAAATAATAAAGGGGAAAGGGGACATCCTTGTCTTGTGCCTCTTGTTAAAGAGAAAAATCTGGAAAATTGATTATTAACAAAAATACTGGCACGAGGGGAAGAGTAAAGGAGTTTGACCAATGCTATAAACTTTGGACCGAAACCAAACCAAGTAAGGGTTTGAAACATGTATTGCCAATTAATACGATCAAAAGCTTTTTCAGCATCTAGGGATAGGGCCGCCAATGGGATTTTGACATTTTTACTATAAGAGAGGACATTGGAAAAAAGACGTGCGTTATCAGCAGCAAGTCTGCCCTTAACAAACCCCACCTGGTCTGTGTTGATTAAGCGAGGTATAACAGAATCAAGGCGAGAGGAAAGAATTTTAGCAAAAATTTTACAATCATAATTAATTAAGGAAATGGGGCGGAAATTTTTACATTGGGTATGATCCTTATCAGGTTTCGGGATGATGACAATGAGGGCTTCTAAAAAGGATCCAGAGGCCTTAGTTTCAGAGATAAAGGAGTTAAATAATTGAAGGAGCTTGGGAGCAAAAAAAGAATGAAATGCGGAATAAAATTCAATCGGTAGGCCATCAGGACCGGGGGCTTTTGATTTTTTAAGGGAATGAATGGCTGAGGTAATCTCTTGGAGGGTAATTTCACGTTCTAGGTGCGAAAATTCATCAGGAAGGGCTGGGGGAGAGGGAAGACCGTCAAAAAAAGTTGTTAGGTTGGCATCTGTAGGATGAGTATCATCTGTATATAAGGCTTGGTAGTAGTTGTGGAAAACTTCAGCAATATCTTCATCAGAGGTGACCAGCTTATTGAGTGAGTCATTAAAAATTGGGCCAATAGCTTTACGTTCCGATTTGATTTTCAAGTAGTTGGCCAACATTTTACCTGCCTTGTTCTGACCCCCATGATATTTAGATTTTATTTTAAGAAGAGTATGACAAGCTTCATTAGTTATAATTTTATTGAGTTCAGTTTTGGCCTGAATCAGGTCCTGAAGGGCAGATGGGGATTTGGAGGAGAAATATGTATGTTCAAGGGTTTTAATATGTTTAAGTTGGTCTTCATACTTTTGCTTGTTAAGCTTCTTTTTGGCAGAAACATAGGAAATCGTAAAAGCACGAAAAGAAGCCTTAAAAGCATCCCAAGTGTTAGGAATGGAAGTGTCAACGGGGTTATTAAGGGAAAAATATTCATTAAAAAACTCAGTACATTTTTTCATGAAAGTGGCATCTGATAAAAGAAAAGAGTTAAATTTCCATCGACTAAAAGTGGAGGGAGTAATGGATAAGTCCAGGGTAGTGTAGACCGGCGCATGGTCAGAAATAAAGATAGAGCCAATAACAGATTTTTGAAGGGAGGGAAGGAGAGACTTACTAATCATAATATAATCAATCCTTGAGCGTGTGTGGTGAACATTAGAAAAAAAAGTATATTCAAGTAAATCAGGATTACACACTTTCCAAGAGTCATGCAAAGGTCGAGAGGCAATGGCAGATTGAAAAGCCTTATGGGTTTTATCAGGTTGGAATTTACTTGAAGACAATCGGTCTGAAAAAGGATCTAGCCATTGGTTAAAGTCACCAGCAACGATGAAATTAGGGCAGTCAATGGATGAAATAAGTAATTTAATGTCTTTCCAAAATTTGGGATCTGGACGAACAGGGCCATAAATATTTAATAAGACCATCGTCTTGTTCTGAATAACAACCTTTGCCATTGCCCAACGACCATCATCATCATTGTGAGAGGAAATAATTTGAGCATTCAAAGACTTATGAAATAATATAGCAACCCCCCCTTTTTTGTTGACCGCAGGAGAAAATACAACCTGACCCACCCATTGTCTTTTCAATTTAAGGGAATCAATGTCTGAGCAATGAGTTTCTTGAAGAAAGGCAACCTGTGAATGAAATTTGGTTAAGTGAGACAATACCTTCTGACACTTGACAGGATGACCAAGACCACGAACATTCCAAGAGACAAAATTACACATGTCGGATGAAGGGAGGAATGGGCGAAGAGTGGATGCAACACACAGCAAGGAGATCACTACATAGAAGAAGACAAAAAATAACGGTTAAACTTCGGGGTAGGGTAACGCTCATTTCAAGAGGGGAAAGAAAAGTCAAGTAGCATGGGAAAAAGATATACAGAAGGAAAGAAAACAGCAGAGGTAGCTTGAGAAGAAGGAAGCAAGAAGAGAGAGAGAAGAGAAAAAAAGAGGGAAGAGACAGAAAGATGGAAAGATAATGAAGAAACAGACCAAGGCACAAAGGCTTGATCTGAGAAGAAAACAGTAACCAAAACATGCGAGACGCGGGTACACCAGGGAGAGGACATGACCCACAAGCAAACCAGATACGGACATATGAGAAAAGGATATACACAAGGATGTGAGAGAGAGGTTAATAGCAAGGTAGGAAGGGGATACACGTTAAGAGTGGATATATGACGTGGAGGAGTGATTTTAGAAAAGGAGAAACATTGAAAAACGAAAAGGCATTAGCTGGCAGTTTCCATGGTAGAAGGAGTGATACTCATCAAATAGTCTCGAAGTTTCTGGGGATCATCATACGACTTGGTACGCCCATTGTGTGTGATCTTGCAGAAACAGGGATGAAGAATTCCATATTGAATATTGAGTTGGCGCATCGTGGGACGAAGGTTCAGGAATTCCTTACGATGAGCGTTGGTAGCAGAAGAGAGGTCTTGAGAAATGAAGATGTTGTGACCAGACCACTGAAGGCGACGTTTGGCCCTGGCAGCTTTTAGAACATTCATGAGTTCTGTGAACTCCAAGAATAGCATGATGATTCCACGTGGTTTGGTTGCGTTGGAATTGATACGGCCAAGACGATGTGCTCTCTGGATGTTGAGAGGGTGAGTCGATGGGGAGAGTTCCAAAAGTTCCTGAAGAAGCTTCCGAATAAAAGAGACCATGTCGGACCCCTCCAAATTTTCCGGAACACCATAAACGCGTAGGTTGTTGCGTCTATTTCTATTTTCCAAATCCTCAGTGTGCAATTTGAGTTTGTGGATTTCCTGTTCCAAAAGTGGAATTCGGGTTGAGAGGTCTTGGACATCACTAACACGTTGCTCCAAGTTCAAAACCTTATTTTCCATGACGACCCATCGTTCCTCGATTTGTTGAAGCTTAGCGTTGGTAGCAGACATAAAAGGTTGAAGACCTCGCACCTCCTCAAGGATTGAGTCAAGAACAGGATTGTTCGAAGTGTTAATGGGGGAGGGAGGATCATTCTTTTGCCTTTTAGGTTTTGTTCCTGTTTGCGACAATTTCGGCGAAGTAGAGAGATTCGCCATAATGCAGGCTGATGGAAGGAAGCTGTGACCAATGCTGCTGTCGACAATAAAATATAATGTGGACGCCCAAATGTAATAGGTGCACACCTTGTGGCAGAAAAAAGAGGGCACTGAAAGGCACTGCTTATCAGTGCGCAGTTGAAAAAACGGCCACACGAGGACAAACAATAGGCATTCACTGATTTAAATAGTTGACATTATGACAAACCTTCATGGCGTTATGGAGTGTTAGAATAAAAGAAATGTAGCGCCAAGACATTCACCAGGCAGCACGAACAACGCATTGAGGCAGTGGAAACAAACCGATGGTCGTTGGAGAACAAAGGAACAAGAAGCGTGTAGTAACGCTGAGGTAAATGTCAATTGTGTGAGCAAAACATACATAGCACGTCAAATACGGCATGTGAAAAATGGCGGCACCTTTTCCTGACAGAGAGCACAGAGTTATTCAAGAGCATAGTTAGGAGGCAACCAAAAAGGCCAGGAACAGCAAAAAAGACGTCATGGTAGTGCAGATATGGGCAAAGTTGAAGAATAATGCCCAGTATAAGGAAGGGAGATGCAGCAGATATCAAAAAACGGCAACACGGGCGCAGCGCACAAAATGGCGGCCGCCCGCGTCGCGTCTGAAGGAAAGATTACCGCTGTGCATTTAAAGTCCTCCTTGCACGAAAATCACCTCCGACGGCTGCATCTGGGTCGCGTTGCCTTCCGCTGTCAATGGAGCCGCTTCCGATGTCAAAAGAGCAGGATACTACGCTCTCACGGCATCATTGAAGAAAGTCCGTCACGGAGCTCACGGGAAGAGCGTCTTCTCCGTCCGGCGCGCAAGCCACGCCCCCGAATAATCATCAAAGGTAAATATGCCTGGTAAAATGTATGGCACACTAGTCGGTCTCCTTTTAAGAGTACAGCATTTGTGTTCAGGGAAGGCATCACTGCCTTTTTTGCCGTTTCCATTTGCTCTTATCTGCTACTTGGTGTAATTGAATGGAAGGTGTTAGATGCGGTCCCAATAGTTGTATGAGGGTAGATGCATGGGATATATGGGTCACTACATTATCTCAGCATACAGCTGTTAGTTTTAGATAAAATGACGGTTGGATGCGAGATTCAATTCCTCCAAGGTGGCTGTACAGATTTGTATTGCGAGGGGATGTAACTTACAAATGACAGAATAGGCTCCAAAGTGGCATGGACAGTAGATGTAGTTTGCAACATAAATATGGCTATGTACTGTACTTTCAGGAAGGAATGAGCATGAATGGTTCCTTCACTTCTTTTTCCAATTCTTTTTATTGAGGCATTTTACCAGTACAATATGGCATGACGGGATAATGACAACAAAACATGCTTATCAGGATTATCATGAGGCAACATGAACATGGAAGGTGAGTCTGCGGTGGGGATCAGAATGGAAGCGAAGTTGGAGCAAAGCCATATTCGGACCACCACTGGAAGAGGAAGAGCACAAACTAACTGTGTGATCTGGGGCGAGTGTTTGAAGGCGTATGCTGTTCCACTATGTCATTTACAAGTACGGGTACCTCTGAATATTAGGGTAGGGGTGAGGTGACATGACATGACATGACAGCGTGAGACTCATGAGATCATAGTGTCAGAGGAGGAATTATGGCAGATGGGGGGGCACCAAAGGATGTTTCTTTCAAATCCAAGGTGGGCTTACTCAATGTGTTCAGGGAGCTGTGGGTTTAAGTAATGTTTCAGTCATGGGGGAGTGGGAAGGAGGTGGGCGGGGGGGTCTGCTTCCTGGCTTCTCCAGGGCATAGGAGGGTATCAGCCACCCACATCTTCCGCTGAACGGTGTAAGTATGGTGTCCCATGCATCGCTTTGGGCCTTTTACGAGGGAGGCAGGGACCCTCTTGATGCAGATTTGTGCTTTCGGGCCCCCCCTCTGTAGAAGAGCCTTTTGCCATTTGATCGACAGCAGTGACTGGGAGGTCCTCCAGTGTAAGGTAATAACTCGCTTGACAAGCAGTAGAGCCAAATTTGTGAAGCAAGCCCGATTTATATGTTTTGGCTCTCTCTTTAGAGACCTAGAGCTGTTGCTTCCCATGTATGTACGTGTGTGAATTCTGTAACAGATGTCGTACCTACAAACGGCACAACAGAGGTAAGTGGGGTGAAGGGTGTTCTGTATCCCCTCCCCCTTTCTATACCTTCTTTACTTTAACTAAAAACCGACCCCCCTAGCCCAGAGGACAGTATTAAGGACTAAGGGGCAGAGTCAGCAGAGAATTAAGGGCAGACTTAATTGCTAATCCCCTCGATGGCACCAAGGAAGAATAAAAGCGCGTTGGGACAGGCTAAGACTTCTAAAGCCCCCCCAATGGATGAAAACACTCTGGAGGGAAGCCCCAGTGACCAGGGACCAAAACCAAGGGCCAAACGCACTCTAAAGAAAAAGGAGAAAATCCTCAAGGAGACATCGCACATAGGAAGTAAGGGGGGCATAGCATCAAATTCCCTGAAAGACTTTGTGGGAAAACACTTTAAAAAGGTCTTCTCACCAGCTAAGCCCCCTGCGATGGACGTGGAGACAACCGGAGAGGAATCCTGGAAGGAAGGCACCTCCGTCATATTTGAGGAACATTTGGGGGACCCGGAAAACTTAACCAACCAATCTCTACAGTCCCTAAGTGTTCATAATGGTTCCATAATGCTACCCCGACTATCCTCGTCAACAAAACTGTCCTTGTTACTTGACTCAAAGGGATCAAATAGAGAAAATCAAGAACATGAAGAGGACGACACCTCGGTCCGGAATGGAAACTCAAAGGGTCTTGAGGCGTATGAGGAGCACACAACAGGGTCCAGGGGAACTAAAGACTGTAACCAATCGCTACAGCTTAACCCAGAAATTTCAACAAACCCGGCCTCCTCAATGCTGGATCTGATTTTAATGTTGCAAAAAACACTCCAGGGAATTTTGGAAGTGACAATGTTAAATCATGACATCTTAAAAACTCAGAACTCGCACCTTTCAAAAATTCAGGGTGAACTACAAGGAATTAGAGGGCAAATGCCTTCAATGATAAGATCAGTTCCCGACCTCGAGCAAACATCAGCTACAGGGGGGGGGGGGGAGGTTGGGAATATAGAACCCACAGCCGTAAACCATGAAGTTTACATCTCAAAATGGCCTATGCTTGTAAAAAGAAGGGGCGAGTATAAGAGTCATACTCTATTAAGACAGGGGAGACCCATTAGAAAAAGAGTGCAGAGAAAGGGTAAAAGCAGAGTAGTGGGAAAAGTAAGAGAGTTGGAGGAATCAATAACCCTAACGGAACATGTGTTAAAATCAAAGTCCCCAAAAAATATGAGCGAGAGAGCGAGTAGAGTAAGAAAAGGAAGTATAGAGAACCTGGCAAGGAAGCAAGTAACAAAAGGCATGGGAAAGAGAGAACAAAATAATAAGGGGAAGCAAAACAACGAGAATGCTATAGAAGTTAAAACTAACACACAACAACTTCATAGGGGGCCAAAATCAAAAGGAATGGAGCTAAGAGGAAACCAATGGCTGTATTTTGAGCAAGTAAAAATGGGAAGGGGCGGGAAAAAAATGAAGAAGAGCTCCTATTTAAATAGATCACTTCTTCTTAATTCATTCGCCCACTGCCCTAACTTGAAAGGGATCGGCACAAAAGATCTTCGCCAGGTGGGCTTTCAAACAATGCCCGATGGAAAAGAGTTTACCAAGGTTCAAGTCTACTCTGACTTGGTAAAAAACGCTATTGAGAGAGCAGAAAGTGAGATACTAAAAGCAGGGATTCGGTTAGTACCGATTAAAGAAATAGGGGCAGAAGAAAGGTTAACGCAAGGCAAAGCTTTTTTAAAGCACCATGCTGGGCTAGGTAAACGCCAAGTAAGATTGTTAGAAAGAGGAGCAGGGCTAAGCTCGGGAAACCTTAATATTATAATAAATAACTCTGCTACTGAGGACTCTTGGAAGAATTGGAGCCTTAACACTAGCCCCCCAGGACCTTCCAAGCAGTACTTAGAGGACTCAAATAGGTACGGGCCCCTTAGCGATGTGGAATAGGTAATTGGGCAGCCATGTGGCCTAAAGGCAGTCTCCTGGAATATAAATGGGTTAGGAAATCAGATAAAACTTGAACGGTTAAAAGAACTAGCAAAAAATAATATGATTATTTGTATCCAGGAGACCTGGCTATGTGGTGAGCCCCCCATAGTGGAAGGGTTCCGTCAAGTTTACCGACCGGCTGTAAAATCTAGTTCAGGACGCCCGGCGGGGGGTCTATTGACGCTAATATCTACAAAATTGGTGAAAAAGGTGTCCAAGCTCACTGTAACATGTAAATGGCTACTCTGCTGTAGAATAACCCTATCCGCTGCAGGTAACAAGTATGAAAATGTGTTGCTTTTCAATGTGTACATGCAATGGGGTACCCAGGTTGAATATGGGGTTGAAATGGGAAAATTTAAGAATGACTTAGATCTATTGTATGAAAAGTACGATTCAGATTTGATTTTGTTGTTAGGAGATTTTAATCATAAACTTAACCCTAAGCGGCTTGATCTCATGTATCGGGAAATTTTAGAATCAAACGATATAATGGAAGCAAAGTTCCCCGAAAATTCATGCTCTTTGAATGATGTAAACTTGGGGAACTATCTGGCGACCAAGAGCCTTTTCTGTTTGAATGGTAGGTTCCCACCAGACCGCCCGGCTAAGAAAACCTTTAAACAAGGGTCACAATATTGCCCCATAGATTATGTGTTCATGCCAGCATGGAATTTCAATTTAATAAAGGGGTTCAGGGTCAACCATACAGAAGATAGCGACCACAACACCTTAGAATTGGGGCTGGCCTATCTTAACGAAACTGTCACCGAGAAGGTAATTATACAACAGATGGATTATCCTAGGCGAATCTCAACACGGCTAACTGAAGAATATATAGAAAAGTTAACCAGGCTCCAACAAAAGATACCCCTAGGATGTGCAGCTGGTTTAGACTTGGCCTGGTATGTTGATAAGATAAATCAAGTGGTACAAAGCATTAAGGTTAAACTTAGAACAGATGTAAAGGCCGGCAAGAGCAGTCAAATCATACAGGTTAAGAAAGGCAATTGGTTTAATATGGAATGTCTAAATAAGAAAAGAGAAATAAGGAGGGAACAACGCAGTCTGCGTAAAAAATATGATAAGGCTAGAGCAGAAAGCCTCGCCAAATTAAAGAAAGATTATATAATGCTTCTTAATAGTACAAGAAGAGCTCATAAAGATACCTGTTGGGGGAAACTTCTGGAGGCAATAGAATCCAAGAACATACGGCAGTTCTGGAAACTAGTCCGTTCAGTATCAGAGGCCTCAGCTGCTTCAATGATCTGTGTGGTAGAAGAGGGTGCTTGGGAGGTTTACCTGAAAGAACTATACCCAGCGGGTAGAGAAATTAAAGAGGAACTGCAGGGGAACTGGAGAGGTCAAGTAGACGATCTAAAACCTGACTTCTCAGTAGAAAATGTACTGAAGACGATAAAGACCCTTAACTTAACAAGAGCTGCTGGTCCAGACAATCTGCCAGCACTGATAATTAAGTCACGAACATCATGGTGGGCGGAATTTTTCTCTAACATGTTTTCAGTAATTCTAAAATCAGGAATAATACCTAGTACTTGGAAGGGTGCGATAATTAGGCCGGTCCATAAAAAAGGGGACGTTAATGCACCAAAGAACTATAGATTAATTAATCTACTCGATATTGGAGAGAAAATTTTTGCTAAAATCATATTGGGTAGAATAAAGATTTGGGCAGAAGAGAGAGCAATTATCCCAGTGGAACAAGGTGGGTTTAAAGAAGGCCACTCTACAATAGATCACTGCTTCGCCCTATGGGCCCTGGCCCGGAAATCGATAGAACAAAATGGGAAGTTACATTGTTGTTTTGTCGATTTTAGGGCAGCGTTCGACTCTGTGGATCGAAATAAACTTTGGGAAGATATGTCAAAGTATGGATTACCGGTTGGCTTGTTGATGATCTTAAAAGAGCTTCACAGTGGAAACTGGGCCCAGGTAATTAGAGATATGCAGGGGGCACTAACTCACAAGATACTAGTAGGGAACGGACTTAGACAGGGGTGCGTCTTGGCACCCCTGTTATTTTCAATCTTTTTGGCAGATCTCCCCGCTGCCCTTGAAGTAGAAAGAAGTGCAAGCCCAAAAATGAATGGCCATAAAGTCCCTTGCCTTCTTTATGCTGATGACTTAGTGATCATGGATCAAACTGAAATAGGACTTCAAAGGAAATTAACCGCTTTTAAACACTATTGTGATAGGAAAATACTGACTGTAAATAGGGAGAAAACTAAGGTTTTATGTTTTGGGAAGAGTAAGAAGAATTTCAATTGGTTTTTGGGTGATGACAAACTAGAGACAGTTAATGAATATAGATATTTAGGCCTCTGGTTTGACAGTGCACTAAAATGGCGCACCCATTTGGAGGCTCAAAAGGCAAAGGCATTCTCATCCACCTGTGGGCTAAAAAAGTTTAATAAAGAATATGGAGACATGACACACAAACCAATGATAAAGGCATTTGAAGCAATGATCCCCCCCCCAAGTATTGTATGGGGCAGAAGTGTTATACTTGAGCGGTAAACATACGTGGGAACAGGAAGAGGGAAAAATTTTAAAAATGTTATTGTCTTTACCAAATTGTACAATGGTTCAAGCAATCAGAATGGAACTAGGGCTGATTTCCTGGAGTGTACAATCTCAAATGGCCCTAGCAAGATTCTGGAAGCGCCAAGACCCAGGAGTGACACCTAAGGTCTCACATTGGTGTGGAGAGGAAATCCTGACAAGCAATCTTGGCTGGGCAAAGGAGGTTAGAAAGACTCTCTAGAAAGTATCAGGGCGTCTTAAATTGAGTCCTGCCCATAACACCCTGATAGGCCACTTTACAAAGAAAACACTTAGGGAACAAGGCCAGTCGCTCTCAAGGTCACAGGACCTAAATTACATGCAGGAGAAAAAGTCAGTACAGTGGTTAAAGATCTCATGGGTAAATGAAGGCTGGTTCCCTTATCTGGAAATATTGCCTAACCAAGGGTTACGACATGAAATATTAAGGACCCGGGTTGGGATCAACCCCTGGAAGATAGACGGGAAATTAAAATCTGTACTGATTGCTCCAGAAGGTAATTGTAAGTGTGGGCGTGGTATAAGAAACGATATGTTGCACATTTTGCTTGATTGCACATTTGTACAGGATTTAAGGAAATTGTTTTTACGTCCTATATTCCTATCACATAAGACATTTACACGTGCCCATGCGATAGGCTTACTAACAGAGATGCATTCGCTAGAAATTGCAATCGCATTGGGCAAATTCCTGAAGGCCGTAAAAGATTTTGGTAGGGAGATATCGAAGGATGGGCACTGATTTTAAGTTCTTTTAAGCCTTTTATAAAGTTTAAATCTGTCTTTTTATTCTTCCAGATATGTGAAAACTTTGGTAAAATTTGGGTTTAATGAATTGTGTATCAGGAGGTGTTACCCTCTTTTAACCTTCTCTTTTTTTTCTTTTTAACAAATATGAATTTTAACTATTTATGACGTAGGAATATTTTGTCTGCTCGTACTTTGCCCGATTCTGTTTGCATTTTGTTTGTATTGTTTAAAAGACTATGGTCTAAATAAACAAGTTTCTCTCTCTCTCTCTCTCTGTAACAGATGTCAGAGCATCATGAACTTCCTGCCAATATAGGTGGAGAGTGTGGGGCACTCTCACAGCATAAATCGGTGGTCTGCGGTGTCAGAGTGGCATCAGGGGCATGAGGTTAGCAGTGGGAAATATACGGTTAAGTTTTGTCGGGGTCAGATAGGCCCGGTGCGAGACTGTGTACAGGATACACTTAAATCGCGCATTGCTGGAGATGCTGCGAGGTGAGTTGAGTGTTTGTGCCCACTCAGAATCATGTAGTGGTCACCCAATGTCATCTTCCCATTTTTGCCACAGAGTTAGAAGTGGGCAGTAAACGCCGCTCCGCCACTCGCAGAGTTTTGCCCCACCACGCTCCGCTTAGAATGCCGTGTACAACAAAACTTTTAATTCGCAGGTGGAACGGAGTTTCATGTCATGCCAGTCCGATGTCTGTTTAACTGCATGAGATCAGGGGCGGCTCTAGGTTCATGGTGGCCCTGGGCAGGGAGCGTAGTTAGGAGGCCTCGGAAGAAGGGGTCCGGGTGGGGCGGAGCGCGGAGGCCAGTGAAGATGGGGGGGGTCATGGTGTTTGGAAGTTGTATAGAGCCAGAGGCCACCAAATCCCTGCCAGGGGCCCCCACACAAATATGTATCCATCCTCAGAGGATTATTATATTAAGGATATATATTGATGTGGTGGCCCCTGGGATTTGGTGGCCCTGTGCAGGTGCACAGCTTGCACATGCCTAAGGCCGGCCCTGATGAGATCAGACAATGCAACTTTTCACTTCTCCCAATCATATGGTGCGTGTCTCCTAGCTTTATTGGCCAAAGTGATTACATCCTGCTTAGTTGGATCAGGTCGTAAAGACAATCTCATGATGAAGCTGATTCTCGGGCATGGTGCATTCAGCAAAGCTAGCAACAACTTCCCGGCCTGGGAAGCAGCATAGCCATGATGTTCTTGTTACGTGATGAGTGACAACGTACCACTAGAATAGTGAGAGCATGCGCAGTACCACAGTAACGCTTTCTCAAGGGACAGCTCCTTTCCTAGTTCTATCATTTGGTGTAGAGTCAGTGTGGGTGAGGCAATAGCATTACACTCAAAGTCATCATTAACTCAACGCATCAGCCTTCATTATGTGTTGCCTTTCCGTTCTGCGCAAAAATGTCTAGAACAGGTTTACAAGTGGGAAGCTGTTACATTGTGCGTGCTGTTTCCTGTGTGCAATCAGCTGATCTGTGCTCACTCCCATTCACTGTGTCATCATTAATGGAGGAGAGCCCACCCATGGGCTGCACTGCATGTCCTCCACCCCTTTTACCATACAGCCTGATTGGCCAATTGTACTCAGCCTCTGTGTTCCATCCCTGCATTGCGCTGAGGTTGCCAGTGGCCAGGTAAACATATAAGAACTCCCTGACACAGAACGAGAGTTCCATATGGAGCCTTACAAGTGAAGTGGATAAGCCGCAGATGGAGGTAAGGAATGTATGCCGATGATATGGATTTGTTTACGAACTGAAAAGGAAGTGTACTGTCATGTTTGTTTTATCTCTTTTTTTTCCCTATTTCCCTTTTTCTTAGTTCTCTTTCCGCAGAAATGTGTATGGTTTTTATTGTATTGTGAATATGTTATAGCACATAGGTTGATTCATTTATTTGATCCTATGAGCCTGCCTACTTATGAAAGATAATTTGATTACATATTTAGAATCTCTTGGTCTATAAAATAGTCTTTTATGTACGAAATGTGATTAATAATGCCGTATTATTTTTAATAAACATACGATATTTTTAAATTATTTGGTTGTTTGTGGCACTACAATTAAAGGCGGGGTGTTGATGTATACATGAAATGTGATTGAGTGTGGAAGTGAATGGAGAGGAATATTTGATTAGCTTGGAAACCAAAGGGAATATCAATTTTATATTCCAGTTGATGGTGTCACCACCCATCCACACATTTTTGAGGAGGCTCACCCCAGCAAAGGAGGAAAACGTAGGACTTGCCTAATTGACCAGGAGGCCAGATAGCCTCTCAAACTCCAGGAGTGTGGCGAGTGTTGTAATGATGAAACGATCCCTTGAATTTATTTATATTCCTTTATTAAACATAACCCGGCTGCAGAGGAATTGCGGGCGCAGCCGCTGGTCAGCTCTATCCACGATCAGTGCTCACAACTTCTCTAGTTCTAAACGGAACAACCAATGCAAGATTGATTCATAACATTTACTTACCAACATTGCGCGAGTTGTGCTCGAGCCAGATCTGGAGCTAGGGAAGATCTGGCTCGAGACACAACACTTCTCCCCCCCTTATAACAACAGAATAAAATGATATACTACAAGAATAAAAACTACGAATTACAAGCAATATGAATTATAATTGTACATAAGTAGTATAATCGTCACATTTCTTTGGTTTAGTGCAAATACGTTTTTGAGTGTGGAGCGATATAATCACTTTTGTTTTCCACGATATTGCCTTGCGTGGGCAATGAATCAAAATTTGTGCTAGATGAAGTACACGCCAATACATTTTTGTTGCAAGAAGTTTCTACCACATCACTCGTGTTTTGGGATGTTGAGGTGGTACCATCTCCATCTTCAATCCAATCATAACTCTTTCATGTAGATTGTGAATTAAAAATACCTTTAAATAATGCAATTCTATTTGCATTCCATACTTTACTATCGCTCAATAGAGCAGAATTGCACAGAACTTTAATAACTTTGAGTGGCGAGGAGTACTTACTTTCACCATTTGAAACAATCCTCCCTTTTTTTACTTTAACAAAATCACCTACTTTTAGTGCTATACCCATTCTATTCTTTGTGAGTTTTTCTTTCCATTGTTTCTGTTTATCTTCAAGAGAGTGTCTTACATTCTGAACGGACCAATTGACTTTTTTAGTGCAACTTAACCAACCTATGTTGTCTTTATTACGGGGAGAACGACCTCTCATCAATTCAAAAGGTGAAAACCCAAAGGAATCGCGTTTTGTAATTCTGTAAGCGCAAACAGTTTTCCTTAACTCATCTTCCCAGTCTTTTTTGTTACTGTTGCACAGTACAATAATCCCCTTAATAACCCTATTAAAGCGCTCAACGCCACCATTACCTTCTGGGTGATAAACTGAAGTAGTTCTATGTACAATACCAGAGTCATTTATGAATTTCCTAAACTTTTCCCGAACAAATTGTCCTCCATTGTCTGAAATCAGGTCTTTGGGAAGACCTTCCCTACTAAAAACTTCTCCTAAAAATATAAAACATTTGCTTAATCAACCTTTTCAACAACCTTATACTCTGTCCATTTGGAAAAATGGTCTACAATCACAATAATGTATTTTTGCAATTCATCAATACCTTTAACTGGTCCAAATATGTCAACTCCTACTCTTTCCCATGGCATATTTGAAACCACAATGGGGTGTAGACTTGTCTTACACGTGGTTAAACTTTTATCAGAATTAATACAGTCATAACATTCTCGTACATCTTTCTCTATTTCCTTGCCAATGCCTGGCCACCAGTAGTCATGTTTAATTCTACTTTTTATTTTTACAATTCCTAAATGTTCTTCGTGACAAAGGTTGATGACTCTCTCTCGGAAAGTTGAAGGTGGAACCAGTTTGCCACCCCTGAGTAATAATCCATTTTCAAGAGATAATTAATGTCTTACTTCCCAAAACGGAGTTAAACTTTTGTTTAGACTATGTTTTTCTGGCCACCCTTTTTTAACAAATTGACAAACATCTTGAATCTCGCTATCAGAGGTTATATTTTCCATCCACTCCTTGTGAGTTATACTCTTGATTTCATTGTTAAAGATACTGGCAACACACCATTCATCCCACTCATTTTCACAATGGCCAACTGCAGGAAGAGGACTCCTACTTAAAAAATCTGCGATTCTATTAAGCACACCTGGTACATACACCACTTCATACAGAAAGTCTAGGAGTTGTGCAGAAAAGCGTGAGATTCTGGGTGAAACATTATCAAGTCCAGAGGATGTAAGGACCTTAGTTAGTGGCTTATGGTCTGTTCGTAATGTAACGCATGTCCCCCAAATGAACTGTTTGAAATGTTTTAGGCCCCACAAACAACCTAGTGCTTCTCTTTTTATCACTAATGCTGGTGCACAACAAATATCCTTTTTTATTCCTTCAATACTCAATTGACATTCATTTCACCATTGAAAACTACTACCCTTTTTTAATAACTGTCTAATACAGTACATTTTTTCTGCAAAGTTATTTACAAACTTAGAATAGTACTCTGCAAGGCCCAAGAAGGATCTAACATCATCCTTATTTTGTGGAGTGGGAGCTTTGAGAATTGCGTCAACCAGATCAGATTTAGGACTAATACCATATCCACTAATTTTCGTGGCCTAGATATGTTACGCTTCTTTTTGCAATGTTGTATTTAGATTTTTCAGCTGTAAGAACTTTTGTATCCAGTACCTGTAAAACTTTAGTTAAAAGATTATCATGTTCATGTTTGTGTTTGCCCATGACAAAAATGTCATCTTGAAAAAATAACACATTTTTGATTTCCTTAAAAATAGTAAACATGATACGCTAAAACATGGCAGCGGCAGAAGCCAACCCAAATGGTACCCATTTGAATTGGAATAACCCAAATGGTGTTACAAAAGCCGTTAAATGTCTGCCCTCCGTGCGAAGAGGGACCTGGTGGTAGGCAGAAGTTAAGTCGATTGTGGAAAACCATTCCATGTCTTTTGTGGAGGAGAGCAGTTCTGTAATTTTGGGTAAAGGAAAGACATCAATAAAGATGTTTTTATTGAGCTCCCTGAGGTCCACACATAGACGAATTTTGCCATTGGCCTTGCGTGCGACCACCAAGGGGGTGACCAAATCAGAAGATTCTATACACTTTATTATGTTCCTATCCACAGGTTTATGTATTTCATTCTGTGCTTCATCTTTTACAGCCATAGGAATATTCCTAACTTTATGAATATGGGGTTTCGCATCATCTTTAAGGATAATTTTATGTGAAAATCCTTTTAGTTCCCCTACATTTCCTGAAAAAACTTTAGGAAATCTCACATATACATCTTCACACACTTCCTTACGAGAGTGGTCATGGTCAATGCACAAGACCGGGTCTGGGCTATTAGGATCGAGACGTATGCCTAGGTCACCCTGATCCCACCAGCCCAAAACATAGGCTCCTACTTTGAAAACGTAAAGTTTACACATAGCTGTCCTTCCTTTAAATTCAAATTTGAGTTTGCAAAAACCTACTAGGTCAATTGGTTCACCTGTGTAACTAACAGGGTGAATATCTGGCTTATCTAAATCATGACCAATTTTTGAACTAAATAATTCCTCCCATTTTTCCTATTGATGATCGTGTATGGGGAGCCTGAATCTGCTGTCAAAGTTACGATGATACCCCCTACAGTGATATCACATACAGGTTTTTCCTTGTATTGCCTTGGTTTGAGGATTCGCCATCACTAATACAACATACAACATCCTCACAATTTTCCTCCTCATTGTCATTATCCACTTCACATTCATCAACTATACACTTTACACTTTTACTATTTCTACAAGCACATGCGAAATGTCTAGACATTTTACAGTAAGCGCACCTTTGTCCAAGTGTTGGGCATTTCCTGTCGTTGGCGAGATGTGATGTGCTACCACACCGAAAGCAAACACCTTTAACAATATTAGATTTGGCATTGGAGGCTTCTTTCATTTTGCTTTTCCCTTTAAAATTTGGTTTATATTTAGTCTTTTCAGAATTTTGTTGACTAGGGACTCTCACAATTTTGATTATTTCATCGCCATTGTCACTTTTGACCTTATAAATAACAGTTTTTGAACACCTACAGGTTAATTCAGCTTTGGTAATTATGGCAGAAATCTCCTTTAGACTGGAGTCTCCGTTGATCCATAGTTTGTCTTGTAGGTTTTGAATATTGCAATGCATTACTAACTGGTCACAAATCAATTCCTCTTCTACAGTGCCAAAGTTACATGTCAAGGCAAGTCTTCTGAGTGAAGCTATGTAGTCTTCGATTTTTTCATTAGGTTCTTGTTTCCTATGGTAAAAATGTAACCTGTGCACTGCCTTGCAAACTGTAGGGGCAAAATATGCATTAAGGTCATTTATAGCACGTGTAAATACGTTATCATCACTTCCACCATTTGTTTTTTTTCTTCAATTCAGTTGTAGGCTCTTAATCCACCAGGACCTAGACAGTGTAAAAGTATTTTTTTCCTTTCTGGGGTTAATTCTTTACTTTCAAATATCTCTAAGTAATTGATTAAATAGTCTCTCCATTCCTCCCATCTTTAGCTGGACACTTCTCCATCTTTAATCATAAATGCTTGGGGTGCAGGTAAGTTCGTAGTTGTGGTAGCCATATTATAGTAGTATTGTGGAACTATTGACTAATTAACTAGTAATGCATAATAATGTCACACAACCAAATAGTATGAGAGTACATTAATATGTCTGACTCAATTTCAATTGACTTTTACTATATAATACAATGCAGAGAACTATAAAAAAACAAACAAGCAATGAGTCAGAAACAAAATACAATATAATGAAGGCAATTGTATAAAAATGCAAAAGATACTAATTTTTCTAATGTTGTTTAGGTATAAATAAATAATTGACGATGGTGATTCACAGTGTGCATATCACTGAAAAATATATATATATACACGAAAGGTACCTTGTAAATCATAGTGACACACAGTGTGCGTGTCACTGATGAATAATATTTAGCGACACACAATGTGCGTGTCACTGATGAATAACCTTCACGTTTTGCTCTTAGTATATAGTTAACTCTTTTTCTTTTTCCGAAAATAATGCTACGCTTTGTAAGTCGTCAGGAGAATTTATGCACTTCTTCTCTAATTAACTAGTAAGTTCCATATGTTGCCTTTAGGAAATCAGTTAAAATCCAAAAGGGAGTCACATACTGTGACCTGTGTACGTGACCTTGTGTAATCTCGCGATATGCGTGGCTACGTGTTGACGAACCTCAATCGTACGATACTCTGCAGTAGAAAGTTGTGAAAATCAGAAAATGCAGTTCCCAATGTTCGTCTCCGCACAAAACACCCGCACTTGAAGGTAATTCAAATTTAACAAGTCCTTTTGAAATTGTGATTTCACTCGTATTGACTACGTACTTCCAGTGATACGCGGTGATTTGGATTAAGAAGCCGTATTAATTAATATCCAAACACAAGCATCAAGCTGGATTAAGTAGTTGTGTTAATTAATCTCCAAACACATACATAACGTTTGAAAGTAATAAAATCCAAGGACATGTCATAATGAGGTAATTTTCATTCCTTTAACGCATAATTAACGTTGAAGACTGAATAACACCAAATTATGTGTGTTAAAGACGTGCAGCCAGAATTAAAAGTTTAAATAAAAATTGTGACTTACATCGGTATAGCTGTCCTCCTTTTAAATCAATCGATAGTTCACTTTTAAAATGAAAATGAAGTATCCGATAGCACAAAATGATCCTAAATCACTTTTAAATGAGTATTCTGCGTAGGTTCTTCTTCGGGTTATGCTGCCATTGTCGCCATTGTTGTAATGATGAAACGATCCCTTGAATTTAATTATATTCCTTTATTAAGCATAAACCGGATGTAGAGGAATTGCGGGCGCAGCCGCTGGTCAGCTCTATCCACAATCAGTGCTCACAACTTCTCTAGTTCTAAACAGAACAACCAATGCAAGTTTGATTCATATCATTTACTTACCAACATTGCGGGAGTAGTGCTCGAGCCAGATCTGGAGCCAGGGAAGATCTGGAGCCAGGGAAGATCTGGCTCGAGACACAACAGCGTGCACGAAGTCAGTGCCAACGTGGCTATCGCAGAGGCCCTAGGCCCTATGCAAATGAGGGAATTTCTTTGACTGCTTCCTCACCATATTGCAGACGCAGGCGCAGAGTCAAAGAAGCCCTCAGGAGGCGCACTGACATTGCGCCATTAAAAAGGTGGCGCACTGTCAGTGTGCCTTCTGACAGCAGCCCTCTGCAGAGGGTAAAGGAGGTCCTATGGACTCCCCAGACATCTCCTTGCAGTCAGTGATTGCACCCGCCTGCAAGGGGATCTCTAATCCCCTTTGAAAGTGCAGGCGGGTGCCGCCTGCACTGTGAGAACATGGAGTGGATGCTCCAGGTTTTCACATGAATGCGCTGAGCCCAGGGCAGCGCACGGGTGTGGCTGACCTGGGGGCAGCGCATATTTCATAAATTGCCATTGTTTGCACCTGGTGCACCTTTGAAAGGTGCGCCGGGCGCAAACAATGCCAATGCGTAATCCGGCCCCAGGTGGGGACATGGATCATGGTGCACTCCAATCCATGTCCATGACGTGTGATGCATGATAGATATAATATGCTCTAGGTAGTCTGAGTGTTTTAGCTGCAGGAGGATAATGTAGGTGCAAAGGAAGCGATGGATGTGGACATGCAAATTAAGAGGGGCCTGAGTAGTGTGTGAACTGCTTGAGAGTGAATGGTTTCTTCATAACCAGAATGTGACGCATTCTCTGTGGTTCCATTCTGATAAGATGGTATTCAGTGGTATTGGACGCTTGTGAGGACACATATATGGGAGTACTTACTTTAGTCTGTTCTCTGTATTTATTTGTATTGAGTCATGGCCTCTGGGCCAAATTATATAAATGAATGAAACTGACACTGGGGGCATATTTATGAAGATTGTGGCACAGGGCAGCACAGCAAGTCAACTTGCTGTGCTGCCCTGCATCACAGGGAAAGGGCAGCAATGTGTCATGTTTAAGGCATATGGCGCATTACTGTCCTTTCCCCCTGCGCTGGTTCCCTTTTGCGGCCAAGCCCCAATGCAGGCACCTTTGCACCATGTGCAAGGATGCTTTTGTTGCATGCAGGATTGTTTTTGTGAAAGAAGGGGCACCTTCTTGCAGAAACACAATCTTTAGAGGCATATTCCTCTATCCATGTGTGCTGCAGAACAGTGCACAGAAGAAAGAGAAAGTAATGAGGAGAAATAAAGATATTTCTCCTTGTTACACCTCTCCTGGGAAGGCGTATTTATTTGGAGCATTCCCAGGTTTACCAGTTTTGATTAATGTGGAAATGCGTCAAAATCCGTTAGAGTTGTGTGGGAACACCCAGCTAACGCTGATGGAATGCCTCCTTTGTGCTGATTAATGCAACATAGCAATTTATTTATTTATTTATTTATTTTTGCAATTTTTAAAGCGCTACAAATACCCATGGGTGTCTCGGCGCTGGAGGCTAAAGGCTAGAAACCAGTAATTAGAACTTTAAGACATTGGTTGAGATGATCTATGAATCATGTCGTTGAGAAAACAGCCAAGTCTTTAGCTGTTTTCTGAAGACAATCAAGGATGGACTAATTTTTATATTGAGGGGAAGGGAGTTCCATAGTTTTGCTGCTGCTATGGCAAAACATCTGTCTCCCCAGTTAACTTTCCTTGTTCTGGGAATCTGAAGCATATGAGCCGTATTGGAACGCAGCGTTCTGGGGGTTGCCAAAGGCTTAAAAGAACTTCTCAGGAATTTGGGTCCCATATTGTTTATTGCCTTATAGACAATGCAGAGGGTCTTGAACTTCATACGACTTCTGACTGGGACCCAGTGCAATTGGTCCAGATATCCAGAAAGAGAGCTGTATTTGGGAATGCCCAATAAAACTCTAGCGGAGGCATTTTGTATCAGTTGCAGTTTGGAAATAATCTTTTTTTGAGCATTGAGGAAGAGGGCGTTGCAGTAGTCAGTGCGTGAAAACACCAGTGTGGATATAAGTGTTTTTCCCGTAGCTATGGGGAGATACGGTAAGAGTTTCTTTATTTTCCTTAAGATGTTAAAGGATGATGAAACTACAGCATTCACGTGGTGATGGAAAAGGAGCTTGTCATCAAATATCACTCCCAGATTTCTGACTTTACTGACAGGTTGAGGTGGAGTTCCCAGTTCCTCAGGCCACCATAAGGGGGACCACAAAGGTTGAATATTTCCAAAAAGCATGACCTCCGTCTTAGATGAATTGAGTTTTAAGCAGTTGGAGGCCATCCAACTGCTAATGGCCCTCATACCATTCTTGAAGTTTGCTGCAACAGAAGGTCCGTTTTTGTGTATGGATAGTACCAACTGGGTATCGTCGGCGTATGTTGTCAAATTGATGTTGTACTCTTTTATTACCCTCGCTAAGTCCGAGACATAGATATTAAAAAGGGTCGGACTTAGCGAGGAACCCTGCGGAACTCCACAAGGAAGGCTGAAGGTAGGTGAAGTGAAAGTACCCAGCTTAACTGCTTGCTTACGATCAGCCAAGAAGGATGAAATAAGGTCCCTGGCTCTATGTTTAATACCGATGGCCTCGACACGGCCGATCAATGTTGCATGATCGACTGTGTCGAAAGCCGCCGACAGGTCCAATAAAATCAGGACAGCCTGTCCACCTTTGTCCATTGTGGCCCTTATTTCGTCTGCCGCCTTAATTAGGGCAGTCTCTGTTCCGTGACCTTGTCGGAAGCCGAACTGGGTGTCGTCTAACAAGTCATTAGTTTGAATGTAGCCGGACAGTTGTTTATTCATAACCGATTCAAAGATCTTAGCTGGAAACGGCAGAGAGGCAATGGGACGGTAGCTGGAGGATAGTGAGGGGTCCAGGGAAGGTTTCTTAAGAAGCGGCCTGATGATGGTATTTTTCCAGATGGTAGGGTAGGAACCTGTAGAAAACATAATGTTGCAGATGTGTGTCAATGGTATAGTAATGATATTTGGAATATTGTTAAGTATGGATGGATGACAAGGATCCAGAGGAGAGCCAGATTTAATTGACTGAATTAGTTTGTGGATGTCTTGTGGATTTGTCCTAGTAAATTCAGTTAAAGCTGTCTCATTCTCATGTATCTGAGAGTCGGAGGAATCAAAGATTTTCACATGTGGGTTAAAGTCTTTGAATATAGATGTGACCTTTTCGGAAAAGAAATCGGCCAGTACATTACAAAGATTTTGAGATGTTTCAGTAGGAGGGTTGGGTGGTTCGGCAAGGTGGTTTACAACTTCAAACAATTTCTTCATGCTGCATCGAGCTTGGTCTATTTGAGTAGTGTAGTAGATGTTTTTCTCTAATGCTATGCTCTGCTTATAGCTAAGAAGTGCAGCTTTGTAAGTTGTCTTGTCTGCTGAATTATAGTTTTTGCGCCAGTGTCGTTCCATGTTGCGACAATGTTGTCGTTGGAGTCTAAGATTTTCGGTGAACCATGGGGCCGAAGGAGTCTTCCTGTTGTGTTTGAGTGTTCTAGGTGGAACTAAAGTAAGGAAAGCCTCTTCTAAAATAGAAGTGTATGTAGTAGCTGCAATATTGGGGTCAGTTACATTATCTATACTCATGAAGGTGCATTTATGGTGCATTGCATTACTCCAAATGTATGAGGCCATTCAAAGCCACGCAAAGTGGCTTTGCATGACTTCATAAATCTGACTTAGATGTTTACATCACACCTGAACCACGTTGTGTGGTGCAAGCGTGACGCAAACCTCTCCTAAAATTGTCCCAGAGTATGGGTCAATAACTGGAGTGAGCACACATGTGCCCAGCTCCTTTATAAGCAAGCTCACCTGACAGGTGACGCATGGAAACAATGGCTGCATGTAAGTGTTGAGACAGCCCTCAGGAGAGGGGGCTGCAGTGACATGTCCACAGGATACTGCACTCTTCCCAAAAAAACAAATAAATAGTCAGAGTCCAAAGGTGAAAAATAAAATAAGAACAGACACCATATAGAATGTGTCGAGTGAATCAGTGAGACATCGGTGGAAAACTGTCTGAAAAATGTTGGGGATAACAGGATACCGTCATTGAAGTTCATGATTTAACCTGATGTGGATCATGGCATAAACACAGAAGCAGAGAAGTCCAGGGTCTCGTGATAGAATGCACAATGGGATCGCGTCCAAATAATAGGAGTTGGTGTACCTTTCTAATGCTCAGGACAGTTTGTGGTTATAGTACAAAAGTTCAAACGTGCATTAGGGAATTTTCTGGAATCATGTGGACTCAATTGTGAAACATGCTCTTCCATTGGCTGTGTTGCTTGATTCGTTGAAGACAATCTTTGAGGGAGCTAGAAACATCTTAAATCTTCCTCTGTACCAGCTTCTGTATTCTTCAGTACAGCAGCACCAAGTCCGCTTCTCCTTGGACTGGTTGCCGACGGGGCTGCATGTGGGCTGTGTTGTGGTTGTGTTATGTGGGATTCTTTGGGGCAGATGGGTCAGGTCAAAGTTTGCTGAAGACTGGGCCAGGATGCAAGAGTGGTGAGCTGTTGCTTCAGAGTGGCAAGGGTGCTTCTTATTCTTTGGTGAGAAACAGATTGTCGGAATCCAGTGAATGAATGAATGAACTTGTAGAGCACGCGGCTACTCTAAGGAGTGTCCTGCTGCTAGTGGTTGTAGCCCAGGTATGCAACCCCACGACAGAAGACTTACTTTCCCCAGAGAAAAAACAAGTTTTACATATTTTTCAGAATATGAGCTCAGAATTGATCAAGCACAATTCTTGGGGGAACTCATTCCAAGCCTTAGCAGCCAAGAAAGAGAAGGCTATGCGGCCTCTTTGTACACGCTTGAAACATGGGATAACCAAAACTGAAGCAGAATCGGAGGCAGAGGGGAGCGCTCTGGAGGAAATAAACGGAGTGAATCTCTCCACCAGATATTCAGGGCTGGAAATAAACACTGCCATGTGAACCATCACTAGTGCTTTAAATAGAACCAGTTTCTTAAGAAGCATCCAATTCAGTACACTGAGTGCAGCTGCCTTTGAAGAGCGCCTAGGCAGACAAAGTAACCTGACGGGTGCCATTTTGAACCCCTGCAGGTGCTTCACGTGAGCTTCCTCAGCCCCTAAAATTCCAGACATTCACATAATCCAGACACAAAGTAATCAAGGTGTGAATCACTACTCTTCTCGCCTCCAAAGTCAGTAGGGGGGAGAAACTTCTTAATAGTCCGGAGCAGAGTGAAGCAATAGTCTACCACCGCAGAGATATGATATGAGGCCTCATAGAGAGGGTATAATCTAGCGTCACCCCTACATTTTAACCACTCGGGAAGGGGACAGCGGGCCTGTCAACACAGAAGGCCAGAGATCTTCCCACCGGTTGGACATATGTGACCCAAAAGAGATAATCTCCATCTCCCCTGTGTTGCGTCTGAGCTGGCTGCTCTGCATTCAAAGATAGCACACATGCAGTCTAGTGGCAGTTGGTGACATCAAAATACAGTGGGGTGGGTTGCTACATATATTAAAACACACCTACATTAAACAATTACAAAAAAACACATTAAAATATACATCTATAATCCAAGAGACCAATTTTTATAGCATGGCAGAAATTGGAATTTGCTAAACATTTTTCCTACCTCGGGATACATTTTGCTCAAAATGAGACGTGGTCTCAAGCTATTTCTGTTAAAAAGCTTGAGCTTTCAAGATCTACTGCCGCTCTCAAAATCTTTTCTAGCAAGTTAGGAACAAGACCCCCCGTGGAATTGATTAAAATCTACAAAGCTAAGTGTGTAGCCGGCACTATTTATGGCAGCGAGGTGTGGGGTCTTGCTAACCCCGCACCCATCCAGGTGCCTGAAAATAATACCTTTTTAAAATGCATACTGGCAGTTCCTAAAAGCTCTTCCAATTTCAATTGCCACTCAGAACTTGGCCTATCTTACATTACTGATCTTATTAAAATAGAGCCAGTTCTACTATGGCACAGAGTCCGGACCCAAGAAGCGACACATTTAAACAGAGATGTCCTGACAGATATACTGAAATTGAATGGTGCCATAAAAATCCCATGGGTTACGTATGTACATAACTTTCTTAAAGATATCGGGAGAGAAGAATACTTACAGAATCCCTCTGATATCTCAGCAATTTCTCGAAAAAACTTGAAGAGTGTCCAGCACTTTTGGATTCCAATGGGACTGCTGCGGAGGTCCTAAAATCCTCTATTCAGCAGCATCAACTGGTTTTAGCAACTTTTAAGATTCAGCCCTATTTAATATATGTAACAAGCACTTATGAGCGATTTCTGCTCACACGTTTCAGATTTAACATCTTCCATAGATTGGTTAGCTTTCCCACGATCAACAACTGGACACATGAGCTACCACTCTGTCCCTGTGATAACACCTCTCCTCAGAGTACGATTCATGTATTTCTTTTTTGTAAATTTTATGACGAAATTAGGAAAATTGTTTTACTACCTTTATTAAGAGAGCTAGGTCTTCGCCATTGTCGTGTGGCGATGATTAGCATTCAAGCTCTAGACAATCATGTATCTGTATCAAGAACAACTTTGTTCCTAAAAAAATTTATAACTATCAGGAAACGTAGGGACACTTAATCTGCACTTTATAAATGAAATTGTTTTTATCTTCTTAATTAACTGGTTTTAAATGAATATAATTAAATTCTGTATTTTTATGTAACTATGTATGTACGATATTTTTATCTGTACTTTTATGATTGCATCAAACAATCGAATAAAGATATTTTGAATTGAATACATCTATGAAAGAAAAAAATAAAAGTTACTAACCTTATCCTGCAGCACGTCCTCGATGCTCTCACATCCTGGCTCCAGACTCGGAGCGTGAGGTGATGTCACAGAGCCAACTACCTTATCCAATCCAGAAGCTGCTCTCATGCTGTGAAGTGGCCTGAGTCCGGCACCTGGATTGGATAGAGCAAGCTACCTCAGCGCTCCAAAAGGCACTGGAGTTCTGTGCCTGCTCTCCAACCCAGCTGTCTAAGGCAGCTGTGTTGGAGAGGTTTGAATTGCGCATGTCAGGCTGGCCGAAGGAAGTTAGTCGGACAAACCTATATGCGCACTTCAAACTAAGGGGCCAATCCTCATTGCTGAAAAGCACTGTTCCAGCCCCCACACTCTGCTCGGCAGCGAGTAAAAAATAAAATGGTAATAAAATCATTAATTACAATTTTATTTTTCTCTTTTCTGGAGCACTGTGGGGGGCAAAGCCCCCCCCCCCCTACTATGGAGGAACTGCCGCGGATGCAGATCAGAGAAAGGAGCTGCGATAGAGCAAAGAGCAGCTGAGTGATATCAGTGCACGGAATAATTATATATCCTAACAGCTCAACAACAGGAGACAAGGGGACCATAAAGAAGGTCGGACTCAGGGAAAGGACTTGCGTGACGCCTTGGTTAACTGGCTTAACCTCCGAAGAAAAAGGAGCGAGCCAAACAGATTGGCCTCTGGTGGTCATGAATGACTTGCACCAATCCCACACAGAACCTCCCACACTCAGAGCAGAAAGATGGCGCAGGAGGATAGAGTGCGGGACAGTGTCAAATGCAGCAGTAAAGCAAAAAAGGATCAAGGCCGCGTTTTTCCCTGAGCCCAGCATCCATCTGTTATGGTCAGATATTTCCAGCACTGTGGGGTCTCTGATGTAATTTTGCCTTCACAGAGCCCCAGACGAGTCACGGAAGCGCCGACTCTTATTCCTGTGCATTGTTGCGGTGTGCTGCCAAACGCTAGAGGGCGCTGCCGCGTCTCGTTGGTCTCCAGCGCGGTTTTTCCTCACGGAGGAGCCGCGCTGAGGAGACCAACTGCCGCCGAGCCGTGCCCTTGAGCTGCCTCACAAACGCCCGGTTTTCCGGGTCTGTAGCCCCAATTGCCCCTGCTGAACGCCCCAGTGGGGATCTGTACTGCGGTTTGTACCGCGTTTGACGCCTTGTGGCAGGACCTGCACTCGTTTTAGGCTGCAGTGTGGTAGCGCGCGGTGAGGTGGCTGACCTAGTCCCTCTGTGGTGGGTCTGCGCGCTGTGGTAGTGAGTGCACCCTATCCCTGCCAGTCCCTGGCGTGAAAACTTTATTGCAGTCCTCTGGTCTGCCCCAAATTGCAGTAACACCCACGCTAGTTGGGTAGTGTGTAGGACCCTAGTATTGGTTTGGCATCATGGAGGGCGAGTATTACGAGGATGACTCGCAGTCCTATCTGCAGGATGAGGAGTTCTATCAGGCAGTAGATAGCTTCATTTACCGTTGCGTGACGGAGGTAGTGGCTCCTATGGAGGAGCGTCTCTCTGCGCGCATTGTGGAGGAATGCGCCAAGCTGGCCCAGGCGCAGGGAGGACTTCCATATTCCCTCCCGGATCCATCGGGAGAGGGTCCCCCCGCTCCTAAGAAGCCCTGCAGGGAGGGGTTGTCCGAGGGCGCCCAGGGGGTGGACAAGGGAGCCTTTGAGCATCTGCGTGACGCTTTTTTAGCAAAGGCGACCACGTCCCCGCCTGACCAGACTTCGGCCCTGCCGCTGTAGTGGCTCCTGAAACTGCCCCTTTGTCTCCGGGGGATTCCCTGGATTCGGACGGGGAGGGGGAGTCGGTACGCTCCTGGCGGCCTTCGAGCTCGTCCGCCGAATTGCCTCGGGACAGCTCAGGTAGGCTGGATCCGGATGAAATTATGCATCCGCGGTCCGCAGCCTGGGCCCCGGGCGACAAGGTGGCAAAGTTCGTGGCTAGTCGGTTGCGCAAGCCTCTAGAGAAAGAGGCCAGGGGGTGCCTCCGTGGCGAGTGCCCTAGGCCCTCCTTGGAAGGCAAGGTGGCCATGACGCCGCATTTAGATACTAAGATGGCGACCTTTCTGGAGAAGTTTATGAAGGACCCGTGTAAGGGCATTGACCGATCCTGGCGGTCATGCCAGGACAAGCTGCTCAACGCAGTGGGGCCCATTACAAAAATCCTTGATATGGCCGAGGAAGCTAAGGTCACTGGGACCGCCATTTCTCCCGACGTCCTGTCAAATTGGGCACAGAGGGTGATTATATTTTTAGGCAACGCCAACTGCGCCCTATCGATCGAACGTCGGAGGTCTTTCCTGATCAAACTTGACCGGAAGTTAGGGGACTTAGCCTCTTCGGAGGCGGGGGCGGTTGCCCAGGGCGGTCTCTTTGGGGAGCCGTTTATTAACCACATGGCTGCTGCGGGGATTTTTCCCCAGTGCTGCAAATTGCCATTTTGCTGCTGTCATGACGAGCTCAGCTCGTCATCAGCACACGACACCCGTGGGTGATGACGAGCTGAGCTCGTCATCAGCATCGAAAGGGTTAAAGAGTTAGGCAAGTTCATGTTAACCTTCACCTCGCTGGATAAGGCCCAGTCCAGTATTAAACAAGTCTTCCAGCAACATTTCTCCCAAGGGGCCGGTCGCGGAAGGGGCCGCGCGACCGGCTGTGGCGGGCAGAATGCCAGCAGTAGAGGGCAAGGCTCCAGGCGAGGGCAGTATAACACCTCAGCCAATTTCAACTCCTTCTACCCTACAAGAGGGCAGCGCTTCGGAGGTCGAGGCTTCAGAAAGAACTCCGGTGCCAACAACGCAAACGGTGAGTGTTATCCCTGCAGAGCAGGTTCAGATTGGCGGTCGGTTAGCGGCCTTTCGGGGTGCGTGGGAGGACCTTACAGCGGATGCATGGGTGTTGCAAACCATCCGCGGATTTCATATCGAATTCTGTGACCAACCCTTTCAGGTGGGTACCCCATGGCCTATAACCTTTTCGGTGTCCGATTGCTCAGTTGATAGACGAAGAGGTCGCGGCGCTCCTCCGCAAAGGGGCCGTTCGTCAGTCAACTCAGCACCCTTCAGGGTTTATCAGCAATCTTTTCTTGGTAGACAAGCCCGGCGGTGGCCGTCGACCGGTAATCAACCTCAAGGAATTCAACGGGTGGTTGATTTACCGTCATTTCAAAATGGAGGGGATTCATCTTCTTCGGGATGTCCTCCTCCTGCGAGATTGGTTAGTGCGGTTGGATCTCAAGGATGCTTATCTTGTGGTTCCGATCTATCCACCGCACCGTCGCTTCCTGCAGTTCCTCTGGAGGGAACGGGTGTTCGAGTTCACCGCCCTGCCGTTCGGTCTGTCCTCGGCTCCGTGGTGTTTCACGAAGGTGTTACACCCCGTGGTGGAGTTCCTGCGGGCGCAGGGGATACGCCTGATCGTCTATTAGGACAACATTTTGCCTGTGGCGCAATGTCCGCATAGTTTGCTTCCTCAGCTGCGCCAGAATGTGGACCTCCTGCAGGAGCTCGGTTTTATCATCAATGGCGACAAATCAGTTCTCGTACCATTTCAGAAGGTAGAATTTTTGAGGTTCGTCATAGACTCCGTTGACGCTTCCCTCTGCCTTCCGTCGCGGAAATTGTCCAAAATCAAGCATGTCTTGCGGCAGACAATAACCAAGTCCCACACGTCTTTGCGACAAGTCGCCAGAGTGGTAAGCCTTCTATCGTCTTCGATCCAGGCCATCTCCCAGGGCCCTCTTCCTTTCAGGGCCCTTCAGCGTCTCAAGGCCTACCATCTGCGCAGGGGCATGTCTTACGACCAGATGGTTCCACTCTCGGAGGAGGTGAAAGACGAGATGTTGTGGTGGCTGTCTCACATGGAGGCCTGGAATGGCCGAGCGATTTTCGGGTCTACCCTGGACCTCGTAATCGAGTCCGAAGCCAGCAGGGTCGGTTGGGGGGCATGCTGTGGAGGTTTTTCCACAGGCGGCACCTGGTCATTGGAAGAACAGAAGTTGCATATCAACTGTCTGGAACTTCTGGTGGGTTCGTTCGCAGTACGCTGCTGGACCGGAGACTCAGTGAAGTCGTGTGTGCTGTTGAAGATGGACAATGTGTCAGCAGTTCGATAGGTGAACCACCTAGGGGGCTAGAGGTCCCGTGCACTGGCGAATTTGGCGAAACAGTTCTGGGATTACTGTCTGGACCATCACGTATCTGTGACGGCGGAGTACCTGCCGGGCCAGGCCAACCAGGTTGCAGACTGGCACTCCAGATACCTTCGGGCCTCCAGTCTGTGGATGTTGGATGTTCAGGTTTTTCGCTGGCTAAGTGAGCTATGGGGTCCTTTCTCAGTGGACCTGTTCGTGTCCCGCTTGGACCATCAACTTCCTAGATTCTTCAGTTGGAGGCCGCATCCGCTGGCAGAGGCCACGGACGCTTTCCTCCAGGACTGGAGCCAGGAGAGGCCCTTTGCATTTCCCCCCTTTTCGATGGTGATGCGGACGGCGTCTCAGGTTCGCCGGCAGGTGGTGAAGCTGGTTCTGGTGACGCCGCTATGGAGGTACCAAGTCTGGTATCCAGTTCTTCTGGAACTTTCCTGGGATTCTCCAATCCTACTCCCCCGGTTTCCTCACCTGCTTCTCAACCCAGATCGGGAGCCGCATCATCTCATCGTTCAGGGCTCTCTCCAACTCATGGCATGGAGGCTTTCAGGAGACGTTGGTCACTCCCAGGCCTTTCGAGATCGGCTGAAGGACTTTTATCCAAGGCCTGGGCAGTCAGTACGTCAAAGCGCTACAAATCCGCTTGGTCTAAATGGGTTCGGTGGTGTCTTCGACGGGGCTTGGATCCCTTGGTCGCGGGAGTTGTTCCCGTGTTGAATTTTTTGGCGGAGCTGGCCATGGATGGTTTTGCGTACCACACAATAAATGCTGTGCGTTCAGCTATCTCAGCGGCACACCATCCGGTTGATGGTTCTCCTGTTGGGGTACATCCTTTTGTGTGCCGGCTTTTGTGGGGCATCCGGTTGTTGTTGCCTCCAGAGCCACGATACTCTGTCCTTTGAGACGTCAATGTGGTGTTGAACATTTTTCTATCCTTGCAGCCTAATAGGTATTTGTCTTTCAAGGAAATCTCGGCGAAGTTGGAGATGCTTTTATGCTTAGTGTCCTGCCGGAGAGTGTCGGATGTGCATGCTTTGGATGTCTCGGCACGCGTGTTCTCGCCGGATGGAGTCACTTTCACGATTGGTCGCCGCACAAAGTCGGCTTCTAGAACCATTTCGTGCCCGGCCATCGTGGACGTTCCGTAGCTATGTGTGGTTCAGTGTCTGAAAGCTTATGAGGATGTGACTTGGGACATTTGCCCTCCGGGCGAGAGACAATTGTTGATTGCCTTGCGAAAACCACACCATGCAGTCTCTTCCCCCACCATAGCCAGGTGGGTGCGCTGGGTCATGCAGGAGGCAGGTATTGATACCAAACGTTTCGGAGCTCACTCTGCCAGGGGGGCCATGGCCTCTAAGGCTTTCTCTGTAGGAGCTTGTTTAGAGGATTTAATGCGGGCTGCTGACTGGTCCTCCGATTCCACCTTTAAGAGGTTTTATTTTAAGCCTGTGGTGGATATTGCTCATTTGGTGGTAAGTAAGCTTTGAACTAGCATAATCTGAGCCTCCGGTCCTGCCATAGAATCGAAATTTGCCTAGCTTACGTAATGGTAAGTTTCAATTCTATTAAGGACACGGAGGCGAGGATTATCCCACCCAGGACGTCTTTGAGTGACATCCCGCCCGTTTGGCAGTAAGTAACCAGGGTTTTCATGGTTTATTCCTCATGGTTGAATTTGGTCAAGGGATTGTTTAGTTCGGCTGTAAGCACATGTGCCTTTCATTACAACGCTTAGGCTGTTTTGTTTTTTTTCTGTTAGGAAATTACGGTTCCAAATCAGACGAATGAACTGAGTGCGTAAGTCGCACGAAGAAAGAGGAGGAACATTGAGAAGGGACTCCCTATCTATGGGTTATGGACATAAAGGAAGGACTCCGTGGAGACTGACTATGTCAGAAGGATGGGAGTTGTAGTCCCAGAGACTTTTTTTCTTGGATTATGTTTATGGATAATGCTTTACTGTGTTAAGATATAAGCATTTTTTCGTTATAAGCTTTTCTGAGGCTGCTGGGTTTTTCCTATTGTAATAAATTGCAGAGAAAGAAAAGCATAATCCTCGCCTCCGTGTCCTTAATAGAATTGAAACTTACCGTTACGTAAGCTAGGCAAATTTCGATTCCGTACTATGATGGGGACAAAGCCAGATTGACTGGGATGTAACAGTTTAACCTCCTCAAGATATCCCAAAAGCTGAGTGTTGGACAGCCTTTCCAGCATTTTTGTGAAGGCCAGAAGCAGAGAAATGGGCATGTAGTTGCAAAATATGGTGGAATCCAATGCAGGCTTCTTAAACAAAGGGACCACGTTTGCAAGTTTCCAGACTTTAGGTACAACACCTGAAGAGAGAGATTAAAAACGGGGTTGATCACAGAGTTAATAACGTCCACGGCGTCTGCAAGCAGCTTAGTGGGCAAGCATCAAGGGGGGACCCAGGTTGCATTTCAGGATGGCATCCCTGGGTGGTTCCAGGGAGATATGGGCCTAAATTGAGTCAGCTTATAGCTGCACCAATCTAGATCAGAACGGCAGGCAGGAGGGGGCGCCACAACCACGAAAGGCAGCGTTTTCTGATTTCCGAAATTTTGGTTTTGAAGAATGTTACCAATCAATTGCAAATCTCTTGAAAGGAAGCAATAGCTCTATGCCAAGATTGTTAAGAGGTAAAGGACTTCACAATCTTGAAAATAGAGTGGGATCTCAGCTCGGCAGAATTGCTTTTCTCATCAAAAAACGGGAACTGGGCCGATTTAAGAGAAACATAATTAGCTCTGAGAGCCAATTCATATGCGCCTAAGAGTAGTCCTTGTGCCAATGGGCTCAAGCTTTTTACAGGCTTTGCGTTCGTCGGCCAAGTGTGAGGAGAACCATGGGGCAGAGGATCTGCCCTTACCCTTCTTCCACTCCAGCAGAGGGCTAACGAGGTAAAGCAAGGGCATTTGTTAGCAAGGAGGTCCACCCAGTCAACAGACTTCACGTGCTACCATGCCCTATAGGCAGTGTGGTCTGACAGCCTACTCAGCCGACCAGGGACAGCAAAAGTCCAATTAAAAAAAATCAGGTGATGGTCGAACCACAGTGTGGGTTTGGGAGGGCAGATTGATAACATACAGTTGGAAAAGATTTGCTCGATAGTGTGAACTACCAGATACGTTCATTTGAGAGAAGCAGCCGAATGGACATGAGGGTCATCGGAATGTAAATGCGGGGAATGAGATTTTGATATCAATTTATGATTATGATCAATTTAATAATTTATCTCATTCGTCAATTTCGGACCGAGTTGTATCTGTCATTGAGTAAAAGACAACCCCCGCATAGGTTAGACAAACCCCATTAACTGACGCCACTCTGAAGAACCACTTACAACTGATAAAGTTTAAGAGTTTTATATGAAGTAATTTTGAATGCAATACAATCCACTCAGGATAAAATCTCAACGTATACAAAATACAAAATCAGTTACAATATCAGCCGCTTAAGCTTCGATGTGAAGTGGTTCCTTCTGCGTCATCTGCAGTAAGATAAAATAATCAAGTTAAACTGTCCCTACTCTATGCTATGTGACATCCCTACTTCGCAAGTTTCTTCCCTAAAAAGGTGTCAGCAGTTTGACTTCCAAAGAAGTTCAAACTCTCTTAGCCTCTAAAGGAATCTTAAGTTTCAGAAGCAGTACCCTATCTGCCTACCCATCCGCTCTCTCTAAGGGTCCTCGGCCTACTGCTCCCTTGCGCTCTGATCTCTCAGCGCATCTGCTCAAGGCATCTACCCTTGCCTTTGCTCTGAGCAATTCGCCCTCCTCTGAGTGCCCTCTCCTGATCGCCAATTGCTACCTCCTCCCCGGGGTGCTGTCCCTAAAATACACAATCACAGTGTGGGTGGAACGCCCCTTGACGCCCACCACGGACTTTCCCCGATGATGTCAACTTCCTGCTTCTTCCATTGGTCCACTCCTTGCGTCGTTCGTTAAGTTGACCTTTCTCCTTAGATGTCATCTTCATCATCTCATTGGCGACTTTTACTGACTCTTTCGGATCAAATGTCATATGAACTTAGACACGTCTTTAACTCATACCTGCAACTCTTTAACCTTCTAGATCCTGTGAATGCTCTTGTCAAAACATAGTTCACATTCAAAAGTGTCTCTCCTCACGTTCGAGCAATAAGCTCCGTCCGGCATTGTCACCTTAAATCTAACAAGTGCTAGACTTCTTGGCTCTCACGTCCACATCAAGCTATTTACGACTTTTACAAGCCCTCTAAATTACATACATTTGACTCTGCTCCTTCGAACTCTTGGTCAGTCGGGTTATAATCACAAATGACCTAAACTCTTCTAGCATTCCTAAAACCCCTCTACACAGTATAACCTTTGGCATACATTTATATATTCGTATTTTAGCAAAAGTCTTAGTTATACTTGAATATATTTTACATAGAATATATAATACATAGAATACGACTGTATAGAGTATAACTTATGCATTCTCCTTGGTTACATCGTTATGTAAGTTCTCTTATACATTTATCCACGTTATATTTCTCTACGTCTTTCCATATGAAGTTACACAGTACACGAATTCTACTGTGCACGTTCTACATTTCTTAAGCATTTCTATATTTACCCATTATGTATACGGGCCTTCTAAATCTAATGCATGTTTAACACGTGAATATATTTACATTTTCTATACCATGTTATCACGTTAGTTGGCCTTTATGCTATAATCGTCCACTTTACATTACGATATGCGTTTCATTCCTACGTTTATAACATATGCGTCTAGATATGACTACGATATACTTTATATTCAAATTGCGCTCTCTCAGTTCCCCCCTTTGATGACTTTTAGGAGTCATCACTAAAAGCAATTTGAATACATCTTTTATACAGAACTCGTTACATCAGTTCCTCTTTTTATCGATTCAAGTGCTCTCAGACTTTTATACTGTTGATCTTGTAGAACAGCTAGTCTCCTTTCCTGGTCTCTCATCGATCTTTGTAACTGGTTCGACCTATACCACTTATACAATTTTACTAATCCTAATAATGTAATTATGCAAATTAATACTATTAATACAGGCTTTAATATGTACCATATTATACCTTTGCCAAGATTAGCAAACCAACTTCCAACCTTTCCCACTCCATTTCCAACTTTTTCCCAAACATTTATTTTTGATAAATCTTCGATTTCTTGATGAATCTGTGTAATGTTCCGTATGACTTTCTCAAGTGGTTTTGAATTATCAGGAATATAAGTACAACATTCCTGAACTTTCAAAGCTTTACAAACTCCGCCTTCCTTTGCTAATATCACATCTAAAGCAAGTCTGTTCTGTAAAACCATTGCTCTGATCGACTGCATCTCACCTTCTACTAACATTAATGACCTTGCAGTACTGGCAGACAATCTATTCACGACTGTCGCTAACCTTCTAATTTTAACATCGTTGAGGATCAAGCCTAACAATGGAAACATCGCTCCAAATACATCTCCTACTACCTCTGCATCTCCTACTTCCCTTTTCGTTCTCGTCGAAGCCTTTCCTTCTATTATCGCCAAATCCTTTGCATGATATATTTTGGGGAAGACAATTGCCAAGTAACACGAACCATACCAATTATCAGGTAGTTTTACATAGGCATTTCTCCCACATACAAAATACACATTCGGAATAGCTTGCATCCCTTTCATAAAATCTTTCGTGTAGTACTCTAGTTTAAAAGAGTGCTCGCAACTAACTTCACCTACAAATTCACTCTCATAATACGTCTTGCTTCGAGTTAAACATAACTTTCCCTTCTGCGTTCTATCCAATGCTATTGGACCATTGCTACCTTTCCTTTTATGTGCCTTCTCTTCTTCTGTCCAGTCTATTTTCCATTGTCCTGACATTTTTAGAATCTTCTGCCTTCTGTATCGGTCATCTACTTGTGCTATAAACCTTTTCTCTACCTCTGACACTTTGCAAGTCAGATTATTTCTACGTGCATATGATGTATCTAGTGTATCCCAAGGAAGAAAGAATTTAGCCAGTCTATCCTCCTTTTTGTAATAGTCCCACTTATTCATTTGCTTATAATTCGGAACTTCAGGCAGTACCGAATCATAATTTGAAAAGTAGTACTCAAATCCTTCTCTACCATAAAATATACTAAGCAGTAAACTACATGTTATCCCATAAGTCAATGGGAGATGGTGATACCTAATGCCTTCGTCTACAGAAGCCGGCAATTGCATACAAACGTAGCAATCTTTGGCCTCCATGGCATCGATATACTCATATAACAGTTTAGCGTATGTGTTTGACCTGAAATTTCCCTGTGACTCGTCTACGTGTAATCTACGAGCTTCATCTGCAAGCAACGCCTTTTCACGTATAACAGTGCTCTCCTCCTTCTTTCCCACAAGAGCAGGTTTCAAAGTCGTTACAGTTTTTACATTCGCTATTTCTTTATCTTTCTCATGTCCTATTATGTAAGATATTGTCACTACTGTAATTATGAGAAATATCACTACCGCTATAAGTGTACCTACTATACATCTAGCTTTTCTGTTTGGGTTGCCGTTCTCCATGTCATCAAACAGCGTACCTCGTTCTCTAGCAAATGGTTTCCTTTCCAGTCTTCGGTTGCTTGGTTGCTTTCTCAGTCTTTAAAGTGCTTTTTATCTATAAAGTCTCTTTTTCACAAAAAAAATGCCTTTTCTCTCTTAGCAGCAGACAACCCTAGCCCTTCTCCGTCCTCTAAATGTAATCCCTAATTTTATTCTTCTTTCCACTCGGCGCTAGGTTATCTTCTTCTTTATAACATACATACAAAAGTCCTTTTTATGCATCAACAATGATTTTCGGACCTGCAGCTTTTACAACAATTATCAATAATTCAAAGCGAATAACTTTTTCTTCTTCTTCTGACATTTGCTGACCAACTGTTGGAAATTGTAATCTTTTTAGTACTAGATCTTGAATTTGACTCAAACGTGGGGGTATGGGAAGTGTGAAAGTCAGTAACCCCTCAGTCTCGAGTCCAGGCGCCAACATCCATATCTCCACTGCCACAAATGGATCGAGATCGATTACTTTCACGCTCTTCACTCTCCCAGATTTCTGTCCCCAATACATCTGCCAGATAAGTCCACTCTGGGGTGGCGTACCTTCTGCAGGGCACACGTACCCTTCTCGATCTTCGTGGACTCTCCGTTCCTGAGTCTGTCGTTCCTTCCTCCTGATCCGATTCTTCAGCGATCGGAGCAAGAGTTCTTTCTTTCTTTTCTTTCGTACTTGGCCTTTTCCTTCTCTCCGGCCAACTGGCTTCGTCACTCTTTGTCTTTCCGCTCCTTATTCTAGGACCTGTCTCTTGGTCACTCTCAGTTTGTTCAATATCTGTGTCGGACTCCCAATTACTTTCTTCTCCTGAGGCGACTTCGGTCCCGCTAGTGTCCTGACCTTCGTCGTCCTGTTCCAACACAGTTTCAGTTTCTTCGATCACCTCCCCAGCTTGGTTTTCCCCCTCTATGGCTTCTCCGCTTCCCGTCGGATTTTCATCCGAGAGAGGAGCTGTTTCTTCTGGAGGTGTTGGCACTCTTCGGGTGTGTGAGGCATGTATCCAGTTTGGCAGACCTCCACACTTCACTGCGGTATTTGTTACAAGTATGACTTGAAATGGTCCTCGCCAACGCACGTCTAAGCAGTTCTTCCTGACGTGCTTCTTCACCAGGACCCAGTCCTGGACTCAGGTCATGACACAGGTCCTGTACTGATGGAACCTCTGCAGCCTGGACCTGGAGGGACACAGAATTAACGGCATCAGATAGTCCCTTGCAGTAGTCCAAGATCAAATCGTCTGTGATGTTCACTAGCGCTGCAGTCGGAACCGATGGCAACCTCATAGCTCTCCCCATTAGCACTTCGTGTGGAGAGAGGCCTGTCCTTCTATCAGGTGTGCTACGTATGCTCATAAGAACTACTGGAAGTGCGTCTGGCCAACTCAGGGATGTCGATGAACAAACTTTAGCCAGTCTGGACTTGATGGTACTGTTAATTTGTTCTACAATCCCTGAAGCTTCTGGTCGATAGCTGCAGTGTAACTTTTGATCGATATTCAAAGCTGAACACAGCATCTTCACCACTTCGCTATTAAAATGAGTTCCTCTGTCCGATTCCAAAGAGGATGGCACCCCAAACCTCGGTATCAATTCTCTAAGTAACAATTTTGCTACTGTAAGTGTATCGCACCTACGTGTAGGGTAAGCCTCAACCCATCTAGAAAATATGCAGACAATCACTAAAACGTATCTGAGTCTGTTGCATGGAGGCATTTCTATAAAGTCAATCTGCATCCTATTGAAAGGCCCCCCAGACCTCCCAATGTGACTCAATGTAACTGGTGTTCTCTTTCCCACATTTAGTTGCTGACAGATCGCACATCGCTGACACACTGCTTCTGCCGCTACTCTAAACTTAGGATTGAACCACGTCTGTCTGAATACTCTCACCATAGCGTCTCTTCCTATGTGTGCTGATCCATGCAATTTCCTTGTCATTGGACTAACAAGTTCATTTGGTAATACTGCCCTTCCGTCGGCAGAAACCCAAAAATTCATCTCACTTTTTCCGCAACCTGCTGTTTCCCAGCTCCTTTTCTCGTCATCTGGTGCATTTTCTTGTACTGCTCTTAATTCATCCCATGTATCTACAGTATCTAGTAACATTGTCAATTCAGTTCTTTCCTGGATTCCCCCCACTTTTACATCAGTGTGAGAATATCCCTGCTCTGCGCAATAACGCGCTACTTCATCAGCGTATCTGTTTCCTAGTGATACAAAATCAACATTTTTTGTATGCGCAACACATTTGACCACAGCTATGGCCATAGGTTTTTGCAAAGCCTCTAACAGAAGTCTCACGAATTCTCCATTCCTAATGGGAGAACCCGAGGAGGTCATGTAACCTCTTTGAGACCATAACTGCCCGTAATCATGAACTACCCCGAAACCATACTGGCTATCGGTGTATATGGTGACTCGAAGTTTGTCGCCTGCTAAGCAAGCACGAGTCAAAGCGACAATTTCAGCTACCTGTGCGGAGTGTACTCCTTCCAGGCAAGCGGCTTCTATAACTCTGGTAATCGTGCATACTGCATAAGCTGCTCTCAGCTGACCGACATCGTTTCTTACGCATGAACCATCAACGAAGAAAATTTCGTCTGGATCTGTCAATGGCTCATCTACGATATCAGGTCTTGGTTTGGTACATAGTTCAGTCACATCGAGGCAGTCATGATCTGTACAATTTTCATCGTCCACTTCATTCGGAAGTGGCATCAAAGTTGCAGGATTCAAGACAGAGCATCTCTTTAGAGTCACATTCTCGGCAGCCAGTATGACTTGCTCGTAGCGTGTGAGCCTGCTATTCGTCAGATGCTGAGTCTTGGTCCTGGTCATTAACAATTCCACAGAATGCGGCACATACACCACTAACTGGTGTCCCATTACTACACTTTCCGATCTCTCAATGCTGACACCCGTTGCAGCTACGGATTTGAGACATCCGGGCAACGCTGCGGCTACTGGATCTAATGTAGCCGAAAAATACGCCACTGGCCTGCGCGCATCTCCGTGGATCTGAGCTAATACCGCTAAAGCGCATCCCTCTCTCTCGCAGCAGTAAAGCAAAAAAGGTTTGGTGTAATCTGGCATTCCCAAAGCCGGGGCGCGACATAAGTCCTCCCTCAGCTGCAAAAATGCCATCAAACAATCTTTGTCCCATGGTACCGGATCACTTACTCCTTTGTGCGTCAGTTGCAATAACGGTTTGGCCTTCAGTGAAAAGTTTGCTATCCACTGTCGACAATAACCAACCATGCCTAGAAACATCCTGACTTCTCTTTGGGTCGTAGGCGCGTTCATTTTCATAATCGCCTCTATTCTGTCCGGAGACACCTTCCGCTTTCCCTTTTCAATCCTATGGCCCAAGTATTGCACCTCAGTTTTACAATATTGCAATTTACTTGGAGACACCTTGTGTCCGTTCTCGGCCAAGTGATTTAACAAGGTGATGGTGTCTTCTCTGCAAGCTTCCTCAGTTTCTGACGCAACTAGGAGGTCGTCTATGTACTGAACCAGAACTGAATTCTTGGGCAGTACTAGACTCTCAAGATTTCGTTTCAATAACTGGTTAAAGATCGACGGGCTTTCTGTATACCCCTGAGGGATACGACACCATGTTAAGACGCGATCTTCCAGTTTGAAAGCGAAAAGATACTGGCTCTCTTCGTCTAAAGGTATCGAAAAGAAAGCCTGGCACAAATCTATCACTGTAAACCATTCAGCTTGGAACGGTATCTGAAATAATATCACTGATGGATTCGGTACCACTGGACAACATGAGACAACAATGTTATTAATCTTTCGAAGATCCTGCACTATTCTGTATTTTCCACTAGGCTTCTGCAAACCCATAATCGGGGAGTTACATGGACTACCCACGATCTCCTTCAGTATTCCTTGCTTGACCATGGATTCGATCACAGGCTTTATTCCTGCAATCGTCTCTGGCGTTAGCTTATACTGTGGTGTTCTTGGATACTCAGCATGGGGTCTTACCAAGATTTTTACTGGTTCTACTCCTTTGATTAATCCTATTTCTTCCCCAGTAAAATCCCATACCTCAGCTGAGACTTTCTCCCTCAAGTCCTGTGGAAGCTCCTCCACTGTTAAGGTAGGATATAGTTCCACACACTCTTTTGAGTTTACGACTTTAAAATCAGCATCCTCGTCATTAGTCTGCACTTCTACTCCTTCTGGTGTGCAATGTATCGTGCAATTCAGTTTACACAGCAAATCTCTCCCTAGTAAGCACACAGGACTAGAATCGCAGATCACAAACTGATGTTCGTCACTGTAATTCCCTATCCTTACTGACACTGGTTCGGTCAGGGGATTCGTCATCCTTTTGTTCGCGACTCCTACCACCTGAACCATTTCTCCTGATATTGGCAGACCTGGGACTACCGCGGATCTCAACGTGGATCGAGTGGCCCCCGTATCCACCAAAAAGGTTGTAGGACATCCCGCTATTTCAGCCTCTACGTATGGTCCTCTCTGATCTACTTCCAAGGCGGCTCCTAGAGTACAATCTTCCTCCCTATTCGCCCGCTGCCCTGTAAGTGGATCAACGTAGTAGCATTCCTCTCCTCCTACAAACAATGGCATCTGTCTGTAGGTTTTCCCTCCGTTTGAGATGCGAGGTGGTTGAGGAAACGGGGCTCGAGGAGTCTGAGTCCCCCCTTTGACAAACTTGCCCTTCGGGACTATGGCTCCCTTAACCACGTTGTTCTGAACCTCTTCCTCCTCCTGCTCTAATTCCCCTGACTCAACATTGGAAGGACACTCGCGTCGCCAGTGTCCCACCTCATTACACTGATGGCATCTCGTCGTCTTTTTCAGTGTCGCGATATCCATTCTCGGTCTCGGTCTTTCTTCCTCATCTCGGTTCTGATTATTCAGTTTCTTTGCCTGCGTTCCTGTTCCCTGTTGGCGCGGTTTATCCTTTCCAGCAGCTTGCATTTGCACTAGCATTAACTTTTCTTTAAGCTTCTTTGCCTTAGAGTCTATCTCGTCACTGCAGTACCTTGCATACCTCAGAATTTCATCTAAAGGTTTGTTCTGACAACAGATCAGATGTTGTTGGATCATTAGGCATATTTCTGGTCTCAATCCGAGGACAAACTTTGAAACAAACTGTCCAATGTCCTTAGGATCCATTACATCTAACCCGCTGTACTGCTTGAATGCTTTCAGTAATCTCTCATAGAACTCATGAACTGTCTCTTTCGGTTCCTGAGTAGTTCGATCTATCTTAACCCAGTCTATGTCTTGCACCGGCACTTTCTCTTTTAGCCATGTTATTACTCTCTCGTATTTTTCCATGACTCTAACTGATGGACCATTCGTCCGGGTATCTCTCGGAGGCTCACAATTAGGCCATTCAACACTAAGCTTGCACGCCGTCCACAAATCTCCGGGTACTACGATATCGAACAGTGTGTTCAAATCGATCCACAGTACCTTCGAGATCTTCACGAATCTTTCTACCTGTTTGTACCACTCGACGGGATTATCCCTAAGCTTTGGGAAGGAATTGGTAAATGCCGCCAAATCCCCCCTACTCCAGGGCACGTGAACGTAGCTTCCATTCGCGATTTCTCGCAAAGGGAAGGCTTCCATTCGCATCAAGTCTGCGTCCTGGGACTTCCCAAGCACACTCCGTCTAACAGAGCCCTTCTTGGACCATCTTTCCTCCCATCTATCCAGATCTCTCCATATTCTGATACTTAAAATCAATTCCCTTATGTGTACCTTCAGCGCGATCGTTCTACGCTCATCCAGATCCCGATCTGTGCAAGTTAGCCTATGGTTGCTCTGTAAAGCCTTAGTTCGCGACAGGTCTACCATGTACCTGTTTGCCAAATTAGATAGGTTCTCATGAGCTGACCTCGCCCTCCGAGTAATATCCTTGGATAAGAACAATATTTCGTCTGGTGTATACAAGTCTAATCTCTCTAGTGCCACTGTGCCATCAATCATTTCATCCAAGTCTGACTTCAAACTCATTACGTCAAGCCGTTTTGCTTTATTTCAGCTTTCAGCATTTCAGTTCTGTGTTGTTCTCTCATATCCCTCTCACCTCCACTATGCGCCCTACGCCTGAGCACAGGTGAGTTATGAGGAGTCTTCCTTCCTTCTCTTCGTTCCCACCCCTCTAGATCCCAAGCCTTTCCATCTTCACGTGGGGTATGGTGGAATAATGCTCCGTCCCCCAACCCTACGTTCCGACTTTTCGGCTCGGTTTCTCCAGATGTGAGATAGGATCCACCGTTCTGTTCTAACCCACCGTAACTCGCTTGTTGTCTGGTGTCGCTTAATAAACGATAAGGTCCTTCACGGCCCTCCATATTCCCGTGATCTCTTTCGCGATCACCGGATGGATGGCGAGACGTTTCGCGACTCCCTATGTTCTCCTGACTCCGTCCACTATCGCCGGATGCATGTCGAGACGTTTCGCGACTCTCCATGTTTCCGTGACTCCAGTGTCTCACTTCTTCACCTGGGGCATGATGTGTGCACCTAAAGGTATTCCGGTACTCCTGTGTCCTACGTTCCCCTTCACTGAAGGTGACGCGAGGCACTTCGCCACACCCTGCACTTCTGTCTTCGCACATTAGCCTATTGCCGCTATTGGTAGGACAAGTATCTCTTCTGCTCTCTTGACTTCCTCTCTCCCACTCGGGGCTGCTTTCGCCAGCTCCACAATGAGAGAGAATCCTGTTGTCCTCTTCTCTCCACTCAGGTCCCGTTTCTAAACTTCTACCCCGAGCCTCTTCGACAGTTTCCCATTCTTTCAAATATTCTCTTAACTCCTTAAAAGACTTCGGTTTAGGACCTCTCAAATCCATTGGCCCTCTTTGACCTCCCTGTTCTATCCTGGGACCCGTTGCAGAATCTAATGGGGTACTCCGACTTATTGGTGCTCGTATTTGCCTGTGGGGATTCATTGTGGCATTCCTATTCTCCACTTCTGCTCTTTCACTGTCCCATCGTGCCTGTTCCTCCTGCTGGACCCCTTCTGGGTTATAGATTGACACAATAGGGCCTATGGTAACCGGAACCTGCAAGGCGTCCGGCATTTGGTACGACCTAGCGCATTGCGTCTCTGGCACGTTCTGGACCACAAATCTTCCCACTACTCTCTGTTCAGAACTAGTTTGGGGTATTTCCTCAGTCTTGTTAGCGTCCCACTCTGTTACTGGGATCGATTTATATTCCCCCCACCTAGCTCCGTCTGCTTACGGTAATATGGGACTCGCAAGTTCACCGCTGTATGGAGGTGGTTTATCTGTTAATAGCCTCTCTATCAGATCCTCCTCCGACTCGCTTTCCTCATCTTCTTGTTCTAGAGGTTTCCTTTCTCCCGTAGCCTCTAACATGGTGAACAGTTTGTCCGCCTCTATCTTTTGTACTCTCCATTTCTTAGCTTCTTCATCCCATTTGGCATCCTGTACTGCCTTTACTGATCGTCTCACTCTCTCTTGGCGCCTCTTTACGCCCCTTTCGTGTGCTGTTCTAAACCACACACCAAGAGCTTCAAATTGTGTTGGCCTCGGTAAAGGTCTCATTGAAAGCATCGTCGCTTTCAGCTGGTTCAACACATCTAGTTTAAACGTTCCAAATCTCGGAAACGCCAGTTCTTTATGCCCTTCAGTTAGGCTGTGCCACTCGGAGATCCACAGTATCGAATGTAAGCCTACATTGACTGCCATATGATATGCTGGTGTGCCTTCTGGTGGAGCTTCTTCTCCGGCATATAAATTTCTCCTTTTTCTTTTAAAGATTTTTCCTAAACCCTTGAAACACTTCATTTTGATCCTTGCAAATTCTTTTCCTTGTTTGCGTCTTGATAACAACCACCAATCCCCGTGCGACTCTCGCTTAACCGCCTATCCCAGCACGGTTCTACGCTGACCGACCAATCTCAGCGCGGCTCTACGCTGACGTCACTTGTCTCTTCTTCAGCAGCTTCCCTCGTTTCTCAACTCGTCTCACGATCTCATATGCGTTTTCATTCATACAAAAATGACTACTTCCGTCCAAGCGATCACTTTTCTCTGACTGTACGGCCACAGTCTACCTGTAATTGCTACCTCAACTGGCACAGCGTCTTTCCTCTTACGGTCGGACACTTGCCTCAACTGATAGGTTACTTACACACAGTAAACGTACGACCAGCGTCCGCTACCCATTCACTCACACATACGCTCCCCCTATCATCGGTCTGTCGGGAAATCAATGGTACCTCATGACCCCCTTTCAATGGTAGACAAATTACTCTGGGTGTTCGATACACCCGAACCACTTAAGTCCTCTGGACATAAGATTTCATCCGGTTGCGCGCGCTCACAACCTTCCCTCAATCACACTACAGGCATTCAACTCCGCTTGACATTATAACACAGGAACAACATAAAACACCGCAATCTTACAACGCATGACCCTTATACTCACTCTCGACCGACTCTGCTGCTTTTCTCTCGACGCACCGTCAGCACCGTCTTCGGCTGCAATTCTTCTTCTGGTCGACGATGACTAGGGACCTTGGGGTAAACTAACCTGGCCTAGGTCGTCTTCCTCAAGAAGATAACCATCCTCTGCTACCAACTGCGGGGAATGAGATTTTGATATCAATTTATGATTATGATCAATTTAATAATTTATCTCATTCGTCAATTTCGGACCGAGTTGTATCTGTCATTGAGTAAAAGACAACCCCCGCATAGGTTAGACAAACCCCATTAACTGACGCCACTCTGAAGAACCACTTACAACTGATAAAGTTTAAGAGTTTTATATGAAGTAATTTTGAATGCATACAATCCACTCAGGATAAAATCTCAACGTATACAAAATACAAAATCAGTTACAATATCAGCCGCTTAAGCTTCGATGTGAAGTGGTTCCTTCTGCGTCATCTGCAGTAAGATAAAATAATCAAGTTAAACTGTCCCTACTCTATGCTATGTGACATCCCTACTTCGCAAGTTTCTTCCCTAAAAAGGTGTCAGCAGTTTGACTTCCAAAGAAGTTCAAACTCTCTTAGCCTCTAAAGGAATCTTAAGTTTCAGAAGCAGTACCCTATCTGCCTACCCATCCGCTCTCTCTAAGGGTCCTCGGCCTACTGCTCCCTTGCGCTCTGATCTCTCAGCGCATCTGCTCAAGGCATCTACCCTTGCCTTTGCTCTGAGCAATTCGCCCTCCTCTGAGTGCCCTCTCCTGATCGCCAATTGCTACCTCCTCCCCGGGGTGCTGTCCCTAAAATACACAATCACAGTGTGGGTGGAACGCCCCTTGACGCCCACCACGGACTTTCCCCGATGATGTCAACTTCCTGCTTCTTCCATTGGTCCACTCCTTGCGTCGTTCGTTAAGTTGACCTTTCTCCTTAGATGTCATCTTCATCATCTCATTGGCGACTTTTACTGACTCTTTCGGATCAAATGTCATATGAACTTAGACACGTCTTTAACTCATACCTGCAACTCTTTAACCTTCTAGATCCTGTGAATGCTCTTGTCAAAACATAGTTCACATTCAAAAGTGTCTCTCCTCACGTTCGAGCAATAAGCTCCGTCCGGCATTGTCACCTTAAATCTAACAAGTGCTAGACTTCTTGGCTCTCACGTCCACATCAAGCTATTTACGACTTTTACAAGCCCTCTAAATTACATACATTTGACTCTGCTCCTTCGAACTCTTGGTCAGTCGGGTTATAATCACAAATGACCTAAACTCTTCTAGCATTCCTAAAACTCCTCTACACAGTATAACCTTTGGCATACATTTATATATTCGTATTTTAGCAAAAGTCTTAGTTATACTTGAATATATTTTACATAGAATATATAATACATAGAATACGACTGCATAGAGTATAACTTATGCATTCTCCTTGGTTACATCGTTATGTAAGTTCTCTTATACATTTATCCACGTTATATTTCTCTACGTCTTTCCATATGAAGTTACACAGTACACGAATTCTACTGTGCACATTCTACATTTCTTAAGCATTTCTATATTTACCCATTATGTATACGGGCCTTCTAAATCTAATGCATGTTTAACACGTGAATATATTTACATTTTCTATACCATGTTATCACGTTAGTTGGCCTTTATGCTATAATCGTCCACTTTACATTACGATATGCGTTTCATTCCTACGTTTATAACATATGCGTCTAGATATGACTACGATATACTTTATATTCAAATTGCGCTCTCTCATAAATAAAACTGCCCTAATACAGTAAAATTGGCCCCTTTCAAAAGATGAGGAGCAAAGGCTTCTTCAATAGAATCAATGAAATACCCAACGGTACCTGGGGTGTGACAGATAAGTGCCCCCAAAAAAGAGGTTTGAGCAGAGAGTAAGAAATGGAAACCAAGACTCTAACCCGCTTTAAGGCCACTGAGATAGAAAATAGAGCATGTAAATGGCAGTTTAAAAGCTATTGCAACCCCTTCACCGCGTCTATGGCACAGTGGACCAACGAATACCCCAACGGAATAACCATTGCAATGTCCTGTGCAGAAGACTCATTCAGCCATGTTTCTGTCATGAAGAGCGCATTCAAGCCCCCATCACTAAGACGATCAAAAATGTGTCAGGCATGTTTGTGCAAAGACCAGACATTAATGAGAAAGGTAAAAAACTCCTTCGCTTGACTACCCCCTGCACAGGAGATATCTACGTAGCCAACCCCAAGCATACAAGTGGGGTAGGGGGTAAACAGTCTGGCTGAGACCTAGTGGCAAGCAGGGAAGGGTACCCAACCTAGCAGGTCCTCTGTGTTCAACAAGCAGGGACATATAAAGCATGGACGGAGGGTTCTGAGCACACTGCTGGAGTAACAGAAACCTTGGTGGTTAGCAGGAGCAACATGGGCAGCGTAGCTGGCACTGGCCGTGGTCGGGATGGGGATGGGCGCAGACTGGTGTGTCTTTGGGTGCACCTTCGGTGTGTCTGCGGTAAGTCCTCGGGCTGTGCTGTTTAAATGCTCCGGAAGCATTCAACACTTCACCACCTACTCCTGAGTGACTAGAGCGCAGCCTCATCAAAAATGGTGGCTTCAGTCATCTCAAGGGGAGAAATAGATGCCTACCACAGTACTTTCCAGCAAACCTTCTTGTATCAGCCCCAGCCGCCCTTGCAAGGATTTGATAAAAATGACTTAAATAAATCTTTCTCTTTGTTTCCGCTTTGGAACCCCAACAACATCAAGAAAGTGCCTCAATGCGCCATGGTGCTGGTTAAATGCACTGGTGGTATCTGACAGTTTCCCAACTACTTCTGAGCGGCAAGAGCACAGTCTCACCAAAAATGGCCCGTCTAGACATCTCAAGGGGGAAATGGCCATTGTCCACAATACCGCCGACCAGTCAGATTGAAAGATTTTCTTCAGGTAGAAGCAATATAGTGGTCAAGAAACTGTCAGGATGGAATTAACAGTTTGGGGCAGTAACTTTAACAGGTTTTAACGCTTACCCATGGGTTCAACGTGGGTTGGTGATAGTAACCTGATGGGACACAGGACATCATATCTCAGTGGATCTGTGCAACCTAATGCTGAATGTCTTCACTTCCATATTTTAACATGCTATTCCAAATGTCTGCAAAACAATGTGTCTATTGTTTTTAAATATTATGATGTACTGTTTCAAATTAATCAGTCAAATATATCTTTATTCAGCTACTAAATTAGACATAAAATGACACACAATTGATATAGCAAACTTGGCAGTAAATATAAAAGCAATCAGAACAGTCATAATATTGAAATTGCAGGTGCATTTTATTGAAAAAAAGAATGATACAATAGGCGCTGTCTTAAGGGTCACCCCTAAACATTTGGCCTTAAACCTCCAATTTTTTGCTGAATTCATTTTTGTTGCCTTTGTACTTTGAGCAATTTACCACTGATAACCAGTGCTAAAGTGCACTTTAAAACATTGTTAAATTGGTTTATACCCAATTGGCATATTTATGTTATTTGTAAGTTCCTTGTAGAGGGGTATATCATATACGCAGGGCCTGTAAATTAAATGCTACTAGTGGGCCTGCAGCACTTATTGTGATGCCCACTTAAGAAATACCTTAAATATGTCCCAACCTGCCACTGCAGCCTTAATGCATTTCTAAAGTGCTGTCAGACCTGACAGCATTATGGTGGTCTCCCTTCAACTTTTTGCCTTCCTCCTCCACCTTTTCTGACCTTGTTTTTGCTGGTATTAGAACTGACCAGTGCTAAAGTGCTTGTGCTCTCTCCCCTAAACTTGGTCATATTGGCTCATACCCAATTTGCATATTTAATTCATTTTTAAGTCCCTAGTACACTGCACTACATGTGCCCAGGGCCTGTAAATTAAATGCTACTAGTGGGCCAGCTGCACTGATTGTGTCACCCATTTAACTAGCCTTCTAACCATATCTCAGGCCTTCCATTTCAGAGCTTGAGAGTGCACTGGTTTACACTGCAATGTCGGCCTGGAAAAATAAACCTTTTGCCGCACTCAAACCTCTACTTTTTATACCTATAAGTCACCCATAAGGTGGTCCCTGGACAACCCAGAGGGCAGGGTGCACTGTATCAAAAAGGCAGGTCATGTACTTTTACGTTTTACATATTCTGGTAGCTATTACCTTTGTTTTTCACTACTGCACGGCCTACATCTTCCATAGTATAACATTGGGATAACCTTATTTCATTATATAAGAATCATTTCCAAATGGGAAGATATAACGGAACAAGTTTTGTGTCTCTAGATTCACAATTTAAAATCCAAAAATATAGTGAAGACGGATTTTGAATTAAAATTCTGAAAAGGCTACTTTTAGAAAGTTTGGCATTTCTTACTTTAGCCATTTGGTGCCTGCCGCTTGTCTACGATCACATGTCTAGGGTGGGTGACAGCGGGGCTTTGTGTATCCCCCTAGACAGCCACACACTATGAGGGCTTAGGTGGTACTTGATGGGCCTTCCTGGCAGGATGGGAGGGAGGAGCTAGACCTCACTTACACCTCAATGTGTTATGTCCTCACACAAAGTGCTTCATACCCCCTTGTAGTGAGTCTGCACACCTAAAAGGCCTGTCTTTGAAGTTCCTCTCACTTCAAAGGTACCACTGGGTATAAGTACTGGATCTCAGACACCACCACTTGAGTACACTTCTAAACCTGTGGATTCTTTGCCATGAAGAAGGACTGCTGTGCAACTTAGGAATTGCCACTCTGCTGGACTGCTGATTTGCTGGTCTCCTTACGCACCAATTTGCCGTATGGTCAGTTCCTACGCCTGAGACGTAATTGCACACAAATCCAGGACTACAAGGCACAAGCAAAGGATTTAAAAATCAAATTGCAGAGAAGACAGTACCCAGAGAAGGTCATCAACAACGCGATGAAAAGGGCGAGAAATAACCATCGGGAGGCACTACTGGAAAACAAGCCCCAGAGCAATCAGGCATCAGTCAGACCCATCTGCGTGACTACCTACAGCCCCCAAACCAATGAGGTTTCCAAACTTCTGAATAAACATTGGCGCATCCTGACAAGTGGCAAACTAAACATTGAGAAACCCTTATTTGCCCACAAACGAGGCAAAAATCTCAAGGACATGCTAGTGCACACACAACCAAAACTGCAACAAATGCCACAACTCCATCCACAAGGACTGGGAGGCCACTACCCATGTGGTAACTGTGCGAGCTGTCACCTGACTCAGAAAAGTAAGAATCTAACTTTTACTAACGGAACGAGGTGGGAACAAAGGAAACTAACCAACTGCAACAGCAAAAATGTCATTTATATGATAACCCGCCCTTGCAATTTGGAGTATATTGGCATGACAAAAAGACCAGTGAAAACACGAATCGGCGAACATAAGAGCAATATCCGTTGTAAGAAGACGACGACAAAAATGGCCACACGTTTCATTGAGAATGGACATTGTGTGAATGACATCAGGTGGACATAGTTGAACAACTCCCATCTGAACAAGGACTCTTTGAGAAAGAGCAGAGATGGGTTTTTAGACTGGGGACTAACACTACAGGTCTAAATGACAATATCCCCTGGGGTCAGTTAACTTAGATGATGCCCTGATGAATGTCCTCTTCAACGCGGCGAAAATACAATTTATGTAAGCAGAGTGTCTCATGAAGATTTCCAGACTTTCCCCACATGAGCATCTACCAGACGAACCATAATATGCCCGGGGGTCTGCATCTTTCATTCATCCTTAGAATATATATCCACTCATCCTAGTAATATGTATTCTCTGCCCCTTGGCAAAAGAAAACAAGCAAACAATGAAACGCAGTATTATGAACAAAGTGGGCGTTTTTTCCAACGAAACGCCATGCACATTGTGTCCGTTAGGAGGAAAAACATCATTCGTAGTGCCATAACTTCCCATCATGAGATATGAGACAAGCGCAGGATAGCGCATGCGCATAACGGGTAACAAAGACACCCATAACAGCGCATGCGCAGCAGGACAAAACACACCGCATGGACGCGTGCGCGAAGGAAAGACGCGAGAAAACAATGACCGCGAGCAAGGAACCGACTATGACCATATATGGCCATAAGGAAACCACAATCATGCAATTAACAAACTAAAACCGACAATGACCATATATGGCCATAAGGAAACCTTAGTCATGCAATTAACTAATTAACTCCAACGCGGGAAAAGGTATAAAACCCCGGTTTCAAAATTCCTTCTGGCATTATCACCGGAGCCACGTAGGGATCGATTGGGAGGTATTTCCTCGTAGAAATCGTGAGTAGAAAGGTCTGATGATTTTGAGCCCTGCCACCACTACATGAATGTAAGTTAAACCAAGACCTGAATATGCCTTTCTTTCTCAAACAGGTGCTAGTTAGCACACCAGATCCTGACGTTTTGGCTCATGAGGTTTATCTACAACTCTAAAACAGTATGTTGTAAATATGTAATGGCATACTTCGGAATTGCCACTCTGCTGGACTGCTGAATTGCTGGTCTCCTGATTTGTTGTGCTGACCTGCTGACCTGATGCCCTCCTGCATGAGTGAGATGGACTGGATCTGCATCATTTGAACCCAGAGTGACTCCAAGCGCTTTAGGAAATTATCACAAAAATATTAAAGCGGCACAGAAAATGCATGTAGTCGATAGAAACAATAATGCAGGTAATTCATCGAAAGAGCTTTATAAAATACTAAATGAACTTACTAACCCTGCTATTTGTGTTCTCACCATTCCAGCATCTCAGGCATTCTGTGATGATCTCACAGCTTATTTTGAACATGAAATCAATAAAACAAGCCAATCCTTTCCAATAGATACAGAATCGGTAGGACAATCCCCATTAAAACTCTTGGCCACATTCCCTTCTACAACTCTTGAAAACTTTAATCCTGCCACCCCATAGCAAGTGATGGTCCTTCTCAACAGGATCAAGTCTGGATCTCCAGATGATCCTGCTCATCCTCATATTATGGCTCCTCTGGTCCCAGCACTTCTTGCTCCAATCACTGACCTGTGTAACCTCCCTCTTAATTTGGAAGCTCTTCCAACCAAAGGGAAGGCTGCCCAGGTCTGACGGATTCTCAAACAACCAAACGGCTGACACTATAGATCTGGTCAATTACAGTCTTCTGTCATTGGTTTCCTTTCACATAAAAGTCACAGTAACCCTGGTCAACCAACAATTAGTTTCTTTTCTAGAAACCATTTCCATATTAGACACCTCCCAGTCAGGATTCCATGCATCTCATAGCATGGTCACCACCTTGGTGGAGGCCACTGACACAATCAGGCTTGCCTTAGACCAGGTGAACTCAGCTATGCTGATTCTTTTGGATCTATCAGCAGTCTTTGATGCCATCTCTCATGTTACCTTAATCCAGAGACTTGGGGAGGTTAGAGGCAAAACACTGGGATGGCTGAAACATTTTCTGTTGGAGCGGACACATGGACTTCGTTAACTCCAGAATTATGGCCTTAGATAAAGGCGTTCCGCAGGATCCATCTTGAGTCCGACCCTCTCTAATATATATGTGGCTCCCCTGGCCAAGGTTATTAGGTCATTCAGCTCTGATGTCATTCCGAATGCTGATGACACTCAACTTGTCATCAACATGGGCCATTAAACATAAATTTAGGGACTGCATGACAAAGACTGCTTCTTGGATGATGGCTAATTTAGCTTTTTGGGAAGGGGTCCAACAAATGGTCTGAATTGGGACTAACTCTAGACCCTAATGAAATGGCCAAAAATGTAGGAGTATTCACAGATTACAACCTTTCCATGAAAGAGCACGTCAACTCAATCTTTGGTCTGATACACCTGCTCAGGAAAGCTTTTAGTTGGATCCCTCTGCAGACCAGGAAAACACTCATTCAGGCACTGAAAGTGAGTCATCTGGACTACGGAAATGCCCTTATGGTTGCAGGAACAAAGGCCTCTTTGCCAAACTCCAAGCTGTTCAGAAGACGGCTGCCCTCTTGGTCTGCAACCTTCCTCCTCACTCTCCAACAGAATCTATACTACAATCCCTTCATTGGCTTTCCATAAAAACGCGTGCTGTCTTTAAACTCCTCAGTCTGTTTTTTATATCCTTGCATGGGCGTTGCCCAAGCTATCTGAAAATAAAGCTGCAGCCCTACACTCCGGCTCATCACTTTAGATCCAGCAAATTATTGCTGATACGTCCTATGCACATTTGTACGCCAGGCATGGAGGCTGCTCCTTCTCCTTCCTGGCCCCCCCAACACTGGTACCAGCTATCCCGCAGCTATACTCTTGTCAAGGTTCTACCTTCATTTAATAAATATTTTTTTTAAATGGCTGTTTGATCTCTAATATTATCCTGAACCTACCTGTGTTGGGTGCTGAAGCACCGAGAGATCCCCTCTGGGATGATTTGTGCACTTAATTAATCTATTTAACATAAGCCTACAATAAAAGGGCTAGCTGGCTGACCTCCTGATCTGATGCCTCAGAGACATAAAAGGCTTCCAACCCCTGCACCTGGACTCTGCCATCTGTGAGTCTGCCCTGTGAAGTGGTGCCACGCCAGTCATGGACCCTCAGAAGTGGGCCTAAGGTGCTTGCCAGCAGAACTGATGCATCTTCTGTGCTGAGCGAACCAACACATTCTAGAGCAGAACCAACACGTCTCTTTGGCTGAGCGGTGCATCCCCCAGCAGAACCAACTCAACACCGCTGTTTCATGTAATGGACCAGTCACAAAAGACTTGTATCGTCGCCGCCTCCCACATCTGGGACTGACACATCACCTCCGGAACCGCCGCTGTGCGATGCATCCCTCGCAGACAGCAGCTTCAATGCCAAAATCCTGCATCGCAGCCTCATTGTTCATTGTAATCAACGCATGCCCTCTGCTGCGCCTTGCATCATTGACACCGGACTTCACATCGTAAGCCCCATCAACAGGATCCTCATCGTCGATGCATGAGGGCTTCGTATCACAGCACTGTCACATTTAAGAGCCGATGCATCACATCTGCTGCATGACGAATCTTCGACGCAGATCCACGTAGTGCTATGCAACCAGTTTTAAGGTACTTTGTTTAGCAGGCCTAAGTGGGCCCCTGTAATTAGCCTGCTCTTTATCACAGTTAGCCTGAAGTTATAACTTTGTCCCGGTCTGACGCACCCAGATATCCCAAATAATGCTATTTGCTTTGTGGCAATAGTTTACTTAAAAGCTTTGAAATTCTACATCTCCAGTCGTAATAATTGGATTTTTGTAATGTTTGTCTTGTTTTATTTATTAAAACCATAGTTATTTCTCTAACATGGTGTGGAATATTTTTGTGTGGTGATCTCACTGTTTTACTGCTTGAAGGGCTGCACAAATAATTTACACACAGCCTCTAAAGTAAAGCATGGCTGCTCTGTGCCAAGCTACCAGAGGGTGAGCACAGGTTAATTTTGGGTTTGGATGCCTCTTACCCTGACTAGGATTGTGGTTGCTATTTGACCAGGATTCATACCCCCAGTCAACCAACAAAGCAATTTCTAACAACTACCATGTTGATTTGTCAATAAAACTCCTTTGCCAAGCCCTAAACTCCCCTTTTATTTCATATACGTCAGCCCTACGGTAGGCTCTAGGTAGCCCATAGGGCAGGGTGCCTTACAATGGAAAGGTTGGATATGTACTTTTTACATGTCCTAGTAGTGAAACACTCCTAAATTCCTTTCTCACTACTGTGAGACCTACCTCTCCCATAGGATAACACTGGGGATTCCTTGTTATAGTTAATAAGGTGTCATTTCAAATTCGGAAGCAGGTAGCTAAGTCATTCTTAATGTCTTTTGGCATTGCCATGAATATGATAATGATGATATGAATTTGATGGTAAAGTTGAGTTTTTGATTATGATTTAAAAAAATAACACTTTTAGAAAGTTGGCATATTTCTGCTATCAGCCGTTTTGTGCCTGTAGTCTGTCTTGGGTCAGCTGACTGGGTGTAACTGACGGTTTTGAATTCCTCCCAGTCACACAATTGAGGGATTAGGTGTTCCTGGATAGGCCATCTGCAGGCAGGATGAGGGGGATGAGCTGAGCAAAGCCCAACTTTCAACTGAATAGGTAGTGTTCTGCCCTCACACAAAGGACCTTACACCTCCATATTGTCACTGGAGCCAGCTTAGAACCGCAGAAACCAACTCTTCAGTACACTTCTGGACCTATGGATACTCTGCCAGGACAAAGGACTGCTGTGCTGCTGAAAGGACTGCCAGTCTGCTGGACTGCTGACCCATTTATGCCTTCGGCCTGGTCACCCCCCCGCTCCTGTGCCTGCTGCCTCTCCCGCTGCACCAGCCTCCCGAGGGCCGCCGAGCCCACACCTGCTTTTCCCGCTGCACCAGCCTCCCGAGGGCCGCCGAGCCCACACCTGCTTTTCCCGCCGCCCCAGCCTCCCGAAGGCCGCCGAGCCCACACCAGCTTTTCCCGCCGCCCCAGCCACCCGAGGGCCGCCAAGCCGGCTCCAGCGTTTCCCGCCGCCCCAGCCCGTGGCCCCGCCCCCCGACAGCCGATTGGATCGCGCTCCCGCCTCCCCGCAGACCCTCCCGACCGGCTCCCTTCTTAAGGGGAGCCAGACCAAGATCTAGGGAGTGACCACAGCGCCTTCGGCCTGGTCACCCCCACGCTCCTGTGCCTGCTGCCGCTCCCGCTGCACCAGCCTCCCGAGGGCCGCCGAGCCCACACCTGCTTTTCCCGCTGCACCAGCCTCCCGAGGGCCGCCGAGCCCACACCTGCTTTTCCCGCCGCCCCAGCCTCCCGAGGGCCGCCGAGCCCACACCAGCTTTTCCCGCCGCCCCAGCCACCCGAGGGCCGCCAAGCCGGCTCCAGCGTTTCCCGCCGCCCCAGCCCGTGGCCCCGCCCCCCGACAGCTGATTGGATCGCGCTCCCGCCTCCCCGCAGACCCTCCCGACCGGCTCCCTTCTTAAGGGGAGCCAGACCAAGATCTAGGGAGTGACCACAGCGCCTTCGGCCTGGTCACCCCCCCGCTCCTGTGCCTGCTGCCGCTCCCGCTGCACCAGCCTCCCGAGGGCCGCCGAGCCCACACCTGCTTTTCCCGCTGCACCAGCCTCCCGAGGGCCGCCGAGCCCACACCTGCTTTTCCCGCCGCCCCAGCCTCCCGAGGGCCGCCGAGCCCACACCAGCTTTTCCCGCCGCCTCAGCCACCCGAGGGCCGCCAAGCCGGCTCCAGCGTTTCCCGCCGCCCCAGCCCGTGGCCCCGCCCCCCGACAGCCGATTGGATCGCGCTCCCGCCTCCCCGCAGACCCTCCCGACCGGCTCCCTTCTTATGACGTCCCCAGAGCGACCGCGCAGCGGACGCGCGCAGCGGGAGCACCGATTGAGCGCCGAAGGTGCGCCAAAGGTAAGCCCGTCTGCGCCCGTCCGCGACCAGATCGCGCCCAGCGCCAGGACCCCTGGCCCACGAGGACCCCGGCCAACCCGCCTGACGTACACCGCCATCACCCTCATCGCACTCAACACCGGCCGATTCCCAGGATGCTACCGAGCCACACCACGACGCACCCACGGACCCTTCAGCTGCCACGCCTGCAAGTTCACCTGCATCCGGACCTGCCTCGCACCAGCACCCGCCAAGTCGAACACCAGCAGCACCCACCTCAAGTGCATCCTGCTCAACACCCGCTCTGTCCACAGACACGCCATCGAACTCTGGAACCTCCTAGACGCCACAGCCCCGGACGTTGCCTTCCTCACGGAGACTTCGATGAACGCCTCTTCAGTTCCCGACATCGCCATCTCCATCCCAGAGGGCTACAAGATCACCCGGAGGGATCGCACCACCAACCAGATGGGAGGAGGCATCGCCATCATCCACAGGAACACCATCCGTCTCACGACCAGCACCGACAACACCCAGACCACTGCCGAACACCTGCATTTCCAGATCCACACCGACCCGAAGACCACCCTCAGAGGCACCCTGATCTACCGACCTCCGGGACCACGCACCCAATTCAGCGAGGACATCGCCGACTTCGTCAGCCCGCATGCCCTCCCCTCCGCTGACTACATCCTCCTGGGGGACCTCAACTTCCACCTGGAGAACAACAATGACCGCAACACCAGTACCCTGCTCGACAACCTCGCCAATCTTGGACTCAAGCAGCTGGTGTCCACCCCCACCCACCTCGCCGGACACACACTCGACGCAGTCTTCTCTTCCTGCACAGACATCGACTTCAGCCACGCCACAGAGCTTCAATGGACGGACCACAGCTGCGTCCACTTCACCTTCAAAAGAACGACGACCCACCAGCAACAGGCTGCCCGCAGAAGCTGGAACAAGATCACAGCCGACCAGCTCGCCACCTCCCTGAGCCAGCACCCTCCTGCCAGCTCAGCGAACCCCAGCCAGGCCGCCGACAACCTCACGAAGTGGTTCAGCAACTGCGCGGACGAGCTCGCCCCGCTGAGGACCCCGCCCAGCAGACCCGGCAGCAAGAAAGCCCCATGGTTCACCGACGAACTCAAGAGCTCCAAGAAGAACTGCCGAGCCCTCGAGAAAGTCTGGAGAAGGGAACCTACACCGGACAACAGGACCTCCTTCAAGCTTGCCACCCGGAAGCACCACCAGCTGATCCGCGCCGCCAAGAAAACTGCATTCAAGGACCGGCTGGACAGCAACGCACACAACTGCAAGGAACTCTTCAACATCGTGAAAGAGCTATCCAACCCCAGCGCAGGAAACAACGACATCACCCCATCGCAAGACCTCTGCAACTCCCTCGCCTCATACTTCCACAACAAGATCGCGGACATACACAACAGCTTCAACAACCAACCAACGCACACCACGACCGAACAACCACCCCCCACCACCACCCTCCACGCCTGGACGCCGATCAGCACCGAAGACACCATCCGCACGATGAACTCCATCCACTCCGGATCGCCGACCGACCCCTGCCCTCACCACGTCTTCAACAAGGCCAACGCTGTCATCGCACCCCACCTGCGAGACATCATCAACACATCCTTCGACACCGCCACCTTCCCCGAGAGCTGGAAGCACGCCGAACTCAGCGCTCTACTCAAGAAACCCACAGCGGACCCCACCGAACTCAAGAACTACCGCCCCATCTCGCTCCTCCCGTTTCCATCCAAAGTCATCGAGAAGACCGTCAACAAGCAGCTGGCCGCCTTCCTCGAGACAAATGGATCCCTCGACCCCTCACAGTCTGGCTTCCGAGCCAACCACAGCACCGAGACCGCCCTCATCGCCGCCACCGATGACATCCGAGCCCTGATGGACAACGGAGAAACAGCGGCCCTCATCCTCCTAGACCTCTCCGCGGCATTCGACACTGTCTGCCACCGCACCCTAGTACAGCACCTCAGCAACGTCGGAACCCAGGACAAGGCTCTGGAATCGATCATCTCCTTCCTCGATGGAAGAACACAGAGAGTCCGCCTACCACCGTACAAGTCAGAGGCCACCGAAGTCATCTGCGGCGTCCCCCAAGGATCCTCGCTGAGCCCCACCCTCTTCAACGTCTACATGAGCCCCCTCGCGGCCATCGCACGCCAACACAACCTCAGCATAATCTCCTACGCCGACGACACCCAGTTGATCCTCTCCCTGACCAACGACCCCGCCGCCGCAAGAGCCAACCTGCACGAAGGGATGAAAGAGGTAGCCGAGTGGATGACGACCAGCCGCCTGAAACTGAACTCAGACAAGACGGAGGTCCTCATCCTGGGCTCTTCACCCTCCGCCTGGGACGACTCCTGGTGGCCTCCCGCCCTGGGCACCGCACCCAAACCGACAGACCATGCAAGCAACCTGGGCTTCATCCTGGACTCCTCCCTCTCCATGACCAGACAAGTCAACAACGTCTCCTCGGCGTGCTTCAACATCCTACGCATGCTACGGAAGATCTTCTGGTGGATCCCCACCCAGACCAGGAAGACCGTCACCCAGGCCCTCGTCACTAGCCGACTGGACTACGGCAACTCCCTCTACGCCGGTACCACCGCCAAGCTCCAGAAGAGACTCCAGCGGATCCAGAACGCCTCAGCCAGACTCATCCTCGACATCCCACGAACCAGCCACATCTCCGGACATCTGAGAGACCTACACTGGCTCCCCGTCAACAAAAGAATCACCTTCCGCCTCCTCACCCACGCACACAAAGCCCTACACGACCAAGGCCCGAGCTACCTCAACAGCCGAATCAACTTCTACGCTCCCAAACGCCACCTCCGTTCAGCCAACCACGCCCTCGCCGCGGTCCCCCACATCCGAAGAGGGACTACAGGAGGAAGGTCCTTCTCCTACCTGGCCGCCAAGACCTGGAACTCCCTCCCGACCGACCTCCGCCTGACCCAAGACCACCTCTCCTTCAGGAAGAAGCTGAAGACCTGGCTGTTCGAGCAGTAGCGGCACCCCCCCTACCCCCAGTGCCTTGAGACCCTACGGGTATGTAGTGCGCTCTACAAATGTCTTTGATTGATTGATTGATTGATTCCTAAATTATTGTCTTTCTGCCCTGCTGCCGTCTTGCCTGGAGAAGAAGAAATGGACCTGCAACCTGAACCCAGGACCACCAGAGGGACTCCAAATGGCTATTTTGCTGGCCTTCTGATCTGAGCCTCAGAGACACAAACTGCTCCCTTCACCCTTGGATGCACACCTGAACCCAGGTGACCAGATAGCCAAAAATCAAAAGTTGGGACTTAGAAAAGGTTTGGCTAAAAATTGCTCTAAGAACCAGGTGGAGACTGAGAATGACCTCCTCACCTATATGCCCAAAGTGCATTGCCTTTGTCAAATGAGTATCCAGCATGGTGGAACTTTCTTTGGCTACAGCCCTCTGTCTTGTCCACTGGAGATTTTCCATTACCATTTCAGAGACTAAGGGTCTGATTATGAGTCTAACGGCCTCGTAGCAGGTCGCAATGCCAGTCCCCGCTGTGAGACCACAAACCCACAGTCAGACCGCCCACCGGATTACGAGTTATATCATGGCGGGAGGTCCTGCTGCGGGAGTCTCATGGCAGTGCCTTTCTAATGCTCAAAGGAGACCCAGAGAAAGGCAGAGCCATGGGAGCACCACAGCACGAATATATGACGTTATCCCGCAGTCATTTAGTCCGCATACCATCACTCGCATTTTTTACAATGCGGGTGCAATTACTCTGCGATACAATCTCCCCACACATTTTTACCCCGCATATGACTTTACCACGCATGCCATTACAATGCAAAGGCATGCGTGGTGAAGGCATAAACTTACTAAAAGTACTTAACCTATATATATATATATATATATATATATATATATATATATATATATATATATATATATATATATATAGAGAGAGAAGAAAAAGTTGCCACCTAGGTGGGAATGCACTTACAGGTAGGAATTTATGCCAACGCAAGGGCGCGAGCTGCGAACAAAGTCCTTTTCCTGCCAGACGCGTTTCGGGCCAACGCCCTCTTCAGTGGCATACCATGTGACATGACGGCAAGCTGCAAGCACCAGTAAATACCCACAGTGATTATGCACAGGTGTAACACCTGAAGCAAAGCTTTCTGGGACCGGTGGTTTAGTAGAACCCAAGTGGGTCGCCACCGCCATTCACATGCAAAAATTATTAAAAGGATTGCCAATGTCCCCGCAAGCACCCCGCAAGTAAAGGGCACCTCCTGTACCACTGTAAGCTGCCCAAATGAGGTAGCTGGGGACCCGCAGTTTGTCCGCGGTAGTGCAAACCCACGACCGGGCCGGCCGCTAACAAATGGAAGAAAAAGTTGCCACCTAGGAGGGAATGCACTTACAGGTAGGAATTAATGGCACCGCAAGGGCGCGAGCTGAGAACAAAGTCCTTTTCCTGCCAGATGCGTTTCGGGCCAACGCCCTCTTCAGTGGCAGACCATGTGACATGACGGCAAGCTGCAAGAACCAGTAAATACCCACAGTGATTATGCACAGGTGTAACACCTGAAGCAAAGATTTCTGACTGAGCTCGTCATGATCCATGGTGTTTAAAGACTCCTCAGCACAAAGGGAGAATTGCTGTAGCATTGATGTGGTTAAAATACCCATGCACCCCAAAATCCTAACCCACCCTTACCCTTAAAAAAACTCCTGTACCCTAATACCCCTTAAAATTCACCTGTACCAGAAAACCCAAACAAACCCTTAAACCTAAAAATACACCTGCACCCCAAAGCCTAAACCCACCCTGACCCCTAAAAATACCCCACCACCCCAAAACCCAAACCCACCCTACACCCTAAAAATGCCCCTGTACCCCAAAACCTAAAACCACTCTAAACCCTAAAAATGCCCCTGTACCCCAAAAACTAAATTCCCCTTAAACCTTAAAAATACCCTAGTATCCCAAAAACCAAACCCACCCTAAACCCTAAAAATGCCCTGTACCCCAAAATCCAAACCCACCCTAAACCCTAAAAATGCCCCTGTACCCCAAAAACTAAATTCCCCTTAAACCCTAAAAATACCCCAGTATCCCAAAACCCAAACCCTAAAACTGCCTCTGTACCCCAGAACCCAATCCCACCAAAAAAAAGCCTAAAAATGCCACTGTACCCCAAAACCTTAATACCCTCTAAACCTTTTAAAAAGCTAATTTTCCCCCAAACCCACCCTAAACCCTAAAAATGCCCCTGTACCCCAAAAACTAAATTCCCCTTAAACCCTAAAAATACCCCAGTACGGCAAAACCCAAACCCACCCTGAACCTTATAAAAACCACCTGTACCCCACAATCTATACTATCCCTGAACCCTAAAAATATCTCCTGCACCCCAAAACCCAAACCCACCCTAAACCCTAGGAATGCCCCTGTACCCCAAAACTCAAACCCACCCTAAACCCTAAAAATGCCCTTGCACCCCAAAACCCAAACCCACCCTAAACCCTAAAAATGCCCCTGTACCCCAAAACTCAAACCACCCTAAACCCTAAAAATGCCCCTGTACCCCAAAACCTTAATACCCTCTAAACCCTTACAAAAACCACAGCACCCAAAACACAAACCCTAAAAACACCCCAAAACCCAAACTTACCCTGAACCCTATAAAAACCACCTGTACCCCCAAATCTATACTATCTCTGAACCCTATAAATATCTCCTGCACCCAAAAACCCAAGCCCCTCTAAACCCTAAAAATGCCCTTGCACCCTAAAGCCCCACCTAACCCTTAAAAATACCCCATCACCCCAAAACCCACCCTGAACCCAAAAAATACCCCAGCACCCCAAAACACCAAAATACACTTTACACTATATTTTTCTCAGAACCCCAAAACATATACCCCTATATTCATACTTACCTTGTCCTAACATATAAAAAAACATGCTTTTTCCATTCAGGCAGTTACAACGAATTTCGTTGTAAATGTATGCATGGTAAAAGCATATAAAATGTAATGCCATGCGTTGTAATGGCATTGCGGAGTCATGGTAGATGAGTTATAATAATATGCGGAGTGATGGTATGCAGGATGAAAGATTCGTGATAATGGGTGTTTACCCCACAGCACATTCCTGCTTAGGGAGAAATGCACCATGTCATGCATTTCTTCCTGTGCAGGAACTCTGGTGCAAACATGCAGGGGGCACAATATGTACTCCCTGGCATACACCCCCCTCCATAGAGGAGACAGTAAGGGCCCCTGAGCTGCCTCACCAAGGTCCCCTGAGTTGCCCTACCACCACCCTTTCCATGGTTGGCTCACCGCCGTGGTATCGGTCTCAGTGAGGCATCTCATATTATGCTCAGCGGTGCCGCATCAGCTCGTCAACATATTGCTGTCTCTTACTGCTGCAACACCGCTGCAGGATCACGAAACCCCAACGGTTGAAGCGGTCTGACCACCAAACTTGGAATATGGCACTGGAACCACTGCTGAGGAGATAGCTGCACCGCTATGATGGGGCCGAACTCTTAATTATGCCCTAAGTCTGAACATAGAAATCTTCACTGCAGCTTTGATCCAATCAATCAATCAATTAATCAGAACAATTTATAAAGCGCGCTACTCACCCGGAAGGGTCTCAAGGCGCTGGGGGGGGGGGTCCGTTACTGCTCGAAAAGCCAGGTCTTGAGTTGCTTCCTGAAGGAGAGATGGTCCTGGGTCAGCCGTAGGTGGATGGGGAGGGAGTTCCATGTCTTGGCCGCCAGGTAGGAGAAGGATCTTCCTCCGACGGTGGCTCTGTGGATGCGTGGTACGGTGACGAGGGTGAGGCTGGTCGATCGCAGCTGGCGGGTGGGCGTGTAGAAAGTGAGGCGGTTGTTGAGGTATTTGGGCCCAGGTCGTGGAGAGCTTTGTGTGCGTGGGTGAGGAGTCTGAACGTGATCCTCTTGCTGACGGGGAGCCAGTGCCGGTCTCTCAGGTGGGCGGAGATGTAGTTGTAGCGGGGGATGTCCAGGACGAGTTGTGCGGAGGCGTTCTGTATGCGTTGAAGTCTTTTCTGTAGTTTGGCAGTGGTTCCCTCGTAGAGGGTGTTCCCGTAGTCCATTCGGCTGGTGACGAGTGCCTGGGTGACCGTCTTCCTGGTTTCGGTGGGAATCCATCGGAAGATCTTACGGAGCATGCGCAGGGTGTTGAAGCAGGATGACGATACGGGGTTGACTTGTCTGGTCATTGCGAGGGCGGAGTCCAGGATGAAGCCCAGGTTTCGTGCGCCGTCCGTTGGCTTGGGGGTGGTGCCCAGGGCAGGCGGCCACCAGGAGCCGTCCCAGGCGAAGGGGGATGATCCCAGGATGAGGACTTCCGTCTTGTCTGAGTTCAGATTTAGGTGGCTGTTCTTCATCCATTCAGCGACGTCCTTCATTCCCTCGTGTAGGCTGGCTCTGGCGTTGGCTGGGTCGTTGGTGAGGGAGAGGATCAGCTGGGTGTCGTCAGCGTATGAGATGATGTTAAGGTTGTGTTGGCGTGCGATGGCTGCGAGGGGGCTCATGTAGACGTTGAAGAGGGTGGGGCTGAGCGAGGATCCTTGAGGTACGCCGCAGATGACTTCGGTGGCCGCGGAACAGAACGGGGGGAGGCGGAATCTCTGGGTTCTTCCGGCGAGGAACGAGGTGATCCACTCCAGTGCTTTCCCTTGGATTCCGATGTTGCTGAGGCGCTGTATTCGGGAGCGGTGGCAGACTGTGTCGAATGCTGCAGAGAGGTCCAGGAGGATGAGGGCAGATGTTTCCCCGTTGTCGAGCAGGGATCTGATGGCATCGGTGGCTGTGTTTTAAAAAAGCATTGACCCTTGAAGTTGCATACTTGCTATAACTATCTCAGCTGTGAGTGAGAGGATTAACTGTTCTAAGCTGATTTTGAAAAGTTATAAATTAAATGTTTTTGTTTAAAAACATAGGGGCTGATTACGATGGTGGGAAGTCAGACACCGCTGGGCCGGCGGTGAGGACTGTCAGCCTGGCGGTGGCAGACTTCCCACCATCACCTTTAGAATTCCCACTGCCAAATTAGGATGGCAGTGGGAAGAAGAAAGGTATCTTGGCGGATGGAAAGACCGCTCGCTGTGGTCCCGCAAGGCCGGTCTTTTCCGCCCGCCTTGCTGGACCAGGTACAATGGGTCTATGGAGGCGGTGCTGTGCAGGCACCGCAGTGGGCATTATGATGCCTGTCTTTTGCGGCGGAGTTCCCGCTGCAAAAAGACAGGCGGAAAATGCCTTTGGGGGCCTGTTGCGGGCCCCCAGGGGGTGGTTGGGTGCTGCACATGGGGGGTACCTAAGGTACCCACCTACATTTGCATGTACAAGGTGGCAGGCACAGTTTGGTTCCTGCCACCTTGCACATGCAAATGTAAAACATGTATTTTTACATTGTGGTGGGTGCTGCCACCCGCCACAATGTAAACATACAGGATGTGCCCGCCAGTGTGGCGGGCGCATCCTAATTTGTTTTGTGGGTTGGCCACACCTATGGCGGGCGGTCCCTTTTCCAGCAGCATCCGCCCTCCTGACATCGTAATCAGCCCCATAGATTTTTGGAATCCTACAGCAGACTTTATTAAACGACCAACTGAGTGACAAACAGTATAACACAAGGTCTGTAAAAAAAAGTATGGATTTGATTTGATTGAGGGTTTCCATTTAAAAAAAAAAGCTGCATGTTATAAGAACTAGTAACTAATATTGGCATGTAAAAAGCATCACTGACTGAGCCGAGGTTTCATTACATGAGCATAGTTGGATCAACACCAGGTCATATTGTCCCAAAAGACAATACATCGTGGTCCTATGGGAGGGCTTATAATACAATTCAGGCCTTCATAATTCATTGGATATTTGCCTGATGTGTCTACACCAAGGAATTTTGTCCCCAATCTCATGAAAGGCAATCTTCAATTATGTCCCTATTAAGGGTAGCATGTTTGTTGGCCCAGACTGATGACCATAAAACATTGGGATACTTTAATGCAATAATTTATGTATATCACTACTAGCTCCTCGTGAAGAAATAATAAGGACTGGTGGTCAGTAAACCTAGGGGGTGCCTGCTATATCTATTTTTCTTCTGCTGAGAAGTTTTTGTAGTATCCCAATATATATATATTACCTACTGGCGGTCGCCAGTAGGTATATATAGTTAGGATTTTTTTAAATAGGGATTTCTGAAAATTCTATGTTGAATAACTTTGGCGTTGATGGACGGAATTGGCTGAAATTTTCAGGAAAATGGCACATTTTGTTTCTGAGCGTCCCCTGAAAGTTTGGGGGGGGGGGTTCATCAAGCGGGGGCCGAGAAAAAAGGGGGGTCCCAAAACGTGTTTTTAACATTGAGTATTCCATAGGGCGGGTGGAATCACTTTTAGCTCGAACGGCTGAATCGATTTCCACAAAACTTGGCAAAATTGTAGGGACTGGTGGCCCGATGTGCCTTTGCTATGTCTCAAGATATATGCTCCAGTGGTTTTTACAAAAATTAACTTTGAAAAACATATATTGGGCTACATTGGGCTATATATATGTTAGAGCCCAAATGTAGCCCAATGTAGCCCAATGTAGCCCAAAGATGGCCACCAGAGACAAAAAAAAACAAATGTAGCCCAAATATCAGCCAGATGTAGCCCAACTATAGCCCAGTGACAGAATGTCCCAGAGTGTTCTAAAGAACAACTAGAGCGCTAACAGTCTTACTTATGACAAAAGTATGGCACACCTGAAGTCATCTTGATTGGAATAAAGTGTTAACACTTAAAACATTTAATTTGCAAAGGAACAAAATGAGGGGTTTCATTTTGCCATAGAAATGTTATATATTACCTACTGGCGGTTGCCAGTAGGTATATATAGTTAGGATTTTTTTGAATAGGGATTTCTGAAAATTCTATGTTGAATAACTTTGGCGTTGATGGACAGAATTGGCTGAAACTTTCAGGAAAATGGCACTTTTTTTTCTGAGCGTCCCCTGAAAGTTTGGGGGGGTTTCGTCAAGCGGGGGCTGAGTAAAAAGGGGGGTCCCAAAAGGTGTTTTTAACATTGAGTTTTCCATAGGGCGGTTGGACTCACTTTTAGCTCGAACGGCTGAATGGATTTCCACAAAACTTGGCAAAATTGTAAGGACTGGTAGCCCGATGTGCCTTTGCTATGTCTCAAGATATATGCGCCAGTGGTTTTTACGAAAATTAACTTTGAAAAATATATATTGGGCTACATTGGGCTATATATATGTTAGAGCCCAAATGTAGCCCAATGTGGCCCAATGTAGCCCAAAGATGGCCACCAGAGACAAAAAAAAACGAATGTAGCCCAAATATCAGCCAGATGTAGCCCAACTATAGCCCAGTGACAGAATGTCCCAGAGTGTTCTAAAGAACAACTAGAGCGCTGACAGTCTTACTTATAACAAAAGTACGGCACACCTGAAGTCATCTTGATTGGAATAAAGTGTTAACACTTAAAACATTTAATTTGCAAAGGAACAAAATTAGTGGTTTCATTTTGCCATAGAAATGTTATATATATATATATATATATATATATATATATATATATATATATATATATATATATATATATATATATATATATATATATATATATATATATATATATATATATATATATATATATATATATATATATATATATATATACATTCACTGAAAAAACCATAGGTTATAGACCATATATAGTTAGGAATTAGCATTTACAAAACCTTGAAAATTCACTAAAAAATCCATAGGTTATAGACCATATATAGTTAGGAATTAGCATTTACAAAACCTTATTTTACTCACACAAAACCATTGAAATTCGCATATATAGTTAGTTGCACTAACTATATATCGTGCACCCGCAATCCACTGCTGATCATGTCACATATTACATCATTCATGACATGGTCAGAGACATCATTGATGAAATCACTGATGACATCTCAAATGACATCACTGATGACATCTCAAATGACATCACTGATGACATCACTGATGACATCTCAAATGACATCACTGATGACATCTCAAATGACATTACTGATCACATCACTGATGACATCATTCATGTGATAATACAATGAACCTCTTCAGACTTTAATATAACCTTAGATACACTCAGTGTAAACAGACACTCATAGACTGTCACTCATCCATGGAGTTACTCACACACCTAGTCAGTCATGCAAAGAATCAATCACACCTCCATTTCCTCAACTATACAGTTATACACACCTTACTTATTCAAACATATACTAACACATATTTACTCTCTTATACAATCCCTGATACAAGTTCACAATGATCCATACAGCCACTCACACATTCACTGGCTCTTATGCACAGTTATTTATATATGTCAACTCTCACATGTACTGTGTTTTACATATGTACTTACTTTGACATGTAGCACTGAGATATCCATTCACTCACCAATACACTCATGCACACAGTCAACCGCCGATACAGCTGTTTCCACATGCACTTTTGAACCCATACATCTAGTGAATCAACTGCTCACACATCTATGCACAGAGTCATACACCTCCCAGCCACCCACACACACACTCAGTCTCCCATACAAATACTTGGGCAACCAATCAACCTATATAGTTACTCATATAACTACTGATCAACACATGCAGCAGTTTACAGAACAACAGACATAATGATGCACAAATTAAGACAGTTTAGTCACTAACCCATGCACTCAGTGAGACACATTTAATCACTCACTCATACAGTCAGTCATGCACCTACTAAATCCTTCATCCAGACACTTATACATCCACTCATTCTTCAATATGTAAGACATATTTTAACTTTACAGAAACATACAGTCACTGGATGTTGTCATCAGTGATGTCATTTGAGATGTCATCAGTGATGTCATCAGTGATGTCACTGACCATGTCATGAATGATGTAATATGTGACATGATCAGCAGTGGATTGCGGATGCGCGATTTATAGTTAGTGCAACTAACTATATATGCGAATTTCAATGGTTTTGTGTGAGTAAAATAAGGTTTTGTAAATGCTAATTCCTAACTATATATGGTCTATAACCTATGGTTTTTTCAGTGAATATATATATATATATATACACCCCCACACACACACACACCCCCACGCGCACACCCACACACACACACACACACACACACACACACACACACACACACACATTTCTATCAATTTCTTGCCTGGCTGGTATTGGTTTATTCCAAACTCTTCAATAAAAGTTAAAAAGCATTGCCCATTCAAGCTCAAAGAGATTAGTGCATTCCCCTTTGCACCCATACTATAAATAACCCCAAAATAGCAAACATTTGTTTAAAGAAAAAGGAACAAAAATGGTATGCAAAAAAGTGTATGTTTTTTTCTACAAATGGCATCAACAAAAGATTTGGCCATAGATTCATCAAGCGAAATTGCGATCTCAATAGCTGCGAAACTGCGATTGCAATTGCAATTTCTGCTCCCGCAATTCGTCAAGTACAAAAGCAGCAAATAGCGAATTTGCAAAACAAAGAATCGCAAAACCATTTGGGAATCCCCATTGCGATTCCTTAACAGCGATTACCCACATTTTCTGCGAAATAAATTGCAAAATCGCAAATAAATTGCGAAATAGCAAAAAAATCTCTATTCCAATTCATCATAAATCGCAAATAGCGAAAATACCACAAATCGCTAAAAACGAGTTGCAATTTAAGGAGAAGCAAAACCAGGTGGTAACCATGAAGTCCAATTGGTGAAAAAAAAAATTGCAAACAGGAAACAGGTGTTGGGGAACTCACACACATTAAAGGAGACTCAGTAGGAGCATGAGGAAAGTCACAATGCCAGGTCTCTACATCGTGGCAAGGCGCTGAGGCTCCAGGCTGCAGCCCAGAACCGACGCCGGATCCAGGAGAACATCTTCCGGCTGCTACACTCCTGGCCCACACTGAAGAGGAGATTTACTCCAAATACAGGCTAAATGGGGCTATGATAATGAAGCTCATCCGAGGCCTTGACCCCCTGATGCAGCACCCAACACGGAGGACCAATGCTGTGCCCACCCATGTCCAGGTCCTGTGCTGCCTGCACCTCCTGGCCTCCGGCAGCTTCCAGGGGATGGTCACAGTTGTAGGGGGAATATCACAGAGCACAATGTCACGCTGCCTACAGACTTTTCTGGACGCCATGCTGAGACGGATACACCACTATATCACCTTCCCAACAACCCAACAGGACTTAATGCAAACGAAACTGGACTTTTATCACACTGCCCATTTACCCCATGTAATTGGCTGCATCGACTGCACCCACATTCACATCTGTCCACCTGCAGACACCAAATACATGTACCGCAACCACAAGTCATACCACTCCCTCAACATCCAGATGGTCTGCAATGCGAAGACCATCATCACAGACATTGTGGCAGAATACCCGGGGAGCACGCATGATTCGTTCAGCTTCCGGCACAGCGGCATACACACCCGCTTAGCCAGGGGTGAATTTGGCGAAGGACATCTCCTAGGTAAGTACACATGCCCACATACCGTATGTCAAGACCATGTTGCTGCGAATAACAGGCACTGACCCTCTGCTCCTACCTTCAGGTGACAGCGCCTACGGCCTCCGTGAATACCTCCTCACCCCATACCTCAACCCGGCAACTCCATAGTAACGGCAGTACAATGCTGCGCACATACACACCAGAAATGTGATAGAGCGGACATTTGGCATTTTAAAGAGTCGATTCCGCATCCTCCACAAGACTGGCGGGCCCTCAAATACCGTCCTGAGGTCTGCTGCCGCATCGTGGCTGTGTGTGCCATACTCCACAATATTGCCACCAAGCAGGGGATACCTGTGGAGGTGTCTGGTAGTGAGTCGGAGGGGGACAACCTGCCACCTGCACATGTGCATCATGCACGCGGAGAGAATACTGCTGAAGGACACAGGCGCTGCAACAACATCACACTGAACTATTTCTAGTGCACCCATACCCCTCACACAACACTGCACTCATGCATGCCACATGAATAATTGACATGAGGAAGGTTTGTGTTAAAAATAAATTCTTATTTTTTGGGTCGACAAGCACTCGATGTGCTTTGAATCAGGAAAAATTTGATAAACTGTACTGAGTCATACAGGCTCTTGTATCGAGAGCAGGCGTGCGTGGTTACCTCACCATGGCACTATCGGTAATGTACAGTCAGTCACTGCCGCCTTCTGCCGGATGCACCCTGTCGCCTCTCCGCCTCCACGTTGGGAGTGTCCTGCCGTGATGCAGCATTGGGCGGGGAACTGCGGCGCCTTTCAGGTAGCACAGGCACAGACAGGCTGCTCAGGCTAGATGTACCCTCACTGGCATCATCACCCCCACCCTTGCATGGCCATGGCCGGACACCTGTTGGTTCTCCACAGCAGTGGTGACCTGCTCCAGGGCCCTTGCAACATCTTGGCAGCATTGCTCCATCTGAATCTGCATGGCCAGTGACCTGCGTGACAACTGGGAAGTTGCGTTCCCGATGAGGTAATTTGAGCGGGTGTAGGGAGATAGCCGGGTCAGCAGCTGGCGGTGGCATCAGCATGTGATGTCCTGCTGCGCCACCATCAGTTGGTTGCTCTCTTTGACAGCTGCGGTTAGCTCCTGCACGCTCTCAGTTAGTTGGTTTATGTTGCGTGCAGTTTTGTACAGCTGCATAGCTGCCATGTGCTGTGCCTGCTTGGGGTGCACAGCAAGCATCTGAGCTTCTATTCCCAGGCCTAGATTTTGTGCCTGTTGCTCCATGTCTGCTGGTGTAGCCACAGAGCACTGCTGCCTCAACCTGCTGCTTGCCTGGGACCGCACAGTGGCTGTGCGGCGCGTCTGCCTCCTGGGTGGTGGTGGGGTCTGCTCCACTGCCATGCGTGACGACTGGTGAGGTTGAGCTCCTCGTATGGCTGCAGGGGTGGCCCTGTACGTTTGTGAAGGTGCTTGTCCAGGTGCTGGTGCAGGTGCATGTGATGGTCCAGGTGCTGGTGCTGGTTGGCACTCTCCCTCCGTCTTATCAGGAGTTTCCACAATGTGGAGTGTCTCGCTATCAGACGTCTCAGCATCTGCAGCACCTGTGATGTGAATGAGTGCATGATTATTGATATGATTCAGGCACCTGGGATGTAGCAACATGCATGCAGGCTAGCATTCCCTGACTGGCTTTAGGGGTATGTTTCACTCAACTATTCGGGCTGTGTGTGGCTATCACGGCACATTGTCACACTACAGGTCCCACAATGCAATTGGGCGTTTGGGATGGGCAGGGACTGCATTACTGGGGTTACCAATATGGCTTGCTCTTGGGGCATGGGCATTGTTAGGGGACGGGGTCGAAGTTGCATGGCTCTTACCTTGTGATTGGTGTGTGGCACGGTAGGTGTCCAGCTGAGTGACCCCCACGCAGGCTGCAGGGTTGATGGTGTCCTCCACTAAGTCCTCCAGTGGTGTGTTTGCCGGAACTGTGGAGTTTCCTCCTCCCGTGGCCACTCTCTCCCCCAGTCTCTCCACAATGCACTCCTTGGCACGGCCTCTGAGGTCGTACCACATCTTTTTGAGGTCATCGATTGACCGGTGTGTCACTCCCAACAGCGTTGACCTTGGCCCTGTTGCACAGCCAGATGCGCCTTTTTGTAGCCTGAGGTAATATAAATTTTATGGTCATGTTGTGTTCCCTAGCGAGTACCCCACCGACTCCATGTACGAGTTAAAAGTGCATGTAACTTCCCTCCTGTACCAGCTATGAAGACGCAAATACATTTGCGTCCAACGTTAACTTGTCCTCTTTCAGACCCACCATGAATGGGTTTGATGGTCCGTTCCTAAGTATGCTATGCCAACGTCTTTTTGAAGTGTACTCCTACGTTTTTCAGCCTGGCTGAAAGTAGGCCCTGAATCTCTGCCATCGAGCCTCTTTTCTGGCTTCTGACTGCGAGGGCCTCTGCCCAAGCAGCCCCCGTACCCGTGAACTCTGACTTACTTCTAGCGCGGCCCTCCGTGCTCAGCTCAGCCTGCTGCCTGCCAAGATTGACTATAACCTTCGAGTTATCTGTTTTCCTCCCCGAAGATACATTCCAGCCTACTAGCTTCAGTAAACATCCTTCCTCAGCTACAGGGCTAAAGGGCCGACCTGTCTTTATGCAAGTAATTCATAGCCTCTGTTGCCATGCTTCCATGGAAGGCCCCGTGCCCCCACGCTTCTCATACAGACACTCAGGCGCTTATACACGCACTCACAGCAAGTATAGAATAGCTTCTGCTCTAGAGACCTTTCTGCCCAGATAGCTTAGTTCCTAAAACATCAGATATCAGATATGATAGAAGCACAAGTTGATCTGACATGCCAGACTTCTGTCTCTTCCCGTCAGTGTAAATGTCAAGTCTCCTGCACCCCGTCTATCACACGTCATGCAGCTGCGCACGCATCCAAGCTTCCGATTTCTGCTGACATTGCAACATTCTGTTAGCACCACCCCTTGGTGCCACCCACTTGCGTCACCTATCAGTGACGTTTCTAGCACACACGCCTAGTTACGCCTAGCTTACGCCTCTTGATGATGTACTAGCACCACGTGTATACTGTTATCTTGTCTTCTCTCAGCTGTTACGCCTCTTACATTGAACATTATGATGTAAATCAAGTATATAAGCTATGTATTGTCAATAAACGTCGGCGCGCTCATCTATCCCTTCTGACACCCTGTGTGGTGGTCAGAACATGATATCCTGATTCCTTTATGAGGAATAAAACCCTTAGAAACTCTTACACCACGGACTCTGTTTTCCTTCATTTCGATTGAGTTATTATTGATTAAGTACTTACCTGCATAGAAATTAAGAGAGTAAATTAATTATTTACATCATTTTGGCGCCCGAATAGGGACCCCTCCCCCACCTCACGCGCCGGAAGGTGCGTTGCAATCCGTGTCCCCTGCCATCAGTTAGACGGACAACACGTGTACTGGCAGGATTTCCTGCATCCCCCTCTGACACACGGAGGTGACGAAGACTGCGATCAGTGCCCAGACGAGGCGGTGAGGAGTGCGGAGGATCCCGACCAGAGCCCAGCCGAAGGAAGCAAGGTCCGAGGTGTGAAGAGGCCCACCAGTTTTCCGAAGTTTTCCGAAGTTTTCCGAAGTTTTCCGAAGTTTTCCGAAGTTCCGAGTCGAGTCCAGTCGAGTTTTCCGAGGCCTTCTGTTTTCCGTGCTTCCCGGTGAGTACCATTGCTGGGTCGTATCTAGACGGGTTTGGGTACGCAAGTCCGGTCTGCACTGTTTTTAGGCAGTGTATCTGTACTGTTTAGCAGTATATAAAGTATTCCGAATTTCTGCACTGTTACAGCAGTGTATCTGTATCGTTGAGCGGTACATTCAGAGTAGGGGGAAGTTAACTATGTCTTTAAATGTTTCATGTGATTAATGTCGTGGTATGAATGTGATTGTTTTTGTGCATTATTGTGTTTTTGTATAAATAGTTACAGTTGACATTAAGTATCAAGGATCAAGCATTCCAGTATCAAGTAGGCACAATGCCGTTTTTCAACAAATTAAAGCAGATAGGAACTAGGAAAGGGATGTTAGAGGAAGAGATTCCAATCCCCCCTAGGGACACTCCAGGTAATTTTATGTACAATAAACATGGCATAGACGCCATCCTGTATCTAGAGTTATGGACCGATTATACCAAGCACTTAGAGGAAAGATACCGATGGCCAGTTAACGGAACATGGGATGCCGAGTGCATCATAAAGGTAGAAGAAATATTACGGAAAAAGAAAGCTAGACAATCTCAGAAAGACGCCATAGAATTTTGGCGTAAGGAATCACGTAAGCGTGCTGATAGAGCACTCCGTAGAGAAGACAGGCTTAAAGAATCAGAAAAGGCCCAAGAAAACGAATTAGTTACTGAGGGAATTCGAGTAAAAGTAGAACAAATAGATCGTATCCAAAATGGCAAAGTGAACAACATGTATCTTTTGGCCGATGGTACCCCTGACGCCATTTCAGAAATACCGGAAAATTTGCCGTCACCATTAGTTCCAACTAAAGTAATGCATAAGACTACTAAAGACATATTCCTAAATTCATATCTCGAAGATGTAGCGCCAGCTTACACCAATCTGCCTGTTCGTGCCCTGCCTACTGACAGGGCCGGGGGTGGTACTGCCCCCCAAGATCACGCTCAGCCGACACCGAAAAAGACTAGTTCCGTTCCGCCAGCTCCGCCACTTCCCTCACCTAAAACTGATTTACCGAAACCACTTCAATCAGATCCTACTAAGAGACAAATTCAGATACTGACTACACACAGAGATAATGCCCAAGCTTCCGCTTCAGGAGGTGCGACCGCGGGTCTCCAGACCCCGCCACCGACTCACAGATTAAATCTCAGAGGTATGCAGAGTCCTCTTACGCACAGATCCCCCCGTTCTTCTAATTCGTCCCGTCTTGATGCACTAAAAGAAAATATGTCAGTTTGTAGATATGATCCAGAACCTGGACAGGACGACTTAATGGTATTAGCGTCTTTACGGTTAAGATCTGCTACTGATAGTTTGTTATGTTATGCAGGAATGAAGGAACGCCTAGATAGAATTTATGAGTTCGTTCAAACGGGAAAGGACCCCGACAGTATTAAGGATGCCCTGGAGAAACAGAAAGTTAACATGCAAGCACTGATACTCCGATTTTTCATAAATTGTCTAATAAGAGAACGAGACAGGCCCGGAACAGATCAGAGTGAATTAGATGCATTGAGTAAGTGGGGTCAAAATATAGCTGATGGAAAACATGACAGACAAAATTGCATAGAGGCCATGTATAAAAAGATTAAGAAGGCAGTGATAGCAGTACACGACAAAGAGAAAGAAAAGGCTCCCTCCGAGGAGGAAGAAGAATCTGAAGAACTAGAACCAACTACAAGCACTATAGCATATGTAGGTAAGGGAACTTATCTTAGGAAGGGTATCCGTCCAGAAAGCAAGAGAGTTTTCTTCTCTGCCTTAACGAATCCGAATTCTGCTGAGCATCAGTTCCAGGAAACTGATAAACGGCTTCGAGATCGAGTTGGGTACCATGTACTCAATTCTATGGATGAACAAGAACTAGCCCGATCAGCGGTATCATGGGCCGAAAATGCAAACATATATAATGATGACACGGTAGCACAGACATTTCTGAACCTCTCCCCCGACGAACAGAAATTAGCAGGGGTATATATGATTCAACACCTTCTCATCAAATACAGAAAACATTATTCCGATCCAGGTCCCTTACATGAGACACTAGAAGCACTACTGATGGATAGATGGAGAGGCCTAAGCACTAAATTAGTTCAAATAATTCTAGAACAACGACGCAGATATGATACCTTTGTAAGTCCTGAATATGTTCCCGCCCCACCCCCAGAAAGGAAAATGTACCATATGCAGTGCGGGAGTGGTATAGAAAGTCAGAACCCCTTGCGAGAAGTGCACCCTGTTATGGGTGAGGATAAAATTTTGAAACGCGTGTATGTACACACGCCTCTGACTAAGTTAGAACTGTTAGAAATGAAGAAATTAGTACCGTGCCATGATAAAGACCCTGCAGGTTTTCATAGAGAGCTCAAAGACATGTTACTGATGGGGGACTACACATATGATGATATCATGAAAATGTTGAAAGTATTATTGCCTACGGGTATATTCGAGAAATTAAAGGAAAAGGACTGGGAGGTGGGAGACGCAAAGATTGCCTGGGCAGAAATAGAGGATGAAGAAAAGAAACGGGTTCCAGGGTTAGGCCTTGGGGACAAAACTAAAGCATTACCAGGTTTAATAGTACAGGTCCTGCCCAGATTATTGACAACTAGAAAGGAGGATTGGGATGCAATCTCGTCCTGTAAACAGAAACATGATGAAGATACTAGCGACTTTTATTCTAGATTCGAGAAATGTTTTATTATCAATAGTGGCCTCCAGCCAAGTAGCGAGTCGTACCCACATCTTTTCGTATCAAAGTTAGTCGAGAATTCCCTACCGTTAGTTAAAAATAGAGTGTATAAAGTCGAGAGTACATGGCAAGCAAATACGCCATCCCAGATGTTACAAATGTTACAATATCACCAGAATAGAATTAGGGAAGAACAAGACCAGGAACAGAAGCGCATGAAAGACACGAAAATGAAAATGTTAGTAGCCCAGACGGTTCCATCCGACAGTCACAGAAAAGGTACGACCCAGACAAGTCACACTGCAGCTCCTGTGAAAGGGACATGCAATTATTGCAAGCAGCCAGGTCACTACGTACACGAATGCGCAGTTCTGAAACATAACATAGCGACAGGAAAAACTAAAGAGAGACCGCATCCTCCTAGACAAGACCATAACCAGCATCAGTCTACACAGAATACACAGCCCATGCATGCATCTGCACAGACAGCACAAACCGTAGCAGTACCACAGCCACAGCCCATTGCTGCAACTCAGCAAGTCTCACAACAGATGTACCAATATGCTCAGTCTGCTTACCCCGAATATTCCCGATATACATGAAACAGCCTAGAGAGGGAAGGTGGCTTGCCTCTTATCGAGATTCCTGTAGATCAAGAAGGTCCTTATGTACACAGTCAAGTATTGGGGAAAGATAGAAAGTTTTTAATTGACACAGGGGCAAGTCGCACTACAATAAGTCATGACGAAGTTCCAGGGGCACCCCTCTCAGGCTCACAAAATGTTTCCCTTGGGTTTTCAGGACAGCCTATTGTAAATGAAGTATCAGAACCAGTTCCCCTGGCTGTGGGTCCGTTATCACGCGTTACAGACCTATTACTAACAAAATCATGTCCGGAAAATCTGTTAGGAATTAAAACACTGAAGGCTCTAGGAGCTATAATATGTTGCTCCCCGGAGGGGGTTAGACTCTTTCTACGGGATTTCAAGGGTCATTACGTTCTTCGTGAGTTTGACGTCAGATTGAAAAATGTACCTGATTACTTGTGGGCAAAAGGCCCAACTGATGTAGGATGTATGCACATTACACCATACCGCGTTACCCTCAAGGCAGGTGTTGTATTACCCAGAATCAGACAATACAAGTTACCACCCGATGCTGTAGCGGCTTTACTGAAAATCATTGAAGAGCTCATTGCCCAAGGAGTGGTCGTCGAAACCGACTCCAATATCTGTAATTCACCCATAATTCCGATTCTTAAACGTACTGATCCCAATGCACCGCCAGTATATCGGCTGGTGATTGATCTTCGAGAATTGAATAAATGCATTATCCCACAGTATCCTGTGGTCCCCGATATATCATCTCTATTGACTGCTATTGATTCAGAAGCAACGTTCTTTACTGTAATTGATCTCAAGAACGCCTTCTTCAGCGTGCCTATTGATCCCGAGAGCCAATATCTCTTCGGATTCTGTTTAAATGGACGCAGTTTCAAATTTTCGCGCGCACCTCAAGGATTTACAGAAAGCCCCAGCATCTATAGTCAAGCACTGAAAAGACAACTAGATTGTATTCAAATGCCAGTTAACACCGCTTTACTACAATACGTCGATGATCTGCTGATCACCGCACGAAGTGAGCCCGAATGTGAAAAAGCATCACTGACAGTTTTACATTTCCTGGCTGACAAGGGACACAAGGTGTCTCCTTCGAAGCTACAATTCTGTGCTCAGCAAGTTGTGTACTTGGGTCACTTACTGTCCAAAGTGGGGAGACAGCTCACTCCCGATCGCATTCAGTTAATTGTGAACATGCCGCAACCCAAGACACAAAAGGAAGTGCGGGCCTTCATAGGCCTCACCTCGTACTGCAGACAATGGATTCCCCAGTATGCATTTTTAGCTAAACCACTCATCCAGTTAACGACACAGGAGGCAGCAACTTCGACTGTCCTCCCTTGGACTCAGGAACACACACAAGCTTTTGAAGAATTAAAGAAAGTTTTATGCCAAGCACCAGTTTTAGCGACACCATGTTACAACAAACCGTTTACACTTTTTGTTACAGAACGTGATGGTACAGCGTTGTCTGTCCTCACTCAAGACCAAGCAGGTTCACATAAGCCTTGTGCTTATTTTTCTAGTACATTGGATTCAGTAGCTCAAGCACTCCCTGCGTGCTTAAAGTCAGTAGCAGCAACAGCGTTAGCAATAAGACAAAGTGATTCAATTGTTTTAGGTCATCAGTTAACAGTTCAAGTACCACATTCTGTAGAGGTTTTGTTAAACAGAACCCAGACTCAACACTTAACTATAGCACGACTGACAGGTTATGAATTAACACTATTCCAGCCACACATAGAAATCAGACGTTGCAGCATCCTGAACCCAGCAACACTGTTACCTACAGTTACGACAGATCCAGCTCCGCATGATTGTATAGAAATAATTAATGCAGTAACTAAGCCTAGACGAGACTTAACAGATGTCCCATTGACAAATCCAGACCTGACACTTTATGTGGATGGTTCATGCATGAGAACAAGTACAGGAGAATTAGTGGCCGCGTACGCCGTGACCACTGAAACTGAAATTAAAGAAACACATCGTATTGACACCCTGTCTGCTCAAGCAGCAGAGCTCATCGCTCTGACCCGAGCTTGTATTCTAGCCAAGAACAGAAATGTTAACATATACACAGATTCCCGCTATGCCTTCGGAGTTGTACACGACTTCGGAGTCCTCTGGCAAGAACGAGGTTTTCTGACTTCTCATGGGGCCAAGATACAACATGGCCCCCTCATTCAAGCACTGTTAGAAGCAATACATTTGCCCTCGGGCATATCAGTCATGAAGTGTAAGGCACATACCAAAGTCACAGATTCTGTTTCCCAGGGTAACGACCTGGCAGACCAGACAGCAAAACATACAGCATTGACTCACACCCAGACTACTGATGTGACAAAGACAATAGTACAAACACAGTGTATGACAGTTAGAGATCCCGCCCTAGACGTAATTGACATCCAGACACATGCTACTCCAGAGGAGATAAAGAAATGGACTGAACTAGGAGGGATTCAGACAGACCAAGGTTGGGTGACGAAGGGAAAATCTATATGGTTTCTCCCCGACTCAATGGTTCAAGTCATGATAAATACGGCACATAGTCCTGCCCATCTTGGAGAGAAAGCCATGTTAGACAGTTTACAGAATCTCTGGTACAACAAACACTTACGAGCAGCAGCAAAACAGAAAGTGCGTACTTGCATGATCTGTTGTCAGTTCAATCCAGGTAAAAGCGTCCCTGTTGAGCAAGGTGGATTCCATCCTCCCGATCACCCTTTTGAAGTCCTCCAGATGGATTATATCCAGATGAATAGCTGTAGAGGATTTAAGTATGTTCTTGTAATCGTTTGTGCTCTGTCCCGCTGGACCGAAGCATACCCAGTCCCAGACTACACTGCTCCGACCACAGCCAGACAGTTGGTTCGTGAATTCTTCCCACGGTACGGTTTGCCCCGTGTCGTGTACTCAGATAACGGACAGCCGTTCTCGTCCGAGTTGATGAAACAAGTTTCCCTCTTGCTAGGATATCAGTGGAGGTTCCACTGTGTCCGACATCCCGAAGCAGCTGGCCTTGTAGAAAGGCATAATCAGACACTAAAAATCCGTCTTGCCAAGATCTGTCAGGAAAAAGGGGTCGACTGGATAGTCGCCCTGCCCGTGGCACTATTCTACATGAGAATGGTCGCCCACTCAAGATCAGGGCTATCCCCGTACGAAGTGGTCTTTGGCAGACCGCCGAATATGTGGGGGACGCCCGTTCCGAAAAAGATCACTGATGTTGATTGTAACATGTTGACAGATTACCTTGCCTCCTTGATGTCTGCACTCCAATCATGTCGTTCACAGGTTGCCGCAGCCTTCCCTGACAACACCGATGTAAAGGCGCATGAGGTCCGTCCAGGGGACCTGGTACTCGTCAGGAACTTCGACCGGAAAAGTCCGCTGGAGCCCCGCTGGAAGTCTCCGAAGACCGTTCTGCTTACCACCAGGACCGCCGTGAAAATCGAGGGGAGAAAGGGGTGGGTCCACACGAGTCACATCAAGCTATGCAATGAACTAAAAAACGGACTGAAACAGGACTCTGACTCGTCCACCCCCACCAAAGACTGTGTTGAAGCACAAGACGTTACTGTGCCTAAAAGAGAAAAGACTCCTCAAGAACTTTACCGTATGAAGCTTCGATCTAGCAAGTCAGACAGTTTAATTGTTTAAGTCCTCCCCTAGGTGAATCGGTTAAATAGTTTCTGACATGTATCCCCTAGATCGAGTTAGAGAGAGAGAGGAAAAGAGAAGAACATATTGCAAATCACTCCGTAGTCACTGCATAGTGACACTAATAATCATGTTTATTCTGAGTATTCTAATTATTATTGCCAGCATTCTGCTTCCTATGTACTGGCCTATTTTCAGGCGTAAACAATCTGCTTACAATGTCTCTGCTGAACACACTTTTAGTGAACTTCCTGCACATGAACTCTCTTACAGACTTGCGCTGCGCAACAATACATTCATTAGTATGTTACACCATTCCCATCAGACAAGTAATGCTACAGACTGTTGGATATGTGGCCGACTCCCTCCCTACCAGAATTACAAGGGAGCTCTGCCTCTCTTTCCGTACCCATTCACTCACAATGGCTCTTGTGGAGCATGGTTTAAAATAATTAACTCTTTAGATCCTGATATTGCTGTTTTCGATGGGGGCTGGGTTTGGGGAAACTTGAACTTAGTCCTGCTCAACGTCTGTTATCCTGATAAAGAGGGACTTCCCACTCGAATAGGAACTGATCTAGAAAATGAAGTATATGGATTAGGTAATTACACAATTAGCCTTATGATCCTCACTGTTGAATCTGAAACTGCTCCAGTTTTGCCCCATATGTTAGTGTTACCAGTCACAGGTGAATTATGTGTTAGCAAGAAAGGTTCAGTACACTTAGGTCATAGTAAATGCACTACTGTGGTCGAGTTCAGTGACCATGGTAAATCGTCTTTTAAAGCTACCAGTCATTCCTATTTTGTTTGTGGTCATACCGCATACATACGTTTGCCTCCAGATTGGGACGGTACCTGTTACATTGCATTCCTTCTGCCACCTGTTTTCCTAGCTCCTCCTGATTACCATAGAAACACGAATCTAGCACCGAATAGACCCAAAAGAGATATTCCCCTTGTCGACTACACAGAAACGGCATGGGAACAGTACACTGATTTCAATAAAGGATTCTTTTTCTTCCTAGGACCTGTCCAAAACAGTAAATTAATACGCAGATTAACGAGAACACTTGAAGCAGTAGTGAACGAAACTGCCTCCGCTCTAGGTAACCTAACAGAGGAGCAGTCTGCTATACGGACTGTTGTCCTTCAAAATCGTCTTGTGATTGACGTCATCTTGGCAGATAGAGGTGGAGCCTGTAAGGTCATCGGGTCAAGTTGCTGTGTTTTCATTCCACAAAATGCACCATCTGTCTATCAAGCTATCACCCGTTTACATAAAATTGCAAATCAGATACATCAGAATCCAGGCACCTGGACTTGGTCCGGTTGGTTCTGGACTACGTTAACAGCTTGGGGATGGAAGATCTTATCCTTCCTAGGCATTGGTCTTGTTATAGTATTCAGTTGTTGCCTATGCCTGCAGTGTGGGCCAGCGATATGTGGACTGTGTGCCACATCCTGCATTGAGCATTCCAGTTGCCTCTCAAACAGTCAAAGAAAGAAAGACGAACATATAATGTTACAAGAACAAACCGATCGATTTATGAGGATCGATATATCATGAAGGGTCCGTAGGGAACAAGGAGGGAATGAGGTAATATAAATTTTATGGTCATGTTGTGTTCCCTAGCGAGTACCCCACCGACTCCATGTACGAGTTAAAAGTGCATGTAACTTCCCTCCTGTACCAGCTATGAAGACGCAAATACATTTGCGTCCAACGTTAACTTGTCCTCTTTCAGACCCACCATGAATGGGTTTGATGGTCCGTTCCTAAGTATGCTATGCCAACGTCTTTTTGAAGTGTACTCCTACGTTTTTCAGCCTGGCTGAAAGTAGGCCCTGAATCTCTGCCATCGAGCCTCTTTTCTGGCTTCTGACTGCGAGGGCCTCTGCCCAAGCAGCCCCCGTACCCGTGAACTCTGACTTACTTCTAGCGCGGCCCTCCGTGCTCAGCTCAGCCTGCTGCCTGCCAAGATTGACTATAACCTTCGAGTTATCTGTTTTCCTCCCCGAAGATACATTCCAGCCTACTAGCTTCAGTAAACATCCTTCCTCAGCTACAGGGCTAAAGGGCCGACCTGTCTTTATGCAAGTAATTCATAGCCTCTGTTGCCATGCTTCCATGGAAGGCCCCGTGCCCCCACGCTTCTCATACAGACACTCAGGCGCTTATACACGCACTCACAGCAAGTATAGAATAGCTTCTGCTCTAGAGACCTTTCTGCCCAGATAGCTTAGTTCCTAAAACATCAGATATCAGATATGATAGAAGCACAAGTTGATCTGACATGCCAGACTTCTGTCTCTTCCCGTCAGTGTAAATGTCAAGTCTCCTGCACCCCGTCTATCACACGTCATGCAGCTGCGCACGCATCCAAGCTTCCGATTTCTGCTGACATTGCAACATTCTGTTAGCACCACCCCTTGGTGCCACCCACTTGCGTCACCTATCAGTGACGTTTCTAGCACACACGCCTAGTTACGCCTAGCTTACGCCTCTTGATGATGTACTAGCACCACGTGTATACTGTTATCTTGTCTTCTCTCAGCTGTTACGCCTCTTACATTGAACATTATGATGTAAATCAAGTATATAAGCTATGTATTGTCAATAAACGTCGGCGCGCTCATCTATCCCTTCTGACACCCTGTGTGGTGGTCAGAACATGATATCCTGATTCCTTTATGAGGAATAAAACCCTTAGAAACTCTTACACCACGGACTCTGTTTTCCTTCATTTCGATTGAGTTATTATTGATTAAGTACTTACCTGCATAGAAATTAAGAGAGTAAATTAATTATTTACATCAAGCCTCAGGCACCTTCTGGGAGAGCTTCCCAAACAGCTGGTCATGGTCCCTGCTGACTCCCTCTATCAAGTATTTCAGCTCTTGTTCAGAGAACTTGATTTTATGCTTCCTGGCTGTTTCACTGGATCCTGAAGCTTCCTGGGACATTCTGAAATCAATGTGTGTCCTGTCTTGGGACTGCAGGGTGTGTCACTTGGAGCTCAGTGCTGTGCCTCCTCTATCCAGCTCTGTGATCCAAATGAAGCATGGAGCAGCCTACTTCCTGGTTGTGATGTCATCATTGTGCTCAAAATGCAACTTCCCATTTTTGCGATCTTGCAATCTGTGAGATGGCTATTTGCAATTTCGGTATTTGCAAAATCGCAATTTGGGGTTGGGAAAGAGCCGATTCTGCGATTTTATTGCGATTTTGGGAAATTCGCATACGGCGATTGCGGCCGGTTGCGAATCGCAGTTATTTAGCGATTTTGACGATGCATCCCATTCTGCGAATTTTGGATAGCGATTCGGTATTTTTTGCTATTTAGGATTCGCAGAGTGGGTGCTTGATGCATCTGGGGGATAGATCCCAATCCCCTTGCGCTTGACCCCGACCGTGTGAATTGACAGGCACAAACGTTGGTGGCTTACCTCCAGGGACGAAGGGATTGGGACAGAGAAGAAGATAAGACAGTGACCTCTGGGTTCTTCTACCTCTGAGTGACGTAGTTCCGATTGGCTGTCTGGCATTCTAGAGTTCTCTCTCGGGTCTTGGGTCATTGTCTCTCGATACTAGATTCTTGGACTGCCCTCCTTCAATTTTGTGCACCTCAATTCTCTAGGGATAACAACAAGAATCGACAGTTATACAATAGGTCTCTCGGATTCGTACCACTAAATCACTCTGGAACTATTGCCTCATTAATCATGTGTTCTGCTCAGATTCTCACCATGGATGTCAATTAGGGGTTACGAGGGATCACAGCTGCTACCCCTGACTTGTCCACTGCTACCCCCGACAGAGCCGTTGCATTCCCTGGTATCTGATTCGATATGAGCAGCATGGCCAGAAAGTACACAAGACTGCTTTCCAAAGAGTAAAGGCACATTTTCGAAAATTAAAGCTAAGCAGTGAATGGGATTTTATGTTTTTTTCCTTTTATGGATTTCTTTTGCGTGAAAGGAGGCCTTGCTACTTTCTGTTACATTGCAGCTCATTGAAATGGCTGAAATGAAATAGTCAACAAGTTCATGCATGAAGCAATAAATCAGTAGCCTGGTGCTCTGGCTATTGAGACAGAGAGCTCTCCCTACTTAGTGTGTGTTCACCAGGAAGATGTGTATAGGTTTCTCAGAGACTTGTTCTCTGGTGCCAAGAAGGTGTGTGTTTGCTGCAACATGAGAGGGGCTACCCATGAAGCAGATGTTTGTATTTCCATGCCCTGTGAATGTACCACTAGCTGCAACGATAGAGATGTACCAGTGCCAGGCATTGAACAGACGGTTAATATCTTAACTGTTGCACTACCACTCTGTTACAATATCTGTAGAATACAATGTGGTCCCCAGCAGGCCAGCCAGTGCTTTTTCTTGCCATCATTGCTTATAATAGACTAGAAAAAAGTGCTATTCGAGGCGATTGTTGTTTCCTTCAGTTTATTTTTATTTTTAATGTTTTTTATTGTTCTTGCACAACAAGACTGTGGAGAAAACAGAGTATCCAACTCACAATTCCATCATTTCCCACAAGTATAATAAAACAGAAAAAAATGAAGAAAAGTAAAAAAAGAGTGAAAGCAAAGCTATTACATCCAAGTGATAGTTCATTCCTCGTAGTAATCCCTGAACGCACTCCAAATTTTTATGCCCAGTCTTTTTTTCCTCAGTCCTTTGATAGAGAAGAGACTCCACTCCAAATTATATAAAGTAAGCATTCTAGCACGCCACTGATGAAAGTCCAGTGGTTTTTCCTGTAGCTACTCCGCAGCAATGCACAGACGTGCGACAGTCATTGCAAAGAATATAAAATGGCGATGCTGAAATAGTGATTCCTGTATCCTGTCCTTTGGAATTTTCCCCAGTAACAACATTGCTGGAGTAATAACAACCGATGTTCTAAGCACCAAAGACAAAAACTGTTCAAGATCTTCAATATAACCTTGAAGCTTAACACAACTATGAAAAATATGTTTCACCCCAGCATCATTTTCCCCACACCGGAAACACTTGCCTTCGTTTCCCCCTCCCCATTTTGCCATTCTTTTAGGAGTGTAATATAGATCATATAAAGTTTTTAAAAACTGGGCTTTCAAATTTGCAGACATTAAGGCCTCCTTAGATAATATTAGAAGGTCTTCCACTTCTATCTCTGGGTCTCCTAATGAATCTCTCCATTTTAGCTTTACATTTTCTATATCATCATTCTTAACAGACAGTAATGATTGATATACCACTCCAATTTTAACAGACCTCCTCATTCCTTCAATGACTTTATTTTGTTCCAACTTTCCGATTTAAATAATCACGAATTTGTAAGTATTTGAAGAAAAAACTCCTGGGCAGTGAAAATTGATCCTTCATCTCCTCAAAAGATTTATGAATCCTTTCCTCATTAATCATGTCTCCCAGGATCCTAATACCCTTCCGTTGCCAAATTAAAGCCATTGCATCAGAAAAGATACCTGGTAGGAGCCTGTAAGCGCTAAAGGGCGTATAATACGATATTCTCCCTATCCCCATTCTTTTCGCAAACCATTTCCAAACCTTAAACGCCCCCAGCATTACTTTAAACCTGGTCCGTTTGTAATAGCTCCCATCAATCTCTTTAACTAAAGATTGCTTTGCACATGCTCCTAGCTGAATGTCAAAAATATTCGGGGCATTAGCCACATCAGTTCCTGTCTCTCTAGTGATCAAAACCCTCATCCTTAAAAGAAAACAGGTTACATAATACAAATAAAAATCTGGAACTCCCAGTCCTCCCCTTAAATTTGGTAGAGTCACATTCATTTTTAAGACATTTGACCGTCCAATAATAGTTAGATATAAGCGCTCCTATCTATCCAAAGATTGTCCAATTTTAGACATAAGCGTATTCCAGTTAACTTCCACTAATTCAACCATGTTTGCCCTTAATAAAATGCCTAAGTATGTTGCTTCCTTTACTACCCTACAGTCCTGCCACACTACATTCTCAGAGCGAAGAATTTGAGTTTTTGCCTCATTCAATTTATATCCAGCATCTTTCCCAAAGACCTTCGCCAGCCGCTCGATTTCTTTTATTGCAGTGCCAGGGTTTGTAGTTGTCACCGCAATATCATCGGCATTAGCAAAAACCGAAAAATAATATTCTTCAACTTTATAGGGTGGGATCAAAAATTCTGACTTAGTTGCTCTATAAAAGGATTAATATAAAGGGCAAACAAAAGAGGGGAGCAGGGGCATCCTTGTCGTGTACCAAGTGTGATTTTAACAGTATCCGACAGTAGGCCCATAGCGGAAATCTTAGCCATAGGGTGTAAATATAAAGATTGAATTGCATAAATACATTTCTGGCCGAACCCCATTTCACTCATTAATTTCCACAAATACCCCCACTGTACACGATCAAACACTTTTTCCGCGTCAAGCAGAATCAGCGCAATATCATTCCTTTTTACGGCAGCTATATCAAATAAAGAAATGACTTTATTAACATGTTCTACCGTCCCTCTTTTTGGTATAAAACCATGTTGGTGATATGAAACTAAAGAGGTCATACAGTGAGTTAACCAGTTAGCTAATATTTTAGAGTAAATTTTATTATCCACATTTAGCAATGATATCGGCCGGTAAGAGCCTACTAATTCTGGTTGCTTGCCCTTCTTACAGAAAACTACTATAGTTGCTTCAGCCCACGACCTTGGAGGGGAACCAAGCTGAGCATCCTGCATAACTTCTAATAACTCCTCTTTAATATCATTATAAAATTGTGTATAGATCTCACTGGGTATCCTATCAGGACCAGCTGCTTTTCCATTTTCAAGACTTTTCACAGCTTTTTCCACCTCTTCCCCTGTGATAATACCTTCCAACCATTGTGCCACTGTTGGGTCTAGTCTTTTTAAACCCTCTTCTAACATTACCGCCCAATCCAGTCCACCATCATCCACCCCTTTCTGTTGGTCATATAGCTCTGAATAGAACTGCTGAAAAATCTTAAGTATTTCTTGTGGATCCGAATGAGCCACCCCCGCGGAGTCCGTAATTTGCACAACATTTCTGGCTGTTTCTTTTATTCGCAATTGTACCGCCAATTTTTTCCCTATTGCCTCACCATACTCGTGCTTTTCCATCCTAGATGTTAAAAACCTCCTTGCATTATCTACACTCCAAAATCCTAACACTTTCGCTCTATCCTTTGCGACTGTGTCCTCCAATTTACTTAAATTGTTCAACCCGCTGACTACCCCCTGCATCAATAATATTTCAGACTGACCTAATTGCTGATATAGTCTATCCAACTCCCGTCTCGCCTTCCTTTGATTTATAGATGAGAAGCTAATACATTCCCCCCGGAACCCCGCTTTAAAAGTGTCCCAAATAATGGCCTGCGTGGTAGAGCCCTTATTTTCCTGAAAGAATAGCTTAATCCACTTCCTCATATGATCTCTAAAATCGCTATTTGCTACCAGCTTCCTATCAAATGTGAAATTAAGCTGTCTAGGTTTAGATAAACCCGCACCTATCTCCAGTACTATAGGAGAATGATTTGATGAGATCCTAGGGTACCCAGTAATTGCCGCTCCTTCTATTACAGAGGTCGGGGCAAAGAAATAGTCAAGTCTAACCAATTGTTTGTGGGGGTAAGAATAAAATGTATACCCACTGTCCTGTGATCTTATATGCCCCCAGACATCCACCAGCCCTTGGTCCTGCACTAAATTCTGTAGTGCTTTATATACTTTTGGCTTGCGGCCCCTGTAGTTAGCAAACCCATCTTTTAATGAACTATTGGTCAGATTAATAGTCATATCTCCGCAGAGCACTACAGGCTGAGACCAGGTGGCTAATTCCAAATTCACTTCAATTAGAACTTCCAGGTCATCTAAATTTGCACCATAAATATTACATAATGTCAACTTTTTACCATCCACACAAAATTCAGCAATTGCCCATCTTCATTTTTTATCCGCTAGTGTCCTTCCTGATGTTACATAGTTACCCTTGCAAATAATGGCCACACCGCGTATCAGACTAGACTGTCCCGTAGTGATCACTAATGAAAATCCAAGTTCTTTTAAGACATCTCTTTTTAACCATGGTATGTGAGTTTCCTGCAAACATAATAGATGTGGTGCAATATATCTCAGCTCAGCTGCAACCTTCTGTCTTTTTATAATATTGTTTAGCCCCGATACATTTAATGAACAGATTTTTAATCTTTTAGAAGCCATTTGTCATATATATTTAATATACATGAACTTATCCAAAACCATCACAGTCATTATTTTTCCGCCCATAGCTCCATAAACAAAAAAAACAAAAAAGAAAAAGCAGGAATATAGAATCAAGCAATCCCAATATATTGGAATACTAAAACTAAGTAAGACTATAGATTCCTTTGTTCCGTACTCTTTACGCAGTTTGCTGTGTTCAAGAACATGGTTTCCCCCTTTTCCCCCCACACCCCCTTGTGCACCTCCCCTGCAACCCCCCCAACCCTGATTCCGCCCCCCTCCCTCCCCCAACCCATCATTGAGGCTTTAGGACTTATGGTCCTGTTGATGCGAGCTAGCCCCCATCTACCTGCCTTCGCCCAGGGGCATATTATGTACTCAAAGCAAAATGCCCAAAAAAGGCAATATTTAAACCGCTGCCATCCGAGAAGGAGCAGTGCAAAAGGAGAAGAAAATAGCAAAAGTAACATATATTACTGGCCTAATGAAACACAGCCCACTTATACACCTCAATTAGCAATTACAGCATATCATATCATATCGGAAAATGTCTTAACCGTTCCCAAAGAAAAAAAAAAAAGAAAATCCTATCCCATTATATATGTATATGTCTTAGACCAGTTACATTGTATCCAAAAAGGCCTTAGCTGCCACAACCGTCATAAAGTAATGGGTACGTTCTCTATACACAACTTTAATTTTAGCTGGGAACATAAGATAAGCTTGGCCCCCCTTAGATTGAAAGTCTGGAATTAATTGTCTAAGCTGCCATCTCAAATCAACGGATTGTTTACAAAGATCAGGGCGTACGAAAAAGTCACAGTCAAGAGCATTAATTTTCTTATCTGGTCGTGCTTTGGTGAAAATGTCCTCACGCGCCAGAAAACTATTAAATGCCACTAACATAGCTCTTGGTTTTTGATCGCGGTGATCCCGGTGATTTGTTCTGATGTTAAAGGGGAACCGGTGGGCCCTCTCCACCTCCCGGTCCCAGTCCCATCTTGTAGACTCAGGAAATTACTTCTTCAGAAGCTCTATCATGAAGCCTCGGGGTCTGACCCCTCCTAGCCCTCCGGAATTTGTAAAAACCTCAAATTGTTTCTTCGTGAGCGATTTTCTAAATCAATGAGCTTCCAATTTATATCATCCTTATTAGCAAGTTGTGCCTCCAAAGCTTTCTTCTGCTGCAGAAGTTCATCCTCCAAAGTAGAAATGCGGACTTCAGCTTCATTTCCTCTCTCCAGAAACCAGAGTGTGATTTGGTCAGGCGCCTAACAGAGTTTTGCATCTTTTTACACAAGTTCTGAACTCTCAAACTATCCTGCCTGTGCTCATCTCTGTGCAGCATCATAGTCTTGTATATTAACCCAAGTGAGATTTCTTCAGCTTGCTCCTCTCCCTCAAAAGACACGTCAGTGGTATCGACATCCCTTCCTTTAACTCCTTCTAGTTTATCTCCATCCTGAGTTAACCGCAGTCTGCAGACTGTTCCAACGTCATAAAAGTCTGAGCCCTGGTCTTCAGCTTCAAAACTGCTATGAAGGCTCCCTCCTTCCAGACTCATATGTGTGGAATACTGTTGGACAAGATCCTCAGTTGATGACGCTGAGTGTTCTGACAGGGAGTAAAAATTAACGGAGTCTGTACTCTCTATATTCTTGGCCTGGGTAGAGATTAGATTCACATTTAAAATCGTTGCTGTTTCTGGCTCTTTTTCCTGCGCACTCTCCCTATTCCCCTCAATCTCTTCTTCTTCAATCGAATGAGCGCCAGTTGACGTCTCCCCAGCAGACCCATTTGCAATGTCTAATCCAATCATATTTTCAGCCTCTTGTCTCCTTTCTTCTGTGCAATCTGTAAAAGCTTCCTGCCTCAGCCCGTCTTCTACCGGTTCAATCAATGCCTCCACAGTTTCAATAGATACAGGGTCTTTAACACAGTCTTTAGCCAAGGAGGGACCCAGGGAGAGCTGTGCGCGAGCCGGTCTCTCCCTGGGTTTGTTCGCGCGAGGAAGACTGGGCGCAGGACAGGTGGTGGTCTTCCTGATTAGGAGAGAACTTATAAAAGAGGCTAGGGCAGGCGGGAAAGGAACGCGCTAGTGGGAGGTTGGGGAGGAAGGTTCTTTTGCCCTTCACTACGGAGTTCCTGGCGAGGCGTGTCTGGGTTTGGCCCGCCCCCATCGCAGGGCGGCCGTAGGATTGGCAAAGGCGGCCACGGTGTGTCTTTCTCCGTGACCGGAGGGTGACGGTGACGGAGCTGCGGCCCTGCCGGCTGTTTCCCCGGTGGTGGCTGCGGGTTTTCATGGAGCCGTGGCGTCCTCCCCTGAAGTGCCGGGCGCCCACCAGCAGGTATGTTTGGCCCCCACTGGGGCTGTCGGCTTGCGAGGGGCGCCCGGCGGGAGGCGGGGTCGGTCTGTGGGGGGATGGGGGCCTTGTGCAGGGGTCGGGCCTTGTGCAGGGGTCGGGAGTTTTCAGCTTCTTCCCAAGCTGGGAAGCCCTCCGTGTGTGACGGGGCTCCGCGGGGGAGGAGCCCCGACTTGTTGTGCCTCACCCATGTTTCTGGTATTGCTCAGGTGGAGGGAGGGCGCCCTGTGCCCTGCCGGTTGTGTCCCCAGGTGCTTCTTCGGACTTTTTGTTGGACGGGCAGTGTTCCTACCTGTCCCTTGCCCCCCCACCCCCCCTCGTTATTTCTACAGTGCTACATTGGGGTGGGCTGCTTTCGGGTCTGTCTCCCTGTCCGGTCTGGGGTTGGTCCTAGCAGGGGGGGGGGTGCTTCCCTGGAGCTGGTCTGTCCCGTGGCTTGTCCGCGTTGTCCATTCCCCCGGCCCCGGGCTGCGGTTATGGGGCTTGCTGGGCCTTGTTGTGGTTTTCCGTGGGACAACTGTGCTGGTCTGGGTGGGGCGGGCTCTGGGGGGGGTTCCTGTGCCTTCCAGTCCGGTTTTCCAAGCATTGCGTGGGGGCCCAGTGCCTTGCTGGGTGGGCTGGCGGGCGGTTTGGGCGGTGGCGCGTGGGTTGTGCCTTGTCTTGGTGGGTGGTCTGTGGGCGTTCCCCTTGGCTCCGTTGGGGGTGTCACTCTCGCTGTTTCCTCGCAGTCTGGCTTGAGCGGCCCTCGTTTTCCCGGTTTCGGCTCCAGCTGGTCGGCTGGTGGCTGGTGTGAGGCTTGCGGACTGACCATACGGCTGTCTTGGCTCCGTTGGGGGTGTCACTCTCGCTGTTTCCTCGCAGTCTGGCTTGAGCGGCCCTCTTTTTCCCAGTTTCGGCTCCAGCTGGTCGGCTGGTGTGAGGCTTGCGGACTGACCATACGGCTGTCTCATGGGGGGGGGGGGGGGGGGTCCGGGAGAGTTATCTGGAGCGGATTACTCTTCTGCAGCGATGTGCGCAGTGCGCAATGATGGCATTACATGGCAATGTTTCGATGGGGGACTTGGTGAAGGGGCTCTGCCTAGTGGTAGTACGCATTTTTCTTTTTCTGGTAATGTTTTTACAGTTGGATGTGCATGCTGATGATTTGGGGGAGGGGGAGTTGAGGGAGAAGGACGTTGGGGCTTTTGGCAGCACAGGCCCATCCGGGTGGGGTGGGGCATTTTTTCCTTGCTCCTCGTATCTTGCAGGGGTCACGTGCGGACCACGACACAGTAAGAGTCGGCGAGACGTCGTACAACTTAGGGGGATCCTGTGGTGTTTCCTCAGAGGTTCTCCCAGTTGTCAAGAGGTACGGATGGGTGGTAGTCCGTTTCAAAAACTAATAATAAATAAATAAATAAAATAAAAAAAAAATAAAAAATGATGGGGTTATTGAGGAGCGAGTCGCTCTAGCACCGCTGCTTGTGCGGCATGCGGAGGTGAACACTCATTTTGATGGGGACGTTGACAGCACCTATGGAGCAGGTTGCGGAGGATAGTATCCTTCCCAAGAGATTTTACTTATTTGTCTGAGTTTTCCTAAATCTAGAGTCTGGAATGGCGGACGATAGTATCCTTCCTAAGCGATTGGCAACAAGGGGAGAGTCTCCCTGCTAAGCGTACCAGCTCTATTGTAATGGTGATGGGGTGATTGGGGAGCGAGTCGCTCGAGCACCGCTGCTGGTGCGGCATGCGGAGGTGAATGCTCCTGTCAGCGACACATATGGAGCAGGTTGCGGAAGATAGTATCCTTCCCAAAAAAGTGCCTTCTTCTGGAGTTGGGATGCCTTTGGGTCTCATTTGTCTGGGAACACTAAATCTAGAGTTTGGAATGGCGGAGGATAGTATCCTTCCTAAGCGATTGGCAACAAGGGGAGAGTCTCCCTGCTCAGCATGACAGATCTATTGGTACTGGGATGGGGTGATTGAGGAGCGAGTCGCTCGAGCACCGCTGCTGGTGCGGCAGTCGGAGGTGCATGCTAATGTTGCAGGGGATGTTTCCGCTAGGGCTTGTGCGGACAGGGGCCTCGGCGGCACTTACGAAGCAGGTGGTGGGGGATAGTATCCTTCCTAAGCGAATTGCTTTATTCTGGTGCTGGGATGCCTTTGGGGGTCTCATTTATCGGAGAAAACTGAATCCAGGATCTGGGATGGTGAGTTTGTGGATGTGTTCGGGCTCCTGCATTGTGTTGGGCAGGCAACGGCAGGGTTTACGGAAGAAGATTTCGACTTGGCTCGGCGGCCGCGAGTTCCGAAGTCTATTGACAATTGGACCGAGGGAGGGGTACAGGGGGCAGAGGACAGCCTTCGCATTTTTGTTTCCTACGGCTCCTACTCCTATTAAGGTTGAGGTTCTTGCCTTGTGGTTGAAGGAATACCCCGATTTGGAGGCCTTTTTCTTAGCAGTCCTTTCCCGGATCTGATAATTTTCCCCTCCGGGTGTTGTCACCAAAAAGGCGGCTGGGGAGTTCTGGCTCCTACGCCATTTGTCCTGGCCGGCGGGTTTCCTCTATCAATGATTTCATCGACCAGGCAGTTTCTAGCGTGTCCTATGCTTCGGTGGCTGACGCCCTGAGGCTGGTTTGCACTGTGGGCCCTGGTGCGCTGCTGACGGACAGTGACATTCGATTGGTTTTCGCATTCTGCCCATTCATCCGTGGGATTTTTTTTTGGTCTCTTGGGTATGCACTTTGGGGACATTTTCTATGTTGACAGGGTTTTGCCGATGGGCTGTTCGGTGTCCTGTGCCCTCTTCGGGACTTTCCGTATTTTTTCTGCAATAGCACTTTCACTTTCATCAGTGGCCATGTTATGGTATGTCATTGTTTGGATGCTTTCTTTTTCATTGATGCACGGTCTGGGCGGTGTCGGTTGGCCCTTACGATTTTTTCAGGCTATGACAATGGAGCTGGGTGCCCCTTTCGGGCCCGATAAGACAACGTGCACATGTACCATGTTGACCTTTTTGGGAATTGCAATCGATACCACGGTTATGGTTGCGAGGCTGCCTGCGGGCAGGGTGCGCGAAATCTCTGCTTTCATCGGGTTGGTGTTGGGCGAACGCAAGTTGGAGCTCCGTGCGCCTTACCGCACCTGTCCGTGCAGCTTTTGGTATCTGGTTGCAAATTTTTGCAGGCTTTCAACGGCGTGTCCTTGTTTTTTGCGGACAAGGACATTATCTGACAGGTGTCGCTCTTCACGGACGATTCTGGAGCCCACGGCTTCGGCATCTTTTGGAACGGGCGTTGGTGCGAGGCTGGCTGGCCTGTTCATTGGCGGGGGCATGGGCGCCGCATGGCTTTTTAGGACTGTTCCTTTTGCTGGCGGCTCTGTACAGCTGGGGGGAAGAGTTCCGGACCAGATCTGTGTTGTTCCACGTGGACAATATGGCGATGGTTGACCTTGCTAAAAGGCAGAGTGCAAAGGTTTTTTGCGTGTGTTGACACTGTCGAGTGCTTTCATGTTGTGGTGTTCGCAGCTGGATATTGTATTCACTACTCGATATGTACCAGGGGTCATTCATTGCATTGCTGATGCTTTATCTCGATTTAAGTGGTTGGAATTCCGACGTTTGGCCCCTGGGGCAGATCTAGAACCGTTAACGATCCCGCAGTACGTATGGGCCTTGGGGGATTGAGAGTCTTACAGTTGTTTGAGCATTCAGGGCTGACACCACCCGTCGGAGCTATTTCCAGGATTGGGGGGAATCTTTGCAGTTCGGAGAGAACAATTTTTCGGTCAGGCATCGGTGGGTTTTTTGTCTGCGGAGCATTTTTGTTGCATTTTGTTTTGCATTGGTGGACGAAGGCCTCTCCCTCGCGACAATTTTGAGTACGCTGGCAGGGATCTCTTTCTTATGGGCAGCGTCGGTGGGGGAGGGATCCTGCTGGGGGGGGGGTGCTGGTCATGCAGGTTTTGAACGGTTTGGGTAGTTTGCAGGCCGGTGCCCGGAGGCTGCGGCAGCCGGTGAATTTTGATTTGCTTCAACTGATGTTAGCCCAGTTGGCTGTCTGCTGTTCTAATGCTTTTGAGTGTCGGAAGTTTTGTTTGGGTTTTGTGTGGTTATTTTTGGGGGCATCCCGTGCTTGAGTTGTTGGGTTTGTGCAACAGGGCGGGTATGAATAACAGGTGAAGTGGTGCTGGCACAAGACAGGGTTCGCCTCTGGTTGCGAATGCCTAAAATAGTTCAGTTGGGAGGGGTACGTGGGTTTTTTCTTTGGGCGGAGCGGTTGTCATTTCTTGTTGTCCCGTGGGGGAATGGGAGGCTTTCTGGGCGTCCCCTCAATTTTTCCACTGGGGGTAATTTTCTGTCCCGCTGATGGCAGTCTGATTGTTGTTTTCGCAGTTGTTGGCTGTTCTGAGAACGGTGCTATTAGGTCTGGGGCGGGGTCCTTTTCAATTTGGTGCTCATTCCTTTCGGTTTGGGGCGGCGAAGGAGGATGACAGGTTGGGGTGGGACTGGTTCCAGATTTGCTGAATTGGGAGTTGCAGGTCGAGATCTTGTGCGAAGTATGTAAGAAAATGACTCGCCTGTGTTTTCCTAACATTTGTTTTTCTCCTAGGTCTTATAAAAAAAAAAAAAAAAAAGAGCCTGGGTGTGCACCATGGTGATCTGGACGGCGTTTGTGACACGCTTCCAATGGACTGGGGCGAGGGATTCTGCAGCCATGGAAATGGCGCGGGCAAACTATTGAATTGTTCGATAAAATTGTTTTGTACAGACTTATGCATTTATTAGTTGGCTCACCCTCATTTGCAACTTTCTGTGAATCATTTCTTTTGCGGGGTTGGAATCCACCCGTCGTAATTGGGTCTTTCTTTTATATTTTGGAATTGCGTGATTTCATGGCTACAGTACTGGACGTGCACTTGTGGTGTTCCCCGAACTCCCCCCCCCCTTTTTTTGTCCTTTCCTTTAGGTGGGGCAGGAAAACTCTAAAGGTTTTCCTGGGTGGCGGTTTCTAGTGGGGGGTGGGCAGCCTGGAGCGGGTTGGTCCATCCTCAAAGGGCAGTTAAAGGAAATGAGGGGGTATTCTTCAAGAGTTAGTTGTTTCTGGTTTGGGTTAGGTTAACTTGGTGGGGGGGGGTTACTCCTAGGTAGGGATGCTTAGTCGAGCTGGAAGATTTGGATTTTATTAATTATTAAATAATGTGTTGGAAAGATGTTTGATGTACACACCTGTCTTAAATAAAGTGGCCTTTCTTGCTCTCAAAGAGGTGTGGACAGTGTTTTCTTGCGCGAGGAGGGACCCAGGGAGAGCTGTGCGCGAGCCGGTCTCTCCCTGGGTTTGTTCGCGCGAGGACGACTGGGCGCAGGACAGGTGGTGGTCTTCCTGATTAGGAGAGAACTTATAAAAGAGGCTAGGGCAGGCGGGAAAGGAACGCGCTAGTGGGAGGTTGGAGAGGAAGGTTCTTTTGCCCCACCCACCCGTCCCCCTTTTTTCTCTAGGTTTTTCCCCATTTTGCAGTATTTTTCGATACTGCTATGGCCTTCTGGCCTTGCCACTTTAGGACAGGTGTCTTGTTCTTTTGTAGGCGGTTTCTAGTGGGGGGTGGGCAGCCTGGAGCGGGTTGGTCCATCCTCAAAGGGCAGTTAAAGGAAATGAGGGGGTATTCTTCAAGAGTTAGTTGTTTCTGGTTTGGGTTAGGTTAACTTGGTGGGGGGGGTTACTCCTAGGTAGGGATGCTTAGTCGAGCTGGAAGATTTGGATTTTATTAATTATTAAATAATGTGTTGGAAAGATGTTTGATGTACACACCTGTCTTAAATAAAGTGGCCTTTCTTGCTCTCAAAGAGGTGTGGACAGTGTTTTCTTGCGCGAAGCAGACTTAACAGACCGCAGGAAGGTTCTTTATTTTTCATCGTAAAAAATAACTCTGGTATACCTTTAACGATCTTTGCTGGCTCCAGCTCAGCATTCTCCTTCGCTCGAGATACAGCCTTCCCTGCTCTGTCCAGCTCCTTGGCTCGTGACTCCCCACGGGCTGTATTCTTTGTAGCACTTAGGGCTGGGGCTGAAGCGGAGCCTATCGAACTTGCTGCCGTCGTTGTTGCCGCAGCTTCTGATTCTCCCTGTGCCTCTGAGCCAGCGGCCCCCTGCCCGCGCCCTCTCCGACCTTTAGGAGCCATTACAATTCAGCTCACAGTCTTTCCGAATACCGAAACGGCAGAGACTGCGAAAACGCCAGTAGGAGCGCGGGTGCACCAGGTGAGCCTCCTTGTATGGACCGCCCACAGCCTCCGCTGCAGACTCCGCGCTCGAGCTCAAGTTAGAACTACAACGAAAGGTGAGCACATTTACACTCCAAGGACAGCTTTCCTCTTCAGCTAAAACATAAGCCGCATATGTCCTTTAAGCGTTTCCGCAATCCAGCGAGCCTTCAGACGCCTGCACCTTTCTCGGCAGCGCGATGTCCGTGGGGTCCGGCAGGAGCAACTTTGCTCACGCGTCCTGCTTGGACGCCATCTTGCCTCCCTCTAAAAGCCTTCCTTCAGTTTTTTAAATGATTAAATAGCCCGACAAAGTTAGAATGCTTTTGTATAGACTGTATTTAGGGCTGAAAGAAACAGTCCCCCTTTGTTTATGGAAAGATGTAGCACCTTAATAAAATAGGAAAGTGTGAAATATTTTCAGAAATACTTAAGAGTAATAGTACTGGAATGTTCATGCAAACCAAAGTTATACTGGTATTCCAGTTGACCAGTAATGGTTTCTGGACCAGCGAGGACATCTGATTTTTAAAACAAGTCTTTAGCACATTTCTAGAAGAATAATTGTGTTTCTCAGTAGATAGGAACACTCAATTTCTCATATGTTTTAATGTACATCTTCAAAATTACTTTTTTTTACAGGGTTTACACAACCGTTTCCCATTATGATTTTGGTATGACATCCTATCTGAACTCCGTGTGGTTTATTCTGCCAACCTGCTACATTGAACAGTGCCTCTCTGTGTGCAGACACATACAGAATTAGAAATGTATGAAGAGACCGTATGTTCTTGCTGCAAATGCATCCCAATTAGTTCATTACAAAGCCATTAGTGATATTATGGCTGATCTTCATACCAGACAGAGTACCTGCACCATGCACTCCATTAGATGACCCTGAAAAATATCCCAGCAAGAGGAGCGGAGAGTATGCCTTCAGGACCTATTTGGTTTTAGCTTAACTTGTTTCTGCTGCAGTTCCTGATCCAACACATCCTTTTTAACTATCTAATGTAGGAGGCGATTACATGTATTGAGTAAAAAAGCATTGTACTGTTTGCTGGGGGGTGTTTCTACTTAAAGGTTGGTGACTGTTTCTATTCAGTGCAGCACCAGCACTTCTTGGAACTAGGCATGGGCGGAAAATCCGTTCCGCTCGCGGATTTTGCGGATTTTCGGGAAATCCGCAATCCGCGAGATTCGCGAATCTCCCGCAAAATCCGCAAATCCGCGAGCAGCGGATTTTGCTCGCACTGCTCGCACTGTTCGCGTGAGTTCGCGTGAGTTCGCGCCCCGCGAATAAGTGCAAAATTGCAGAAATACGATTTTAGCAAAACTGAAAGTAACTACTTACCAGGTTCAAAAGTTCAGGCTCATCATTAGTAGCCATTTCCTGTAGTGCTTCCTGAGGGGCCCCTCCAGAGTTCAGTTGCCAGTTGAAACTATTATGTGACCCTGCTCTGAACCTCAGAATAGTTACACATATGCCACAAAGGTCCTGAATTACAGCTAAGGGAGACAAGCAGGAGCCAGGCTGGAAGTTAAAATCCATTAATCAGCCCCTAATTCATTATTGTCAGTTGGGGCAGGGCAGGTGTTGTAACTAATTTTGCAACAATGAAAGCACTTAGCAAGTGCAAAAGATCACTAATCAGGGCGCACTAAGGAAGCAGGAGCCAGCTAAAAAAATATTCTGTGACACATTAATCAGCCCCAAATTAATTCAGGTCACTTGAGGCAGGGAAGGTGTGCTTTGCTTTGCCGAAAATAATGTACACTGGACAACCAGAGGGTGTGGTGATGAAACAGAGGGTGGCATGGGTGGGCCAGAGGGTGGCATGAGTAGTCAGAGAGTGGCAGTGGTGACAGAGAGTGGCAGTGATGAAGAAGAGTGTCCCAAACAGGCTGGACACGTAGAAACAACAAGTTCGCGAAACTTGCGACCCGACAGGTAAGTTCGCAATTTGCGAAAGTGTACAAAACCCTCGCGAACTGGCAGAAACACGGGCGAACACAACAAAAAAAAAAATCCGCAAATTCGCGGGAATTCGCGGATTTTGCGGATTGCGAATCCGCAAATCCGCAAAAATTCGCGAACGCGAGATCCGCAAAATTCGCTCATGCTTACTTGGAACTCTCTGCCTGCTTTGGTGGCAATAAAGAAACATTTAGTTATTGGTGATTGGGCTTTTCCAGTCTTCGTTTTTCAGTCAAACCCTGTCAATTGGACCATATTTTATCTCCAGCTTAGCATCATGTTTCAGTGAAATGTTTGGGCCTGCTCAATGCGGTGTGGAGGAGGTTTCATAATTTGTCATTATGCTATTCAGAAGAAGTGAGAGGAAGTTCATGTATCCCTATAAGGATACGCCTTCCCATGTCATCCTAACGATACTGAAGTGAACTCAGTTCCAACCACATACCTCAAGGTAAAACAAAAGGGAAGGAATAGAGCTGGAAATATCCTGTCATGGGTTCGTCCTCTCAGAAGGAAGAGTTGTTGCTGCAAGGCTTATACACAGTTTCAAAGGGCAGGCTAATGCCCTTAATGTGAAGAAGAGATTATGAGGACAGTAGGTATATAGCTTACCCATTAGCACTAGTAAATAAAAGACAATATGTCAATATGTCTTACCGGAGATTCATGCAAAGAAAATATTTTCAAGCCAACCAGAAATGAGCCTGCAGGAACCTAGTAATTGAGCAACTGTAATGCACATAGGGTTGAAACTTAACAGTTTAAGCAATAGGCCTGAAAAGATGCTTCTGGTCTAGAACGAGGGAGCAAAAAACAAGACCAAAATAAAAAGGGGTAGAGGCACACAAAAGTCCATGGCTTAATGACCAGAAGAGAAACATTTGACAATATTTTACTGAGGCCTGCACATGTACTGACATGATCTACCTTACTCTTCGATTATACATGTCGTATGGAAAGAAAAAGTGCATGCTGTAAGACAATGTAATGCATCTTTCATTTGACTCCTGACCTAAAGAATGTACCAACCTTGCTGCATGAGGATGATGAACCAAGGCAGGTATTGATGGACCTTTTAGAATAAATTAAAAAGAATGACGACATGGGGCATGTGACACAAGACATCACCCAATAATGCTGATTCCTCATCTATCGCTCTTAGTGCTTTTCCACACCATCATGGACATGTTTGCATGGTAGAGTCTTTTGCAGATGTGAGTGCCACCAGCAATGTTATCCAATAGGCCAAGCAAAGTCTTTGGGTCTATATCTGATGCTCAAGTCTAAACCTGAAAATTATGAGTACCACCATCAGTTTATCTTTGACAAGTGGATCCATAGGCTATGAAATAACAGAAGTGATAATGATAATATGAGGCACATCTTGTAGAAAACATGCAGTTTGATTTTACCCACTTGGCGCTTAATTTACAAGGTCACTGGGCTGCTGTAACGTCACTTTTAGTGACAGTCCAGCAGCGCACACTGAGGGGCCATATCTACAAGGCCACGTAAAGCCACACTGCGTGGCTTTTCATGGCCTTCTAGATTTGGACTGAGGCAACGCAGCGCAATTCACTGTGTTGCCTCTTTCTGCGACAAGGAGGCATGCCATGGGCATTAAGTTGGGTATTCCCACGTAACACCCGTGGCATTTGACACATCACCAGATTTATGAGATTTTGTAAACCTGGGAATGCATCAAAAGCCTACGCCTACCAATACGATGAAGATATTTAAGGACTGATTTTTTAAAATATAATATCGCAACAGATGAACAGGCACGTAATTGTCTATTGTCCCCCCCCATCCGAACAGATGTGTTTTTAAAAATTTCAGTTTTTCAAAGAGTTTTTAAATATTTATAGGATTGGAATATTTTTAAGTGACTCGAGAGCTCAGATTATCTCGATGATAAATCATCTATACTGTGCTAGGGAAGGGTGGGAAATATTTGTTTTAAGAAATTGCACAGAACACTTGCACTTTTTGTATGACATGTAAATGGTCTTTTTAATACTTTTGGGTTAGAATATAGCTGCTAGGGGAGTTCTGGTAAAGACCCCTCCAAAGATTGCACAGAGCACTTGCACTTTTGTATGATAAGGTAGTGCCTTCCATTTTCTCTAAATCCAGATTTCAACTGGTAATAATTCTTCTGTGTACCTTTGTTTGACTCAAGAACTTATAATATCTCAATGTTAAATCATCTATACTGCTGCTAGGGGAGGGTGGGAAGCATTTGCCTCAAAAAAATTGCATAGAGCACTTGCACTTTTTGTAGGGGAGCTCTTGGTAAATTTTTCCCTTTTCCCTAAATCCCGATCTTAACTGTTATTAACTCTCCTGTGTACCTTTTTACTAAAATTAGGTTTCCCAGACAGCCCATAGTGTGTTTTACCTGAAAGAAGTCTTTTTGCATTGTTATGATGTTGCCCAGTGTATAGCTTAGTCTACTGAAGGAAAAAGTGTTCTCTTTTAATTGTTGGTATCTTAGTACAAAATTGTACCTGTATTTTTATTTCGCATTCTTGTATGTAATGAATGATGCTTTATTTATGTATTTTATGTGGAATTCTTCGGAATTCTAAATCATAATAAATAGTAATTGAATTGATTGATTGCCTACGCCTCCCATTATTTTTACTGTTTTTTCTATGTGTGCTGCATTCTGCAGCACACATAGAAAAAGGAAATTGTCTCCATTGGTTGTTTTTGTACAGGAAGGTGTGCCTTCTTGTACAAAAAATCACCCCTAAAATGCAGACACCCATGCACCATGGTGCAAGGTTGGCTGCGTTGGCACATGGCAGCCATTTGTGCACCAGCGCGGGTAAAAAGGACAGGAAAGTGCCATATCTAATAGACACAGCGCATTCCTGCCCTTTTCTATTGACCGCGGGCAGCACAGGAGGAAGGCTTGCCCTGCTGCCCTAAGCCAAAAGATTGTAGATGAGGCCCTTGGTTTTTATAATGCACGGTTGCTACTTAGACAGAGCATGCTCAGCTATTTCTGATCAATGAATCATTCTTGAGTTTAGGTTATCAATTTAAAATATGTTTTTCAGGACTGCCAGCATTTTTTTCCCAAATCATCTTATCAGTTTCTCAAAATACACATTACCTTTCAAAGGCAAGATTTTCATGTTGGAGAAACAAGATTGTTTCCCCTACACAAAGACTTTACATTTTCTCAGTGACATTGGTATGCCCAGAAGTGGGTCCCATGCAAAATGAGTCACTGAAATCAAGCTATCCTTAACTAGGGAAAAATCGGTCCCAGGTTGCTTGTGTTCTGGTTAAAGGAGGACTTGTCCTGGCAGTTCGGGCTGGACTGTTCCCATTGGAGCAGGGTCAAGACTGATTTGCATATGGCTAGGTCCAAACTGAAGTGGCATAGTGTGTAAAATTTCAATGGTCTGCCGTGTAGCCCGAGTAATTACCACTGGCTGAGATTAGTTCAAGCAATTCATCATCACGTTTTTGTATACTTTAGTGTATTGCCCTATGTGGGACAGGTATGCCCGGATGTGGGTCCTGTGTGCACTGTGCCACTGGAAAAAAGCTATATCTGGTGCCAAACCGGTCCTGGGTTACGGGTGTTCTGATGCCTTTGAGGAACACTGAAGGAATGGTGACACCTGTTATTAAGATTGCAGCACTCTGGTACTATACTGACCACTGTAATCTCTAATTCCTGAAATTTGTAAAAGCGCTTACTGCATGTTAGCTTTTGAGGCATCTGTTCTTCTTAGAATACTAGTTATCCATCATGTTCTGCCTCAGAACTGCAAACCTCAAGGCTAACATACTCTCTTGCATACAGGGCCATGATGTCTTACCTGCCGATGCACAAATTATGACTACGCCCCACAGAAAGGACCTGGGCACCTGCAAGACATGGATGTGTTCTTGGAAAGGGTGAAAGAGGTGATACTGTTAGAGTCAGTCCAACTTAAAGTGGGGCCTCCTGTGGGGTATGGGATTTGGGGTAATGCTGCTTGCACAGTGGGACAGGCTTTGGTGCTTGGCACTGTCTATAGAGTAACAGCCCAAAGGTGTTGTATCAACTAGTTCATCAGAGACACCATTTTGCATGGGACCTTAACACTAGCATCCACAAACTTCAAAAGGAGACAGCCCCACAGTTGGCTACACAAGATCAGATTGGCCTTGACATTTTGTAACAGTGCCAGTTTTATGCACACTGTGTCAAGTAGGTCAGCCTGTCGGTGGTCTTCCCCCAAACATTTTGCCTGCTTGCCTCCAATTTTTGCTGAATTCGTTTTTGTTGGCCTTAGAACTCTGTGCACTTTACCACTGCTAACCAGTGTTAAAGTGCTTGACACACTTCCTTAAACATGGTTTGATTGGCTTAAACCTATTTAGCATAGTTAATGTACTTATAAGTCCTTTGTAGAGGAGTATGTCATGTACCCGGGCCTGTAAATTAAATTCTACTAGTGGACCTGCAGCACCTATTGTGTCACCCATCTAAGTAGCTCTCTAAAACTTGTCCCAGGCCTGCCATTGCAGCCTGAAGGCAATGTCATACTGCCATGTCGACTTGGCATTTAAAAACCCTTGCAAAGCCTTAAACTCTCCTTATATTACATATAAGACACCCCTAAGGTAGGTCCTAGGTAGCCCATAGGGCAGAGTGCTATTTAAGTAAAAAGTAGGACATGTACGGCATCGACGCATCACTTCTGCTGCATCCTGCATCCTACTCGTCGACAGGATCTTCGAAGTCAGCGCATCCCGGACTAAGGCATTTTTGCTTAGCAGTCCAAGCCTGGCCCCTATAGATTACCTGTGCTCCAGTCCCGTGGGCCTGAACTTTTTACTTTCTTTGTCTCATTCCAACGTGTCCAGGTGTCCCCTGTGATGCTTAAAGCTTTTTTTGGCACTATTTGCACTTATTTCTATACAATTCTATATATCCAGTTTTACTCATTGGATTGTTTTCATTTTGGTGTCACAGAAATTATTAAAATATAACCTGTTTTTGTAAGTCGGTTTGAGATGTTTCTTGTGTTATGTTTTCACTTCACTTTATTGCTGTTTGTGTGCTGCACACATAATTTAAATGTTGCCTCTAATTTAAGCCTGACTGCTTCTGTTCCAAGCTACTCAAGGTTAAGCACATGTTCCTTTAGTGACTTTTTGTGGTTCACCCTGCAAGGTATTGTGGATGTTGCTTGACCAAGGCTCACATTCCAGTCAACCAACAACCCCATTTTCTCACAGTAGGCCAATTTAACTACAGGAAACATTTTCATTTTCAGGGAAGGGCACATGTAGCTGGGAGCCTTTATTTCTATATTGGACTTCTCAGAAACCTCAGATGCCTTAAATGGAACAAGTACATGTGCAATAGAAGCAATTCTGTCCTCACAGTTAACTGTTTGACTCTTATACCCCTTTCTGTATTCCCATTTTAAGCGTTGCTGTCCTTTTTATGCTCTTACACCTGCATCTGGAAATCTGTTAAGACTACCGTCCATTTGATGAATCTGAACAAACAAGGGGCACAGCTTTCTCATAGTTGTTAAAGCGTGTTTTAAAATATGCAGAATTTGCAAATATTGCGTAAAAATTGTTTTTGAATAATTAGAGTTTTAATGTTGCATATAGTTGTAAGAGATTAACTAATGAGGTTGCACCTGAAACAAGCTACCTAGGTCACTTAGAAGTTAATAATGCTTTGATTAGTAATGCCACATTTTCATGTAAAACCATTATTTTTAAAATAGGTCAGTTTCTAGTGTTCGGATCAACTTCTCCTGCTCATTCCTGCCTCCCAGCCAGAGTCCCTCTGCAAAGTGATTACTCTCCTTGTGTCTGTGGAGGATAAATATATTAGCAATGTACAACATTTGTTATAAAAACGTGTATTGAGATTGAAGCATTCATGATGTACCCAAAGTATAATTTTCAAGGACCTCTGCTAGAAGTTCGACTGGAGACGTGTTGGTGCTAAATCAATGAGCCATTGTTTAACCCTTTCCATGCGGCCGTGATTCCCCTGGTGTGCTGTAAACAACACGAACAGGGGCGGGCCGTGACGAACCCCAGCCGTCATCAGCACACGAGCACCGTAGTGCATGACGGCTGGGGTTCGTCATCAGCATGGAAGGGGTTAAGGAATGTTTTATTTCTATAATACATCTCTGCAGTTGCTGAGGCAGCAAGTGGAAGGTTTCTCTTCCCTTAAGAAATGCGTTGCTGCTAAATAACTGCATTGGTTTTATTTATTACGTTGTTGTCTCTGATTTGAACCTAACCATGATCATTCCTTCCTGAATTTGCTAATTAATAGCTTGTTTGATTTGTCTATAAAACCTTTGGGATTCTGTTTCTCATGGGATTTCTTTTACCATCATGCGTAAAGGTAACTTGTCATGCTGTCAGTGCCCTTAATGAGTTCACACTTAGGGGGTCATTAGGATGTAGCGGATCGCCACCGCCCGCATGGCGGTGGCGTCCGCCCTACATCCTTCCCTGCCCGCCACCAATTTACTCCCTGCCACATTAGTATGGCGGGGGTACCGCGGCGCACGGGAAGACCGTCCGCCGCTTTTCCGCCCGGTCGACAAGTCAACCGGGCACAAAAGGGTTTAATATGGTGGGGGTGTCTGCTAGACACCGCCAGCCATATTAGTATGGGGGCGGAAACATGCATGGAAAGGCATGCAGAATTCTCTTACGAGGGCCCGTTGCTGGCTCCCAGGCAATCTGGGGGGTGGGGGGTGCACATGGTGGGTACCTATGGCACCCCCCTGCATTGTCATGGACATGGTGGCAGGCACCTTGCGGTGCCTGTCACCTTGTGCATTGTGGTGGGCGGTGCTGTGAGCACCGCCTGCCACAATGCTGGGAATGGAGGATGCCACCACCACGGTGGCGGTGGCATCCTAATCGTCGGGGCGGGACCGCCGCACCACAGGCGGTCGGTCCCAGCACCGCAGACGGAAGTTCACCCGCCATACTAATGACCCACTTAGAATTTTTGTTTAGATTATGCTTAACTAGGAATTATATAGTTTTATGATTTCTTTTTTATTTGTACTAATAGGACTTTCATGGCAAGCTATGCATTTTTTCTCTGTACTACATTTTTTGATTATTCTGTAATAAACACCCTTTCGCTCTATTTTGCATCTAGAAATTCTTTATGCATCTACTATTTTCTTTTGTTTAACTCTGCTAAATTATGTTTTCCTAATGAGGAGTGTAGTCTCTACCCGCTTGATCAACTGGAGGCTCTGGAGCCAAATTATTTAGGTGCATATTTTGGGATGATCAAATATTGAGGTTCAGGTGATTTCTGGGTTTCAGTTGCCATACGATTAACAGCCAAATATTAGAACATTCTTCCAAATCATGTCACTAACCATCTTGTTTTTTTCTGTAAGGGGCTCAGGGCAATTCTATTCTCCTACATGGCAATATCTATGTATGGAATCCTAGCACTGTGATACCTTGATAACCTGTCATGCTCTTATAAATTAGGTTTAGTCAATCAATGTGGAAACCTCCACTTCCAGAGAATGTTTCTCCAAAGCTGTATAGTTGAGGGTACCTTTGTAAGTAGACAAAGCAGTTATTTTGCCAAAATATTGAGGAAGAAATAGTGTTGTACATTAATAATATTGGAATTATATTGTAATTACAAAGTATGTTGTTTTAAAGTTTTTTCACATCGTTATAAAAATATTGTTCCATATAAATGTATGTAATATCACTATTTTATATAGTTTGATTCTTTTTTGTGTAGGTTGATAACATGTTTTATGAGCAGAATGTAACGGTTATAGTGGGAAAGGGTGGGTCATATTTTTAAAGTTATTTTAAATTCTTTTTTTAGAAAGTGTTATTATATGCGTATTATGTGTAATTGAAAACTGTGTTTAAAAAAACAAATTTAAAATCATTATCTTATTTTTTTATTGTTTCTATTCATGTTTAAGTTTTTTATTTATATTTTTTAATAGTTTGAGTTTTTTTCTGTAGCATGTAATGCTTGTGCCAAGCGCGGAAAATCGAGACGCCCCGCCTCCGGCCTCTTGTGGTTGGGCAGCCGGGTAGTCCAATGGGCAGCCGGCCGCCTTTCACTTCCGGGTCGTCTGATGACGCACTTCCGGAGTGGTAGGGGGCGGAGACCTTTGGCCTATTTAGGGTCCAAGCCCCGGGGCCTCGGTCTCTGTCCCTGCTACCACTCCAGTCACCCAGACCTCACGTCGGCACTGAAACCGCCCTCCCCTCCGCAGAACTCCGGCCTTCGTGAACTCCTTCGTGAACTCCTTGGTTTGAGGCTGGGAAGAGCGAGGTCGCGGAGTCGAGAGGTGTCCATCATGTCGCAAGGTGAGGTGGGGGGTGCGCTTCGGGGACCCGTGGGCAGCCATGATGGGCGGTAGGGGCAAGGGTCGTGGGTTAATGGTTTGACCTGGTTGCCCTGTTTTTAAGCGGGTGCGGCTGCCGACGGGATTCCTCTGGGCGTGCTACTCACCTCCCCATAGAAACGGGTCAGGTAAAAAAGGGGGACTGGCTCAGGGGGGATATCAGGGGCTCAGGAGGCATCGCGGGCGGCTCAACGCCGAGGATCGCTAGATTGTATTCAAGCACAGTAATCCTGTGTCCTGGGGTCAAGCCTTTGCTCAGCCTCCCCAACGTTGTGTTTTCCTGGGCATTCGAAACACACAAGTGGTGTGAAACTGTGCCCCACCCCTGGGCCTTCACAGCAAGTGCTTTGTGCGCCTTGAGCCCAAAAGGGTGTTCAGAGCCATGTTTCCATTCCAACAGTCCTGTGTTTATTTGCGGTACTTTTGTTGATTAAAATGAGTTAAAAGATTGCGTGCATTAACTTTCAGGGTCACGCAGATTTTATTGTTACCAGTATGTGTGTAGCGTGCATTTTGCCTTGCGCATGGGCCTCATGGCGCTTTTTGACGGTTTCGTGAATTTCTCCATTGTTCTGGGGTTACCATCACAGAGCAGTCTGCTTTAGTTTGTGGTGATGTGTTACAGGGATTGTGTGCTGGGCATGTTCAGGGGGCTACGTTTTGTTCATTGAGCCGGCACCTGCCATTTTTGTGAAAGCAAAACCAGAGAATGTTGCTAATTGTTTACACATTACCTGGAAGGTAGATGCGTATGAGAGCCTCATTACCCGTGTTATTTTACAACCTCCAGAAATTACAAGTTCCACGGAAACTCTGGGGTTAAGCACCAGAAAGAAACGAGGCACCATGACCAGAATGACTGGTTCCCCCGGTCATTTCTCATATGCAAGGAACCCTCGGGGTCTCACTTGTGATTGGCTGATAATTCCACCCCTGACGTCACCAGTACCCTCAGTATGGGCACCCTCGAGGAGGCGGTGTTACTGGTTGTTCTTTCGTGTCATTCATAAATAGGCCTCGTGCTGCATGCCTGGGATATGTGCAAAGCGTTCTGTCTAAGTTTGTACGTTTGTGTTCTGGGTGCTTGGAAGCCACATGACAGCTCGCTGTGTGGCGTACATGGGCTGAGATTGATGTATGGAAGGTGCGCCTAATGTGTTCCACTGCGCCTTTGCCATTTGTGCGGTCCCCCGAAAGGTTTTTAAGTCGTAGTGTTTCGTTTTACCACTTGGTACGTATTCTACATAGTGCGGCCTATTACGAGTTGTTGTAGGGAACGCAGAAGGAAGAAAAGCTGAGTGACCCCTTAGATTATAATCAATGGTACTCTTAACTATTAAACCCGGCTGTCGCCCACCTAATACTGCGTAGCACCATCGCTCAGTAACATCTATGTTGATCACAGGATACGAATTTCATTGAGAAATAGTCTGGAAAGATTGTATATTGTGTATTGAATATTTTTTAATAGTTTGAGTTTTTTTCTGTAGCATGTAATGCTTGTAGGGGAACAGGGTGGGGAGTTTTTTTTTAAAGAATTGTAAATATATTGCTTATTTATTCATAATCTATTTTAAATTAAGTTTAATTTTTATGTGATTAGTAAAATAAAATTTAATATCGTCTAAAGTTGTTTAGTTATGTGTAGATGTAAATATTAATATATTTCAAAATTTATAATTATAGTTTTTGTAATTAATTTTGATCAATGTTGTTTAACTTCCTTTTCAAAAAAGGAACATTAATTTGTAATAGTATTTTTTATTGTACACTTTCGTTCATTTATTAATTTTTCTTTCATCTGTTTGAATAATGTAGACTCGTTTTGTATACTATGCAAAATGTTAACAATACAATTTAGAATAGATGTTTTCATTTTATTTGCACTTCATCGTGTACTTTTAAAATTGTTGCATTATCAATTAAATTACACTTAGTAGTATTATAATATGTATTTTAATTATATAACAGAATATTTGTACAAATGTTATATTTAATTATTTGTAAAATATTTTTCTTTAGTAAATGCTATTCTTTTGCAATTTTTTTATTTAAACTTTCTTGATCTTTAGGACAGCATAATTTAATAAATAGGATTTGTACAATTTTTTTATTGTTTACATTCCATTTTTAATTGTTTATTTATGTTGTTTTGTTTTTATGGTTATTACTTCTTTCATTGTTATTGTACTCTTTTTTGGCTGTGTTATTATAGTGGTTTAGAAATATTAAGTATATATTTTTAAATGCCAAATACTTTTTTCAACGTTATATGAATTAAAGTGGAAATACTTCATCTACACCTTCAATGTCCAACACTTTCCCCATTGTGATTCAGGTCTGAGTGGAAATAGCAAATACGTATCCCTCAAAATGACTGTAGTGTGAATAGATCACTTACACCCTCAAAGTCCAACCCTTTCCCCAGTGTGGCTTAGACTGAGGTGCTAATAGATCATGTGCATCCTCCAAGTACAGCAATTTCCCTAATGTGGCTTAGGTTTGAGTGGAAATATCAAATCGATACCCCTCATAATGCAGCACTTTCCCCAATGTTGCTTAGACTGGAGTGGGAATAGCTCTGTTTATTATTTCGAATCCAATCATAGTCACATTGTGGAAAATGTTGGACTTTGAGGGTGCCAAAAAGTCCAACACTTTTCCCAATGTGGCTGGAGTGGGGATAGTAATCCGTTACCCCTCAAAGTTCAACACTTTCATCATTGGGGCTCAGATTGACATGGGAATATAACATTTGCAACCCTCAAAGTCCAACAATTTTCCCATTGTGGGTAAGATTGGAGTGGGAATAATAAATATACACCAATTAAAGTTCAATACTTTCCCCAATAGATCTTAGATTGGTATGGAAATAGTAAACCTACACCCCTCAAAGTCCAACATCTTCCCCACTGTGGCTTAGTCTAAAGTGATAAATGTTCATCTACATCCTAATAGTCCAATGGATTTCCCACTGTCATTTTCACAGGAGTTGCAATAGTAAAGAAACACACCACAAAGTCCACGTTCTCCCTAACATAGCTTAGATTAGAGTGGAGTTGGAATAGTAACTCTACACCTCTCACAGTCCAATGATTTCCCTAATGTGGCTTAGATTGGAGTGGGAATAGTTCATCCACACCCTCAAAGTGCAACACTTTCTCAATGTGACTTACATTGGAGTGGGATAGTATGTCTACATGACACAAAGCCCAACGCTTTCCACAATGCGGCTTATACTGGAGTGACAATAGTTAACCTACACACTACAAAGTCCAACACTTTCCCCAGTGAGACATAGATAGTAGTGGGAATTGTAAAAATGCACTCCTCCAAATCTAAGCCTTTCAGTAATGTGGGTTACATATATTTGAGTGTTAATAGGTAATCTATGTATTTTAGAAATTTATTTGTATGTTTTGGTATCTAGTTGTGTGGTTAATTCACTAAAAAAACAAAGTTTAAAGAGGCGTTATCATTAGGTAAAGAAGTTAGTTAAAATACCATTTTAAACTGAAAAAGCACTGACATTCACCATTTATAGTCAGCTGAAGTAATGATGTTTTCAATGTTAGCATAGAAAATATCTGAGTGATATTATATGTGAGGTCCTAAGCAGTGCATGGCGAGTGCGCAAATTACAGTTACTTCAGTTAACTGTAACTGGTGAATTTAATTGTTTTGCGAGTTTAAAATTGTATTTTTAATTGACATTTTCACCTAAAAAAATGGTACTTTAACCTCTGTTTTTTCAATGAGTTTATACTTTTTTTTAAATTGTAAAGTAATATATTACCATACCTAACTATAACATCACTTTAACCTTTGTTTTTTTCAGTGAACATCTAGGCTTTTTTTCACTTAAAGTAAGATTTAATTTCCATTAGTGGCTATAGCAACTCTGTGGGTACCCAACCTTACAGCACACAAGGGCTTTGTCCATTTGTGGCATGGGGTTGGGCTCAGAGTATGACTTATGGATAGACCCTGCGGCAACCCCCCGATGGGTGCCCAACCCGTATGGGGTTGAGCACAGGGCCTGGACTGTGGTCCATTTGATGAATTTGAACAAACAAGGGGCACAGATTTCTCATAGTTTTTAAAGCGTGTTTTGAAATATGCAGAATGTTCAAATATTGCGTGAAAATTGTTTTTGAATAATTAGAGTTTTAATGTTGCATAGAGTTGTAATAGATTAACTAATGAGGTTGCACCTGAAACAAGCTACCTAGGTCACTTAGAAGTTAATAATGCTTTGAATAGTAATGCCACATTTTCATGTAAAACCATTATTTTTAAAATAGGTGCAGTTTCTAGTGTTCTGATCAACTTCTCCTGCTCATTCCTGCCTCCCAGCCAGAGTCCCTCAGCAAAGTGATTACTCTCCTTGTGTCTGTGGAGGATAAATATATTAGCAATGTACAACATTTGTTATAAAAACGAGTATTGAGATTGAAGCATTCATGATGTACCCAAAGTATAATTTTCAAGGACCTCTGCTAGAAGTTCGACTGGAGACGTGTTGGTGCTAATTCTATGAGCCATTGTTTAAGGAATGTTTTATTTCTATAATACATCTCCGAAGTTGCTGAGGCAGCAAGTGGAAGGTTTCTCTTCCCTTAAGAAATGTGTGGCTGCTAAATAACTGCATTGGTTTTATTTATTATGTTGTTGTCTCTGATTTGAACCTAACCATGATCATTCCTTCCTGAATTTGCTAATTAATAGCTTGTTTGATTTGTCTATAAAAACTTTGGGATTCTGTTTCTCGTGAGATTTCTTTTACCATCATCCGTAAAGGTAACTTGTCATGCTGTCAGTGCTCTTAATGAGTTCACACTTAGGGGGTCATTGGGATGTAGCGGATCGCCACTGCCCGCATGGCGGTGGCGATCCGCCCTACATCCTTCCCTGCCTGCCACCAATTTACTCCCTGCCACATTTGTATGGCGGGGGTACCGCGGCGCACGGGAAGACCGTCCACCGCTTTTCCGCCCGGTCGACAAGTCAACCGGGCACAAAAGGGTTTAATATGGTGGGGGTGTCTGCTAGACACCGCCAGCCATATTAGTATGGGGGCGGAAACATGCATGGAAAGGCATACAGAATTCTCTTACGAGGGACCGTTGCTGGCTCCCAGGGAATCTGGGGGGTGGAGGATGCACATGGTGGGTACCTATGGCACCCCCCTGCATTGTCATGGACATGGTGGCAGGCACCTTGCGGTGCCTGTCACCTTGTGCATTGTGGTGGGCGGTGCTGTGAGCACTACCTGCCACAATGCTGGGAATGGAGGATGCCACCACCACGGTGGCGAGCATCCTAATCGTCGGGGCGGGACCGCCGCACCACAGGCGGTCGGTCCCAGCACCGCGGACGAAAGTTCACCCGCCATCCTAATGACCCACTTAGAATTTTTGTTTAGATTATGCTTAACTAGGAATTATATAGTTTTATGATTTCTTATTTATTCGTACTAATAGGACTTTCATGGCAAGCTATGCATTTTTTCTCTGTACTACATTTTTGGATTATTCATTAATAAACACCTTTTCGCTCTATTTTGTATCTAGAAATCCTTTATGCATCTACTATTTTCTTTTGTTTAACTCTGCTAAATTGTGTTTTCCTAATGAGGAGTGTAGTCTCTACCCGCTTGATCAACTGGAGGCTCTGGAGCCAAATTATTTAGGTGCATATTTTGGGATGATCAAATATTGAGGTTCAGGTGATTTCTGCGTTTCAGTTGCCATACGATTAACAGCCAAATATTAGAACATTCTTCCAAATCATGTCACTAACCATCTTGTTTTTTTCTGTAAGGGGCTCAGGGCAATTCTATTTTCCTACATGGCAATATCTATATATGGAATCCTAGCACTGTGATACCTTGACAACCTGTCATGCTCTTATAAATTAGGTTTAGTCAATCAATGTGGAAACCTCCACTTCCAGAGAATGTTTCTCCAAAGCTGTATAGTTGAGGGTACCTTTGTAAGTAGACAAAGCAGTTATTTTGCCAAAATATTGAGGAAGAAATAGTGTTGTACATTAATAATATTGGAATTATATTGTAATTACAAAGTATGTTGTTTTAAATTTTTTTACATCGTTATAAAAATATTGTTCCATATAAATGTATGTAATATCACTATTTTATATAGTTTGATTCTTTTTTGTGTAGGTTGATAACATGTTTTATGAGCAGAATGTAACGGTTATAGTGGGAAAGGGTGGGTCATATTTTTTAAGTTATTTAAAATTCTTTTTTTAGAAAGTGTTATTATATGCGTATTATGTATTATGTGTAATTGAAAACTGTGTTTAAAAAACAAATTTAAAATCATTATCTTTTTTTTTGTTTCTATTCATGTTTAAGTTTTTTATTTATATTTTTTAATAGTTTGAGTTTTTTTCTGTAGCATGTAAGGCTTGTAGTGGAACAGGGTGGGGAGTTTTTTTTAAAGAATTGTAAATATGTTGCTTATTTATTCATAATCTATTTTAAATTAAGTTGAATTTTTATGTGATTAGTAAAATAAAATTTAATATTTAGTAAATTTTTCATTTATTTCCTTGTATTAGTCTAAAGTTGTTTAGTTATGTCTAGATGTAAATATTAATATATTTCAAAATGTATAATTATAGTTTTTGTAATTAATTTTGATCAATGTTGTTTTAACTTCCTTTTCAAAAAAGGAACATTAATTTGTAATAGTATTTTTTATTGTACACTTTCGTTCATTTATTAATTTTTCTTTCATCTGTTTGAATAATGTAGGCTCGTTTTGTATACTATGCAAAATGTTAATACAATTTAGAATAGATGTTTTCATTTTATTTGCACTTAATCATGTACTTTTAAAATAAATTGTTGTATTATCAATTGAATTACACTTAGTAGTATTATATTATGTATTTTAATTATATAACAGAATATTTGTACAAATGTTATATTTAATTATTTGTAAAATATTTTTCTTTAGTAAATGCTACTCTTTTGCTATTTTTTTTATTTAAACTTTCTTGATCTTTAGGACAGCATAATTTAATAAATAGGATTTGTAACATTTTTTATTGTTTACATTCTATTTTTAATTGTTTATTTATGTTGTTTTGTTTTTATGGTTATTACTTCTTTCATTGTTATTGTACTCTTTTTTGGCTGTGTTGTTATAGTGGTTTAGGAATATTAAGTATATATTTTTAAATGCCAAATACTTTTTTCAACGTTATATGAATTAAAGTGGAAATACTTCAGCTACACCTTCAATGTCCAACATTTTCCCCATTGTGATTCAGGTGTGAGTGGAAATAGCAAATACGTATCCCTCAAAATGACTGTAGTGTGAATAGATCACTTACACCCTCAAAGTCCAACCCTTTCCCCAGTGTGGCTTAGACTGGGGTGCTATTAGATCATGTGCATCCTCCAAGTACAGCAATTTCCCTAATGTGGCTTAGGTTTGAGTGGAAATATCAAATCGATACCCCTCATAATGCAGCACTTTCCCCAATGTTGCTTAGACTGGAGTGGGAATAGCTCTGTTTATTATTTCGAATCCAATCGTAGTCACATTGTGGAAAATGTTGGACTTTGAGGGTGCAAAAAAGTCCAACACTTTTCCCAATGTGGCTAGAGTGGAGATAGTAATCCGTTACCCCTCAAAGTTCAACACTTTCATCATTGGGGCTTAGATTGACATGGGAATATAACATTTGCAACCCTCAAAGTCCAACAATTTTCCCATCGTGGGTAAGATTGGAGTGGGAATAATAAATATACACCAATTAAAGTTCAATACTTTCCCCAATAGATCTTAGCTTGGTATGGAAATAGTAAACCTACACCCCTCAAAGTCCAACATCTTCCCCACTGTGGCTTAGTCTAAAGTGATAAATGTTCATCTACACCCTATTAGTCCAATGGATTTCCCACTGTTATTTTCACAGGAGTTGCAATAGTAAAGCAACACACCACAAAGTCCACATTCTCCCTAACATAGCTTAGATCAGAGTGGAGTTGGAATAGTAACTCTACACCTCTCACAGTCCAATGATTTCCCTAATGTGGCTTAGATTGGAGTGGGAATAGTTCATCCACACCCTCAAAGTGCAACACTTTCTCAATGTGACTTACATTGGAGTGGGATAGTATGTCTACATGACACAAAGCCCAACGCTTTCCACAATGCGGCTTATACTGGAGTGACAATAGTAAACCTACACACCACAAAGTCCAACACTTTCCCCAGTGAGACTTAGATAGTAGTGGGAATTGTAAAAATACACTCCTCCAAATCTAAGCCTTTCAGTAATGTGGGTTACATATATTTGACTGTTAATAGGTAATCTATGTATTTTAGAAATTTATTTTTATGTTTTGGAATCTAGTTGTGTGGTTAATTCACTAAAAAAACAAAGTTTAAATAGACGTTATCATTAGGTAAAGAAGTTAGTTAAAATACCATTTTAAACTGAAAAAAGCACTGACATTCACCATTTATAGTCAGCTGAAGTAATGATGTTTTCAAATTTTTTTTTTAAACAATTTTTATTGCAGAGTCAATTACAGTGTACTTACTGAGTACAGGATCCCTGAGTGCAGAGTCGTACTCCCATCACTTCCCAGTTGCCACTTACACAGCTATTCAGCCCACATCCCGGAGGTCAGGCGACGCCACTCTTTTACAGTTTACACTCTTGACTGGGTTTCCTACTGCAGTCGACATACGGGGCCCTCTGCTTTTGTATTTTCGCCCCGCTCCCGCTATCATTCGCCAGAGTTCGTACATGTCACGCTACAGGATCCCAGGACGTTTCCCTTCCCCTCCCTCCTCCCTCTCCCCCCAGTGTCTAGATCTGTGCCTGGCGCCAGGATACGTGCTTATGCTGTGGGCCTACGGATCTTTGTGTTTCTATAATGCGTGTGTGTCCGGTGTTGGTGCCGGGGTCACAACTACCCCCACTGGAGCCTCCTGCCCCTCCTCTTCCTCGTCTCCTTCTTCATCCACTGCACCATCCCTCAACGCCTGCACTAGTATTTCCCATGCCATTACTGCGTCCTGTGCTTTCTCGTCTGAGCTGCGGCGGGCCAGTTGGTATCTGATCGTGCTCTCCGCCGTTGCCCACTTCAAGAATTCATTCAGGCACCTCCGGTGTGTTGGCCCTACCTTCGACTTCCAACCTTTGGTCAGCTCTCTCTTTGCGATAATTAGACCCATGTCGATGAACTTGCTAGATAGTTTGTTCTTACGCGTGTGTGGGAACCAGTGTAAGATAGTGACCGCGCTAGCATACTGCAATTCCCTGTCTGCCACTTCATTCAGGGTGTCACCTATTTCCCTCCAATATTCTTGTAATCGGGGGCAGCCCCTCAGCATATGTACTAGGTCTGCTCCTAACTGGTTACATCTGGGGCATGCTGCGTCCTCTGTGCCAAAGTACGCTGCTTTTTTACTCGGGGTAAAATGTAAATGTAAATGTAAATGTGTTTCGATTTATATAGCGCACTTTAACCCAGGGGCCTCAAGGCGCTTGCTTAGGGAACCCGTCCTGGTATTCCCCTGTGAGATACCCCGGCCGGGTATCCACAAGGTGAAAGCCAGGCATCCCGCCGCGAGGGGCCGTAGTGGAGATTGAGCAAGCTATTGCCCAGAGTCGCAGAGTGTGATCCCGTGAGTCGAGTAGGCACCAGAGCGAGAATTGTCGACTCCGTGGAATTTTTGAGCCCGAGACCCGCCGAGGCGGGGAATCGAACCCTGGTCCACGGCCGATCTCAGCTTCTGGGTCTGCCGCCTCTAACCACTGAGCCACGCTTCTCCACAAGGGGTAAGGTAGGCCCTGTGGAGGATATAGAGGTGTATTAGTTGGAAACGCGCGTTTCTGGTGCTCTTCCTAGCTCTCCGCACTAGTTGGGACCACGTCGTGTCTGGGATGTCTAACTGTAGGTCTGATTCCCATTTATGTTTCAGCGATGTAAGTGGTTGTAGGGTGTCTGTGTGCGTTCTGGAATAAAGGCATGTGACTGCCTTAAACGTTCCTGCCGCCATCATTGTGTATTGACATGCCAGTGTCGTTGTGGGTTCCATCAGTCCCTCCCCCCAGTGCGCCTGTATTGCCCTCACCACCGCCGCATGCATTAAGTAATCTCCCCTCGGAAGGTCGTATCTTTCCTGCAATGTCTGGAACGGGGCCAATACCCCGTCATCATAAAGATCTCCCACCACCTGTAGCCCTGCATCTTCCCATAGACTTAGCCTCGACCAGTCTCCGCCGTGTGGGAGAGCTGTCACCATGCCCAGCGGGATCTCAGGTGCATACGGGTGCCCGGGCCCAATTCGCTTCTGCGTGCGATTCCAACACAATCGCATTGTTCATTCTTCTTGGGACAGCCCTCCGAGCCTCAATTTTTGCTGCATGGTAATGTATGCCAGTATGTGGCGGGGGGTGCCGTTTTCCCTCTCCTGTTCCGGACCGCGGTAGACCCTCGCAACCTCCTGTGTAAAGAACTGTAATTGGGCCGCCAAGTAGTAAAGCTCGAAGTCTGGGACCGCTAGGCCGCCCTCATCCTTCGGGCGGGTCAGCGTCGTCAATGCAATTCTACGCCTACCTGTTCCCCATAAAAAGGACACAATCATTGATCTCAACCGTCTGAAGATCGCTCCAGGTATCCACACAGGGAGGGTCCGGAAAAAATACAATAGTCGCGGTAGGGCTATCATTTTTAGGAGTGAAACCCGGCCCGCCAGTGAGAGGGGCATGGTGGCCCAGAAGGTCATACTGCCCTGCAACGCGCGGACACAGCGACCTATATTACCGTCAAGTAGGTCCGCGGGCTCGTGATATATATACACTCCTAGGTAGCTCAGACAGCTAGGCTCCCATCTAAGCTCTGGGTTGGTTAAGGGGCGCTCCTCCTCCTTCCTCAGCGGGAAGAGGCAGGTTTTCTTCCAGTTAACCCACAGTCCTGATATTTTGCCGAAGCGCTCTAACAGTCTCTTTGTGCCTTCCACAGCTCCCTCAGCATCTTCTAAGAAGAGGAGTAGGTCGTCTGCATATAGGGAGATCAAGTGGTGGGTCCCTCTGACTTCCAACCTGTTGCAATGCATCCCCCGCCTAGCATCGCCGCCAGAGGCTCCACTACGAGCGCAAACAGCAGGGGAGGAAGTGCACATCCCTGCCTTGTTCCCCAATGTACCTCATATTGGTCCGACACTAAGGGTCCGAGCTTCACCCTAGCTTTCGCCGAAGCGTAAAGCACCTTCGTCCACCTGATATATCCCTCACCCAGGCCAAAGCCCTGCATCACTCTATATAGGTATTCCCATTCCAGGGTGTCGAATGCCTTTTCTATGTCAACCGCCAATACCATGGGGGCTCTCGCTCCCGGCGGTGGGTCATCTACTAGTCTGAGCATCCTTCGGATATTGTGGGTCGTGTTCCTAGCGGGTATGAAACCTGATTGATCTTTATGAATCAGGTCTTGCATATGGGGTAGCAGCCTGGGGGCCAGCACTGTGCTCAAGATTTTGTAGTCTGTTGTCAACATTGACAACGGCCTATAGGATGCGGGGTCTGTGCTTTCCCTTCACGGTTTTAACAAAGGTATCATAATGGCTTTGCGCATTGACTGGGGAAGTCTGCCCTTTTCCTTGGCTTCATTATATATCACTTGTAACTTCGGGGTCAGCTGATCTAGGTATTTCCCGTAACATTCTATAGGTAACCCATCGATCCCCGGCATTTTGTTACGCGCCATTCGCTTTATTGCCCCTCTTATTTCTACCAAGTCTATCGGGCCACCTATTAAAGTAGCCTGTTCTGGTTCCAACTGTGGTATCTGCAGGTCGCTCAGGAATGCCTCTATTGCCTCACCCTGGTCCCCCAATTCGCTCCTATATAACCTCTCGTAGTATGAACGAAAGCAGTCCAAAATTGCAGGCTGTGTTTGAAGTGTGTCGCCTCCACTTGCCTTTAGGGTCAGGATCGGTTGAGTGCTCCTATTGGGGTTCGCTAGCCAGGCCAAGAGTGTTCCAGTTTTGTCCCCCTCAGCAAGGGTCTTCGATAGGTACGTTTTATAGTCGAAGCTACGAAGGCGCTCTACCTCCACAGCCACCGCTTCACGTGCCTCACTCACTCTCCCCTGCAACTCAGGGCGGCCAGGGCATTCCTGTTCCGCCTCCCTCAATTTACGCTCAGCCTGGTCTAAGTCCTCTACCAATGACCTGCGGGCCCCTGCAAATTTCCCTATGCACTGCCCCCGTACTACCACTTTAAACGCATCCATTCCACTGCCCTGGATGAAGCGGTACCCTTGTTCTCTGTGAAGTAATTAGCGATCCGATTTTCTAGTTCTTCGCGGAAGGGTGGGTCATCCAGCGTGTCCGGACAAAGCCGCCACGTCGGAATCTTTGACTGTGTGCTCATCCATCCAGGGTTAGGAGGATAGGGTTGTGGTCAGATATTGTGTGTGTCAGGTGTTCAGTTCGGACCACTGCCGGGAGCATTGTTTGGGAGCAGAGGAAGGTATCAAGGCGGACATGGAGGTCGTGTATGCTAGAGTAGAACGAGTAGTCTCGCTCCGTCGGATGTTGTGTGCGCCAGCTGTCTGCCAGGTCCCACTTCCCCTGCCATTCCGTTCTGCACCTCGCCAACCTGTGTACTGGGGATGTGTGTAGTGGAGGGTGTTATCTGTCTAGTGTTGTATCTTCTATGGAGTTGAAGTCCCCCCCATCAGCATATTACCTGTAAAGTAGGTGGCCAGTACTCTGGAGAGCCTCGCAAAATAGGCTGCCTGATCTACATTTGGCGCGTAGATGCTACTAAGCACAATGTGTCGACCTCTATGTAGCCCTTCAACCGCTACAAATCTCCCCTCCGTGTCTTCCGTGTGCCCAGTGACCTGAAAAAGAACTCCCGCTCTCACCCAAATCAATACTCCCCTAGCAAAAGCAGAGTACGTGGTGTAAAATAGGTGGCCTTTCCATCTACGCTGTAGCGCTACTCCCTCTTTTCTCGTTAAGTGGGTCTCTTGTAGGAATGCTATTTGCACTCCTCTACGGACTAAGTAAGAGTGGATTTTGTGTCTCCTCGCCATTGTAGTTAGACCCCGCACGTTCCAGGACACACATTTTATCGAGCCCGCATTAGCCATTGTCCCAACTTGTGCGGTGTAAGTCAATAACAGGTTGCAGCCAGACATCAGATACCACACCGTCCCCGCCCATCCCCAACATTCCCCTCACCCCCCCTCCCCAACCTACACCTCGAGTTCCCCAACTTCTCCAGGTCCCCCCTCCCCCAGAACAGGACCCAACTGCAGAAGAGTCGCTCCCATCCAAACTATTGAGCGAACGCGCTCTCAACTTTCCCTAGTCCGTAGTCTATACCACGGAGGCCTTATGGGCCCTGGGGTGCGTGTGCTAGCTACTAAAACCCTTCCAGTGCTGTCCCCATACCCCGCCCCACAGTACTCATTATGACTCACGGTATTCCAGTCTTACAGTGGCCTGCTCGAACAGTTCGTGAAGGCTACACCATTCGTTTCCAACCTTGTCAGGTACTGTGGTCAGGATTCAGCATTCGATGATTTCTCCTGATGTTTGTGGCGTGACCTTCGGGCCCCTGGCGCCTCCCAGCTCCGATAACTCAGTGTCCGAGCTTGTTCTTTGGCCCTCCGAGCCTGATTCCCTCGCCGATTGGACCAGCACCGATCCCGACACTTCCTTTACTGCCTGCAGCGCTGCTCTTCGTTCACCCTCTGTTTGGGAGGTCGTCGGTTTTCTGGACCCCTGTCTGCGCCCGCGGAGCCTCCGTGATTGCCTGACTGTGTGTTTCTGGCGTTCCTCCTCAGCCCTGTATCGAGCTCCGTACGTGCCCGCTTTGTAAGTGTCCCACAGGCCCATGCCTCCGCCGGAGTTGTGAAGAACAGCGCCTTTTCGTCTACCACCACTGGGAGTTTGGCCGGGAACAGCAGCGAGTACTGTAAGCCTTCTGTGCGCAGTTCTTTTTTGATAGAGAGGAATGAGGCACGCAGTTTTTGGGTCTCGAACGTGTAGTCCGGGAATAGCGTAACCTTGCTATTGTCCACTTGGAATGGGCCTGTGTCCCTGGCCCGCTGCGAAAGCCAATCCCTGTCCTTGTAGTGAAGCAATTTGATGACCACTGGGCGAGGTGGTAGGCCCGGTTTCGGTGGCCGGGACGGCACTCGGTGCACCCGCTCTAGAGTGAAGAAGGGAGAAAGACCCTCCGGGGCTACCACAGTCTTTAGCCAGTCGTGCAGGTAGCCCACCATGTCTGTGCCCTCTTTTTTTTCGGGAAGACCCACCAGGCGCACGTTGATCCTCCGACTGCGGTTTTCAGCATCCTCCTCCCTCCTTTCCAGGGCTTGTATCCGCTCCATCGCTTCCGTGAGCTTCCCATCCATTGACTTATGCGCTGGTACGATGTCTTTTAGGGTGTCTTCCGCATACTTGACCCTATCCGTTAACTTTGCGTGGTCTGCCCGCAGGAGCCCCAGCCCGGTCGATACCTGCACAATGTCTTGGTGTAGGGCATCCTTCGTGGCAGCAATAGCTGCTAGGATCCGGTCCTGCATCTGTTGCAGATCCGTGGTGGACTGTGAAGCATTGTCCCGCGGCTCTGTGGCTGGGCTCCCGTCCCCTTTTATGCTCCTGGGCTTTCCCATCCTACTCCCGCGACGTAGATCCGGGCCCCCAGGGATGGTCGAGCGTTGTCGGTGCTCCCCGCAGCAAGCAATCCGGCGGGCACGAATTTGGGGGAGGTCAGGTCGAGTCCTCTTCCCGGGCACTCCACTCCGCGGGGTCAATCAGCCCTCCCCTTCTCCATAGGCCCCGATGTCACGTAGGTTGGTCTCGCCACTCGGTTCTCTCCGCTTTCTTCTCCGGCGGCATCCGCCAAAGGAATGTTGTCTGCAGCCGACTCTCGGCTCCGGCGCACAGCCAGTACAGTGTCGCACGATCACCTATCCGGGCTCAATTCCATGCCGGCCTCAGCGCGCGGGGGGAGTCTCCGGTCAATCTTGTGGAGGTTGCTGGGCTTCCTCAGCCGTTCCACCCCCTCAGGCCCCAATCCGGCCGCTGCAAAGGTCCAGCCACCTTCTCCTCGACCCTCGCAGGGGCCGGGCCCTCAGGGCTCCAGGATTGCACGTGCCCTTTCCACCTCCCCAGGAGCTTGTCACTGCAGAGCCTCACCGTCTGGGGCCGGCAGGCGAACCCTCCGGTTGCCCCATGATGCGTGCAGGGGTGATGGAGTCCAGGGCCGAGGCGTCGATATTCCTCTCACCGACAGAGCGGGCCCTCCCCGGGTTCGCCTGTGCCCCGGGCCCCACGCCAGTCACACCGGGCTCGGGGGTCAGTAATGTAGGTGTTGGTCCCCGTTCCCCTCTGCCAGCTCCTCACGGGCCCACCTCCTCCGTGCAGCAATACGGCAGGGGCAGAGCAGCATCCAATGAAACACTAGGCCCCGGAGCCGGGGTGTAAATTTATCGTCCCTTGCGTCTTGTGGGGACTCATTCAGCCTCCTGGTCGGTTCTCATAAAGGTCCAGGCCGGTGGAGCGGCAGTCGGGCCCAGTACTCTCTTGGGACCCCCTCCAATCTGTTTCCCTCTTCCAGCCGGGCCTCGGGGCAGGGTTGCGCCCACAGGGACAGCAGGCCGCAAAGCCGGGGTATAAATTATCCTTCCCCCGGGCGGGGCAGAGCCTCGCCGGAGCCGCTCCCGCGCCCGAGTTCCCCGCTGGTCTCGCCGAGGTCGGGCCCTGCCGGTGTGCCAGACGGTCTGAGCTGCCCCCCGGCCACCAAGTACCTCAGTTCTCTGCTCGGCTGGGCGCCGGGGGTGGATCCGCTGCTACTCTCCGGCAGCCGCTGTTTAGGGTGCCGCCATCTTGTGCACTGGAGTCTCGGGAACTTGACGGCAAGGTGCGCCCGCTGCGGGAGATTCCCTGGTTCGTCACTCGAACCGGAGCAGGCCTGGGTGTTGCTCTCGGGATCGACCCGATTTTCACGGGGATCCCGGGTCGTAGACAGGATTTTCTGCGGATCTTAGGGCAGAGGGTCGGGAGCCTCGCTAGGCTGCGACTGTCCGCATCGGCTGCTAGCCACACCCCCCCGTAATGATGTTTTCAATGTTAGCATAGAAAATATCTGAGTGATATTATATGTGAGGTCCTAAGCAGTGCATGGCGAGTGCGCAAATTACAGTTACTTCAGCTAACTGTAACTGGTGAATTTCATTGTTTTGCGAGTTTAAAATTGTATCTTTAATTGACATTTTCACCTAAAAATAATGGTACTTTAACCTCTGTTTTTTCAATGAGTTTATACTTTTTTTTAAATTGTAAAGTAATATATTACCATACCTAACTATAACATCACTTTAACCTTTGTTTTTTTCAGTGAACTTCTAGGCTTTTTTTCACTTAAAGAAAGATTTCATTTCCATTAGTGGCTATAGCAACTCTGTGGGTACCCAACCTTACAGCACACAAGGGCTTTGTCCATTTGTGGCATGGGGTTGGGCTCAGAGTATGACTTATGGATAGACCCTGCGGCAACCCCCCGATGAGTTCCCAACCCGTATGGGGTTGAGCACAGGGCCTGGACTGTGGTCGAGCCTTGCACCCAACACCCATGTGTGCCCAACCCTCCACCGTGCACAGTCATTGTTCCTGTTTAAGGCTTTTTAAAGAGAAAATGGGGTTGGGCACTGTGCCTAGGCTACCCCAATGAGCATCTACGTTGTGTTATGCTATTTTGTGTTATGTCATGTTATGTTATAGAGCGCATGTTCACCATAAGGTTTCATGGCACTGAAGTAGCAAAAAGCAGCAACTAACAGGTTTTTAAAACTTTTCTAAAACCCACATAGTTGTATGAGGATCTAATGTTAGGTGGGAGAGTGTTCCAAGTGTGGGGATCCAGTACGGAAACACTAACACCTCCTAGCCTTTCCTTTTACTTCTTGACACCATAAGAAGATTGGTGTGAGCTAATCTAAGATGGCGATTGGGGTTGTATCGCTGGATTCTATAGGACACAAAAGCAGGACTTTTGCCATGTAGAGCCTTAAAAATAATGCAGGCTGTTTTAAAGATGGTCCTCTGAGCTACTGGAAGCCAGTGAAGTTTTTTCATCAGTGACTTAGTGTGACAGTGATGTGGCTGATAAAAGACCAACCGGGCTGCCTGGTTTTGCGCTAATTGCAGCCTGTTATTTTAACAAATAGGGAGTCCCAGATAGAGCGTGCTAGCATAATCAATCCAAGAGATCATTAGAGCAATAGGAATTTGGATGACAGCTTTCACTGTTAAGTATCTCCTAATTTTCCGACTTCTCCGAAGTTGGAAGATGACACTGCTCCGTCTGATGATTCAGGGATAAATCCTCATCAATGAGAATCCCAAGGATTTTCACTGCTTTCTTGCACGTGGGTGGAGGACCCAATTCAAGTGGCCAAAAGGAAGGATTCCATTGGAAAAGTTTGTTCTTAGTGACCACAACTTCGGTTTTTCTGGGTGTTACCTTCAACTGATGAGCATTGATCCAGCTCCGAATATAAAGCACGGAATTTTGAAATAATTCCTTGGATTCCATTATTTTGTCAATGGTGAAAATCTGCTGCATATAGTCAGCATAGTTGTATATTGTCACATTTTGCTCCTGTAGGGAATGTATTAACGGCTGAATGTAAAGATTAAACAAGCAGGGGGATAAGGAGGATCCATGGGGTATACCGCAATCTAACCACCCCTACTGTTCCATCATCGTGGAAAGGCTCAATCCTTTCCCCAATTTACAAAAAGGGGACAGCACAAAACCCGGAAATTGCTTTATTGGACGTTGAAGCTAAAGCATACGCCAGAAAACTTTTGAAAGAACTGGAAGCCTGGGTAACAGAAAATAACATTCTTCCCCTATTTCAAACAAGATTCAGGGCCCAAAGCTCTACCACAGTGTCAGCGGGTCGAGGACTGCAGTCCTGTAACGGACTTTACCTCTTCCCTACAGGGCTGGACTGGCCCCTTTAATTCCTGCTTCGCTTACGAGGCGGCCTGCCCCGCCCTTGTGACACGGAGTCATGCGCTCCAATCAGGAGCGGCTTCAGGCGACAGAAAGGCGGACATGGAATACGCCGTCTCGGTGGTGTTCGGGGAGATTGCAGCCACGAACGGAGGAAGGAGAGGAGCAGAAGAGAACCCAGAGAACGAGGCTTCCGCGGACGGTATCTACCAAGAGTATCCGGGAATTGCAGCGGGTCTGCCGAAAGAAGGTCTGGAGGTCCGGAGGAGCCACGACGACACGGCGGAGCAGGAGGTCACCCCCGAGCCAGGACAGCAGCGACGAGAGGACGACCCGGGAAAGCCAGGAGGCCAACGATACCGCCCATCGCCCAGCCACGCGCAGGAGGATGCGTGGCTAACTCAGGTGCGTGACCGTTTGCGTACCTTGCTCAGATTCAAACGGGGAGGGACTGGGTAGGAGGGAGTCGACAGACAGTGTGAAGCCTCTGTTTGCACTGCACTCTCTGGGTGTATTGAGCATTGGTGGTGGTGTCTGTGCAACCCACAAAACGTACTCCCTCACACCCCCTCCCTTATCGATTGCTTATAAGTGCTGTGTATTAACAGCCACGTTTGTTTCCTTTTATGCTTTACGGTGGGAGAGCTGGAAGACGGAATCCAGGGAGAGAGCCACGGCGGAGACCGAAGCCCCCAGGACAGTCCCCAGGATAGCAACCGTGTGCCCTTTTTCTTTACCGAATGGACTGTTGTGCTGCTAATAAATAACCTTGCCCATATCATAGTCTTGGCTCTGTCCCTCCTTGTACCAAAAGGTTACACACAGACAACATCTTAGTACTGGGCCACCTGTCGAACCACGCTACCCAGACATCTCAGTTACCACTTTTCTGTTGCTTTGTGGATTACAGTGCAGCTTTTGATAGGGTTGATCATGGGAAGCTGTGGGAAAAACTACATACTTGGGGAATCCCCCAACAGTTGCTAAAAGCCATAATTTCCCTATATCAGGGGACCTGGGTCCGCATTAAAATCAGCCAAACGTTAGTCACTGCTATGGTACCAACTAATAACGGCTTAAAACAAGGGTGCCTACTTGCCCCTATACTTTTCAATCTGTACACAGCTGATCTGGGGAAAGCGCTGGAGGGGGCAAGTCTATTGCCCCCTAGACTGGGAAGAACGCGGCTCAAATACTCTAGTATGCGGATGACATTGTAATTATGGACCACGCGAGAACTGGCTTACAGAAGGCCCTAAAAGCTTTGCATGGATATAACCAACAGAACAAACTCCTGGTGAACCAGGAGAAGACTAGGATACTTATATTCGGGAAGTACTCTCGTAAGAAGACCACACATTGGCAGCTTGGGGCTCTGCAACTTAAAACAAGTATGAGCTACAACTACTTGGGCTTCGGCTATCGGAAGGGGCAACACCTACAGCCCATCTGAAACATCTGAGAAGGAAAACGGCTGGCATCATTTTCTCTTTAAAAAGCCTTAATCAGCGACTTCACAGTCAAACTGCTGAACCCATTTTGAAAGTTCTTAAGGAAAAACTAGTGTTTTCTTGAGGTAATTGAAATTTTTATGGTCAAGTATGTCCCCCAACGTGTACCCCAACGTCTCCATGTACGAGTTTTAAGTGCATGTAACTTCCCTCCGCAACCGAATCTGAAGACCCAAATACATTTGCGTCCAACGTCAACATGTCCTCTATCAGATCCACCATGAATGGATTGATAATTCAGTTCCTAACTATGCCATGCCAACGTCTTTACATGGTGCATTTTCACGTTTTTCCTGGCTCTGCAGAGCTAGACCCTGATTTCTGCCTTCGAACCACTTCTGTCTCTGCCTCTGAAAGCTGCAGCGTGGAGATGCATCCCTGACCTCTGCCTTACTTCCTGCCAAGCGAAGCGGTGCCTGGCTCAACCTGGCCTGCCTGCCAAAACAGTATTTTGCCTTCAAGTTATCTGTTCAGCCTCCTCGAAAACACATTCCTGTCTAGTGATTTAGGTAAACATATCCCCGGCTGCAGAGCAAAGAGCAAGTCTTCCTGTCTCCATGCAAGTAATTTACAGTTCCCGTTGCCATAGTAGGCCCATGGCCCCGCACGTAGACACATATGCACGCACTAGCATTCAGTATAGTATAGCCTCTGCCCGAGAGACCTTTTACTCCAGATAATACTTCCTCCAAACATAAAATACCAGATATGTTATAGGTCCAGGTCGTTCTGACATCCCAGACTTCTGTCTCCTTTACTAGTGTTAAAGTTCTCCCCAGTTACACGTCTATGTCACGTCATGCTAATTGCGCGCGCATCCGCACTTCCTGCTGACTCTGCAGATTCCTCTATGCACCCACCCACTTATGACACGTTTCTGTGACGTTTCCAGCACACGCCTCCGTGCACACCCTTGTACACGCCTTTTTGCTACGCACATGTGTTCTTATCATATTCTTTTCACTTGTCACGCCTACTGTATCCATTGCCATTGTACAGTTTTACTATATATGTCATGTACTGTTACCCCGAACCCTTGTATTGATGGAATTGATTTCCATGGCTCGAGCCATCCTGATTAAAGCCCGTATGACTCAGACACCATGGACTCTGACTCTCATTTGATTGAGCTATTCTTTTACTTGTCAGTAATTATATGGTAAAACTTGTACGGTAAATTATATTTACCACATAATTTGGCGCCCGAATAGGGACCCTTCCCCCACCACACGCTCCGGCGATGCGTCGCAGGCCTTGCCCCCTACCAAAGCCGTGACGGACTTCTATGCTCATCTGCAGGTATTCCTGTATCTCCCTCAGGCCTACGGTGGAGACGGAGACTGCGGGACAGCATCCAGACGAGGCGGTGAGGAGTGCGGAGGATCCCGACCAGAGCCCAGCCGAGAGAGCAGTGTCCGAGGTGTCGAGAGGCCCACCTGTCCGAAGCGTCGAGGCGCATGCGTAGTGCGCAGCAGCAGTGACGTCGTAGCGGTCCAGTCCAGTCGAGTTTCCGAGGCCTTCCGTTCTGTGCTTCCCGGTGAGTACCGTTGCTGGGGATGCATCAAGACGGGTACATTAATTTGTATCCGGTCAAGACGGGTTTGGGTACACAGATCCGGTCTGCATTGTTTTAGCAGTGTATCTGTACTGTTTAGCAGTACATCTAGTAATTCAGTTATTCAATGATTCAGTATTCTTGTCATAGAACTTATTAGTCAGTATTTGTTCGAAATGTTTCAATGTGTTTAATGTTGTGGTATGAATGATTGTTTGCATTTCTTTACTGTGTTTATCGTGTTTGTGTCTGGATAGAGGTAGCAATGCCTTTGTTTTCGAAATTACGACAGATAGGAACTAGGAAAGGGATACTTGAAGAAGCAGTTCCCATCCCACCTAGGGACACTCCAGGACATTTTATGTACCATAAGCATGGCTTAGATGCCATACTGTACTTAGACTTATGGGTGGACTATACGAAGGACTTGGAAGAGAATCAGAGATGGCCCGTTACAGGGACATGGGATGCCGAGTGCATCATGAGAGTAGAAGAAGCATTATGGAAAAAGAAAGCCAGACAATCACAGAAAGATGCCATAGAATTGTGGCGTAAAGAATCACATAGACGGACGGAGAAAGAACTCAGAAAAGCAGAGAAAAGTAGAGAGGATTCCGAAAAAGCTAGAGAAAAAGAACTACTAGAAGAAGGACAGCGAGTCAGAATGGAACAACACGACAGACAGAGTAATGCCCTTATAACAGGACTGTATCCAGTTCTGGCCGAGGGCCTGCCCAAGGCGACCCCGGAAATACCAAATGATCTGCCACCTCCATTGGTTCCGACTAAAGTACGTCATAAAAAGACCGCAGCAGACATTTTCCTTTCTTCCTATTTAGATGATGTGGCTCCCGCATATACCAATGTACCCGTACAACCTGCTAATAATAATCCGCCACAGCATATTCCTGCTGATCAAGCCACGACCCCTCCACGTCAGCAAATTCCCGCACCTGTTGTCACTTCCCCTACTGTTCCCCCTACTATTGGTCCTCTTAACTCTTTTGCTACAGATGCGACTCAGAGTCAGTCGTCCCCGTTAAATGTACCTTTCCCGCACCCAATGACGTCCAGTCATGCTCATGCCTCAGGCGGTGCCTCAGGAGGTCCCTACCACACTCCGCCACAATTACATCGATTGACAATGAGAGAATTAGCAATGCAGCGTACACCTAAAGCAAGCCCAGCTGAAAAGCTCAAACAAATAATTGGAGATTGTAGATACGATCCTGTCCCTGGCAAGCAAGGGGACCTGTTAGCATCATTACGTTTAAGACGTGTTACAGATTACTTGATGACATTACCAGAAATGCCAGAACATCTAGACAAAATATATCACTTTATTCGATCGGGGGAGGGTCCCGAATGTGTTCGTGAAGCCATGGCATATCAGAAAGTCGAGACTCAAGGGTTAATTTTGCGATTTTTGATTAATTGTTTAATAAGGGAACAAGATCAGCCAGGTTATTCTCAAAAAGAAATGGAAGGATTGACAAAATGGAGTCAGAATATTGCAGATTGTAAGCATGACAAAGAGAAATGTATAGATGCCATGTCCAGAAAGATCCGTAAAGAAATAGTGGCCATACATGCCTGACGCAAAGCTGATAAAACACCCGAGTCAGACGAAAGGGAATCCTCAGAGGAGGAAGAACCAGAGAATCCCGCAGCGACTCAAGACCTGATGGCGTACGTAGGTAGAGAAAAACTCCCTAAACAGTATTCTCTTGATAGACCTTTCGACAGACCCATTCGTCCAGAAAGCAAGAAACGTTACCTTTCCCCGATACCAGAGCAATGTTCCCTTGAACATATTTTCCAAGTTACTGATAAGATCCTGAAAGAAAGAGTAGGTTATCATGAACTCAATACCTTACGTGATCAGGAACTAGCCCGGTCAGCAGTCCAATGGGCCGCGAATTACAGTATATATAAAGATGATTCAGTAGTGCAAACATTTTTAAGTCTTACTCAAGAAGAACAGCGACTAGCTGGTATATACATGACTCAACATCTTATTGTACAGTATGAAAACCAACAATCTGGCCCAGGTCCGTTGTATAATCTATTGCAAGACTTACTCCTGAGAAGATGGAGAGGTCTAGGCACAGATTTAATTGACATCATTTTAGAACAACGTCACAAATACAGAACTTTTCTGACTCCACGTCTTGTTTCCGTTACACCCCCAGTAAGACAATCATATCACCTAGATAGACAGAACCCTTTACGAGAAGTACATCCAATCCGGAAACCAGATGATACACTTGAGCGCGTATTTGTATACACGCCCATAACTAAAATGGAATTATTGGAAATGAAGAAAATAGTGCTGAGTCATGATAAAGATCCAGCAGGGTTTCACCGTGAAATAAAAGACATGTTACTCATGGGAGATTACACATATCCCGATATTATGAAAATATTAAAAGTATTATTGCCTGCCGGTATTTACGAGAAACTCAAAGAAAATGAATGGGAGGTGGGAGATAAAAAGATTAATTGGACAGAATTGGGAAACGAAGAAACGGGTCGAACCCCAGGTTTAGGTCTCGGGGAGAAAACTAAAGCATTACCAGGATTATTAGTACAGGTTTTGCCAAGATTATTGACAACTAAAATGGAGGACTGGGATGCAATCTCAGCCTGCAAACAGAAACACGACGAAGACACTAGTGATTTTTACTCCAGATTCGAGAAATGTTTTATTATTAATAGTGGCCTGAAAACAAGTAGCGAGTCATACCCACACCTGTTTGTGACCAAATTAGTCGAGAATTCATTACCCCAGGTTAAGAACCGTGTATTGAAAGTCGAGAGCACATGGCCAGCAAATATGCCTTCTCAAATGTTACAAATGTTACAGTATCACCAGAAGAGGATTAGAGAGGAACATGATCACGAACAGAGACGTATGAAAGACACGAAAATGAAAGTGCTAGTTGCTCAGTCAGTTCCAGCTGAAGGTCAGAAAAGGGGTACGACACAGTCCAATAATTTGGCAGCTCCTGTTAAAGGGACATGCAACTATTGTAAACAGCCAGGTCACTATGTCAACGATTGTGCAGTTCTGAAACACAATATAGCCACAGGTAAAACTAAAGAGAGACCACGTCCACCTAGACAGGACCAGGTCCAACAACATATCCCGCAGAATGTGCAGCCTATGCAGGTTCCACAACAGACCGTAGCGGTACCACAGCCCCAGCCCATTGCCGCGACACAACATGTCACACAGCAGATGTACCAGTATGCCCAATCCGATTACCCTGATTATCAGCAGTACACATGAAATAGCCTAGAGAGGGAGGTTGGCTTGCCTCTTATTGAGGTTCCTGTAGATCAAGAGGGTCCTTATGTACATAGTCAGGTATTAGGAAAGGATAGAAAGTTTTTGATTGACACAGGGGCAAGCAGAACTACCATTAGTCATGACGAGGTTCCAGGGGCACCCCTCTCAGGCTCACAGAATGTTTCCCTTGGATTTTCAGGAAAGCCTATTGTTAATGAAGTATCGAAACCAGTTCCTCTTGCAGTTGGTCCATTATCCCGTACTACAGATTTATTGCTCACGAAATCATGTCCAGAAAACTTGCTTGGTATTAAGACACTGAAAGCTCTAGGAGCTGTAATTTGTTGTTCTCCGGAAGGAGTAAGGCTGTTCCTTCGTGATTTTAAGGGTCATTATGTGTTGAGAGATTTTGATCCCAGGTTACAGAATGTTCCTGCACATTTATGGGCACAAGGCCCCACTGATGTAGGTTGTATGCACATTACTTACAACGAAAGGTATCCAGGAGTCACAACCCTGTTATCATGCTTTAGACTAACCACTACTTGACTAAACTAAATCGTGAATTTAAATGTAATTAAATATGTAAACACCATCTCAACACTCATATCTATGACATACAACCCCGGTGGGAAATGTTTCCATCAGTTGTCGTCCTGTGCCACCACTATTACATCATTTGGATACTCCTTACCCAGGAGTTAGTATGAAGTCCGTCACCTTAATTAAAAAGTGAGGGCTATATGAGTCGGGAGATGTTGGTAATAGTGTTGTTACTGGGTGGTGTCAGTATGGTGTTGGTGTTTACAACTGAAGAAAAAGCAGTGCAAAGTGAAAATAAGTGAAGTGAATAAAATTAGGTGGAACTGAGTAGAATAGATATTTTAATGATTTCTCTCAGACCCCTAAGTTTAAAAACAAGTGAACAAATGAAAAAACAAGTAGATTTAACATAATATCTACTCAGCAAGTGGTCGACATGTTTCTGCATATAGGTGGAAACTATCCTATGCTTTCATCAGGACCATGATGTTGCTACTGCTGTATTATAAAGTGAAAAAGAGTAAAATAGAAAAATATCACCTGATTTTCAGGTGTAGATTCTCCACCACAATCCAATTTTTGTGGGGATGGCGCCTCACCTCACCTGGCTGCAGCTCAGGTAAATAAGGAGCACCGCTCTGTCCGTCGGTGTCTCCCAGCGTCCCTCTTGGCTGTTCTGAGGCCTCCCCAGAACAGCCCAGAGGGACGCTGGGAGACACCGACGGACAGAGCGGTGCTCCTTATTTACCTGAGCTGCAGCCAGGTGAGGTGAGGCGCCATCCCCACAAAAATTGGATTGTGGTGGAGAATCTACACCTGAAAATCAGGTGATATTTTTCTATTTTACTCTTTTTCACTTTATAATACAGCAATAGCAACATCATGGTCCTGATGAAAGCATAGGATAGTTTCCACCTATATGCAGAAACATGTCGACCACTTGCTGAGTAGATATTATGTTAAATCTACTTGTTTTTTCATTTGTTCACTTGTTTTTAAACTTAGGGGTCTGAGAGAAATCATTAAAATATCTATTCTACTCAGTTCCACCTAATTTTATTCACTTCACTTATTTTCACTTTGCACTGCTTTTTCTTCAGTTGTAAACACCAACACCATACTGACACCACCCAGTAACAACACTATTACCAACATCTCCCGACTCATATAGCCCTCACTTTTTAATTAAGGTGACGGACTTCATACTAACTCCTGGGTAAGGAGTATCCAAATGATGTAATAGTGGTGGCACAGGACGACAACTGATGGAAAAATTTCCCACCGGGGTTGTATGTCATAGATATGAGTGTTGAGATGGTGTTTACATATTTAATTACATTTAAATTCACGATTTAGTTTAGTCAAGTAGTGGTTAGTCTAAAGCATGATAACAGGGTTGTGACTCCTGGATACCTTTCGTTGTAAGTAGTTCTATTGGGGGCACGTGTCCAGTTTGGAGTCATTAAAGTAGCCCTTGGACCCTCTTTTAAATAGTAGTTGTTTGTGTATGCACATTACACCATACCGTGTTACACTCAAGCCAGGAGTTGTCCTGCCCCGAATCCGACAATACAAGTTACCACCTGATGCTGTAGTGGCTTTACTGAAAATCATTGACGAGCTCATTGCACAAGGAGTGGTTATAGAAACCGACTCGAATGTTTGTAATTCCCCTATCATTCCGATTCTTAAACGCACTGATCCGAATGCACCTCCAGTTTATCGTTTGGTGATCGATTTGCGAGAATTGAATAAATGCATCGTACCACAGTATCCAGTGGTCCCAGACATCTCCATTATTGACAGCTATTGATTCAGAGGCGACGTTCTTTACTGTAATCGATCTCAAGAACGCCTTCTTTAGTGTCCCCATTGATCCGGAAAGCCAGTACCTTTTCGGATTCTGTTTAAATGGCCGTAGCTTCAAATTTGCACGCGCCCCTCAAGGATTCACAGAAAGCCCCAGCATCTACAGCCAAGCATTGAAAAGACAACTTGACAGTATCCACATGCCTGCTAACACTGCTCTACTCCAATACGTCGATGATCTATTGATCACCGCCCGAAGTGAACAAGAATGTGAACATGCATCACTGACTGTTTTGTATTTCCTGGCAGACAAGGGACACAAGGTGTCTCCTTCGAAGTTACAATTCTGTGCCCAGCAAGTGGCGTACCTTGGGCACTTGCTGTCCAAGTGGGGTAGGCAGCTGACACCTGACCGCATCCAGTTAATTGCACATCTTCCACAACCCAAGACACAGAAGGAAGTACGAGCCTTTATTGGACTCACTTCTTATTGCAGACAATGGATTCCCCAATATGCATTTCTAGCTAAACCACTCATACAGTTGACAACACAGGAGGCAGCGTCTTCGTCTGTTCTCCCTTGGACTCAGGAACATACACAAGCTTTTGACGAATTAAAGAAAGCCTTATGTCAAGCACCTGTTTTAGCAACACCATGTTACAGCAAACCTTTTACACTTTTTGTCACAGAACGCGATGGCACAGCGTTATCAGTTCTCACTCAGGTTCAAGCAGACAAACACAGACCGAGTGCTTATTTTTCGAGTACATTGGATCCAGTAGCACAGGCCTTGCCTGCGTGCTTAAAATCAGTTGCAGCAACAGCTCTAGCAATCAGACAAAGTGACTCCATTGTATTGGGACATCAATTGACAGTACAGGTTCCACACTCTGTGGAAGTTCTCCTAAACAGAACACAGACCCAGCACTTGACCATAGCACGACTGACAGGTTATGAATTGACATTATTCCAACCACACATAGAAATCAGACGCTGCAATACACTAAATCCTGCTACACTTTTACCATCGAGCACAACAGATCCTACTCCACATGATTGCGTGGATGTCATTAACACAATCACGAAGCCCAGACAAGACTTGACAGATGTTGCACTACCCTATCCAGACCTGACACTTTATGTGGATGGTTCATGTATGAGAACAAGTACAGGAGAGCTTGTAGCCGCATATGCAGTGACCACTGAAACTAAAGTCTTAGAAACACATCGCATTGACACCCTGTCAGCTCAAGCAGCAGAGCTCATTGCTCTGACCCAAGCCTGTATACGAGCTAAGAACCTGAAAGTAAACATATATACAGATTCACGCTATGCATTTGGAGTCGTACACGACTTCGGTGTTCTCTGGCAAGAGAGGGGTTTCCTAACCTCTCACGGAGCCAAAATCCAGCATGGTCCCCTCATCCAAGCTCTGTTGGAAGCAATTCATTTGCCTACAGCAATAGCCATCATGAAGTGCAAAGCACATACAAAAGTCACAGACACTATTTCCCAGGGTAACGACCTGGCAGATCGAACAGCGAAACATACAGCCCAGACTCATACTCATACAACTGATATGACAAAGACTGACGTATCTTCACTGACACATTGCATGACAGTTAGGGACCCCACACAAGATGTCATTGACATACAGACACATGCCACTCCAGATGAAATAAAGAAATGGACTGAACAAGGAGGGGTCCAGACTGAACAGGGATGGATGACGAAGGGAAAGACCACATGGTTTCTCCCCGACTCTATGGTTCAAGTTATTATCAACACTGCACACAGTCCAGCACATTTAGGAGAGAAAGCCATGTTAGACAGTTTACAGAACCTCTGGTTTAACAAACATTTACGAGCAGCAGCAAAACAGAAAGTGCGTACCTGCATGATCTGTTGTCAGTTCAATCCAGGAAAAGGTATTCCCGTGGAACGAGGTGGATTTCATCCTCCCGACCATCCTTTTGAAGTCCTCCAGATGGATTATATCCAGATGGACAGATGCCAAGGATTCAAATATGCCCTCATAGTTGTATGTGCCCTATCCCGATGGACAGAAGCATATCCCGTCCCAGATTACACTGCCCCGACCACTGCCAAGCAGTTGGTTCGTGAATTTTTCCCACGGTACGGTTTGCCCCGTGTCGTGTATTCAGATAATGGTCAGCCATTCTCATCCGAACTCATGAAGCAGGTTTCACTTCTGTTAGGTTATCAATGGAAGTTCCACTGTGTTCGACATCCCGAGGCAGCAGGTCTCGTGGAGAGACACAATCAGACTCTGAAAACCCGTCTTGCCAAAGTGTGTAAAGAGAAAGGTGTAGATTGGATAGTAGCTTTACCAGTTGCCCTCTTTTATATGCGAATGGTAGCCCATTCTAGGACAGGGCTATCCCCGTATGAGGTGGTCTTCGGTAGACCTCCTAATATGTGGGGGACGCCTATGCCACGTAAAATAACCGATGTTGACAGTACTATGCTGACAGATTACCTTGCTTCCGTGATGTCTGTACTACTATCATGTCGTTCACAGGTCGCGGCAGCCTTTCCAGACAACACCGAGGTGAAGCCGCATGAACTGGTCCCAGGAGATGTCGTCGTAGTCCGCAACTTCGATCGGTCAAGCCCTCTGGAGCCCCGTTGGAAAGAACCGAAGATCGTTTTGTTAACCACCAGGACTGCGGTGAAGTTAGAGGGAAGGAAAGGCTGGATCCACTCCAGCCATGTGAAAAAATGTTATGGACTTCCGCCAAAGACTGATTCCCAGGACTTTCGCATTCCAGACACTGATACTAAACTCCCCCTGGTAGAGAAAACTCCTCAACAGGAGTACCGATTGAAATTGAGGTCTAGTAAGTCAGACAGTTTAATTGTTTAAGTCCCCTCCTGGGTGAAGCGGTTAGACAGTTTCTTGACATGTATAAGTTAGACCCCAATAGAGAGAGAGATAGACAGGAGATCAAGAAAAGAAATTATTGTAAAAATCTCCGAAGCCGTTGTATCTGCACGTTACTTATTATGTTTTTTCTGAGTCTTACGTTAATCTGCATTAGTTGGATGTTATATATGTACTTTCCCATTGCACATTCTTTTTCTAATATCACTGCAGAGCACACGTTTAGTGAACTACCCCCACATGAATTGTCTTATCGCCTTGCACTGCGCAACAATACATTCATCCGTATGTTACACCATTCTCACCAGATCAACAATGCTACTAATTGTTGGATATGTGGCCGACTCCCTCCCTATCAGGACTACAAGGGAGCTCTGCCCCTCTTTCCTTACCCATTTACACATAATGGTTCCTGTGGTGCATGGTTTAGTTTAATATCCTCTTTAGACACTGAATCCCGTGTTTCCCAAGGCAAATGGATACGGGGAAATCTGAACACAGTCATGAACAAAGCATGTTTCCCAGACGAAGAGGGTCTTCCACAAATGACAGGGACCGATCTAGAAAATGAAGTGTATGGATTAGGTAATTTTACACTTAACCTCATGATTCTAAATGTTCAGTAAGAAACTAGTCCAGACTTGCCATCTATATCAGTTTTACCAGCAAAAGGTGTATTATGCGTCAGAAAGAATGGTTCAGTGCATCTAGGCCATAGTGACTGTACTACTGTGGTCGAATTCAGTGATGAAGGCAAGTCTACATTCAAAGCTTCCCGACATTCCTATTTTATTTGTGGTCAGACGGCCTATGTACCATTACCTCTAGATTGGGATGGTACTTGTTTTATTGCATTCCTATTGCCACCAGTTTTTCTAGCCCCATCTGATTATCACAGGAATTCCCGCTTCACTCACGTTAGACAAAGGAGAGGTCTCCCAATAGTTGATCAGACTGAAACTACATGGAAACAATATACAGATTTCAATAAAGGATTCTTTCCTTGTTTAGGCACTGTCTCAAATAGTAAACTGATACGCAAATTAACCAGAATCCTCGAAGCAGTAGTGAATGAGACTACTTCCGCTTTGGGCAACTTAACAGAGGAGCAGTCTGCTATGAGACTTGTTGTTCTTCAGAACCGCCTTGTCCTTGACGTCATCCTGGCCGATAGGGGCGGAGCTTGTAGAGTCATCGGATCCAGTTGTTGCGTGTTTATTCCTAATAACGCGCCATCAGTCTATAAGGCCATCACCCGACTTCACGAAATCGCCCATCAGATGCATCAGAACCCAGGCTCCTGGACTTGGTCCGGTTGGCTCTGGAGTGTAATAACAGCCTGGGGATGGAAGCTACTGTCATTCCTAGGGATTATATTGGCCATAGTATTCAGTTGCTGTCTGTGTCTTCAATGTGGGCCAGCGATTTGCGGCTTGTGCGCCACAGCTTGTATTCCCCGCCCAAGTTCACGTTCCCATTCCCGAATAAAGAAAGAAGAACAGATGATGTTATATGAACAAATAGATGGTCTCATGAAAATAGATATATCCTGAAGGGTCCGTAGGGGACAAGGAGGGAATGAGGTAATTGAAATTTTTATGGTCAAGTATGTCCCCCAACGTGTACCCCAACGTCTCCATGTACGAGTTTTAAGTGCATGTAACTTCCCTCCGCAACCGAATCTGAAGACGCAAATACATTTGCGTCCAACGTCAACATGTCCTCTATCAGATCCACCATGAATGGATTGATAATTCAGTTCCTAACTATGCCATGCCAACGTCTTTACATGGTGCATTTTCACATTTTTCCTGGCTCTGCAGAGCTAGGCCCTGATTTCTGCCTTCGAACCACTTCTGTCTCTGCCTCTGAAAGCTGCAGCGTGGAGATGCATCCCTGACCTCTGCCTTACTTCCTGCCAAGCGAAGCGGTGCCTGGCTCAACCTGGCCTGCCTGCCAAAACAGTATTTTGCCTTCAAGTTATCTGTTCAGCCTCCTCGAAAACACATTCCTGTCTAGTGATTTAGGTAAACATATCCCCGGCTGCAGAGTAAAGAGCAAGTCTTCCTGTCTCCATGCAAGTAATTTACAGTTCCCGTTGCCATAGTAGGCCCATGGCCCAGCACGTAGACACGTAGACACATATGCACGCACTAGCATTCAGTATAGTATAGCCTCTGCCCGAGAGACCTTTTACTCCAGATAATACATCCTCCAAACATAAAATACCAGATATGTTATAGGTCCAGGTCGTTCTGACATCCCAGACTTCTGTCTCCTTTACTAGTGTTAAAGTTCTCCCCAGTTACACGTCTATGTCACGTCATGCTAGTTGCGCGCGCATCCGCACTTCCTGCTGACTCTGCAGATTCCTCTATGCATCCACCCACTTATGACACGTTTCTGTGACGTTTCCAGCACACGCCTCCGTGCACACCCTTGTACACGGCTTTTTGCTACGCACATGTGTTCTTATCATATTCTTTTCACTTGTCACGCCTACTGTATCCATTGCCATTGTACAGTTTTACTATATATGTCATGTACTGTTAATAAATCGTTGACATCTTTTTGCCATCATTGCATATACCCCCGAACCCTTGTATTGATGGAATTGATTTCCATGGCTCGAGCCATCCTGATTAAAGCCCGTATGACTCAGACACCACGGACTCTGGCTCTCATTTGATTGAGCTATTCTTTTACTTGTCAGTAATTATATGGTAAAACTTGTACGGTAAATTATATTTACCACACTCTCTTAACTATGGCCATTTAGTTTTCCCCGTTGCCTTCAATAAGTTCCTCGCGAACCATCAAATGTTGGCTTAGAAAAAGGTCCTAGCTCTCCCTAGACATGCCAGGAGAGCAAGAGTAAGGCTGGAGTTGGGTTTCACTAGTCCGGACATAACTTGTTCAGGTGATTTAATAAAATATTACATCAGGACCACACGAGCACCAGAACTGTCATTAAAAAGACAAATTAAAACGCTCTTCAAAGTGGAGGGCTCCCCATGGCAGGCGCATTTGGCAGCAGGCATTAGATTATTGGACATCAACATCCAAAATCTGCATAAACCTGCCATCCTACTAACAGCCTGGAGGAAAACAGTGAATACTCAGGCCAAGAGAATATCTTTTGAAAGGGACTTGGAAAGCCTGCATTACCAATTCAATCTTTCCTCGCTGGACCCCTCATACACCATGGGGAAACCGCAGCACTACCTGGAGCAAGCTTTGACAGTCCTGGCTCGGGGGGGGGGGGGGGGGGAATCATCTCTATGAGACTTCCTGCTTTGCCCATCACGAATTTTAATCCAACTTGGGCCCGGCAGGATAATTCAGTGGATTGCCAACTCTGCAATTACCACTGTGAATCTTGGCTCCATCTGTTGTGCTGTTGCCTAAAGCTAGTCAGTGAGCGGCAGCGCTTAGTTCTCCCCATCTGTAGATTGCTTGGCCTACAAAGTTGCAGGGAATTTCCGACCTGTGCTTCTCTAATAAAACACCTCAAATTGCGGCCTGATAAGGGAAATTCACAGACGCAATCCGAGCCAAACTGAAACTGAAAACTGAAGTATAACAGTACTTAGTTGGCCATCAAGCAAGAGAGACTACGATAAAAACCTTTCCTTAAATCAAACGCACAACACCTCACTGCTAGATAAGACAATAATCTCAATAACAGTCATTTTAATTATTTTAAATCTTTTTAAACGACTACTTCATTCTTAACTATTTGTGTGAGATCTTACATTTTTGTTTTACTGATAGAATATTGTAATAATTTTAATTATTGAACAATAAAGATTCATTTCATTTAATCAAACCTTAGCGGAGCGATCAGGGAGCAAGGAGACCAATTGAACCCGGTCTTTGAGAAAGGAGAACAAATTACTCAAGGGCAGTGTTACACAGTCCAGCAGTATTGACACAGTCCACCAGTATAGCTTGGGCTGTTGTGTCAAAGGCTGCTGAAAGATCAAGTAGGACCAGTGACTGACTGATCCCATTATTGGATTCCTTCCTCATATCATCCATAACAGCGAGGAAGACTAACTTGGTAGAATGAGCAGGACACAATCCAAGCTGATGAGATTCAAGAAAACCTGTCTCTTCCAAGGAAGAGCAGAGATGTTGAGCTACATGAGTCTCTAATAATTTTGCAAAGTAGGGAAGTAACAAGATAGGTCTATAGTTATTTAGCATAGAGGGGTCATCCCTGAGTTTTTTGTAAATGAGAGAGCACGACAGACTCCTTGAAAGAATGAGGGACCTTGCCCTAAGTAAGGGATAATTTGAGAAGAGAGGTGGCCATGTCAGGAAGGCAAGAGCAAATTTTCTTTTTGAACATAAGGGGGGCAAATATTGTACGGTGAGCCAGTTTGGACTGTGGCCAACAACTAGGTGAGACGCTCTTTGCTGATGACCGGAAAAGCGGAGTGCCATAGGATTTTTGCCTTCTGGTAGAATGGCAAAGCTTCACCTTCTAGGTGGAATACTGTCTTGTATTACCTTTATTTTCTCAACAAAGAATTAATTCAATTTATCACATAGATTTTGAGTGGAGAACATCAATAGAGATAATCTGTCAGGATTGGAAAGTTCTCCTACCATTTCAAAGATGACCTTAGTTTTATTTTCTGAATTCCAAATTTTATTTGAGAAGAAGGTAGATTTTGCCTGTAAAATTACCTTTTGTATATTTTCAGACGTTGGGCAAAAACATCCCTACTTTCAGGCAAATAGGTACTGCCGAAAACAAATGTGTGTGGAGGGTCAAGGGGAATATTTAAAGACCTGTCTGCTACCTCCCCTACTATCAGAATACGAGACATACGACAAAGCAGACCAGGTCTAGAGATGGTGTGTGACTATACCAGTGACTATAAAACAAAGGGATATATGTGTGCATCAGTGCTGTTGGTAGTTATTGGAAACAGACAAGCTAGAAAAAATCCCATCAGACCACCCTTTATGGTGGAGTTTACATCACGTGGGACTTGCTGATCAAACCATATCACATCTGGCCATATAGTGCTGGTGTGAAAATGGATGTCAGTAATCTAGCCATGGTGTTTACCAAAAAGTGGACAAATGATGTGCAGTGCTCAAGAAATGGTGAAGAATAAAATTAACTACCCAGGCTCTGACAAAGTGTGCATACAGAAGTCTGTGTGTCAAAAGTTAAAAACACGCCTGGTAGAGGAACTACCCCATGGCGCTGTGCAGGACGGTCGACATGTTTCAGCCTATGGGGCATTGCCCCGGCTTTCTTCAGGACCTTGAGATATAAGATAGCTACTGCAACTATAACCACAAGTGATAAGTTGGGTAAGGATAACAATGAGTTTACTAATAGACAAATACATATCAACCAGGAATTTGGGCGTCCACTGGTGGGAGAAGATTGTCTTCTTCCCAGCCTTGTGTGGGTGAAAACTTCCGCTTGGCTCAGACATAGGGGCACTGACGGACAGAGCGGGGCCTCATTCTCCGGAGTGGTTGCCGGGTGAGGTGAGGTTTTCACCCACACAAGGCTGGGAAGAAGACAATCCCAACCTAGGTAGGATCGCTAGGTTGGGATGTATGGTTTTTTTAGGCTCTTAGACCATAAGAACTACAAAGGGCTAACTATGGACCCTAAATAGTCAGCTTGCATTGTGACTGGACAGATTGGAAGTGTGCTTATTATAACCACAGAACAAGCCCTACTTGTCAGGAACTTTTAACCCATGTCATTTAATATGACAAATAGCAATATGGTCTATAGCAAATTAAATTTTTGAAAAACCAGGAACAAATTAACTATTCTTTATATCATGATGGAGAAGCTGAAATTAACAAAGATAAGATATATATATCCCCAATTCCTGAACAAAACAATATGTTCTAAACAGGAAGTAACATACCTGCTAGTAAGCTTAGAATTTATGATTGAAGCACTGGAAACAAGTTTTGGTGAAATCTGAATGTGTACACCCTGTCCAGTATGATACCTAAATAAGCCCATTTTATCCTAATAGATGATGAGATACCACCAATCAAACCTATACTACGTTTGACCAGGATATATAGTCATGGTAAGTGAGCAACATACTCATGCCCTTTGCAGAGGAATACTTAGAATTAAGACCCACTACATTGATATCTCTTAATTTTCAGGGATTTTAAATTAAAAAAAGACCCAAGCCTGCATCAAAATAGACTCGTGGCAGATGTCCGGTGGCTCTTCCGTTGCTCTTCTACTCTGTACCTTAAATTGAAAACAGGTAATCATTGAGTGGAACCATATGAAATGGCACTATTATTATAAAAGGAGTCCATAGCGGGCGGTTTACAAAACATTTCATTAATTTTTCCTGCTAAGGTCACAGTGGAATTTGAAAGAATCAAGGATTTACAAAGATCCGTTTTTTTAGAAATCTTCTTAATGATGAAAATAGAAACTTCATAAATATCAGGTACTCCCTCCTTTTCTAATTTAGCCAATTGCCTTGAAAAACTCTAAGGCTTGATACCTTACCATTACAATGTAAGGAATGCTGTGTTAGCTTTTGCATAAATTTCAGAGCTATAGTAGGTCTTGATGTAAGCACTGTTTGGATGATAACAAGGTTGATAGATTGAATGTAGGAATACAGATAGGTGAGGTCCATAAACACTGTGCAAAGATTTATGATTTTGTGTTGAAGGTATATATACTTAAAATGTTTTTTTAATTTTTAGATTAATGTTGAACTGTCAAAGTGTCCTGAAGAAGGTGTTAGCTATAGAAACAAACACCGAAACGCAGCGTCGACCTTTGTTCTTTGACCTTTTTTTAAACTGTTGAGATTTATTTCACTGAAGTGAATATTTTATTGGTATTTTATTTTAGATTGTAACCCTTACAGGGAGGCATTTTAATAAATTGCGTTTATACCTTTCCAGTTCTTTTTGAGTGTGTTTACCTGTTATACTTTGATTACTGATTATAATGTCATGTGGAGATAGATATAGAGACAGTGCTTAGTATTTACATTATTTACAATTGAGTATGGAGTTATTTTTTAGGACCTGCTGAATAAGCTTTGCCCCAGTATAACTTAGTCTCAGTCAGCATCACTGACTTCATTTAACTCACCACAAACCACAGGTTTTTCCTTTTTCGCAGTACCTTTTGTTTTCGACATTTTCTAAGCACTCAAACGCATTAACTTTTAAAATATGCACTTTTCACGATAATGTTATTTGTCATTCAGAAAATCTGTGTCTAGCTTTCTGCATGCTTTTACGATGCAGTATCTAAATCAAACTTTGCACGTATAGTTTTTTCTCATTTGCGTGAATCTGTCACACATTTATTATAGCTGTAAATAATTGTCACAATCGTTTTCTAGGGAAGAATTTGGTAAAGATAAATGCAAGATAACATTCACACTCTATCAGTACCTCACTCCTGTTTCACGGTGAGATGCTATTCTAAGTCTATGTATGTTGAAACTCATAAACATCTTTTATTAAGAATATGGAATAATGGTAGCATTTCAACAATATTCAGCCAAGGATGATATACTTTAGATGCTTTTATATTTTACTTAAACATCCAGTTTTAGTTTTAAATGTCGCAAGTTTAGGTAACAAAGTAAACACTATTATATTACATCACCATGAATGATGTAATATGTGAGGTCATAAACTGTGCTTGGCGGGGGCACAAGTTATAGTTAGCTCAGTAAACTATAACTTCTGAATTTCAGTGTTATTTTGTTTTTTAAACATTCGTTTATATCTCAATTAAACACCTAACTATAACATCACCTCAACATTTGTTTTTTTTCTGAATGTTAGTTTTTTTATGATTCTCAGACTTGAGCATATGCCCAACCCCCATTGGCTACCTGCAGCCAATGCCCGTGCTCTGCATGGCCTTCACCTGCCACTGTGTAAAATATATATTGCATAGTGGCAGTAACCACTGTGTGATTATAGTTAAGACCTAATTACCATATGAAATCATTTTTTGCTTTGCTAATAATTTTGGTGTTTTTTGAATCTTCACCCACCTCTATCCTTCCTCGAACGTTTTGTGGTGATCTGACAAGTGGGTGCCAAGAAAAAAGGGGTGCCAAAACACAATTTCCCCATGCAATATCTATAGGAATTTTAGAAAAGAGCTACATCCAAAAAGGTGGAACAGAATTACACCAAATTTGGAAGAAAGCTAGATCTTTATCCAGAAAAGTGCCTTTTGTGATTTGGTGTAAATCTGTTCAGTAGTTTTTTTGGAGAAATTAAGGTCCGAAATGTATAGCTATCTGGATGGTTGTGTACACAGGACTCCAGCTGGAGTACCGTGGCACAGAACTTCAAATAAGTGGGTGATCTGATTGACCAAGGGGGATTTTTTCTCGTTGTTTGCCTTGCTCTGACAAGTCCTGCAGAAGCTTGTGCTCTGATTTACTCTCTGCAAAATGAAGAGAAATGTTGCAGCTGCCATTACAGGACCCAGGGACTCAGGACCCATGTCCTGCCACCCTCTACTTTGTGTGGAGGGGGCAGTGGGAGCCTTCAGGGCCAAATAAGAAAACAAATTGCAGTGCCACGATTACGCAGGCGCCTCAGGAAGTCAGCACAACCCCCTTACTCCCTTGAGTGTACTGCGCTACTAAAAAACAATTAGGAAAATGTGTGGTAGGTTTATGGCAAAGTCGTTATCTGAGCAGGCCATTGAATATGCAACAATTCTTCTCCTCTGTGATTTTAATTACTGGGTGAATGAAGTCCCTGGCGGTCAATTGTCTTTGGACCTGACTGATATCCTTACCACTCTAAATCTTGACCAAAATTTATTTGTACCTACCCATATTAAAGGTCATACTTAAGATCCGGTCTGGTCTTCTAATGTAAGCATAGCTAAACTCACTGTTTCCCCTTCCATTTAGTCAGAATATCACCTCATAAAATTTATTTTAAAGAGTGTATTTCTTTTGAAACCTCCGAGTCGTCTGAGAACTCTTTCAGAAACTGGAAAGGTACAGATTTAAACTTGTTTTGCACACACTGATTCTCTCTCCTCCGACACCCAAAAAAAACCTGGAGGGCTATGAGGAAACCATATTGGACTGGCATATGGGATCCAGTGAAATGTATGCGCCTACCCGTTGTTACGAAGCTTTGAAATGTTTTTTGACAGAGTTGAAAGCCACAAAACTAGAACTCCGGCAGACTGAGCGAAAATGGTGCAGTACCTATTTGAATACGAGACATACGACAAAGCAGACCAGGTCTAGAGATGGTGTGTGACTATACCAGTGACCATAAAACAAAGGGATGTATGTGTGCATCAGTGCTGTTGGTAGTTATTGGAAACAGACAAGCTAGAAAAAATCCCATCAGACCACCCTTTATGGTGGAGTTTACGTCACGTGGGACTTGCTGATCAAACCATATCACATCCGGCCATATAGTGCTGGTGTGAAAATGGATGTCAGTAATCTAGCCATGGTGTTTACCAAAAAGTGGACAAATGATGTGCAGTGCTCAAGAAATGGTGAAGAATAAAATTAACTACCCAGGCTCTGACAAAGTGTGCATACAGAAGTCTGTGTGTCAAAAGTTAAAAACACAGATTGGAACTGGGCTTATAACCACAGAACAAGCCCTACTTGTCAGGAACTTTTAACCCATGTCATTTAATATGACAAATATCAATATGGTCTATAGCAAATTAAATTTTAGAAAAACCAGGAACAAATTAACTATTCTTTATATCATGATGGAGAAGCTGAAATTAACAAAGATAAGATATATATATATATCCCCAATTCCTGAACAAGACAATATGTTCTAAACAGGAAGCAACATACCTGCTAGTAAGCTTAGAATTTATGATTGAAGCACTGGAAACAAGTTTTGGTGAAATCTGAATGTGTACACCCTGTCCAGTATGATACCTAAATAAGCCCATTTTATCCTAATAGATGATGAGATACCACCAATCAAACCTATACTACGTTTGACCAGGATATATAGTCGTGGTAAGTGAGCAATATACTCATGCCCTTTGCAGAGGAATACTTAGAATTAAGACCCACTACATTGATATGTCTTAATTTTCAGGGATTTTAAATTCAAAAAAGACCCAAGTCTGCATCAAAATAGACTCGTGGCAGATGTCCGGTGGCTCTTCCGTTGCTCTTCTACTCTGTACCTTAAATTGAAAACAGGTAATCATTGAGTGGAACCATATGAAATGGCACTATTATTATAATAGGAGTCCATAGCGGGCGGTTTACAAAACATTTCATAAATTTTTCCTGCTAAGGTCACAGTGGAATTTGAAAGAATCAAGGATTTACAGAGATCCGGTTTTTTAGAAGTCTTCTTAATGATGAAAATAGAAACTTCATAAATATCAGGTACTCCCTCCTTTTCTAATTTAGCCAATTGCCTTGAAAAACTCTAAGGCTTGATACCTTACCATTACAATGTAAGGAATGCTGTGTTAGCTTTTGTATACATTTGAGAGCTATAGTAGGTCTTGATGTAAGCACTGTTTGGATGATAACAAGGTTGATAGATTGAATGTAGGAATACATATAGGTGAGGTCCATAAACACTGTGCAAAGATTTATGATTTTGTGTTGAAGGTATAGATACTTAAAATGTTTTTTTAATTTTTAGATTAATGTTGAACTGTCAAAGTGTCCTGAAGAAGGTGTTAACTATAGAAACGAACACCGAAACGCAGCGTCGACCTTTGTTCTTTGACCTTTTTTTAAACTGTTGAGATTTATTTCACTGAAGTGAATATTTTATTGGTATTTTATTTTAGATTGTAACCCTTACAGGGAGGCATTTTAATAAATTGTGTTTATACCTTTCCAGTTCTTTTTGAGTGTGTTTACCTGTTATACTTTGGAATTTGGAATTTGGAATTTGGAATGGTATTTCTAAAGCGCAGACGGTCGCTCCGGAAGGAGCATCATGGCGCTATGAGTCCTGTTTCCAAGTCACAGAGTGAAGTGAGGGAGGCTAGATGGCAGCTTTGGACCAGTCGTCGGGAAGCTTGAAGATCCAGGTTTTGAGGAGCTTCCGGAATGGCTTTTCGACTGTTTGAAGCCTGAGATGCCTTGGCATACTATTCCAGGCTTTAATAGCTAAGGTGCTTAGAGTTTTGCCGCCTTTAGATTTGAGGTTGAATTTAGAGGGGGTCATGAGGTTATCTTGTGAAGATCTGAGGGAGCGGCACGGAGTATAATGGGGGAAGCGTCTAATCAAGTAGGAAGGACCGGATTTGTTGAAGGCTCGGAAGGCTACAATGAGAATCTTGAAGAGGATTCTCTTGTGCAAGGGGAGCCAGTGTAAGGCTTTAAGGGCTGCGGAGATTGAAGATTTTCGTGGAAGTTTTAAGACAAGCCGGGCGGCAGTGTGCAAGACACTTTGTAGTTTGGCGAGAGTGGACTTTTTGGTCCCTGCCATGAGTCCATTGCAGTAGTCCACACGGGAGAGTATGAGGGCTACCGCCACCGTTTTTCTTGAGTCAAGCGGGAGGAAATCAAAGAATTTCCTTAAGGACTTTATTATGCCGAAGCATTTTCCAGCTGTGGTCGAAGCATGGAGATCGAAGGAGAGCTCGGAGTCGAAGAGGACCCAGAGGTTCCTGGCTGATGAAACAGTTTGTGGTGGAGCTGCAGAGTTGTCCGGCCACCACAGAGCAGGGCAGAAAGAGGCATTTTTTCCGATGGGAAGAATCTCGGTTTTATTCGAGTTGCAGCGCAGATGATTGGTGTCCATCCATTGGAAGACTGCTGTAAGGCAGTGTTTCAGATTGAGCTCTGCCGCGTTAGAATTGTCGTCTAGGGGGATGATCAACTGAGTATCGTCGGCATAGGAGGTGACGGTTATGCCGAACGATTCAATGAGGGTAAGAAGAGGGATAAGATAGATATTGAAGAGGAGGGGACTCAGAATGGAACCCTGAGGGACTCCACAGGACACCTTTTTCTCATTGGAATGATAGGGGCCAAGGGTGACGGTTTGGTACCTGTCACTGAGGAAAGAACTAATCCAGGATAGGGCAGAGTTGGTGACACCGATGTCCAAGAGTCTATTGATCAAAATGGAGTGGGAAATGGTGTCGAAAGCTGCCATGAGGTCAAGAAGGATCAAAATAGCCTTCTTCCTTTGATCTTGAAGGATTTTGATGGTATCGGTCAGTTCGATCAGGGCCGTCTCAGTGGAGTGTTTCGACCGGAAACCGGATTGCTGGGGATGAAGTAAGTTATGTGAATCCAGGAAGGTCTTGAGCTCCTTGTGGACCAACTGTTCCGTTATTTTACCTAGTGCGGGTAGCAGGGTAATCGGGCGGAGGTTAGTCAGGTCAGAGGGGGGTTTGTTCGACTTTTTCATGAGTGGCTTGACCACCCCTTTTTTCCAAGAACGGGGAACAGAACCGGATGAGAGGGATTGGTTGATTATTGCATTGATGGAGGGGTTGACATCATCAATGATGAGGTGCAGGATCTTAGGTGGACAGGGGTCAGAGGGGGAGCCAGATTTGCAGGAGAGGATCGCTTCTCTGGTCTGAGACAAGGAGACTGGAGTAAAGCTTTTGAGACTATTGGCAGGCGGGTAAGATTGGTCCAGGTCCGGGGGTGAAAGAACAGGGGGAGGGGGGGGAAGTTTTTGTGGATGGAGGTGATTTTGTCATCAAAGTAGTCGGAGATTTTGTCACAAAGTTCTTGAGATGGGGGGATTTCCGGTTGAAGAGCTTTTGGTTTGGTAAAGGATTTTACTATTGCAAAGAGGGTTTTTTGCTTTTGGCTAGCATCCTTAATGGCGTTGACGTAGTAGGTTTTTTTAGCTGATTTAATGGATGAGAGATAGATTTTCCTCTGTAGGATGTAATTCCTGCGGTCGCCGTTATCATAGGTTCTACGCCATTTCCGTTCCGCTTTTCTACAAAGGAGGTGAGCGGCAGTTAGGTCCGGCGTATACCAGGGGGCCTTGTTTTTAGCTGTCTTCGAGGCCCTGTCCTGTTTGTGGGGAGGGCATCGACTCGAAATTTCATGAGAAAGCCATTTATTGAGACACGTTGCGTCTCTGTCGATATCACCCGAGGGGGAAGGGGCATTAGATGGGGAAAGAGGATGAAGGATGAGGTTTTTCTGGACAGTATTCCAGTTGATGGGGTGTGCGAGATGGCGCGTACGTTTATTGCAGGTAGGGGGGTGGCAGCTGGAAATATGAAAGGGGATTAGACAATGATCAGTCCAGATTTGAGGTATGGGGGATAGGGAGGAGAGGGACGGGAAGTTTGAACAGATACCGTCCAAGGTATGACCAAGGGAGTGTGTGGAAAGTTTGACGCTTTGTTGTAGATTGAAGATGTCCAACGACTGCAGAAAGTTTCTGGTGTGCGGGTCGGCTGTGGATTCAAGATGTAGGTTGAAATCTCCCAGGAGGGTAAAGTGTGGGTAGCGGAGAAGGAAGCTTCCAAGAGCGTCGTCTAGCGAGTCTAAAAATTTCGCTGCGTTACCAGGTGGACGATAGATCAGGCCACCGGTGAAGGAGAGCGTTTGGCTGAGCTTTATGCAAAAACCTATGCCTTCTGCGTCGGTGAGAGGATCAAGGCAGAAGGTGTGACAGTTAAAGGTGGTCCTAAGGATAATTGCAACACCTCCTCCTCTGCCTTTCTGTCTATCCTGTCTATGGAAGGAGTAGCCAGGGGGGAGGGCAGTAGCAATGTCTGGGTTACTGTCTTCAGTGAGCCAGGTCTCAGTGATCATGAGACAGTCCAGATCGTGGTCAATGATGAGATCGTGGATGTCCTGACTGTGTTTACACATTGACCTGGCGTTTATCAGGGCACCTGTAAAGAGAGGTCGCAAGATTTTGGGGGATGTTGGCCGTTCGGCTTCTAGGTTGAGGGTCCAGTGACATTTGGTGCAGCTGGTGGAGACAAGTACTGTGGATAGATCAAATTTGCAGGGGCAGTCGAGCTCGCCTCGGAGTTGGTGGAGGTCGTTAGAAGCGTACCTGAAGACTGGAGGAATTTGGGCAGGGGTTCCGGCGCCTGGCGCGGTCTTAGCGCGGACGGGCGCAGACAGGCTTGCCTTAGGCGCGCCTTCGGCGCGCAAACGGCGCTCCCGCTGCGCTTCCTATGCATGCACATTTCTAGGGGGAGTGGGCGTGGCCTCTAGTGGGCGTGGGCGGCGAGCGCGCCAGGTGCAATAGCGGCCGCTTTGTCAAGATATTAGCGCGACAGCGTCAACAGCGCTGTGAATTAAAAAGAGGCTTTTTTACTGTTTGTGTCTGGAACAGTAAAAAGGTGAAGCAGGTTATTCAGTGACACCACACAAAGTTAAAAGACGATGCAAACAGAGTTTGTTTAGTACCTCCAGCTCCCGGCTTCCGCCTCAGGACTGGGTCAGGAGTAGAAACGTTGCGCTGAAGGTCAGCGTTTATATATGCTTAAAAGTGGGCGTGGCCTCTAGTGGGCGTGGTCGGCGAGCGCGCCAGGTACAATGGCGGCCGCTTTGTCAAGATAATAGCGCGACAGCGTCAACAGCGCTGTGAATTAAAAAGAGGCTTTTTTACTGTTTGTTTACTGATTATAATGTCATGTGGAGATAGATATAGAGACAGTGCTTAGTATTTACATTATTTACAATTGAGTATGGAGTTATTTTTTAGGACCTGCTGAATAAGCTTTGCCCCAGTATAACTTAGTCTCAGTCAGCATCACTGACTTCATTTAACTCACCACAAACCACAGGTTTTTCCTTTTTCGCAGTACTTTACCCCTACCTGTGTCTAACGATCAGGGTAATCTTCCATATATTTTGTTGAAAACAAAAGGTAACCTAGAGAGAGTGCTATAATGGCTTATGTAATTTTAGCTGTGTGCAATAGGCAAATATAATCTAACTTTAGAAGAAAATGAGTAACATGCACATTGATATTAATAAAACATGTAGAAGATGCATATGGCTGAGAGACAACATGCTTTGCGTAAGTAATTATGGTGTGAAATACCACATGATGATTTCAAAAGATGAATTAAAACTGTAAGCTACTAAAGGCTTTACATGATAACGTGAAAATGCTACTGATGTGCTTTGAAAACTTATTTAGTAGTACCTAATACAGACTTTTATTAATAGAGACTTATAAATAGGCATTGCTATTTCATTTAATTTGAAGAATTAATGTACTTTGAATCGTATAACATTTGCATTTTAGCAACCTTTTCGAAGGTAAGTTGTTTTTCCTCTTAGGCCTCAAACGTTTGCTTTCTCATCTAGCGTTAAACTTGTGAAATGTGCTATCTGAAGACTATGGGACTCTTTCGTAAAGTTTCCATTTGTGTTCCAGCCATCAAACTCTCTTCTTCCTTGTTACTCACTTGACTGAACTGGAAACAAAACATGTTACATCCTAGAGAGTATGCCTGGGAATGAACTGACAATGGATGGGACATTGATACGCTAATTTCCGAGGATTTTATAATTCATTAAACAATTGAAATATAGGGATCATAAGGAAACTGAAAGAAATGGATTACCTAATTCTTCCAGATTTGTATACTTTTACTGATCACATCATCTCGTCCTATCATGAACAGCCAATAAAACTGAATAATCCAACAAAGTTGATACGTCAAGGGGAGTAAACCTGGAATCGTTGGAGTATAATTGTCTAACCAGAAGGGGGCTGTTTGGCTGGCTGACTCACACCCTTGTCTCGCTTCCGTCCTGCTGACGCTCGTTTGGGTGGTACTGAGACAGATGAACTGGACACATAGACATTAAGCGAACTGTGACACTGAACTGCGTTGCTACTGGCTGGTAAGTGTGCCCAAAGGAGAATCTGTTGGCTGAAAGGATTTCCTGACACCTGCTGCGATATAGGTGCTGCAGAGTAAGAACCTGTCCTAGGGCTGGAACTGAAAACCTCAGAAAACGTCTGAATCTTCATTGACTTGGTTTGTATGAGAATCGACTGAACCTGTTTGTAGGCTTGTTCTCCGATCTAAATCTCCCTCGACTGAGGAATATAGTCCTTGCATTGCCTTGATTTAATGTACTACTTGAATCGCTATTAAATCTGATCTGTTTAATTCATGGTTTGCATTTCAGCATTCTTGAGGCATAGATAAATGATTATGATAAATTCTGTCTACTGATTCTCTGTCATTATTTATGTGAATTATTCTGTCTTGAACAAGAATCCACTAACTGGGAAATGTTGGGAAATTTATGCTTATAGGAAATGTGGTATCACTTATCTATTCCAGGTCCTCATATGATAATTGTTGATCCCCAGAATATTGTAGTCTCTTGCAGCACGGAGCAATATCCATCGGAGGACCTAAGAGGATTGGTGTTGGTAGCGGAGGTAACGCGATAATGGTAGTTTTCTAAATAATAAGAGTTTGGTTGAAATGGACCTAGCAAGTAGAGTCAGGTAATAAGATTTTGATTTGAAAATAACAATATTATAGATTTTTGTAACAAACACGCTGGAACAGTATTATACTGTATAAAATAAGAGGTGCCTATGGTGGAAGTGCATTATTGTGTATGGATTACATTAAAAGTGTTGCAGTCTCCTGAGCCCTGGATCATGCAAAATGAAGACGTCACACAAGGAGCTCAATAACAGATGTCGGTATTCTTCATAATAAAGCATTCCTACTCCTTTCTTCTTATGTCATCACCATTAATAACCACACCTTAACACCTCCCATCCAAATATGTAATTCCTTTAATGAGTCCACCCAGAACAGCAAGGTCCTAGCACACTTTGGACCTGATTATGAGTATGGTGGTCTGTGGACAGCCAAACTTACGGTGGCGCTGCAGTGGCGGTCCAGCCACCGCCACACTGGTGGTTCGACTTCCCTATTACAACTTAGGCGGTCAGACTGCCATTTGCAGTGCCGGTCCTAGGCCTTCTGAGGCCCCGGGCGAAAGGGAAGATGTGAGGCCCCTCCAAGTGACATCACAGAAAGTGACTTTGCAGGACTTTTGATCTTAGTTATTTGGCATCAGTGAAGCAAACTAATATGGATATCAGTAATATGGACAAAAGTAGAGGAAATGGAAAACAGGTGAGCAAATATCCATGAGTGTAGCACTTGCCGTCTCCTTGAATGATTAGTTGGACATGTAGTGCCTGGCGAAAGGAAAAAGAAGGGGGAAACTTCACTGATCTTACCTAAATGGACTTTATTTCTGGTGCTCCCTAGTACAGAAACAGTGGAATGTTCAGCTCTGCTGGGATTTGCATGAATGTGTACCAACCTATAGTTACTTTCCTGGAAAAGGTTTGTCATTTAAACCTATAATTTTTGTATATCACAGCAGTTCTATGGATGTACCCTCTCGTCCGTTTTTATTTTGTTTTAATCATTGCAGAAATTGATATAACCAAGTCACCTTCCGTGGCTATCGATTGATCTTTAGAAATTTTAACTTAAGTTAAGTGTATACTAATATATAATACGATGGATTGAACTGAACGTAGACAGTCTGACTCAACACACGGACTCAAGCGACGACGTCGTCCGACTCCTGCCTGCAGTCCTGCCCTGCCCACGCGGCCCGCCGCCCGATCCGAGTTAGTAAGTGACTGACTGCCAGTGCCAGGTCACCTATGGCATGTGCGCATGCTGAGTGCATCACACTGAGCGGGGGCTGGCCATAAAATCATGTCCAGGGCCGTCATTGGTAGCGCTTTCGCGCGCTACCAGATTGACGGCCCTGGGACCCACTGTCACCTGCATGAAGAAGATGCAAGGCCGGCGACGCCGGCGTCACATCACCACCACAGGGCACGCACCACCACCACCACCACCACCACCAACCAAGATAGGTGGTGGGGGGTGCGTGCAGGCGTGTTTGCGTGCGTGCGCAGACAGTGTTGTTCCCTGTATTGTGCAGGAGGTGCTTACTTAAAAGTAGCAAAAAACACAGTTGATGGACAGAATGTAGAACAATGTCATACATTCACCCCAGGACAAGGATCTGGGCCTAACCCAGGGTGGTGTGGAGTGCATATAAATGATGGATTTAGGCCCAGATCCTTGTACTGGGGTGAATGTATGACATTGTTCTACATTCTGTCCATCAACTGTGTTTTTTGCAATTTTCACCCCAAGTGTGCTGGGTATACTCAGACGTGAGTCCCAGGCTCTCCACACCACTGGAGTCAAGCTATCCAGGCTGATGAAGGCTGATAGCCAGAAATCGGTCCTCGGATGCTTGATTCCGGTCTGGGAAAGACATGGCTTGGTAGTTCGGACTGGACTGTTCCCATGAGGCACAGGGTCAGAGCTGATTTGCATATAGCCAGTGTCTAACCCAGGGTGGTGTGGAGTGCATAAAAACGATGGATTTAGGCCCAGATCCTTGTACTGAGGTGAATGTATGACATTGTTCTACATTCTGTCAATCAACTGTGTTTTTTGCGACTTAAAAGTAGCAGCAGGCTCTGCTCAAAGATGGGACGAAGTCACGCAGATACCCTAGGTGAAGTAAGAGAAGAGGGGGCCCAGGGGGCAGTGATGCCTAATGAATAATGGCTGGCTGAATGAATACAGAGCTCTTAGAAGTCTTCTCTCGCACTTTCTTTGCAGCCAGCAGACACCACAGAAATGCTGATTGTACAGTACGTACAACAGAGTGTGGAGAACGAGGCCTGGCTAGTAACTGCTAAACAAACACACACACACTCGATATTATTGGACGGAAGAATGCACTGTGCTGTGCTCAAGTCACTGCGTAGCGCTTTTCCCCATCATCATTTTGTCCCTGGAGAAAATATATTGTGACGACTGCATAAGATTCAGACTGCTGCCAATGTACCTGGTTTCACGGGCGAAATGCATCGTTGACGCTGATAATCATTAGCATATTGGACAACAGCCATTCGGTAGAAAGTCTTCACGTGCGTTTTACTTCTGTTTACGGGTGGCCAGTGCACTTTAGTGAAAGGCGAACCTCTACTTGTACAAGGGCCATATTTGGCACTTCACACCAAAGGGAGGTACAGTACACGCTGTCATTTCATGTTGGATACTTTTTTTGTGGAGTTTTATATAGCGCGACCTTGGCCCGAAGATACTGGAGCGCTTTACATAAGCACCAGTTGTTACCCAAGGAGGCCTTCATATTTTTAGGGGAGACACGGGGAGATAAATCGATTTGCCCAGAGTCACAGGATGTTGAGCGGACGCCCGAGATTCGATTGATACCTGGTTCTCCAGCTCCAAAGTCGGCCGCTCTGGCCGTTAAGCCACATCCTCTCCCTTTCACCGAACATTCTATATATACAGTGATAAACTGAGGGCAATCAGCAGTATTCCTTTCAAGCAGATTTCTTGCTTCCACATGACCCTGTCGGTAAACAGTGCCGCGAGTGTAACAGATTTCAGAGCTTCGAAAGGGGATTTCCCATCGATTGCACTGCTTCCAGCCCGAGTCTAGCGCCGTTTATTCCCGCAACTGCGGGGCCGGCGGCGGGGCCCCCCTGAGCGCGAGGCCCTGGGCACCTGCCCATACCGTCCATGGCTAGGACCGGCCCTGGCCATTTGAGTAACCTACAGATCCCCTCCCCCTTCCCTGCGCATGTTGGTGCATGCAGGGGGGCACATGTCATGTTACCCTGCAAGCATGCACCCCTAGTTCCAGCACAGCATGGACTTCACAATCCATGCCGTGCTGGAACGTGCTGTGGCAGTCCTGCTGCAGTGCAGCATTAAGGCTCACATTTGAGCCTTTTTACTGCAGTCACTGGCTGTGTGGGAGAGAGAAAGTAGCTTGGCAGTCTGCTCCCACACTGCCAAACTTGTAACCGGGCCCTAGACACTTCAAAAAGGTGTTGATTCAAAATTTGATTACTCACCTGCAATATAACAAAGCATTAACAAAACACAAATTGTACGGAGCAGTGCAAGCTTCCATGATATTTCCCATGCCTCAACCAGTATGCTGTGACCGAGCAAAGAATCGGGTCGCTGGAGGAAAGAAAGACCATTCCATGATGGCTGCGATGCATGCATGCACACATGTGGCAGACACATTGGAATGTCTTTTGTTTTGCTTTCCCAAAAATATTCTAAGATAGCTGCCTCGCAAACATCCACACATACATTTTGGCTATCTTGGAGTGGTTTTAGGCTTCAGAAGGGAGGGATTTACTGAGAGTGGCTGAAGACAGGAATTTGTTTTTCAAATATTTTGAGCCCGGGAGTGAGCAATTTAATCAGTGGAAATGTGGCTGGGGGGAGGGAGGAGGGGTTGGGTGGGGGGGGGGGGGGGCAGAAAGCAGGCTTGTCAAAAAACTAGTGTGTTGCCTTCTAAATGGTTCCCCAATTTTGATCAGGTGTGATATGAAGCACCTTTTTCCAAGTACTTGAACGATATAATTTAAAGAAAGAGATTATATAGCATCTGCTGCCATCTAGCGGTCCTATCACACATGCACCTAATAAGTAATGAAGATCACAGGCTTCCTTTCAATTAAAAATCTCTAAATCAATGTTGGTTGCTGCAGGAGAAAGATTGCCAAGAAAGAGTGGCTATTGGGCAGGTCTTTAAGAGGGCCAGGTCTCACCGGTGCTGAGCACCAACGTTTTTTTACAGGAGGCTGTTGTAAATGGAAGATACAGATCCAGGTGAAGTTGGAAAGTCCTTTAATAAGATTCAGAGAAGAGACAAGAGCGGACTCTCCACCGCGGAGGCAACCAGTAACTGCTGTGGAACAGAACCCATAAATCACAGGTAAACATAGAACATAAGAATGGAATACATTCTGCAAGAAGTAAAAGCATTCTACAAACACTAGAGTGGATACTCATGTACTAAACATCTTCTTCCTTTCTATTATTAAACAAAACAAAAAACTAATGATGACAATTAAGGAAGGAAAAAAACAATCTTAACAAAAGAAATTGCCATATAACAAATTACTAACAAATAAAATCTTGTAAATAGGTTGGTGGTCTGCGATGTCTTGGAACACGATCACTGACCACACCACCAGTAGGTAAATTAGATGTTTGTAAAGAGTGATTTTCCGAAATGGGAGCATCCCACTTCCCACATTGCGAGCTTCACCTGTTGAAACTAAAAAAATAGTCTCAACAGGTGTGTGTGCTAAAAGATAACCACTAGTACTAAGAGTAGAAGAAGTGTTATTCTTAACAGAAGTTTCAACCCCTCTTTTGTAAAGAGCACTCGCCTGAAATTCCACCATTCACCATTATTGAGAATCACACAATGATCAAGCATTTTCTTGACAGTAAAAGGTCCTTTGAATTTAGACAATCCTTTTTGCATTCTACAACTCTTAATTTTGACCAGATCCCCCATCATGAAAGGAGATGACACCTTTTTAGAAGCAGGTATGACTTGATCTTTAGTTTGTAAAGTAACAACTTGTTTCATCCAAGCTGGTACCAATTTCAAACCTGTAGTTCACCCTTTCTTAAGTTGGAATGGCGAAAGCTGACCATCAACTAAGGGAGTAGTGCGATAGGCCCATAATATCTCATTGACCATTTTCCGCACAATAGATCCATTAGCAGCGGCCATTTGTATGATACCTTTGACGACTTTGTTGGCTCTCTAACATTTTCCATTGCCCTGGGGATTGTACAATGAAGTGCGATGGTGAGAGACACCACAACTCCTTAGAAATGTTTGCATCTCCCTGGAGGTAAGTTGTGTGCTGTTGTCGGTAATAATGACTGAAGGAATACCTTCATCCTTAAAGAGATTATCTAGGAACTTAATAGTACTCTCAGTGGTGACATCATTGGTGAACCCTACAACAAACCATTTAGAATAAATATCAACCACAACAATAGCAAATCTGTGCTTTTCATTTAGTTCACCCATAGGACCAATAGAAACCAGACAAATTGTGTGCCAAGATTAACCCGGGTTTTCTATGTGTGCATCTTTAGATTTAGGTCCCACTTTGAGTCTTTTCTCACCTTCCCTGAAAATAGAACAATTTTCCACCCACTCTACAACCTGAGAATCCATTCATGGCCCCCAGAAATGATTCTTGAGTCGACATTGTGTAAGAGTCTGACCCAAAAGCCCCTCATGAGCTAAGGCTAAAAGTTTATTTCTGAGACCAAATGGAGGTATGAATTTTTCATCTTTAACCAAAATGCTATGATTGATAATAAAAAAGATCATCAAGAACTTTGACAAAGGGTCTGACTGATATAGAGACTGAACTTTCTCTCCTAGAACCAAGTCTAAGAAGTTTGATAACTTCTTGAAGAGTGTGATCAACATTAATTTCACGTTCCCGGTCAGCAGCCTCGAAAGCACCTTCACCCACAAACATAGCACCCTCTATAGAAGCAACAGCGATGTGAACAGCACCTTCGGAAACAAATGGATCAGGAATGGTACGCCAATCTAAAGACATTCTTGAAAGACAGTTAGCCTGTACATTCTTCCAACCCTGGATACATTCAATAGAATACTGAAATTCTTGAAGTCTAGAAGCAAGTTTAACAAGTCTAGCTGACCCTTTACTAGTACCCCAGGAGAAAGAATCTTGAGAAGTGGTTTATGGTCTGTTCTTAAAAGAAATGTCACGCCCCAAAGATATTTCCTAAAATACTCCATAGCCCTTGAAGCAGCCAACGCTTCTCTTTCGATAACTGAATAGTTTTTCTCAGCATGGGTTAGTCCTAGACGCAAATGCAACTGTATATTCAGACCCACCTTTGATTTGGGAAAACATAGCTCCAAGACCAGTAGCACTTGCATCCACTGTAAGAACAGATTTGTTATATACATCAAAAGGCAATAAGAATTTAGCATTCCAAATTTCTTTTTTGATATTCTTAAAACATTCCTGATGTTGAACACTCCATGAAAAGCTCACCCCATGTTTAAGTAAAGATCTCATACTTGATGTTTTGTCTAAAAACCTTTTTACACATTTTGAGTAATACTCAAAGAGACCCATAAAATAACGTAATTGGTCTTTGTCTTTAGGCTGGGGTGCTGAATGAATAGCTTGACATAAATCCCTTTTTGGTTTCACCCCTGAAGAACTGATAGTGTAGTCTAAGTAGTCAATTTGGTCAACTAAAAACTTACACTTTTCTCTACAGAGAGTGAGACCAGCTGAAGATAGTCTGTCTAAAACGATCTTAAGAGTGGTGTTCTGTTGTTCAACTGACTGTCCATAAACCAATATATCGTCTTGAAAATAGATGGTATTACCTACTCCCTCAAAAATATTGGACACCATTCTCTGGAAGACACTGGCCGGAGAATTGACGCCAAAAGGGAGGCATATGAACTGAAACGTACCGTAGGGTGTGATGAAAGCCGTCAGGTGTTTTGAATCCTTGTGTAAATTGATTTGGTGGTACGCACTCCTAAGATTTAGTTTAGAGAATACCTTGGCACCTTTCAAAGTAGTAACTAGTTCTGAAATATTGGGCAAGGGAAAGGTGTCTGTGACCACACACTGATTTAAAGACCTCAAGTCCACACAGAAGCGGAGTTTGCCATCCGACTTCTTGGTGGCGACAATGGGAGAAATCCATGGTTAGACCTCTACAGGTTCTATAACTCCAATTGCTAGCATGTCCTGAATGAGTTCATTAACTTCTTCTTTGACAACAATAGGGACACGCTTAACTTTTTTGTTGTACAGGAATTGAGCCTTTTCTCAATATGATTTGATGAGAATATCCTTTAAGTTGACCTAAACCTTCTCTAAATACACCTTTTGCTTCAGAGAAAATAGTGTCTAAATCTCCGTCCTCAATAATTATGTCTTGTGGATTGGAACGGGGATTGACTATTATGCCCAGGTCGTATTGATGTACCCATCCAAGGATGGCAGACCCAAATACAGAGACATAAACTTTGCCTTGGATGTGTCTGTGAGAGAATGTGATTTGTGCTTCAAAATAGCCTAGTATATCAATAGACTCCCCTTGGTAGACCCCAAGGGAAATATCTTTTGGAAGAAGTGTTTTGGCACCCCACTGCTTTATAAACAAATCATTATGAATTATTGTATACCTAGAGCCAGTGTCAACCATTAAATGAATGTCTTGACCATTAACAGTCAACAAGGCTTTGGGTCTATTCCTACGTTTGTCTTCCTCTTGTTCAGACGATAAATTTGACTCAACAACCAATATTTTATCTTTATCTTCAACCATGTGTGTAGAATTATGCACCTAAGCTATGCTAGAATGTGATTTACTCTTACAGACTCTGGCATAGTGACCTATGCGACCGCACTTTAGACACTCTTGTTTTGCTGCAAAACTAAATTTTGAATCAGAGGAGTGTACAGTACTCCCACAGCGATAACACAGTCTGCCATTAGAAAGTTTTGGAGTGTTAGTCATTTTTGCCGGAAAAGTTTTCTTGGTCATCTTTTTATTTTTGACTGCTGCAATCTCACTTTGATCATCATCGTTCTGAATCTGATCCATTGACTCTTGCACTGAAAGCTTGTTGACATCACTTGAAGATGACCGTTTTTCAAGCTCCTTTATGCACACTTCTGACTGTTCCACTATTTTAGCTAATTCAATCGCAGTTTGTAAGTTTGGATTTTTAGCCGCCCAAAGACGTTCTTGAATTTTTTTATTATTACATTGTAGGTTGGTCTCTAATCAGTTTGTCGGTCATGTTACCATACTTACATTTGACAGACATTTCTCTGAGTCTTGAAACAAAATCATCTATTGATTCATCAGTTTTTTGACTTTTGGTATAAAATATGTATCTATTCATAACCAGGTTTTCCCCTTTAGAATATTGTGGCGCAGTGTAAGGAAGGGACTGGAGACCAAATGGTATTGTATAAGATTTTATTTTTATCAAGTGTCGCTTGTGGTGAGTGGGGAATAACCGTCTCTGGTCAATTGCGGTGATTCTGTGTTGAAGGGCTCTCCGGGGTTGGTCTTTTTCCTGCAGGGTTGTTTTTGCTCTGCCAAACTTCCTTCTGGTGATTTTCCTCCTCTCCCGTGGAATATGTGTGAAAAAGAAAATATACAGTTGTCAGGACCTCTATTATTGTTCACACGAATGCCAAGGGAACCATGGGGGTGCAGGGGTCACCGCTGCTCGTGGGTCACACACAGTACTTTCCTCTCGTGTCTATGAGGAAGGTATGGTGAGGGTTGCTTGTGATAGGGGAGGAGCGGGAAATTGGGTCAGGGAGGACTATTTACAAACTTTGGTATGAAAACGGGAGCTTGGTTGCAGGACATCTTTACTTTGATGAGGTACTCCGACTCCCTACCCATTCCGAGAACCTCTTGCTCTGGCTTAGCCACGCTCCTCCGGGAGCGTGGCTCGGTGGTGCACAATATCGTTGGCCTCCTGGCTCTGCAACACCTTCAGCCGCTGCGGGTTGTCTCTCAGGTCAGGTACTTAGATGAGGTACTCCGCCTCCCTACCCATTCCGACAACCTCTTGCTCTGGCTTAGCCACGCTCCTCCGGGAGCGTGGCTCGGTGGTGCACAATATCGTTAGCCTCCTGGCTCTGCAACACCTTCAGCCGCTGCGGGTTGTCTCTCAGGTCGGTCTTCCGTTCTTTGCTGTTCGGGAACCCCTCCTGTTGCTTCTCGTACTCCTCCTCTCGCCTCTCGGTGATCCTCGGTGACATCACACGCCGTACACGGGGTTTCCTGGATTTTAGCCAGTGTGGTTTTGTACACGTCAGATGGGGGTGGGCCTTCCTGACAGGTATACGCCCAGTTAAAGGAACCTTTGGTTTCTTCCTCTTCTGGTGTAATCCATAATGAGCAGTTCTCGTCTCTCCATTCATTCTGTGGGGAAGGAACAGAAGGTGAAAACGGGGTAGGTACAGTCCACCATTCTTTATCCATGCTATTTTGGGGGGGTCGGCTTCTCCTCCTGGCTACACATATCAAACCTCTAATCGAGATATTGCTTCTTTGTACTCATCTGGAAGTGCTGGGCCATTGGTTTGGGAGTGCTTGAGGAAGAAAACGAAATACATGTTGACCTTCTTTCCCTAATGAACTCAACAGTAACGTTTTTTTCCGTTTAGCCGCATCAAGGTAGTTTTCAAACATTGGGAACCAATCCTCCCAAAATATGCTTGGCTGACCAGGATGAGAGAGAAAACTTGGAGGAAGCACAACTGAGAAACTTTGTGAGCAATTTTGTGAAGCCATGTCGCAACAAAAAAACTTAAATACATGTAACAGAGAATTTTCTTTGAAACTGGTGAGTGAACACAATGGGCCCGATGTAGGTAAATCTATATTTACCACTTCATAAATACCGAATCATACCGATTCGGTATTTATGAAGTGGTAAATTAGAGGGGGGGAGATGTAGGTATTTCAGATTCGGTAAATACCGAATCTGTAAGATTCGGTATTTACCGATTCTGTAAATACCGATTCGGTATCCCCCATTGATTCCTATGGGCCTTAAGGCCCATAGGAATCAATGGGCATTACCGATTCGGTATTTACCGAATCGGTAAATACCGATTCCAGCAAGGGTGCAGGGGGTGTCACTTTGACAACCTCTAGCACCCCCAATACTGGCTTGTGTGCCATGTGGCACACAGACATGCCCTAAGGGCATGTCTGTCTGTCACATGGCATAGGTGTGCATGCACACATGTGCATGCACACCTGGATTCGGTATTTTAACACTCAATTGGATTGGGTGTTAAAATACCGAATCTGAAAGGCCTGTGGGACTCAGAAGAGTCCCACCTACATCTGGAAGATAACGAATCGGTAAAAATACTGATTCGGTATTTTACAGATTCTGTAAATTTACCGATTCGGTAAATATACCGATTAGGTAAATACTGGCCCCCTACATCTCAAAGTGCCAAATACCGGTCGGAAACGGCCGATTTCGGCCGTTTCCGACCGGAATTTGCCACCTACATCGGGCCCAATGTATTAAGTCAGTGAACTTTAGTGAACATATGTATCAACTGTAAAGTCTATAGAAGTATCCAGCACACTGTTTATAAAATCATCACAAAGTACTTAGCATGTAAAATTAGACTGTTCCCAAATTTTCCCAAAAGTACCTGAAACTCAGAGAATGCAAAAACACTGTAGGCATGTGTATCGCCGAAGGAAAAAACAGTGTTCTTACAATAATGCAGGTTCTTGATATACAACAGACATGTGCATCGCTGATTAAATTGAATTGTCAAGAACAAGTTCCTGATAATAAAAACTTGAGAGCATGAGACTCGTGTGTCTCAGCGTGCATGAGTAAACTGGAAGCCGAGATGTGTAGGGTTGTCACAGTAACAGTATAAACAGGACAAAATGACTGCTACGCCATGCGCGATGAAATCAGTAACGTGAGGACGATGTAGCTGATTCGCCGGAGCTGACGTGTCATGCAGGAATACGAAGAATCATTTGCCAGAAGAGTGTCACGAAATCTCCACAAACTCCTGAGAACATTCTATGATGTCATCACTGTAATATAATGTAATGTATCCAATATTTATAAAGCGCTCTATCGCCCCACGGGTATCCTGGCGCTGAAGATAGAAGTTCCAATACACAAGCAGAGTTAGCGTGCCGCAGGTGATGTAGCAGTACACCCTGGGAAAAAAGATGGGTGTTAAGTTTTTTTCTAAAATGTACGAACTCCTCTGATTCTCTAATGTTAAGTGGGAGGTTATTCCACAACTGTGCCGCTGTCCAACTGAATGCTCTGCCACCAAATCTAGAGGTTCGTGCTCTGGTGGTACAGGCCAGGTAACCAGTAGAGGAGTGAAGAGTTTGTGAAGGGTAGTAACAGACAATTTTTTTCTGCAGAGGCTGGGGTCCGAGTCCATGAAGGGATTTGAACACAATGCATGCAGCTTTGAACTGGATTCTCTGGGCCAGAGGAAGCCAGTAGAGATCAATAAGAGCTACAGATGCAGAGTCATCCCCTCTCCTCTTTAAAGCTAACTTGGCAGCTATTGTTTGAATTCTTTGTAGCCTCTTGATGAGAAAATTAGGTGCACCAAGAAGCAGGGCGTTACAGTAGTCTAGCTGACTCAAGATGACGATTCTGACTACTAGAGCCCTGGCTGACAGAGGCAGCATGGGAAGGATCTTCCGCAAGGCCTTGATAAGGGAGAAACAAGTACCAACTGTTTTATTTACATGTTTCTCCATACTCAGCTTGTTGTCGAAGACTACCCCCAGATTGCGCACATCAGCCACTGGTATGGGAGGTGTGCATGTCTGGATAGGGCAAAATTAATCTGGAAGTGGGTGAGGGATTTTTTTCACTGTACAGAGCAGAATTTCTGTTTTCCCACCATTAAATTGCAGGGAATTGTCCATTAGCCAACTAGTCATCTTCTGCATGCACTCGTGAAAGTCAATGAGTGACACAGACTCCCTTTCTTTTTTCTTTCTCTCTGCCCCGCAATTGTGCACATTCTTCTCCACCGCACCAGGATACTAGCCAGTAATAGAGCGCGCTATAAAACCCTTTAAAACTAAACATATAGAGTAAAATCAACACAGTTGATTAACCTCTGTCTGCCCTCATTCTAAGTTCCTCCAAGACTACAACCAATGCTGTCTCTGTCCCGTGGCCTGGTCGAAAACCAAATTGCTCATCTTCAAATCCCAAATTAGTTTCACAAAAGATAGACAAAGCTCTGCTGACCAGGCGTTCGAGAAATTTTACCGGGTTAGGGAGAAGTGATATTGGACAGTAGTTATTCAGACACTGAGGGTCAAGGGTAGGTTTCTTCAGTAGGGGTGTCACTAAAGCCTGTTTCCAACAGGAATGAACTATCCCACTGCCTAATGATTGACTGCAGATCCTATGGAGTAGATGTCTGCAATACTCCTTCCAGACCTTCGGGGTAGAGGGTCCAAGGGGATCTAGATTTAGTGCTCATAGCCAGTTTGTAGAACTCATTGTTTGTAGGAAGAACAAACTGCCTTAGAGTTATTAGTTTGTAACCGTGAGCCCCTTCATTTATTTGAACTGCAGATGACTGATTGTAAGTCTCAGAGGCCATATTACTCGAGTTATCCTGTTTTTCTGCCAGCCCAGGTATTATCTTGGCATTTTCCTCCTGAAAAAAAGTAGCTAAGCTGTGGTAGAGTTCTTAGAGAGTCAGGTTTAGATAGTTCTTCAACTATTTTGAAGACCCTACAGGTTTTATTAGGGGCCTCCAAAATAGAGTTGCAAAAAATTCCGCCTTAGCTTTGGAGATTTAATTTTTGTAGTTGTTCAAGGTGACCTTCAACGCTTCTTTTTGAGCAGTAGCATAGCCTTTCCTCCATTTTCTTTCTGCCAATTTGCAGTTGTGTCTGAGAACTTTCAAATTCTTGTTAAACCAGGGGGCAGATCGTTTATGTTTAGTTCTTAGATTTTTTATAGGAATAATCTGGTCAAGCGTCTTATTGATCAGCTTACAAAATTCCTGGTAGTTGATTTCCACAGACTTATTTGCGTCAAACACGATAGAGTCGTAAGTAAGGAGATTTGATTGTCTATATCATGCATTTTATTCCACTTCCTGCCTTTGCGGTAGTTGGGTGTGATAGAAAAATCTAGGTTTTTAATAGGGATACCTACTGAGAAGGTAACAAGGAAGTGATCCTTCCAGCACAAAGGCGAAATGGTCTCAACTTTGGCTGTATTTTTCTTGGCAAAAATGAGGTCTAGAACATGACCACCTTGGTGGGTAGGGACCAATATCAGCTGTTGTAAGCTCAAGTTCTCAAATGATTGCACAAGATCATCAAGTGCTGACCCATTGTTTCCATTAGCCCAGAGGCTGAAGTCCCCTACAATAACCATGTTGGAGTGTGTGAGTGCCAGATTAAACAATTTATTAATACAATTCTGAAAGTGAGAGTTCACAGCACCAGGAGGACGGTAGCAGATAATACCAGAAAATAAATGTCCACTGGGGCTCGTCAAGAAGAATCCCATGGTCTCCATACCTCAGTGTCGTCAATAGATAGTTGCACAAAGTTCCAGATATCCTTAAATATCAATCCAACAACCCCACGTCTTCCAGTAACATGCGCCTTGTGAATCACGACTGGACAAGCCATTCCCAATTCGACCTCAGAGTCAGGGCGGGTCCAGGTTTCAGTGAGAAATAATGCATCTAATTCAAGAGTATCAATCAATATGTTGATCTCCTGGTGGTATTTTACAAGGGACCTGACATTAAGCAAGCCACACTTAAGGCCAGCTGGCTTGCTCTCTGCAAATGGCACATTACCGTGCAAGGAGGATGTATTAAGCGGATCATCACTCCTACCTTCTCTCAACTGCACAGTGGGTTGAAGATGTCCCCAAAAATTGCTGTAAATGGAAGATACAGATCCAGGTGAAATTGGAAAGTCCTTTAATAAGAGTCAGAGAAGAGACAAGAGCGGACTCTCCACCACGGAGGCAACCAGTAACTACCATGGAACAGAACCCATAAATCACAGGTAAACATAGAACATAAGAATGGAATACATTCTGCAAGAAGTAAAAACATTCTACAAACACTAGAGCGGATACTCCTATACTACAGAGACCTCGAAACGGGTCCTTATCGGGCTCTGTTATGTGTATTGGCACAGGCGGTCCGTCTTTTTCCGGACTGCAGTGACAGCAGGCACATCGATATGCGTGTGTTCACGCTGCTCACTTCTCACTAGTGAAGAAGTTGCGGCATGACATCATGCCAGGGGAGCTTGGTGGGTAAAGGAAATCCTTTAAAGAGAGTCATTTTCTCTCTGGCGTACCCTTCTTTTTTTGAAACTCAGGAGCAGCAACATTGTTGTGCTGTCACCAGGGCTTTAAGTGGAAGTAATTTCAATATTATATACAAGCCATAGTTGCTGCTTATTTATCTTATGCAACTAACAACCATAGACAAAGCCAAAAGTCCTGACTTGTTGTAGGTATGATGTTACTTGTTGTATCATATATCTGGAAGCAATGAGAGAAACAGCAAAATAAAAGTCTGGCGGCACACTATGCTAAAGCACAGTTTTTTCATCCCACTTAAAGCCCTGTTCTTGTGGTATAATCACAGAAAACTGAAATTTCACTCTCATTATCAGCAAACAACTCTATTCTTGACAACTACCCATCTAATTCGATATGGGCTAGCTGGGAGCTAGTAGTGTGAACACTTATCCGTTATTTACACGGACCGTCCGTTATTTTGGGAGACTGTCCATTTGTCCTTAATTGAACGTATTGAGGGCAGCGTTTGTCAGTATATTTAAAGCTGCATTTAGTAACAAGCATTTGCAATGCAATAGGTCTCGCACTGACGCAAGTTTGAGCTATTGGCATTGAAAATTACAATGCCTTTTTTTATGTTTTAAAAACCAAAACATGGGGACGTGGCTTGGACGGCTGCAAGATGGTCGCACTTTAAGTGGGCTCTGCTGGCCAAGCTTTGTATCCTGCACAATCCTTCAGCAATCGAATCCCTCACTGCACTGAATTACCTGCTCTCGACTGACTGGAGAGGGTGAACCCGCCTGTGATTCCTCCGACGGCTCTGAGCGCGCTGGGAGCGGAGATCAGACCCTCGAGGCTGGCGCTGGGCCTTGCTCCCCGGGCCCGGCTGCTGTTGCTGGTCGGAGCTGCCTGTGGGGAGCCGCTGTGCTGTGGGCCGGCAGACGCGGATCAACACCTGCCTCGCGGTGAGTCACGCCCTGTGGGGGGGGGGGGGGGTTCGCCAGAGGGTTGGGGAGGCCTCCTGCTGCTTGGCCCGGTTCTGCGGAGTTGCGGCCTAGCTGGGGCCTGGCGCCCACCTTGGCCGCGGCCTTGGGTTCGGGCTGGGTCCCGCTGGGGTGCGCGAGTTTGCGGGGATCGGGGCAGCGGTGTGCCAGCCTTCCTTATTCTCCCCCTGATTGTCTTCCCTCCTCTGCGGGCGTTGCTATCGCGGACTGCACGCCTCTGCCGTGTCACGCTGGGGGGCCCCCAATCGGGCTGTGGCCGCGGTGGGAGTCTCCAGCGTGGTTGTTGGCCGAGGCCGTGTTACAGTCCCTGTTGCTGTGCTGCCTGGCCCGGAGGGATCCCCTACCCTGCTGCATTGATCCTCCGGCTGGCGGTGAGGCTCCGCTATGGTTGCGGTGCGTGGCGCAGAACCGCACTTGCCTCTCCCCCCCATCCTGTTGCTCCAGCCCTTAGGGGACGGGCACTGAACGCCTAGAGCTGACTGCAGGCCGGGACTAGGCCTTGGCCCCCTGATTTAGGCTGCCTGCACTCCGGCCAGATTTGGCGAGTTCCTCCACTGAAACCTGCATTACATGCAAGACAGTTCCACAAGTACATTCAACTAGCTATGTCCATATATAAAATGAGTAGCTTTGAAATGTGACAAAATAATTATTATATTAATTTCGGATTAGGTTCTAGTCTGTGTTGAGCTGATGGAGGGAAATTAATGGAAGGTCTCATATAAATGTGAGATGTGCTAGTGAGAAAAGTAACCACTGCAACCTTACAGAGGACAAATCTTGTGTTTTGTCTGTAAATCCTTTAAGAAAGCAATGCTTTGAGGCTGTAATTAAAACTTAGGGATTAACAACACATGTACCAAGAAGTGTTCTCATGGGAGGTTACAAGAAATACAAGGCAATACTAATGAAGTACTACTTAGCCTATTGACCAATGAAAAGCTACCAATTACAAAGGACAAGGACAGGAGCCTATTATAACAAGCATTTACGATGCAACGGTCTTGCCTTTGCAAAAGTTAGAGCCATTGGCATTGTAAATGACAACATTTTTATTTATGTGTTGGTTTTGAAAACAGATAAATAAATGGCATTGTCATTTACAATGCCAATAGCTTAATCTCTTGCAAATGCTACACACAAACACACATGCCCAGATGCATCAACCTTTTTAGGAAGTGCAAACGGTGCGATTCGCATAAATCGGCCTTTTGCACTTCCTAAATTGGTTACTGGGATGCATCAAGCATTTTTTGGAAATCGCTTTTTTTGCGAGTTCCAAAAAATGCGATTGCTGTTAAGGAATCGCACATTTGCAATTCCTTAACAGCAATGCATCATCCCCAAAACATTTGCGATTTCCAAAATTGCAAATGCAAATTACCACGAAGTTGAACTTCGTGGTAATTTGCAAAAATGTTTAAAAACGCATGAAAATGCATTTTTTAAACGTGTACGTTACAGGCACACATGTCCTTAGGACATGTGTGTATGTAACTCACATGTAAATGTCCATTCATGAGTGCAGGGGGGGGTCCTTTGGACCCCCCTCTCCACCCTTGAAAGGCTTTGATGCATTCCGAATTGAAATTGCGAATTCGCAATTCCCATCCATTCCTATGGGCATTTCAGCCCATAGGAATGAATGGGAATATAGGATTCGCTATTTGGAACTCGCAATTTTATTGGAATTCGGTAAAAATTGCGATTTTTACCGAATTCCAATAAAATTGCGAATTTAATGATGCATTGCCATTTGCGAATCCTTAATTGCGATTCCTTATTTTTCGCAATTAAGGAATCGCAAATGACAACGTTGATGCATCTAGGGGACAGACCCTTACACACACACAGAGCCCCACACACACACAGCACCACACACACACAGCCTCACACACACACACACACACAGTGTCTCAAACAGTGCCTCACACACACACAGTGTCTCACACACACACACACACACACAGTGTCTCACACACGACTCTCTGCTCTTGTCCCCCACCCCGCAATGCCTTCTGTTCTTACCCTGCCCCTGCCCGGTCTCCAGCCTTCCCCCCTCCCCGGATCTCTCGCCGCCCGGTGCCAGCCTGCTCCGCCTTCCTTCACTGCCAGCCCCCCTCCCTCCCCCGCAGCACCGCCAGGCTGCCCTAGGTGCGAGCAACGGGGCCGCAGTCCAGACATGAATACAAGCCCCCACCCAACACCTATCCTCCAATGCGAGACGCAAGAGTGAGGGGTGGGGCTGAGGGAAATCACACATACTCGTAAGAGAGAAGGCATTGAGGTGCTGGACATCCGCAAGGGGGTGGAGAGTCCACGCAGGAGGGCATGTATGGAACCCTTTAAAAAGAAAACGCTCGGGTCATGTGAGCTGCAGGTAGAGTAGAGTCTGCCTGGGCGGGGAGAGAGCAGAGTCGGTATGTTGCTTGCTGATGCCTCGCCAAGTTCTCTCAAGAAATCAGCAGTAAGAGAGAGGGCGTTGAGGCGCTGGACATCCACGAGGGGGGGGAGAGTCCTCCTAGGAGTGCATGTATGGAACCCTTTAAAAAACAAGATACACTCACACATTGCAGCTGCTGTTCAATCTGATGAGCACTTTTGGGAATAAAATCGCAGAACTGAATATAGAACTACCCTTTACAAGTTTTTTTTTAAACAAACACATTTTTGTCTACAAAAAAGCATGTTCTCAAATAACTTATTTCTTTAGATTTGAGAAAACATCCATATTTAATAAAAACGTGCACAGCATTTGAAATGGCTGTTTATTTAGACTGAGACCCTCAAAAACTCAATATGCATTTTAAGCATTAGTGTTGTTTTATTTGTTCTTCTTTTACTGCAAACCGACATATGCAAGTTAAAGGTAAGGTGGCATGTACGTGCATTTTCATGTAGTGGGTGCCTTTTTAAAAAAAAGTCTACCTCATCACTTGTTATAATTAAAATAACGAAAATTGTGCTCGTAATCACAGACCATATCTACCAACTGTGACACTTCAGGACTACAAACAGCGTCACTGCTGCACTCCCCCCCCACCTCGACGCGGGGGGCGGGTGCAGCAGCACCGGGCCACCGCCTGTGTTTGGAGTGCTGGACTCACTGAATGCAGAAACAGCAGAAATACGCGGAGACGGTTATCTGAAGGGTGCTGCCACTGAAGCGCACCGGAAAAGCACTGGGCGAGCAACAGAGCCAGGCACGTCTTAGTGTCATTAAAGCGCACTGATGCGGTGCGGGAGACGGGGCTGTGGAATGGTCCATATTGCGGGGAGCTGGATTCACAAGACCGCACCGAATCTGAGGATGAGGAGGAAAGAACACATCGTGGGGGCTAGAATCAGGAAATCACAACATTCCTCAGTTTTGGAGCAGCGGTCCCAGGGATCTTTTGTGCGCTTTAAACATTGAAACGCACGGCGCTGAAAGAGGAGGACAAACACTCGCGTTGACTTTTCTCTTTTAGTCCGTCCCACTCGGAGGAGCTCTGCCTGACTTGCCGCTGTGGTAAAAGGTTTATCATCTTCTTTATGGGGCCATCTGTTTGGACCCATAAAGAAGATAAGAAACCTTTTACCACAGCAGTAAGTCAAGGAAGCAAATCCGAAAGGGACAGGGCTAAAAGAGAAAGAAGAACGTCACTAGGACCTCTTCTCTAATGGCTTGCCACCGTTAAGCATGAACGGTGACGCCAGCCAATGGAAAAGAGGGGCGGGGCTTAACCTCTCTAGTGAAAAATACTCAAAGTCCTTAAATCTCGCCAGCTCGACTGCGCATGTCTGCGCAGCCATCACAGGCCGAGACCTAAAAATGGGGCAGAAGTTTAGTTATGTTTTTATGTGTAGTGGAATTATTATATTTGCTTTACACTATTGCCAATGGTATAAAAAAGCATAAGTAAAAAACATTGTCATTTTCAGCGCCAACAGCTCTAACTTTAACACATTCGAGACCTATTGCATTGGAAATGCCATTGGTCCTCCGTTTGTTGGAGTTGGAGTTACTGGCATTATAAATGCCAATTTTATTTTATCTAGGCATGTTGCAGGGTGTAGTACCATATGCGACCAAAAGAGGTCCCAGGGAACATCTTTTGGCCAAATATGGTACTGCACCCTGCAGAAGATATGGTAAATCCACCCTACTTATAATGCATTGCATGCAAGACAGTACCCCGAGTACATTCAACTAGCTATGTCCTTATATAAAATTAGTAGCTTTGAAATATGACAAGAATTATTATATTAATTCCAGATTAGCTTTTACTCTGTGTGGAGCAGATGAAGGGAAATTAATAGAAGGTCTCATATAAATGTGAGATGTGCTAGTGAACAAAGTAACCACTGCCAGCCTTATAGAGGTCAAAGCTTGTATTCTTAAAAGCCATCATTTACAAACGACAGGGACAGGAGCCAATTAGAAAAGGGGCCATAACGTTTAGGTTTGTTTTGATATTTGTAGTGGAATTCAGTGGCGGATTTTTAAATTAGTGGTTGGAAATGTTATGTATGAGTGGGCAAGTGAAGCGAAGCAAGAGTATGCGACTGCGACACTGAGGTGTGAAAGGAGGGCGAGGGAGGGTGCGGTGTAAAAGGAGGTTGCGGGCTGCAGGGGGGTTCTCCCCCCACATGAAAACCTTGAAAATATTGGATTCAAATGTTGCATTTTACACCTCATTTTTAATGTAAATTGTTGAATAAAGGGGATTCAAACATAGAATTTTAAAGAAAAGATCTGAAGAAAATTCTGTGGGTCAAAAGTGAATTAATTTGACCCATTCAACGGTAATTATTTAAGCAGGCTGCAGCTGCTGCTCTCACCTCGGGCTGGTGTGCAGCAGACTGGCTGCTTCACAGATGTTCTAAATCCGGGAGGGTGGGGGCCTCTCCATGGCAAGCACCATTCTGATACAGATGGGCATCTCTGTTTAAAGAATGACATGCAATAACCAAATCTGTGACACTTTGAGCGACACTTTCTTGCAATCAAAATCAAGAAATGAAGTCCATGAAACAGATAAATATCAGAAAAGACACCCATTTGAGCAATGAGAAACTCTTAGAAGTACTAAACAGCTGCAAAGCACCTGATCTTTGCTGCGGGCATATTAACCATCTATGCTACTTTATCGTGACTCAAAACTGCCACTAAACAAAACTACAATCTCTCTCCAGCAAGAACATTAATAAACAGTTTTTTTCTTGTGGAGTTTTAAAAAATGTGAACTAGACCCAAAGGTATCAGAGCGTTTTACATGAGCACCAGTTGTGTCACAAACACATTCATTTTATTTTTTGTTAGGCACAGGGAGATTAAGTTATTTGCCCAGAATCACAGGATGTTGATCGTCCCTGCCGAGACTCGAACCCGGTTCGCCAGCTTTGAGGTTGACCGCCTAGCCGTTAGGCCACATCCTCTCCCCAGTTACCAGAATGTATTTATTGTTTTTGCCTGAAAACTGAAGGACGCCAAAGTAACTCTGCAACAGCTTCTTTTAAATCCATACATTATTTCTAAGCACAGCACCCCACCCCATCAACCTCAGTGCCAAGTGCAGCTAAACCATAAGTAAGAAAAGGATCTCTGAGACAAAAGCAGTAACCCACTGAGCTATCACATTAAATACATTTCTGTGACATTGTGGTTCTCATTTTTTACTGCAGGCATATGACCCACCCCACCCTGCACTTCTTTATGGTGAGTTTATTAAAAACTGACACCACACAAAACTCCAATCTCTCTCTATCATGTCTTTGACTGGCCTGTTGCCCCAGGCTGCCACTGTTTGTTCAACTGCAGTCAGTGGCATCACACTCACGGCAGACAGCTGCACTGCTGCTCAGAGTTGTGGTGTGCAGGAGTCACTTGCTGTTCAGGAGATAGTGGTAGAAGATGCTGTTCTCTGCAGTAGTACCAGTCAGGGTGAGAGCTCATGATGCGGCAAGCTGAGTTCAGAGATTTGGCGCCCGTGTGCCTTTTAAACTCACTTAGACTCAGCGCCTGTTCTCACCGTGAGTGGACATAACCCCCAGGAATTCGAGGAGGTGAGGAGGACATGACTTATCCTTAATGTATTTAATTCTGGCAGACATGCACCACCCAGGCGACAGCAGCAATTCCTGGGGGCGCGTGCTGGCAGGAATTTGAAATGAAAACATCCTGCCTGCTGCCACACCGACTTGACCCTTTAATTAGAGTCTCTAGCCAGCTAGAATTGTTGCTGCAGCCAGGCACCAAACTTGAATAAACAGTACACTGAAACCACTGAAGTCACACATAAACAATCTGAACCTTTGGCAGATATGTATTTTTTGCATCTTTTGTGGGGATACACAGAGAAGTGATCAATGGGTGAATTCTGACCAGCATCCTTTGCCAGCACATTTCTCAGTAACAAACTCCTCTGTGCCCAGTTCTTGATCAGAGCCCCTTCATGCTCGCCGCACACCCTACCAAAACAATCAGTCCCTGCCAGGCAAAAACTGCAGCGTCCACTACGCCAAATCAAAACCGACTTGCAGCATGCCACTCTCTCATCAGCACAGATACGTGTGGTCTAGGCCTGTTTAACATAGGCAGATGGCGATCCATTAGCTCTTATTTTCCTGTCACTAACAGCCCAAACCATCTCCTAAGCATTTTATACTGCATAACTAACTAAACAGTGCCACAATAGCTAGTGCCACCATTGGCAATACACCTCACCCACACAAACACATAGCATGCATGCTAACTAAATAAATACACAACACAACTTTTGTTTGGGTAAATTTTGCTGCAGGTTTATTCCATACAAAAGTATGCAATATGGTGGGTTATCTTACGGGCGATCCAAGGGCAGGCAGCTGTAACCAAACCGTGTTGCCTGCCTGGCTGATGATCCAAGCAGCAAGGACGAGAACCCAATCAGTGCTACACCTTATGGGGTGATCCTCTTTCCGGATCACATGACACATTGGTTCCTTATTACTCACACCCATTTCAGGGTGGAGCATAGGAAGGCAAGCCCCTGATTGTTCAGACCCACAACCGCCTGAAGGACTAACGGGATGCCAACGCGGTTTTCAAGGAACCTCCCATGAGGCTCCTGGGATTTGACTCTGGCACCCCTATTGTGTCCTGCAGAGGTAGCCTTCTGTACCCATTTGCTTCCAGATAGCCCTGTAACTCCGCCACAGCTCTGGAGGCGGCCCCCGACGCTGCCAGAGCCCCCCAATAAAACAGCTATACTCTTACCTGCAACCTGTCATCTTTAGAGCCTTAATGCAAATCTAGAAGGAAGAGATCCATCCCTACTGGTGATAAATGAACCCATCTTTATAAAGTATCCTTTCACCTTAGCTTAAATCATATAATGTCTGATGAAAACCTAGACCCCTCTGATCTGTGAACTTACTCATTGAACTATTAACCCTCTTCTGGGAATTTTCAACGGCCTCATCTGACTTAGCCCCATGCCACACTCTGCAGGGAATTATCTCAGACCAACAGAGCTCACATTTCCCCATGTATTTACTGATCTTCCCCAGGTCAGCTTTCATGGCTTGTAAGACTGACCTCCTCCCCATGGCAACGAGGTTGTTGCCCCCTAGATGTATCACTAACAAATAGGTGGCAACCACCCCATGTATATCACAATAGCCCTTGACATTACCCTGGATCAGCTAGCATCTGATGAAACCAGTGCCACTTTGGCCTGTGAACTTGTGCAATGAACTATTCACCCTCCTGCGGGAAAGTTCCACTGCCTCACCTACCTCAGCTCCATGCCAACTCTGGGCGGGACGTTTTCAGACACCATGGCTCACATTGCCCCATCTATTTGCTGACCTTACCTAGCTGCCGTCCCCCTAGCACCGTGTGTACCTGAACACCTGTGTCCCCATCTATAGGACAGCAGCCCACTTGTGAGGTGACCGCTCTCAGAACGTGCTTGCATACTTTGGTTATTAGGGTGAGAAGGTTCATACTTAACATTTGCACAGTCCCTTTGATTGCTAAATCATGTCGCACAGGAATGATCATAACTTGAAGTATGTGACAATGAGCAAGGGTTCATCCTGCACTTACCATGCATCCCTTATTCCTTATGGGAATTTCGCCCGCTCAGTTCCCTATTGTGGTGAAACCCCTTAGGCATTCTGGCTTAGTGAATCTGTCTAATTTAATACAGTGCGCACTGTCTGCAATATGGTGCCTAACATTCAGGATTGACTAAGTCCTACTTAACCACCATCCTAGAATATTCCAAAAAAGGGGGGGGGGGGTTCACACTGCCCACCCTGTGCAGCCCCAGGAGTGGAAAATTACCTGCTCTAAGTTTTAATTTTTATTGAATACTGGACGTGCCTCATGTTTTTTTAACCTCGTAGCCTATTGTGTTTGACACCTTGTTTCCCCGTTTATTGGGGCAGCAGCACACTATGTTGGCTGACAGCGTCCCCACCCAGGTTAGCTAATATAGCTAACCGGGCGGGGTATTTGAACTTAACTGCAGAAACATGTCACCTACCCTTGGTTCTGGGGTGCACTTACTTCGCCCCGATGACCAGACAATTGCACAGATCCCTTTGACTGCTAAACCCTGGTGAACACCTTAATTGTGTCAAATCTGGTTTGAAACAATATATGTATTGTGCCCACTATTGACGACACCTCACCTTTTCGTGTAGTGACAACTTACGCAGCACACCCCAGGGACAGACAAGTCTGTGGGAACCGGAGGGGGACAATATGTGCAAGTACCTGCCCTTGTCTGATTATTGGGAATACCAACTTGTATATAATACCTTGTCATCATTTATGCTCTAACGCCGTGTTAACCAATTTTTTTTGCGCCGCAGTCCACTTGTTAGATGACAACTACCACAACCCGCCTGCTGCCCTGGCTAAAGCGCGGGTGAATATGTCTTAGCTGAGGCGATCTATAATCTGCCCTTGTTTACAAAGGGCATATTTTAGCTGCATTGATCAGTCATAGCAAGACGCAACGAGATTGCGAGCCCCACTCCCCCACAACTAAAATTAAACATAGTCCATCAGGAGCCGAAGCCTTGCCTTTGCGCTCTGTGGTGTGACCTGGACTGCTAAGACAGGGTGCCATGAGGTTACCCATTCACGTGTACCCGTTCCTCTTGTGCTACACCCGCTGGGGGATTAGTATGCTCCACGCCTACTTGCTTGGAATTAGTGAAGGTCCCTCGAGCGGTGAAAAGTCAGGGCCTTATCCCTGAAGCTTGTCCATCCAGAATTCTACAGGAAATCTGAAATATTGCTTTGTAAAGCTGTTCCACTATGAATTATGGTCGATATGCTCTTCCAGATTTGAACAAACATCTTCGCTAATCGTATGCCTGCCTAATTCCAAGGGCTGACTGATTTAATGCTTTACAAATGAAATTGCCCAACCAACTGAGGCCATGCATTGAAAATCTACAGGGTTGTCTCCATTACCTTTCAAAAGCTAGAAATGCCCCCCAACTGTCATGACCTGTTTCTATATGGTGCCAGTAGATGTTCCTCATAAAGGCCCTTGTAGCGAATTGTACAATGCAGTCTCAACAACATTTTGCAGCACCTCTCTTTGCGTTGTAATTGCCCAGAGTAAGTGTAAAATTAAGAGCATGAGAGCAGCGGGGGATTGGCTCGGTAAGGCAATACTAATGCTCCAAATCAGACTCAGGAGCTGTGGCAGCAATACCCCAGGCTCCCTGCATTGCGCAGGTCGGCAAGGATTAAAGTGACCATGTCCGGCTGGGCAGAGCAAGGCATCCGTCCAAACCCACATGCGCATTTCAATCCGAGGAGTCCCAGCCGGCACCTGACCTGTCAATCACTGTTTAACAAGCTCCCAAGATCACTCTCGCACCCTTCATGCTACTGTAATGCAAGGCCATACAGCGCACTGTGCTAAAAATAGATGCTAGACAGTAGTCAGTAAAACATATATATGGGACAAACAAAAAAAGGGGTGTCGCCCCTACGCCCCAATACAGAAACCGCTGCTGGTGGAATTATTATATTTGCTTGGCACTATTACCAATAGTATAAAAAAAGCAAAAGTAAAGAACATTGTCATTTTCAACACCAGCAGCTCTAACTTTAAATCATGCTGGATCTCTTGCATTGGAAATGCAATTGGTCATGCATTTGTTGGAGTTGGAGTTACTGGCATTATAAATGTCAATTTTTTTATCTAGACATGTTGCAGGGTGCAGTACCATATGTGGGCAAAAGAGGTCCCAGGGAACTTCTTTTGCCCCCCCCCCCCGGCAGCTTGGGAGGGGTTTGTGGGGGGAGAGTGGAGAAGAGGCAGGCTTCAGGCAATCCATTTTCTTTTGGGCTCCTTGTTTTGTAGCCCAAATGGAGCCCAACCATAAATTGGTTGGGCTCCTGCTCCAAGCCACCATTTTAGATTTGGTGACCTGGTGGCTGCGAGCTTAGGCATAGTTGAGTTTTTGTGGCAGTTATGAATATTGTAGGTTCTTGTTTGTTTGTGGTAGGCGGTTTTATAGTGTTGGATTGGAACTAGTTTGTCTTTTAGGGCGATAGTGCAGTAATCGGCGTTCTTACCTTGCAATGAAGGATTACCGTGTCCTGGAGGCCCTCCGGTTGTTGAGTGAAGTGGGCCGGATTGATATGGTGGTGGGCCCAATGCCAGGAAGGCCTGCGAGGCAAGCTTTTGCGGGCGTAGCTGCAGCGATAGCCCCCTGCACTTCCCCCAAACGTCACCGCAGCTCCCCCGTAAGTGAGCGGGGCCACCCATGTAGCAAAAAGGCAGCCCTGGCGTATGTGGGGCGGATCGGTGGCGTGGAGGGTGCCGGGTTGTCGGGGGATAATTTGCTGGGGGTCGGGTGCACAGGTGCGCGGCTCCGGCATCGGAGCCGTGGGAGGAGCAGCAGGCCTCGGCGCCTGTGGCTTGGGCAGTATCTGCGCCCACTGTGCCTGGGAAGCGTGGCGGCGCAGGCGTGCAATGTCTTGTATAACCGCGCGCTTTTCTAATGAGGTGGGCAACGGCGGCCTGCATCTGAGTCCACACGCCGCCCGATTGACTGGGAGTGAGAAGCGAGGCAACTGGGAGGTGGGAGTGGAGCTCAGGGATTCCCCAACAAGTGTTCGGATGAGCAGGGCAGCAAGGAGGGGGGCAGGATACCTCCGTGTTACCCACCCTGCATCTGGGGCGGGGGAGAGGAGAGCTTCAAATGCCCATTCCCCTTCACTGCGGGGGAAATGGATTTGGGGGTGGAGAGGTACTTTGGTATTCCTCTCATTTTTTCTTCCCCGGGGATCTGTGAGAGGGGACCCTGGTCGGTTGGGGGGAGCTCCAGGGAGAATGGGGAAGGGCCCAAATGGGTGGGGGGAGGGGCACCAGAGGGTGTCTTTCAGCCAGGGTGTTTCGGCTGACTGGGCAGGCCCCTCATATCATCGGGGGATTTCTGGGGCCCCCAACTTGGGGGATTGGGGGGATGGGGCCAGGGACTGCGATTTGAGCCCGGAGGCCGAGGTGGTAGACAAGCTGAATCTGGCTGGGGGATGCCCGGCTTGGGGGGGTTTGGACATCTTTCCTTCCGGGACAGAGGGGTTGCGGAACCTCGCTAGTGGGGAGCAGTTGGAGCATCAGTTACATCAGGGGTGCGTTTTGGAAGGGGGCAGGCCGGTGAGGTCACAGGCGAGGCCAGGGGAGGGTCTTGTGGGGAGCTGGGAAGGAGAGGAAAAGGGGGGAGGAACAGGAGTTGGGGCCAGCTTCCGCCATAGTGGAGGCCATGCTAGAGTGGAGTGGGGAGGAGGAAGGGGGATTCCCCCCCTTGGTATGGGCCGGAAAGGCTGAGCAGGCAGGTCATGTTAAGGGGAGGCGGTCCGGTGCATTTCCCCCAGGCTGGCAGAGGGAGGGTGCAGCTCTTAGAATTGAGGGGCCCAGCACATCAGTCTAAACGTTTTCATTACAGGGCATGGAGTGTTGCAGTGCAGCAGACTCGGTAGGGCAGGGAGCGGCCCAATTGTACCGAGGTGAAGGGAGGGTAGAGCCTCGCGCGGCGCAATCCGTACCGGCAGGGGATCCCATCACGGCCAGTGCATGGAGGTCCAGTACGACCTAACTGGCCCCAACGACTTACAGGTCTAGGCGGTCTGCCATGCCAGTAGAGATGGAATCACAGAGAGCTCAACACATGGGGGAGTGTCGGCGTGTACAGTCGGCTCCCCCGCAAGGAATGCATGCTATGGGGCATGTGGGAGCCGTTAGGGTCTGTGTTGTTGAGCTGGCTAAAAATGAGCTCCAGTTGGAGGAGCCCCTTGTGCTGTATTATGATGAGGAATGCCCCGAAGAGGGGGAATTGCGGGAGAATGAGGAGGGGGGCCCTCTCATGTTGTTCCTAGTATTTTGCAGGCACTGGGTGTGGTGCCGCACAGAAGGGCAGCAGCATCGGAATCCAGGAGAGAGCACGGCTCCTCGGTGAGGGTTCCTCGTACAAACGATCGCACAGAGGCAGTGGCAATACGGGCGGTTTCCATCTGGGCACCCTCCTTAGAGCAGGTGAGACCAGTAGAACACAGGCCAAACCTAAAATGGTGTCTGTGGGACAGGGGCGGAGGGGGGTGGGGGAGTGATTGAAGGGAGACTACACTGAGGGAAGTATGTTAAGGATACAGGGGTAGGAACGGGAGACTGAGGGGTAGCGCTGGGCACCAAGGTAGAGAGCAAGACGAATACAGAGGCAGCGGGTGGGGGGGGGGGGGGGGGGAAGGAGTCTTTGGAGAGTAAAGAATTGAAGATAAATGCCATATATGGGAGTGACAAAGCATTTGAGGGCTCACTCAATGCTGGCAACTGAAGGGCATATTTGGAAAGGGGAATACGAGGAACTATTGAAGCTTTTACACAGGGAAGTAAGGTCCAAGGAGGGCTCTGAAGAAGAGGAGTACGAGTTGGCCAAAAGGCCTAAAGTGCCAGTGACAATAGAGAATTGGACTGCAGTGTGTTTAGTTTACGCCAGTGTTTACTGTGAAAAGTTTCCTGAGCGCTGCATAGCAATGTTCAAGTACATGGATGTAATTAGAAAGGCACCGATCACGGGGGTGGATATGCTTGGGCGCAATACGATGAGGAGTTTCAGACCCGCATGGCTTGAGACCTGGAAGCAAAATGGGGGGAACTGGACACAGATTTGTGGCACCACAAAATGGAGTCTGCAGCAGGGGGTAAGACTGTGTTTACGGCTAGTGTTTGCCATTGGTGTACTGGCCCCTTCAGGGAAAGCCCACCCGGGGAGGGGTGGGGAGCACAGGCACGACACAAACTGGGACTGGAGCGTGCTGGGATTTTAATAAAGGCTTATGCACAAGGGAGTACTGCAGAATTAGGCACAAATGTTCCAAGTGTGGAAAGCGCCACCCCCTTGTTAACTGTTGGGGCATCAAACCACAGGCAGGCCAGCAATGGCAGCAATCAGGTACCAGCACCTCTGGCCCCTGCCAGCAGTTCCAGGGCGGTCGGGAGAGTAAGGACCTCAGGGTGTTGGGCCCCAAGGCTCCTACGCCAGTTAGACTACCAAAGCTGGTAGAGGGACTGCAGGGGTATAGGGATCTGAGGGCAAAACAGGTGCTTATGGAAGGGTTCCAGTGGGGGTTTCATTATGGGCTACCGGGGGCCACGCCAAAGACGGTGGGCGGATAACCTGAAGTCAGCTGCAGAACACAGGTTGGTAGTGCAGGATAAATTGAACAAGGAGGTGTGCGAAGGGAGAATGTTGGGCCCCTTTGATGATTGGCCAATGGAGAACCTGATTATCTCACCGATCGGGGTTGTGCCCAAAAAAGAGGAAGGACAGTACAGATTGATTCAGCACCTTTCATGCCCAGAAGGGGCTTCAGTAAATGACTTTATTGATGAGGAGGCGGCCTCAGTTTCATATTCCTCAGTTGACGGGCCATGTCACTAGTTTAGACCTCGGGCGCGACTGCAGAGATGGCAAAATGTGACATAAAGTCGGCTTTTCAGTTGCTTCAGGTCCATCCAGATGATTGGGATCTTCTGGGTATCCATTTCGGAGGTAAATGGTACATGGACAAAGCTTTACCGATGGGTTGTTCTATGTCTTGTGCTTTATTTGAATGTTTTAGCACCTTCCTGCAGTGGTATTTCACGCAACACACAGATCACACTTTGGTGACGCACTACTTGGACGGTTTCTTCTTTGTCGGTTCACCGGGCTCCGAGTGGTGCCAGACAGCTCTGTACACCTTCCATGCGCTCATGGATGAACTGGGGGTGCCGTTGGCACCTGAGAAGATAATTGGTCCCTGTACGGCCCTGTCTTTCTTAGGGATTGAAATTGATTCTGTGGCAATGCGGGCAAGCTTGCCAGCCGAAAAGAAAGTCAAAATATTGGAGCTGTTGGAAGGAATGCTGTCCAAGAAAAAAGTGACAGTTGAAGACATACAGGTGTGACTCGGTCATCTTAACTTTGCATGCTCGGTGGTCAGAGTGGGGAGGACATTTTGCAGGAGATCGGGGCGGGCATTGGCAGGACATCATTTACCTCACCACCATGTTCGCCCATAAGCAGGGGTTAAGGAAGATTTGCACATGTGGTCAGTTTTTCTGCAGTCCTTTAATGAAGTACCATTGGCCAGGGACGAGGACATCCAGTTGGAGGTGCAGATCTTTTCTGATGCGGCAGGCAGTGACGGATTTGGCCTTTATTGGCAGTGCAGTTGGTGTGCTGAGCAGTGGCCACAGCAGTGGAAGGATGGTGGGAGGAGCATAGCTTTCCTTGAGCTTTTTCCATTACTGGTCGCACTAACGTTGTGGGGTGCGGAGTTGGCACATAAGAAAGTTTTGTTCCGAGTGGACAACATGGCGGTGGTGGAGATTATCAACAGGCACTCTGCCAGAGATGAGCAAATTCTGAAGTTGCTGCGGGTCTTTGTGCTAGGTTGCCTTAGATATGACATTGCTTTCAGGGCACTGCATATACCAGGTGTGGACAATGACATAGCTGATGCTTTGTCTCGTTCACAGTGGGAGAGATTCCATGGGTTGGCCAAGGAGGCGGACAGGAGACCGACCGCAATGCCGGAGTTCCATTGGTATGTAGGCAACGTAGGGTGCCACAACTGGTGGTAGGCTCTCTGTTGGCATCTACATGGGCAGCATATAATCTGGCCTGGAGGGAATTTTTGGCGTCTGGTGCCTGTAAGCGATTGGAGGTCTGGCGTTGGTCTGAAGTTGTGATTCAGTTATCCTGGTCCTCGTTGCGAGGAGCCTTTCTAAAGTTACCATCGCCGGGAAGGTGTCGGGCATTTCTTTCATGGGTAAACTACTGTGGGGTTACACTCCGTCAGCAGGGGAAGTGGGGAGGAGGATGTTGGAAGGTTGGGCTAGAGAGAGGGGGGAAGAGTGTGGCGTGTAGCCCCCTTTCTTGGCAGACGCTAGCCCAAATACTGGAGGCTTTACCAGCATTCTGTAGGGACACTTTTGAGTCATGCTTATTCTCAACCCTTATGGTATGGATGTTTTTTGGTCGTTCAGGGTTTCCGAGCTGCTGGGCAACAGGGTTAAAAAGGGTGTTCTGTGGAAAGACGTGTCTCTTGTGGATGAAGGGATACATATTTGGTTGTCCAGTTCCAAAACGGACCGGAGGGGGGTGGGAAAAGGGGTGAGGTTGGAAGTGGTTGTACCATCTGCGACGTGCCCACTTAATTGGGCCCGCTGTTTGCATGCTTTGTCAGGAGGTTTGTGGGCAGAGGCTGTCTTCCAGCATTCTAATAGGAAGAGGGTAACAGATTACCAGCTGCATATGGTGTTGTGGAAGGCTTTGCGAAGTATTGGGATGGATGGGCTTGATATGGGATGCATTCTTTCAGGATTGGGGCGGCAACGGAGACACATAACAGGGGCTGGACCCGGGAGGACATAATGAGGCTGGGGCGCTAGTCTTCCGACTCTTACCGAGGCTATATAAGAAGGAATGCGGAGGAGGCACATGCGTCATCCTCCTCTTTTTGAGTCTCACTCTATTTTTCTCATTGCAGGTTCTGTGGCTGGGCCCCAATAGAAAGAATTACCATTTGGATTGTGGGGCATTCATTTATTAAATGGGCGCAGGTCCAGGCATGTCGGTGTTACTTTGGTGCAATATGGGTTTCAATGAACACCTTTTTAAAATTGTCTGGAAGGGTAAAGGAGGGATGCTGTGGAAAGAATTGATACTGTGCCTTAATAAATGGATGGTTCAGAGGCAGTGCTCGGACGTGTTGTTGATTCGCCTGGGCGAGAACGATTTGTGCGGTGTGAAGGGTGTGGTCTTGATGAGGGCGATGAAGAAAGATTTTTCAAGATTGAGGGAACAATGGGCGGGGTGTCACGTTTTGTAGACAGAGTTGGTTTAGCGCAGAGTTTGGAGGGGTGCTTTGAACCCGGATTACATCTATCGAGGCTTGGCATGGACCTTAATTTACTGGAGATCAGGGGGTGTTGTCGAGATGTTTGAGAGTCCAGATGCATTCCTATTGATTGGTCAACAGCTAACCTATTTGGGGGGACAGAAAAGGGTGGGGGTAGTTTTCCCCCCCTTCTCTCTGGGTGGCGGGGGTTTTTGGAAATTTGCCAGGGTTGACAGAGGTTTTTTGGTTATTGTTGGATTTGGGTTATCGGCAGGGAAAGGGTAGGCAGGTTAATTTCTAGTTCGTTTACACTTGTTCAGTGGTTGACAGTTGTAAAGAAGCAGGCAGGGGAAATTGTTTAACAGATGTGTTGAATTTAGGGGGTTTACTTTGATGCATTGCTGTGTATTGTTTGTAATGTTGTAATGTATGGGTGGGGCAAGTCAAGGATATTTTAGGGGCGGGGACAGGGTCAAGGGTCAGCTATATGGTTGATTAGTGAGGTTTAGTTTGGAAGGCGTTTGCTGAGGATTTTTTAATGTTATGTGCACCTGTTTTAATAATAGCGGCATTTTACACACAGTTGAGTTTGTAGTCTGCTCCCCTCCCACCCCTCCCTCCCAATGGGGGCTTGGGGGGGGAGCCGACCGCAGGGAGGTCCCCCCCCCTGGCAGTTTGGGAGGGGTTTGTGGGGGGGAGAGGCAGGCTTCAGGCCATCCATTTCCTTTTGTGCTCCTTGTTTTGTAGCCTAAATGGAGCCCAACCATAAATTGGTTGGGCTCCTGCTCCCAGTCACCATTTTAGGTTTGGTGAAGTGGTGGCTGGGAGCTTAGGCATAGTTTAGTTTTTGCCCTCCCTCCTTCCCTCCCTGTTTTTTCTGTTATCTGGGGGTTTTCAGTCGTGTGCTTTTCCTAAATTTTAGGGGGCTTCGGTTGGGTCAGGTGTGCAGGGGTTTTGGCTACATACTGTCGCTTGGAACAGGTGCCGTACGGGGGTTATTGAAAGTTTGCCAGGGTTGACAGAGGTTTTTTGGTTATTGTTGGATTTGGGTTATCGGTAGGGAAAGGGTAAGCAGGTTAATTTTTAGTTTGGTTACCTGTGTTCGGTGGTTGACAGTTGTAAAGAAGCAGGCAGGGGAAATTGTTTAACGGATGGGTTGAATTTAGGGGGTTTACTTTGATGCATTGCTGTGTATTGTTTGCAATGCTGTAATGTACGGGTGGGGGCGGGTTTAAGGACATTTTAGGGGCGGGGTGGGTCAAGGGTCAGGTATATGGTTAATTAGTGAGGTTTAATTTTGTAAGGCATTTGCCGAGGAATTTTTAATGTTATGTGCACCTGTTTCAATAAAAGCGGCCTTTTACACACAGTCCTGAGTTTGTGGTCTGCCCCCCCCCCACCCTCCCTCCCAACCAAAGGAAATGCAAAAATTGATTAGGAGTCTGGAAGTAGCAAAGGATGGGTACTATGGGATCCTTTAAACCACATAAGCAGGTATGGTAGCATTGATCTCTTCAAGGTTTTGCTTGCAGCTTCGGCCCACCTTAAGTGCGTCATTCACCAGGTAGTTATTGGGGGAGAGGGGGTATGGGGACTTCCAATTGATTGTGATCCTGCACTTTGCCAGTAGAAGTTCATTGTCTACTCTAAGTAATTAGAGATTGCTCATCAGCATTTTTATCAGTGGAAGTGGTCTATCTCCTAAGTCAACTGAAGAGTCACAGCACTGCGCATAGAAAGTGTTTGTAAGATTTGGTCCTAAAACATGGACGTGGAGAGGGATGGACATGTCCAAAGTATGTGATGCAGGTCTGCATTGTCCGAGGTACAGTGAGGTCACACTCGGCAATAGGGAGTATATGGAAAAGTATGCTCAGTGTAGGACAAATAATTTAAATAGTTTGAATTTTTCCTTGTCAGAGATCTTTTGGGGTATGCCAGTGCTCTGGCCCATTCTTTGTTGTGTGAAACTCTCCTATATTTTGTCTCCCAAGTGTCTTGCAATCGCTGATGTGTTGGAGGAAGTGATTGTGTTTGTGACTTGTAAAGCCAGGTGATGGTATGTTTGGCTGTACCAATAGTATATATGGTGTTTGGGTTGCCTGGTGTACCTGGGGTTCAGCTTCTGTAATGTTCCTTCTAGTGCATAGAACCGGCATTATGAGTCTGTGAATTTTGAATTGTCCAATATGTAAGCAAATTGGTCTTGTAGGGATTGAAATGGGAGCCGTTTTGGAATAAATTTCCCAATGTGTCAATGCCCGTCACCTCCCATTGAGTGAACTGTGGCTCGTCAAGTATGACATGTCTTATGGAGAAGCCCAGAAGAAGGGTGCTGGGAGGGGCTTTTAGTAATCTCCTGGAGCCTCGCCTGGCATTGCAGTGCTACCCAAAGTAGTTTTTAGGTGGTAATGGACTAGTACGAGATTGGAGAGGACCAATTATAGTACTTCTGTGATAAAAAGTGGTCCAATTCCTCTGCCAGGCCCTGATATTCATCTGGTCAACCACTGTAGTTTGCCTCCCATGCAGTAGGCTCAAAGTTGGGTGCTCCTAAGCCCACGGAAAACAGGGAGTTGGAGGGTGTCGAGAGATGTTAGCCCATATCGCTTCCTCCAGAAATGTGTCCTGTTCCCGAAAAATGTTTCAGGTGAGGAAGAAGAGGAGATTAACAAAATAATAAAGGTGTCTGTGGAGCAACACTTTCTTAGAAATGTCAACACGTCCCACAATCGTCTCTGCCAGAACGTGATCTGGCCCCTGAGGTAGGAGATACACCATCCCAGGATCCCCTCCAGTAGATCCATGTCATGGTGGCAGATATTAATATTTAAAAAAACAAAGAGAGGTGTATCCCCAGGACACAGAGTCCTAGTGATTACAGAAGATAGCAGAAAGATGCAAAGAAAGAAAGAAGTATTTCTTTATAAACCCCTCACTCACCAACCTGGTTGGTGACATGCTTATCATCGGGGTCCACCTGAGCGACCGAGTGTCACTTAGGTGTGCTGCGACGCCTGCAACTGCAGAGGAGCAGTTATTTTTGTGAGTTGTGACAGGAGTGATTTAGGGAAAGAGAGATTTTAAAAAGGTGTTCTACATGTACTCTTAGTCAATTTTTTTTTCTAGAGTCATGTGACATAGTTAAATAATATTTGTGGGATACTTATGCTGGCATAATGTGACCAGAAAGTATCAGTGTTATGTGAATATGGATACTCATTTAACAAAATGTGGTACCTTCCCACTGCAGTGGAGCATCACCAGGAGAGACAGCCACAGGGAAGCACCGATTCACAGGTGAAAGGTAGGGTTTTCCTCTGTTAACCAGAAGTCCAGAAACTGTTCCAAAACTGTCAAGTTTGAGGGCAGTCTGGTCAAGGCCTATTCAGGTGTCTTTGAGGTAAAGGAAAAAGTGGTCTGTGTATAATACCTTAAGCACTGTCCAGGAGTGAAATTCACTACATCTTTCCCACCCTGAGTAGGTGAATTGCCAAAGGCTCCATGGCTAGTAGCACTGACAGTGTGCAGCCCTGTTGAGTACCTCTGTCAACCAAGAAAGGTTCAGATATGTAGGTCCCCAGTTCAACCCTGGTTACGGGGATTGTATATAGGAGTTTATTAAATGTAGAAATTTGGGGCCAAATCCATAGAGTCAGAGGGCTTCAAAAAGATTAATCCAGTTAAGTCTATCAAATGCACTTTATGATCCAGAAGTAGGGCACCTGCATTGGGGTGGAGTTGAGGGACAAGGACCATCAGCTTGTGGAGTAGTCTAATATTATGCGAGATGTTCGAGCTGGCAACGAATTCATTTTAGTCGAATTGAATTAGAATCAGAAGCAGTTTGTGCAGTCAGGTTGCCTTCCAAGGGTTCAGGATGGGAACTAGAGATTCCTTTCTAAGTGTTTGCAACAAGGAACGCACCTGGAGAACGTCTTGATAGCGCTGTGCTAATTGGGGAACCAGTGTTTTGGAGTAGGCCTTGTAGAATTCTACAAAGAGATAGACTAGTGCTGGTGTCTTGCCGGAACCTAGTTCCTTCATATCTGCCTTAATTTCTTGAGGAGTCATGGGGTCCTCTAGTTTATTGCGAGTGGTGGGATCGATTCTAGGAAGAGGCACTCCCCTCAATAAGTCATAGAGGTATTGGGTATGTTACAGATCAAATAAAATCTGCCCCCGTCATCTCTTGGTTAAAAACCTGGCTAAATGATGAAATCTCCCTAAATCATCAGATCCTCAAAGATTGCCTGGCCATGGATGGTGCCCTTAAAATCCCATGGCTGGCATACTTAAAATCTATGTTATCACTTGTGGGACGTGTAGATCTTTTCCACTGCCCAGACACCATTCATATAGAGGATGTTATGATGATAAAAACATAATTGTTAAACTCTTTTATAGCAGAGCGGGAGAAAGAGAGTTTAAAAAACCTACCGTTTGAAGCAATTACGCCCTCATTACTGCCCCAGGCCTAGAACCCTACCTGGTCTTTGTTAACAAACCATTCCACCGTTTTCTTTTAACTAGATTTCGTCTTAATTTGATACACTTTCTGTTGGGCACTTATGCCAGATGGGAAACTCCTGATAATGCAAGTCCTTGTGACTGTGATCATTTCTCATCTCAGGACACTCTACATTTTATTATGTTTTGCGATCATTATGCACAAATTAGGAAAAAATATCTCCTACCGATTCTTTGAGAGGCTGGCTTTTTACAGGTCAGACCAGCACTCTTATTTTTGCAATTGTTGCACAATGTTCGAATAACTTTTCATGTAGCAAATTTTTTAGTAGCGGGAGTTCGCATAAACAAAAGGCGTAACAAAGGAAGACAAGGACAATTCCTAAATGAAATATTCTAGCAAACTTTGCTGTTTTAAATTTTTTTAAGATTAAGTGAAATAATTATTCTGTTTGATTAGTTTACATTGTCGTATTATTATGTGCATATATATTATCCTTCTTGATCTCATGAAATATGTTGACTTGATATATGATATATTTTGTACAGATTTTATCATTGTCACACTTTATTGTCTTTTCTATATATTTGTATCCTGTCTTTTTTTGATTTTTTTAAAAATCGAATAAAAGTGATTGACTGACTGAAGTCATAGAGTGCTTGAAGAAGCAGCCCGGGGTGGAGGTATAGCGGCATTCGTAGAGGTGGAAAAGAGTGTGACAGAGTTCCTGCTGTGAGTGGACCAGAGTACAGAACTGGTCATGAAGAGCTGTGGTTGGGGGATCTGGATTCTGATAAAATAATGTAGACTAGCAGTCAACCCGATTTGTCAACTTCAGCAGGTAAACAACCTTTACAACAACTGCTTTACAATGCAGTCCATTACCCTGCATTTTTTACTCTGCAAAAACGTTTACAACGCAGGCTTTACACCGCAAACCATTACAACACTTTCCCCATTACAATGCCCCGGTGGATTCTTAATAGGAAATTGTGTTGTAATGGATAATGCGTTGTAATGGAATGCCCTGTGTTGTAAAAGATTTTGCAGAGTAAAAAATGGGGGTACTGGCACGTGTTGTAAATGCATGCCGACTAAAGAGACACATAAGCTTCAGTATCTTTACGGGGTGTGTATGTGAACCAATCCAGGCATCGGTGTTTCTCGAGTAGTTGAACTTCCTTTTGATGGAGGGCACTTAAGGTATCTCAGATGGACGGATCCATGACAGTCCGTCTTTTGGTTGCAATACAGTCCCAATCTATAGTGGACAGGTCAGATTTCCGGGATCATAGAATACCGACTACCGTACAAATATAATGGCCTTTGGTAGTCACCGTCATAGCCACTCACTCCATCTCTCGTGAAGCGGTCAAGTCATCACTAGCATGGAAGTAGTCGGCCAGCCGAGTTGCTAGTTCAACACATAGGATGCCATTGTCAAATAGGAAAGAAGGAATGTGTCAGGTAGGAATGGGAGGCATGCGTTCCATAATCTCAAGGTAAACAACATTGGGCTGTGGTCAGAGATGGTTCAGCTGAGATATTCAGTGGGAGCGTCCCTAGGTGGAAATGTCAAGGGAGTCAGACCTTCCTATCTAAGCACACATAGAGATCATGCACAGGTGAATAGAACCAGTATAGTGTCCTCAATGTGCCGTACATCACAGAGGGACCAATGTCGAGCCACTGAGACAGCAGGGCAGCATTTGTAATGATGGGTGCGGTCATCTATTCAAAGTGGTATCTAGTACACAGTTAAAGTCATCTCTATAAGACAGGGGATGTGTGCGCAGGGCACGAGCTGAGTGGATAACAGGGCCGGAAATGTGGGATTTTTTGTGTGTGGTGCATTTATATTTTCCAGGGCCAGCTGAACTTTGTCAAGTCTTTCTTGTAGCCTGGCGACTCCTCTGGGGTTTCCTATTCCTGGAAAGCAACATTCAGGGAAGAAGAGGGAGGAGGAAAGGAGGAGGAGAAATTCTAAGGATTCTCCCATTCAGCACAACATTAGAAGAATAACAACAAAGAAAACAAACAACATGAAATAAGTTTCAACAGGTAAAGAATACTCCAGATGGTCTGCAACCTGCATACCAAAGGTGTGGAACTCTTTCCCTCTGTCGCTCAGGAAATGTACTAATCTTATGGAGTTTCGGGGAGCCTTGAAGACCTGGCTATTCAAGCAAGCTTCTGGACAGATTAACTGCTTTTTAATCTTTCCTCACTGCTAGCGCCATGAAACCCCTGGGTGCCCGTGCTCTTAAAAAGTTTAGCATAACATAGCATAACATAACCGTCTAACTGCTAAAAAGCAATGCATGCGTAATCTTGAGGGTTGGGGCCACTCCCAAGAGGTGTAGCCCTTCAGATCAGAGTATGATCTGGGCCCATGTTTTTGAGGCAAATTTAGCATTGTGGTGTCGTCTGAGAAGGAACTGTGGGGTGTCCTGGAGGAGCCAGGTTCATTTAGCCAGGAGAATCGGTGCATTTATCACTAATACCCAAGAGAGGAAGACCAGTTAAGGAAATAAGGAAACATGTTCAACTCCTCTGGCATTTTAGGTAAGTAAGTAATGATAAATTTGTCAGCAGTTTGCAGTGTTACAAGTGTGGGGGAGTCTTCTGGCTTTCTAGGAAATGACGGGATCTGTGAGAGATCCTCTGAGTTTTCTTCCAGCTCAATTTGATGATATCCCTTGTTCCGGTCAAGACAGGAAAATACCTTGACTCCGTTCAACTGCATGATCATGCCATCATGTGTGGACAAGGATGTCTTTCTCTCTCAATTGACTTGTTGGCCTGGGGCATGTCAATACAAATAAGTAAAACGCCTTCACCATCATTTTTTGGCACTGCCACTATGGGTGAAACCAAGGGTATGGGACCTGCGGAGAGCTCAATGATGTCATGCCTCTACAGTGTTTCTATTTCTTTGTCACCTGCTCCTTGCAAGTGAAAAGCGATTCTGCTGTGTCACTGGACAAAAGGGCGAACGTCTTTGCAAAGATGAAGTTGCAATTTCATTGTCTTGAGATTTTCTAGGCCATGATGTGGTAGATGGGGTCCTTAGCACCGTACGAAGGAGATCCCTGAACAAAGATGCCAGTTATAGAATCTGTTTGCCAGGCAGACTGCGCCTGTTCATGGGAGGGGGTTGGGGGCGCTCCAGAACTTATGGGCAGGGTCTCCCCCAATGCAGCCGATTCCCTCTCTTCTCTTCGGTCAACCAGCTGGGGTTGTTTGTATTTTGGAATGTAGTGTTATGGGCTCCCGTCCAATTCCAAGAAGATTGCGGGTCAGTGAAAAAGAGAGCCTTGCTGTTGAAGATGATTGCAGGTGGGTGGGAAAAAGTAAGGAGTATTGTATGCCCAGTTCCCTCAGTTTGTCCTTGACCCCCATGAAGAATGGCTGTTGCCACTGTGTTGCCAGAGTATAATCTGGAAATAAAATGTAATGGTTTATGTGCCTTAAGTGTTTTTGCTGGTGGGTGGCACGAAGAAGGGCATCACGATCCTGAAATTGCAGGAGGTGGACCACCATGGGCCTCGAGGGAGCTCCAGAGTTTATGTCTCTCGCGGAGACCCCATGGGTGCACTCAATGGAACAGAAAGATGATAATCCATCTGAAACAACAAAGCTCCCAAACCACGACTCAATGAATCTCACAGCATCTATCCCCTCTACCCTCTTTGGCATACTTAGCACATGGACATTATTGCTCTGTGAATCGCCCTCAGCATCCTCCATCCTGTTCTCCAGGTAGCAAACTTGGTCTCCTAGTTCCAGTTGTTGTTGAATGGTGTTTTTACCTTGAGGTTGCAGTGCTTGTAGTGACTTTTCTGCCTGGGCAACTGTAATGGAGACTTTAACTGAAAATTTTGACATCCAGGGCAATTGCATCGATTCACGGATTCCAAAGATGCTCTAGTGGTGGCGACGGCAAGTGGCAATTGGTTAAGTTTGTTGTGGTTTCAAATTGTGTTTGGGGATTGACCTCTTGTGGAAGTCCTTCACTTTTCATATGGCATCTGTAACCCATGTTGGCAAATTCCATCCATAGGCTGAGCAGTATCAGAGAGTAGCAGAGTTGTTGCAGTCATCAGGAGTTGCAAGTCTGCAGGCAGAGTTAGGGTCCCGTGAGACCTAGGCTGTGGATAAAACATGTCTGATGATCATGCTGCATGGTTACCCAAATGTGACGACCGTGGGGCAACACAAGCAGTTCTGTGTCTCTGAAGTATGCTCTGAAGCTGAAGGGGAGGCCAAGGGAACGAATACCCAGTTGACCACCCCCATTTCTAAGAAGGTAGCAATATCGGGATCTCCCCTACTACAATCACAGTCTCAGCAGAGGTGATCCACGACGACAGCAGTAGAGGCACTAGGACGTGTTCATTTTGCAGGCATGTAGTCAGGTCTCATGAGGTCCAGGCAGTGGATAAGGTGCTGTTGCTTGTTTGGGACCCACTTGTCTCAAGTCTGGCAACCGTGAGGCAGCACAAGCAGTCCCAGATATTCGGATTCTGCTCTGAAATTGAGGAGGTAGTCCAGAAATCACACTCCAGTACTTCAACCCCAGTTCTAGGAGGGCCGAAATATCACAGTCCTCCTCTACAGTAGTATTAGGGATGACTCACACAGCAGGTTGACCTAAGGCAAGCCACACCTGTGGAGGAGACCCTGGTATGCAGCAGTTTCCCTCAAGGAATCTGAATCTACAGGGCACCTGTGTGGCCCCCAGAGGCATCCACTGTAAGGATTGGGACAGAATCTCTGAATAAATGCCAGATTTGATGGGCTGGAGACTAGTGCTTCAAAGATGTGCAACTGCCATGTTGTTTTCATGCCCCCCCCCCCCCATGAAAGATAGCCCCTTAATCACCATTGTTGATGATATATGGGACATGTTTATTTTGCAAATAAAAAAACAGTAACAGTGATCTTTTACTTCACCGTAAGGTGGAAATTCTGCAACTAAAGCACCCAGCTGTGACATTGTGAATAATGCATAGGATAACAGGCCACAGCTCAGATGTCAACAACAGATTTATGTTGCCTTGTAGCACACCTCCATGTGGGTCAGCACAATTTCCATTCAATTCTAGCATTCTTCCCACCACCAACACATGTATTCAAAGACCTTTATTATCAGTTCTTTGGATTCAGGTAAGTACGCATTTGATAGCTAAGGGCCCAGGGAGCCTATGGTGGACAGATGAAAGTGGCCCACTGCGGCTCACTGCGACCCATTGTGCGGATTATGCTGATGCCCCTGACATAGTGGGCTTCTGGTAAAACCCCTGAGGGCTGAAGAAATGGAAGTCAATTTTAGCAAGGCCAAGGCTGGCACCTGTCGCACCACATCCACTAGGAGTTCCTTCAAAGCCATACATCAGTTCTAATTTAAGAATTATTAGGTATAGCCTAGAGATAGCTACCAAGTTTTCAGTTTACCTGTGTGTGACATTTCCATATTTTCATTGGGCATGTGCGTTACTTTTTAAGGCCTTACGTTTGCCACTTTGAGAATCGTTTTTATCATGTGTAGAACAAAGTGCTTATGTCTAAACAATGAGATTAGATTCTGAGATTACCCCTTTTACGCAATGTGATTTGTATATTGGGAAGGGGTTTTACCTACATACCAACTTTCTAGTTTGTACCCTAGGAAGGAAAGGTAAACATTTCGTGTAGGCTCTGATGTAGTTGTGGAACAGGTTACACCTCTGGTCGTATGAACCTTTTTTATTGACTGGAAGTATATGATAGGAGATAGCATCAGCAACAAATTTCAATTACAGTTTAACCAATTTGACTCTACAATTACGACAGACAGGATGGTGTTTAAATCATGAAAGTTTTATTAGCAAATTAGTCAAAGTTACAAGTTAATCAAATCAGTAAATCAGTTTATTAAATAAGCATATATATCCATTTGGTCATGCAATATATATTTGTATATTATATGGTATATTATATAAAAGACGAGGCAAAATATAATCAGACACAGAAAAAAAAGAACAGAAAATAGATTGGTTTCATAAAACAACTTTCCTAAGTTAAATAAGGCATCAAAAGTAACAAAGGGAATTTCTAAACAGGAGGCGTTGAACAGAATTAGGGTTCAGGTGAAACAGACACAGGTGTTCAAGACAGACGCTTGTCGTGTCCGATATCAATTATACACGGACACCGACTTGTATGTTCATAAGCTCTTTATTCGTGTGTCTGCCCAGGTCCCCGTCCCTACTCTGACTGTCCCCTGGTTCCTATCCCCGGCTCCTCCTGTTCCTGCTCCTCCCTCTGACTCCACCCCGCAACCACTAGACTGCATCCCACAATACTACATCTCCCCCTTTCTTAACAAAATGAGCTTAATGTCCTTAGTGTTCGCAGTTCTTCAATCCGCCACACACGTTGGCGGACAGCCTGCTCTTCGAGCCTCAGTAGTGTCGAATCCGCGGTGGGCTTGACTTTGGTCAATCTTTCTGTTGTCTTAGTCAGGGCATTCTTGATCACGTTGCGTGTGAGATGTCTGCTCTCACATTCCGCAGTCAGCATGTCTCTTTCCGTGGTGTAACTACTGTTGGTTTAGGTGCTCGATCTCTTTCATGGGTGGATAGTGTTCTGGTCCTCTTCCGAGCACCCGCATCCACTTTTGCTTCCGTTTGTCTTGTCCGGTTGAAGGCAACGCTGTCCTCCAGTTCAGGGTCATGTATGCCAGACAGTATGGTGCTATCTGATGAGACTGTCTTGGCTTGGTTCAGTAATTCATTCACCGCCTTTATCTTTACTGCCTTTTGCTTCGTCAGGTCAAGAACAGCACTGTCTTCCTGTTTCGAGTCTGGGATGCCGGCCGGTGAGGTATGAACGGTGGAGGTCAGCTTAGTATGACTTGGAGATTGATTTGCTGTCTCGGGTTGTTTCTCCCACGCCTGCTCGTGCCTGGAACGGGCAGACCCTGGGGTCGGCTGAATGTTAGTGTGTCTTGTTCTCCTCCGATGATGAGTTAGTTCTCCTGACATGTCTGGCTTCCTTTGCGGATTGACTGGTTGGTCCGTTTTTATTTGGGTGCTATTGGCCACGATGTCGGATTCCGTTTTATAAGACCAGGACCTTCGAGTCAACCTTGCTGCCCCTACCCGGGGTGACGGTGTGGTATTAGTGTCACGATGCACCTGTGCTCGATGCGACAGGTTGTCTGGTGGAGTGATCGAGTGTGCATTGACATTGGTGTGGGATACGTCGCTCTCGACGTGAAGAGTGTCCCTTGGTTCACTGATGTGTTCAGGTGCTTGGCGCCATGGCCGGTGTCGGGACCACGACTCTGTCGACTCAAAGGATCGGACCGAAATGCTGTCTGAATCAGAGGAGTTCTCCCTCACTTCCCTCTGAGAATGTTTCTTTGAGAATGTTGCACGTGGTCGTTGTCGGGACCATGACTCTGCCGACTCAAAAGATCGGACCGGCGTGTTGTCTGAATCAGAGGAGTTCTCCCTCACTTCCCTCTGAGAATGTTTCTTTAAGAATGTTGCACGTGGTCGTTGTCGGGACCATGACTCTGCCGACTCAAAAGATCGGACCGACGTGCTTTCTGAATCAGAGGGGTGCTCCGTCAGTTCCCTCTGTGAGTGTTCATTTGGGGATGTCCTACTAGGTGGTCTTCGGAACCGGGTAGTCCGTGACGAGCTGCTTTCCCCTTCGGAATTGTTTTTGAAAAGCTTCTCCATGTGTCTTTGTTGGAATATCTTCAACACTGTCTCATTTGGGGGATTGTTTGAAGATTCCGTGCTTGTTCCTTGTGCTTGATCCCAAGCTTTTGCCTCTTCGTCCTTCTCGTCTGACGTTACCCATCTACGCTCTGTTTCTTCGTTGTCGCGGGGCCCATGGATGCTTTGGGGCCCATGAAGGCATGGATCTTTTCTTGCTGGTTGTTGTTGTTGTGAGGAATCAGTCCGTCTTGTGTGATCTGGTTCTCCTTCCCAATTGCTTGATGTTCAAACACCTCTGACTTGGGGTTTATGTGTTCTCCGGCCAGATGTTTCCTTGGACTCGTCTTCACTGCTTGTCGACTGATGTCCCTGCGCTGACTTTCGGTGTTGACCAGTGCGACCCCTTCTTCTATGGTTAGAATTTCTCTCCCACTTGCTGTGTGGGATGCCTTCTTGTCCAGGAGTGCGATCTGTCCCACTTGATGCTCTTTCTTCATCCTTTGAATGACTTTTTGAGGAACTCCTGGGGGGTGAATAACTTTTTGGAATTGTCTTTTGGATGGTTGACTCTGGGTCATCTGACTCCGAGCAGTCCTTGGTTGACCTTGAGTGGTCGGATGCTGAGGAATCTGACTCTGAATAGTCCGTGTTATTTTCTTTGTCACTGTATCTGTCCCGTTGTCTTTTTGCTGGTCTGTCTTCCCTCTCTCTCCTTTCAGTTCTGTTTGTTTTCTGAGGTTTATCTGTCCGGGCGTCTTGGTAATTTGCCTTCATATTCGGGGCTTTTGATTTGTCTATTACCTTGACGTGCAGTCCAACTTCAGCCTTCCTGATGATTTCTTCCAGTGACCACTTTCCTTGCAAGATCTTGAGTTTCGTGTCGGGGTTTGCGCAGCCTTCAATTATCCGGAGTCGGACTGCGTCCTCATTCGTAAAGGTGTTGAAGTGGCAGCCTTGTACCAGGTTTTTTAACCGAGTGATGAAGGTTGGCAGTGGTTCACCTGGTTCCTGCCGAGCTGTGTTGAAAGCGATGCGCTCTCGATCCACCTCCGTTTGTGCGGAGAGACGGGCACATAGCTTCTCTTGGAGTCTTTTATAGATGTCTGTGTCTTCTTCGGAAAATGTTTTGATTGGGCATCGGCCCTCTGGACCCACCAAATGGAGGAGCAGCATTAGACACTTCCTCTCTCTTTGTTCTCCATTGGCATCCAGGAAATCACTCAATGTGGCCAGCCATTGGTTCCGTTTGAGACACAAACTCCAGGTATCCGTCTGCATCCCTGGGGGTGGTGCATCAAAGCAGGGATTGAACTGTTGTGCGATTTCTTCCCCCGCCATAAGAGGAGGATTTTGATGGATCATGTTCACAGAGCACGGGCTGTTCATTTGTCTTCTCGTCTTCGTAGTTGATCTGTGTTTAGTCGAAACCTGCGGTCTGGTCATGTGCTGGGACGTTAGCAATGCTTGTTTGGCCTTCGCCAGTGCTCGCTTGGTCTTTGCTAATGCTTGATTCTGTTATGTTCGCCAGTGCTTGTTTGGTTTTCAGCAACACTTGTTTTCTTTCTTTGCTGCGATTTATCCAATGCTTGTTGATCTGCGCGTATCAATGCTTGTGTCTCTTTGCGTGGATCAGTGCTTGTTGATTTGCACGTATCAGTGTTTGTCTAGTTGCATGTGTCACTGCTCACTTATTTGCATGTATCAATGTTTGTTTATTTGCATGTACCAATGCTTGTTGATTCACTTGTCTTTGCCTGTACCAATGCTTGTTGATTTGCATGTATCAATGTTTGTTTATTTTCATGTACCAAGGCTTGTTGATTCACTTGTCTTTGCATGTACCAATGCTTGTTGATTCACTTGTCTTTACATGTACCAATGCTTGTTGATTTGCATGTATCAATGTTTGTTCGTATGTCTCTTGCCTTTGCCAATGATTGTTTGGTCTTTGCCAATGTTTGTTTGTTTGTCCTTTACCAATGCTTATTCCCCACACTGCTCGCCTGACTTAAAGATGGCCGCCGCTGAATTTCACAGGGGATGTCCTTCCCAGCTGCCTGACTCTAAGATGGCCGCCCAAATCACACGAGATGTGCTTGCATTCAGTCTGACTCCACATGCAGATTCCACATGGACTCACCCTGAGCTTCCCTCTGGTCCAGGACTTCTTTTTAGGACGTGTCGCTTCTCCACCATCACGGTAAGCTGAATTTTCGGCTTAATTCTCTCTTCCAACGACGGATGCGATGTCTCACGCATCGGGGGTGAGGTCTTTTCGGCAGGCAGCACGATTTCTTTGAGCAATGCAGCGCTCGTCTTCCCGGCGCTCCGGCGGTCACTGCGCGGCTCCAGGCATCACAGTAAGGTCGGGGTGGGCTCCCAATCTCGTCTCAGTGTTACTTCTGCCCACTTCAGCCTCTCGCCTCACAGGTCGATTCTCGGCGCGAAACGGCGCCAGATTTGAAAATGCACTCCCCGCACTGGCTCTTCAGCAGCCTTCTGCTCAGCTGCGCCAGGAGGGGGGGGGGGTTTTGGAAACTCCACGCGAGTCGCTACTCGCGGAGCACACGGGCTGATCGCTGGTCTTCCAACGGCGATTTCGGCAGGCTCACAGGTCGCGACGGCGACCCGGCCAGCACGACTCTCAGGGACCGGACAATCCTTCTTCTAGGGTCTCGGGATGGCAGCCAGCCACATCCCACCCTCGTCGCCAGCTGTCGTGTCCGATATCAATTATACACGGACACCGACTTATATGTTCATAAGCTCTTTATTCGTGTGTCTGCCCAGGTCCCCGTCCCTACTCTGACTGTCCCCTGGTTCCTATCCCCGGCTCCTCCTGTTCCTGCTCCTCCCTCTGACTCCACCCCACAACCACTAGACTGCATCCCACAATACTACAACGCTCAAGAACTTAGGGTGGGAAAATCAGTAGACTTAGGGAAAAGTCTTCCCTCAGCAAAGTCAGAACGGGATCTTCTAAACTCTTCTAAGAAACATTCAATTATTATGAAACAGAAGTCTCTAGACTAGAGGCTTCATCCCACTAACTACCTCTGGATGGGCCAATCAGAATGACTATATTCTGTGAGCAGATAGACGCCCTACATTTCCAGTGCCAAACAAAGGACCACACAGATGCACTGCCTTGAAAATATCTGTAGTCCGGTCTGCTTGGTACAGGAGGCTCTCTCTCATCCCCACACATTACACAACCCACGGAAAGGCTGCAAAATAATATTCCCTAATCTAACAGTTTCTCAACCTAAACAATGAGATATACTAAATTAACGAAGGTGATAAAACACCTGCAAAAGGGAAAGGAAAACATGAGGGCAATTTGAGGGAAAAAAAATAGTTGAAAAGTGTTACTAACGAGCGCAAATGACCAAAACAGGAAAATACAAGAATAATATTCATAGTAAAATACTCAACCAACAGTGCAAAAATCAGGGGAAATGATTTTGAAATACTGCCCAATGATGCAATCTGTGCCGAATTCAAAGGCATTTTCAATGAGATATGTATGCTTGCATATGAACAGTTCAAAAATCTTAAGGAGCCATTATACTTTCGTAAATAAATTCATGACAACTCTAACAAAACATATAGGGTTCTGCCCAGTGTTTAAATTGCAATAATTGCAACAGAATAATCCATCACAAGGCATCAAAATCAAACTCAGAACAAATGCAACATGTGAAACTAACTACGTTGTGGGCATGTTGAAATGCCCATGGGGCCTTGCCCATATGGGAAATACTGAGCGTAAAATAAAAAGAAGCATGCCGGATCACAAAAGCAATACAGTGATTAAGAACAAAATATCATCATCAGCGGTAAGATTCAATGAAAGTGGCTTTCACATCGGCCAACTGAGATTTACAATATTAGAACAGGTACAAACAAGAGAAAACCTGACAACTGGAAGAGCTTGTTAAAATGAGAAGTGTACTGGATAAATAAACTAAATACTCTAACACCGATTGGACTGAATGACAGAATTAAATACTCTTGCTTTCTATGACAACACATGAACCATGAATGGCACGAAAACCAACATGACAAAAAACATGGATATCAAAACATGCATATGCCCATTAATGATCTAGGATGTGGAATTTGTTTAGCATACAGGCGTGATACAATGTATATTATTGATAATACTCATGGCAATAGTGGACATAACAAAAGATGATGTAGAGGACTTTAATGATCTTCGAGTACACTGACTATACCAACATTGACACCAAGAAAGCATGTGTTTGATAGAACAACAGAGATAACATGCCAGCCTGACGACCAGAAACTTCTTGGATAAATAAAGGCCCCTTTTGAGATTCATACGAAGATTTAAATATGCTCAAAGAAATATGAACTGACACATATTGTTAATCATTATTTTTATATACCTAAGATTGAATATATGTTTGTAACAAATGCAACAGGACTGTATATCAACCACCAATTAATTAAAATACAGAACTCAGACCCTCACATAATTGCTCACAATAAGCAATATCAAGCAACAAATAGGCATATATTAAAATTTAGCATTCAATAGTGCAATTTATTGAATGACATCAAATGCACACCATACATTTCCAATATGGTGTAAGAATGCAGACGACTGAAACTTGCAATCACGAGCGGTCTAGTGTTCCGATTCACATTTCACGTGTACCGCATTAATAGCCACACAGACAGACAAACAAGGCAGACAACGAAGACTTTAAATGCAGTACACAGCGCATTATAATATAATATTGAAGAGCACTGAGTGAGTTGCACTCACAATTCCTCCCACTTTCAGAAGTCAAAAGCATACAATGAGAAATTATTGACCCACACACATACTTTTTCAGATTTTCTGATAATATTGGAAGCATTACATTTTCAAATGCGTTAATAACTTTGGCGAGAACACACGCTGATGACAGTGTAATGAATGAGGCAAACCGTATTCGACATTGGTAAAAAAAATGGTAAGTATCATTCTGTTAACGGTTTCTTATAGAGCAGAATGAGAGATCATTGTCCCATGCATAAATATTCTTTCTGATTTTCTGGTAATATCGGAAATATTTTGTTTTTAAACATGCTGATAAATTCTGTGAGAGCACATATGGAAGGCAATGCATTCAATGAGACAAACGGCATATGACATTTATAAGAGATTGGAAAACAATTTTCAACATCAGTTTGAAAACGATTTTAAAGCACAGCTAATGTTAATTTTATAGAGTTTCATGAAAATTGCATGTCACCAAACAGAGGCTAATAAGCTAGTTGTAGACGCTCCTTCAATATTTAGTTATCTTAACACATGCATCTTTTTCAACAAACACATGTAGAAACACACTGTAGTGCTAGAGGCACTCTTGTAGTCTGACACCACATGATGACCTTTGACTACCATCATTTTGTTTCAGATCTATTTTATTTTCAGACAAACACAGAAAATAGGTCCAATTGCACACAGCGTTAAGCCCACAACCCTACACAGGGCCGGCCGCATAGGTGAGTGTTTCTCTAGCGACATAAAAATCTGCCACTAGGGGCAAGCCTTAACACAGCGTAACGCCTACAACCCCTGAGGGGTCGGCCGCCTGGAACGATGCATAGAATTAGATCAATAGGACACAGCATGAAGAAAGACCTCTTAAGATCCACTGCTGTATCGGACAGGCAACAAGCCCAAAGTTAACAGACAGATCTAGACAGACATTAGAACCATGAGAGTAGAAAGTATAAGAAGAAAAGATAGGACAGAACAGAAGAAAGGAGAGTGGTGTGTGCAGGTGGGGGGGAAGCATATGTCATCACATATGCTGGCAAGGACCAAAGTAACGGGGGTGTCTCAAACAAGCGAGCAAGCGAGCAATGCGCCTACGGGAGAAATCTACCAGGGTCAGGAGGAGCAATCGTATCCTCGAAGAGGAGCAGTGCCCTAAGCTTGGTAGGCATGTGACGCGCACGCTCAACCGCACAGAGATACTTAATCAGAGGTTGCCAGACAGCCTTAAAACGGGTGTTGCGTGCTTGCAGTCGTGCTGTAAAGAGCTCCAAGCGATGACATGCCATAAACGCACAAACCAGGCAGCGACTGGAGGGGCCTCCGTATTTTTCCAATATAAGGCTATGAGCTGTTTAGCCGCCCCTAGCATGTGAAGAGTCAGAATCCAGTCGCTCCGAGTGAGCGCCTTCAGGCCAGCAGGTTTGATGCCCAATAGAATCATGCTCGTGGTCTCAGGTAGAGGGAATCCCAACACCCCCCCAATGTGGCTAAGTACCTCCTTCCAGAACATAGTCAACGCTGAACACGCCCACCAAAAATGGATGAAGTCCCTAGATGCAGTCAGACGCCTCCAACATAAGGGAGAAGATGCAGGAAACATCTTATACAAACACAGGGGTGTATAATACCATTGAGTCATAATTTTATATGCATTCTCCCGCTGCGGGATACTGCGATAAATTTTGGGGATATCCACTGCGCAGGCGTAATGTCCGCTGTGGATGTCGATTGTCATTGCCTTTGGTACGAGTGGGAGGATACTACAGGAGGGTGCTGCAGAATCTGATAGATCCGAGATATCAGTCCCTTGGATTCGTCAAAAGAGCAGACCAGCCGCTCAAAGGGGGTGAAGGCGCGGGTAGCTACCTGCTGCATCTCGCTCCAAGTGACCCAGTGCCTCAGCTGAGCGCATTGCAATCCCGCATCCGGTGAGACACAGAACTCCTCTCTACATTGAGCAAAGGTCTTAAACACCCCCCCTCATGCAGGCCACAGATTACCCTGTATCCCCCTTGCGCCCAGGCTGCAAAGGCGCGCGTGCGATGGGACGGCGGAAAAAGCGGATTCCCCTCGAAAGGGGTTTGCGGTGAGGAAAACGTGATAAGACCTCTGCGCTCCGCCACCTTGTCCCATATATCCAGCACCGTTCTAGTAGGCACCACTACATACGCACTCCAAGAGAGTGTCGCCCGAGGAAGCAATGTGAGATCCCAAATGGTACGACCCGTCACCACCCGATCTATATGCAACCACACCTTCTCACTCTCCCTCGTCGTCCATTCCACCACAAAACGAAGGTGCGAGGCCCAATATTAATTCAGGACAGACCAGCCCCCCATCACGCGGTGACATAAGAAGCTTTTGGGAGAAACATGGCCAATTACAGCCCCATATGAAGGCCTTAAGTTCTCGTCGGAGGCCTTGTATATGGTGCAAGGGAATAGGTGTGGGGAGAAATTGAAATAGGTATACAATTTTAGGGAGGATCGACATCTTGATGGCATTGAGCCTACCCAGCCATGAGATCGTTAAAGGCTTCCACCTCCGTAGGTCTTCCAGGACCGCCTTCTGACACTCCTACCAGTTTACTTGCGTCCATGTGTCTAGAGAGGGAATCAACTGGAGGACAAGGTTGTGAATGTGGTTGGAGGCCCATTGATACGACGCAAGCTTCTCAAGGACAGGGATCTCCTCTGTCAGGATAGTGAGATTCAGGGCCCAGGATTTGTCGTGATTCATTTTAAGGCCAGAGGCCCGCTCAAAAATCCGCAATAGAGAGGGTAGAGCTGGAAGGGATACCCGGGGTCATGTTAAAGTAAGGATAAAGTCATCCGCAAAAAGCGCTACCTTGTTCTCGCGTCCTCCAAGGTGGACACCATGAATGTCCGGCGCCTGCCATATCAACTCCGCTAGGGTCTCTACTACCAGGGCAAACAACAAGGGTGGAAGGGGACAACCCTGCCTAGTACCCCTATGGATGGAGAAGGGTGTCGTAAGCTGCCCACTTACCCTAATCCTGGCCTTGGGGGTGAGATATGGTGCCCTGACCCTAGCAACCATGTTCGGACCGAGCCCTATCTTATGTAGAACTGCCCAAAGGAAAGCCCAATCCACCCGGTCGAATGCCTTCTCCGCATCTAGCGACAGGAGGCAGGCCGGTATATTCCAATGGTGAGCTTTCCCCACCAAGTGTGCAATTCTACGCACGTTATCCGCCCCCTGCCGATTGCGGAGGAAGCAACCTGTTCCGGTTCCACTAGTCCCGCCATGTGGGGATCTAGGCATTTTGCCAGCAGCTTAGTATAGATTTTAAGGTCATTGTTTAACAGGGCTCTGGGGCGGTAGGATGCACAGAGTGTGTGGTCCTTCCCCGGTTTAGGGATGAGCGCTACCTTCGCCATACCCATATCGGACGACGGCCCATCGGTGTCAGTGACGGAATTGTACAACCGCAACAGGTGAGGCCGGAGTTGTGTTTGAAACACACGGTAGAAAGACAGGGGCAGGCCATCCTGACCGGGCGTCTTCCCAAGGGGGAGATCCTTCATGGCCTCTGTTATCTCCTCCTCAGCAATAGGTACCTCCAGGGTTTTTGCATGATGTGGGTGTATCGGCAACCACGTAAATCGACTCAAGACATCCGCCACCAGGTCCGAAGACGGGGTCTTCGCCTTGTATAGTGCAGTATAGTAGGCTCGGAATGCCTCTCACTCATCCCTTTCTGAGGTAATCCTTGTCCCGTCTGATAGCTGGACATTGGCTATATGGTTCTTGGCCGCTCGCGCCCTCAGTCGCCTCGCCAGTAGCCTGCCCACCTTGTCTCCCCATTCGAAGTATCGCTGCTTCAGCGCCAACAGCGCTTTTTCAGCCCTATTGGTACGCAGGATTCTAAGTTGACCCCGAAGGTTAGCAAGCCGCCGCCTAGATGCCAGTGAGGAACGATCCTGATTTTCGGCCTTCTTGATGTCCTCTGGGAGGCTATCCTCTACAAGCCCAGTCTCCCGCACCCGTGCAATCGAGAGGGAGGTAATGTGGCCTTGGATCTACCCTTGAAGGCATCCCACACCACCGTCTCCGGGAGGTCATTATTAGTGAAGTAAGAGTCAATGGCAACCCGTATGCTTTCCACGTCGGCTGAGTCCCGGAGAATACTCGGCGGTAGGCCCTGAGATGTCACTTCCACAGGAACAGCCAAAGGAGGGTAGTACCCCTTAACTAGCATACCCAGGACAGGAGCTCCGGCCCCCTACCCAACAATGCGATCAGATGGCCAACGCAATGACTGGAAAGGAACTCATAGATCTCCAGCAACAATAGAAGGAGACAGTCTCCAATGCCTAGAGTGAATATAATGCGACTACGTGAGAGTCAATCAGGGAGTCTTTGGTTGCTGCACAGGGCCAGCTGCGTTCCCCTCCAGGGACCTGATATGTTCAATAATGTCCTGCTTTGCCTGCGAACCCGCCTGTTTGTCAATGGGTGGCGACTGTTGGCGATGGCGCACGGTAGACCAAGCCGGCTGGGCAGGGATCCTCGCTGTGGTAGGGGGTCTCGGAGGACTGGTCGGCGGTGAGCGTGTTGGGTGCCAAATCTTGAAATTTCAGGATCCGATGGCCATCTTATGTGAGATTCTGCTTGACACGCGCCACCTTAAGAATGGCTTCCTTCTCCACAAAGAAGTGCACTCTGGTAAGGATGTCCGGCAGAACTCCCGGTCGCCCAGCCGGGCCCGACACCCGATGGGCCCGATCCAGGGTTGCCGGCGAGGCGTCCTCATCTCCCCAGGCCTCGTGCAGCAGCTGGGCCACATATGTTAGAGCGTCCTTCCCCTCCGCTCCGAGAGGAATCCCCCGGATGCGGAGGTTGTTCCAACGGCTCCGATTCTCCAAGTCCTCTTGCTTTAATTGTAACTCGATATGTTGCTCTTCTAGGGTAGCCAGACGCTGCAATATCTGCTCCTGTTCTTCCGTGCGGGTATCAACAGTCCTTTCTAGACTATCGACTCGGTCACCTAAATCCGTCACAGCTCTTTGACGCAAGAGTGCACCTCAGTGTGCAGGGAGCCTATTTCCATTTTTAATTCTGCCATAAAAGAGGTCATGAACCCCGTTTTGTAGCGCTTTGTTCGCCTTAAGTTGGCAGGGTATGCTCAGACATGAGTCCCTTGCTCACTTTGCCACTGGATTCAAGCAAGGCGGGCTAAAGACGGCTGAAATGCCAGAAACCAGTCCTCAGAAGCTGGTTTCCGGTCCAGGGAAGGCATGGCTTGGCAGTTCGGGCTGGACTGTTCCCATGAGGCACAGGGTCAGACTGATTTGCATATGGCCATGTCTGAACTGGGGTGGCAGAGTGGGCTAAAGAACGGTGATGGATTAAACCCAGATCTGTTGACTGGGTGTGAGTGTTTGATTGGTTCAGATGCTCCGTCCATCACCACCCCCTTTTGTACCGGACTGTTCCCATGAGGCACAGGGTCAAGGCTGATTTGCATATGGCCATGTCTGAACTGGGGTGGCTTGGTGAGCAAAATAACGATGGATTAAGCCCAGATCTGTGACTGGGGGTGAATGTTTTGCCATTGTGCAACATTCCGTCTATCATCTTGTGTGTTTTGCTGTTCACCCTACTTGGGAAGGGTATGCCCAGATGTGGGTCCCATGCTCACTACGCCACTGGAGTCAAGCTATCCTGGCTGAAGACGGCTGAGAGCCAGAAACCGGTCCTAGGATGCTTGATTCCGGTCCAGGGAAGACATGGCTTGGCAGTTCAAGCTGGACTGTTCCCATGAGGCACAGGGTCAAGGCTGATTTGCATATGGCCATGTCTGAACTGGGGTGGCTTGGTGAGCAAAATAACGATGGATTAAACCCAGATCTGTGACTGGGGGGGAATGTTTTGCCATTGTGCAACATTCCGTCAATCATCTTGTGTGTTTTACAATTAAGGATTAGACTATTAAATTATTAATGTAGCCTCTTCAGCTGCATACATATTGCCCCACATTGGCACACAGATTATAGCATCAGCACATAGTTTAATGTATGATTATGGAACATTAAGTTTATGCTGATACAGTCTGAAACAGTCCTTCCTTTCTTTAACTGAACATGACGTTATCATGAGCCACTTTTTTGATTTTTACTGCACACTGACATTCTAAGATTCAATCCCAGTTTAGCAATAATATACCCCATTATTGAATAGATATCACAGTGACCAAACATGCCCAGAAAGGGACACAAAAAGCCCATTCATGTGAAATAACTACAACCAGGCCTCAATTTGTAAATTAATAAGTGTCAGTGCCTAAACATTTCTTAATAGGCTGCCGCTGCCAAATGTCAGGGTTGCTGATTAAGAAGGCTGTGTAATCTTAATTTCACCAGATGGCTCTCTCATCCTCTGCCATTAACTCTTTGCCACATTATTTCACTCTTGCAGGTTCCCCTTGTCACTGTTTTTCCATCGTTCACTTGCTGCTTCTTTTTATGGGTTTTTTCTCTCTTGTTCTGGATCAAAGTCTCATGAGGAAAAATAAGTGCCAGTCCTCAAAAATGAGTGATAGTGGGCCCCACCTGCAACTATCTGCTCAAATTAAGCACGACCTACAACTAGCCATTTTTTGGCCAACAGTATTCATATTTTGTCCTTAATGCTGAATTTTTACAGTCACTACTCAAAATGTGCCTCCATTCCAGTTGGTCACCCTAAAAGGGAGCAGTGAATTGTAATGGACGCAGGAATGTGTGATTGATGCAGAACCAAAGGATGCAAGCTGCAGTGGACATGGGAACGAGAGAAGGTTGTTTCAGTGCACGTGGTATTGAGAGAAGGAGGTTGATTTCTAAAGTAAAAAGTCAATTATGATTTTGTGTGAGTGCTCATTTATCTGTCGGGTTGTGTTTTTGTCATTGCAAACTGTGGGCCAGATGTACAAATCTCTAATTGCAAACTGCTGCTAGTAATTTGAACCCAGTATGATATTATCATGGGCGTCCGCAGACATTTTTCTGGTGGGGGGGGCAAAATGTTAACGTCATCACCATCCTCTGACATGATGTGTGCAAGGTGGGGCACAAGAAACACTTGGGCGCAGAACTGGGATAGACTCAATTAAATACCAGGAATCCAGGACATGTGACTGACCCTGCCTCAGGCCAACAAACACCACCTGTAGGGAAAACGCTAAACTTTCTGACAAGCTGCTTTATCTCTGTCTGCTAGGTGTGCAGATTTCCGGGTCCTCGGTCCAACACCAATCAAGGCTGTCTTCAGCACCGATTGGATTTTTATCAGAATACTTTAAAAACAGCCTGTGATTAAAGCACCAGATTAAATATACTGTATACACAGTGTATGTTAGGGATTATTTGTAAAGCACGTATTTATCAATATTGGCATATTGGTGCTAGAATTCATGATAACTTTTATCCAAAGTTAAAGTACAACGTCAAAGTCAGTAATAAATAATGCAGCAATCACACACGCTAGTGATTCGCCAATGGGTGCTCCCTTTACTAGAATTCCCCGGGCATTGCTAAATTTTACACACATTCAATTAATTTATACAAAATAAAATGTATAGGTCCAAATGTTAGCTATATTTTTTAAAAGAAACCTAGAGTCCCTCTACGTGTAGTCAATGTCAAACTGACAACGTGCCCACGTTTAGGAATATAGTAATGGCCAGCTCCCTTATGTGGAAGCCCTGCACTGTAAATGTGTGGCACATGAGGCGCCCGCAGCGGCGGCACATCACAGGTCCAGGGGTGCTGAGTCTTACACAGTGGTCAAAGTGGGAGAAAAAAAAGTAGGGGAACAGTGGGAGGAGAATCAGAAGGCGGGAATAACCCAAGGATTGGATCTATGGGTGGAGCCAAAGGTGTGCCCAGAATGCGCAGACATCCCAATTTTTAGTATTTGTTTGGCATTTCACTGCCCAGTTTAATCAACCAAAGGATACACATGATTATTTAAGGTTATAATGAGTTATTGACATTAAAATATATTCACAAAGTGGGATATGCTTCTAATCACAGAATGTACCAAATACGATAAAATGTGGAAACACAAGCCATTTGTCTCCGAACCATGGAGTTTCTGTCATCAGTACTTCTCCCTTTTTCCACAACAGCAGTTCAAACATGAATGGCAAAATATCCCAGTTTGCAAATGTTTTCTTTAAAATTATGGCTCTGCCATATTTGCCTCATAATGCAAGATCTGCTGCATGATCTGACTTTTTAAACTAATAAATTGTTTGTAGCTCAAACATATCCAAAATTAATATAAAATGTGACTTGTGTTGCTGCGGAGTGGATGGCCTATTGTAAAGGTTGACTGGTCACCTTTCTCACTGCTGCGTTTGTATGTTACACTGGTACTAAAAAGGCAAAATCTTTCCAGAGACTGTTAGCATTTGTACACATGTAAAAATAATAACATATCTGAAAATATACTGCATTACGAAGCAGCCTTTTTTTAATGCATAATTTAGTCATCCTCTGCTGCATAATTAATTCCAGTGGTCCCACAGCAGGCAGCACATGTTAAACATGCTTGTGAATGAATCAGGGAGACTGTGAAGTTTTCGAACTTAGTTTTGTGTGCGTACAAATCCTGCATTGCCAATCCCTGGTAAGTTGCAGCTACTACTGCTGAAAGAAGGCCAGTGGAGGTACCTATGGGTGAGGCAGACTGGCCTCAAGGGCAGGGTCAGCCATAGCACTGGTGGTGTCCTGTGCATTAATGTTTGTTAGTGCCCCCCAATGACCACCTCTGCCATGGATTCCCTCACTACCACCCTTTAACTCTGCCCCCCAAGTCTCCATAACCACTCTCTCTCAGATGCATTTAATTTGATTTACAGCGCCACTCATACCTTTGTAGGGTGTCAGAGCACTTTACATCACACACATTACACATAGACAATAAATATGTGTCTAAATCATTGTATAGAAAATGTTACATAAGACTAAGGACTACAAGGTGTAGGAGTCACATGACAACCATACTAGTAGCCCATATAGTTTTATAGTGATTGGTCTGGAGAAACACAATACCCGGAATTTAAAACGTAATACCATGGTTGAGGGTTCTCCTTAATATTCAGAATTTATTTCTGTCCAAAAGAATACTTTTTGGGACATTAGGATAATCAAAGACTGGGGGGGAGACAACATAACACTCTAATTTATACCTTGCAGTTTGTATGCAGCTCTTAGATGACAGTTAATAGCTCACTGTTCTATGTTAGGATTTTAACTTATAAACTGCAAGTAACTAAAGGATCTCTCTGACAAAAGCAGTAGCCCACTGACCTATTTACATTATGTGCACTTTGTGATCTGCATGGCACATGTTCTTTGCAGCCGGTACATTAACCCTCTGAGCTACCTTTCCATGAGTCAAAACGTCCACTCCACAACATTCTGATCTCTCTCTAGGCAGAACATTCATCACCAGAGACATCATGACATTTTTATTGTTGCTGAAAATTGCTGGAGGCCATGAAGGAGGCAGCAAGCGTTTTTAAAACCATAAAATACTTCCAAACATGCTGCCTGCACCTAAAGTCATCACCCGATGCGGTCACACTGGTTGCACCGCCCTAGAGCTGGCCCTTCTCAATGGTCCTGTGACCTCAGTGACTGTTGTTCTAGGGTGTGCTGCTTCATAGGCCTGCCCGCAAGACTGGAAGTGAACTTCAGTATGGACAGTGGTGGACAAGCCCTGAAGGTTAACCTACACTTGTCATGCTAGGGTCCACCTGTTGGTGTGAAGACACCAGGGCTTCTAAGGTGTTGCGAAGCCTCCTAAGGTCTAGCATGTGATTGTGCTCTGGCAGGAGAGTGGTCTGGTGGACTGGTTATTAAGGCTGAACCTGGTTCCCAGTTCCAAATTCAGCAGCTCTGACCATAGTGCCACATCCTCTCCCCCACTGAACACTTTACTGCCCCACTGAGAAAAACGCCCACTGTCTCCAACTACAACTCAATTGTTGCCGGCTATAAACACCTGGATGTAGATCAATTTAAATTACGCACTAGACAAGAGCAATATGCGGAGTACAAAAAAAAAAGTAATAACATCCTGGAAAACCAAACACTTACAGGGAATGCTAAATTTAGCAAACCATGGAAAATGTAAGCAGGAACAACATGGTTACGTAAACGCTTTTACTCTCACTATTCAGAAATCAGTGAGTGCTTTTGCCTGAAAAGTTAAGGACATGACTACAGGGCCCTGAATGGACCAATTTCAATGGCCATTAGTTATATCCTTACAAAATGTAGCAGTGTGGTAAAAAGACCACATCCCTGGACGCAGAGCCGCAGTACACATTTTGTTTTGTAATCCACACATTGCAGTACTTCTAGGATTGGTGCAGTAGTTCCAAGTCCAGCGAAAACAAAGACAAGAAAACAACAAGCATTTGTAATACAATAGGCCTTGCATTACCGAATGTTTGAGATATCGGTGTTGCAAATAATAACATAGTGTAGAGTGGTGCAGAGTGGAGTGGTGCAGATAGATTACAATGGTATGGAGTAATGTGGCATAAAGTGCAGGTCATAGATTGTTTCAGAGTTCAGTGAAGTAGCATAGAGTGAAGTGGTGCAGGGTAGAGTGCATTGGCATAGAGTGCAGTAGTGCAGAGTAGATTAGAGTAGCGTAGAGGGTATCGGCATGGAGTAGTGCACTGGTGCAGAATGGAGTGGTACAGATTAGAGTGCAGTTTTGCAGAGTGGAGTGGCATAGAGTAAAGTGGTGCACAGTAAAGTGGAGAGCCCTAGAATGGAATGGTGTAGCGTGCATTTGCTTGGAGTGAAGTACAGTGGAATGGTGGGCATTGGCATAGAGTAGAGTGGTGCAGAGTGGAGTGCAGGGGCTTGGAGTAGTGTAGAGTGGAAAGCAGAAATCGAACCCTGGTGAAAGGATAGGGTCACTGGAGGTACAAACTCTAGCTGGACAGTCTAAAACAAATAAAGTCATCAACCAAGCATATGTGACTTATAAATAACAAAGCCGGTAAACAATGGACCAAATGCATTCCCAGTGAAGCTTTCTGAATGTCCCGGTTAGAACTGGGGGTCTCTAGTTGGCAGAGGTAGGTACCACTGTCCAAATAGGGACCCTTGCTTCTAGTCAGAGTAAGGAATAAACACTCTGAGATAACCCCTTCTCACCCTCTAGGTAGCTTGGCACGATCAGTCAAGGCTAATCAAAAGGCAATGTGTAAAGTATTTGTACCAACACTCACAGTAACACAGTGAAAACACCACAAACTGACTCACAACAGTTTAGAAAAATAAAGGTATTTAATCTAAACTACACAAGACCAAAACGACAAAAATCCAACATACACAGCTCAAGAATATGGTTGCAAATGAGTTCTTTAGGTTGCGATAAAATAATCCACAGTTACGTGAAAATTTCACAGTTGCGTCACGCTTTAGACGACAGTACCTTTAGTTGCGACAAAGTTCCAAAAGCAGAAACTGGTGCGGTGGAAAACAAGCGATGCGTTGCTCCCGAGACCTTGTGGAGGCGATGCGACAACCCCGCTGCAGCAGCGGGCGTGTTGCAACGAATCCGGTCTGTATGGGGAGGAAGGCCACCTGTATGGATTCCGGTGCGTAGGTTCCATAAGAAGTTTGTTCTCGCAAAGGCACGATGCGACGATCTCGTAGGGGCTGCGACAATCTCCGGGGTGACGATGCGAGATCCAGCGACGATCTCTCTCTCGCAGCTCCTCGATGTGATGGCTCTGCGAAGATGTTCGCAGCGACGTGATGCAGTCCGCAAGCAAGCGGTGTGACATTCTCACCCAGCGATGACAGGCTCTGCGACGACACTCGCAGCAATGGTGATCTTCCAGCAATCGAAGGATGCGTCGTCTTAGGCAGCAGCAACAGGTGCTGCGACGATCTCGACCTCCGTAGCGGCAGGAATTTCCTCGCACTGTCGGGGAGGCGCTCTGCAGCGAGCGATGCGATAACTTTTCAGTTGCACAAGTCTCTCAATCTTAGTTTCCAGCTTCCCAGCACAGGTACAACTTCCAGAGACACCACAAGAACAGAACTCTCTCAGCAGAGTTCAGGGAAGCTGGGGGTGAAGTCCTTTTGTTCATGGGACTTCAAAAACAGGGAGGCAGCTCTTCTCAGGCCCTTGGAGATTCCTTCAAGACAGGGGACACAGCACAACAGCAAAGTCCTTCCCCTCTCCTTGGCAGCAAAGCAACAGCTGGTCAGTCCAGCAGAGCAACAGCAGGACAGTCTTCCTTCTTTGGATTCAGCTTTCTCCTTGGTAGACGTTCCTTCTTGATTCCAGGATGATCTAATTTTCTGTTGTCAGGGGTCCTTTACTTATACCCCTAAAAGTCTTTGTTGTCTTTGTGCAAGTAGGCCCTGAGCCCGGTCTGAACCTGTTCTGGGTGTTCCTTGAGCACTTTGTTTTTCTGGCTTCTCCTTTCCTTTCAGAGTGAGGGGCAGGGTCGTTAGCTGCCCAGCAGGAGGTGGAGCCAGCATTGTGGAAGGCAGGCAAGCCCTATTCAGGCTCAGGTGCTATCTCCTCCCACCACTCAAGTTGCAAATGCAGTCTTTCAGCCTAGGGCTGACTCAGTCAGCCTCCTGGGGAATCCCCAGCACCTGTCACTCTCAAACCAGACAGTCAATACACAAACAGGCCAAGCCACACAGAAAGGTCAGACAAGAAAACAGCAACTTAGCTCTAGGACGCTCCCGCGCCGCACGGCCACCAGCTGCTGCGTGTGCTACCCCCTTCCTCTGTGTGCCTCGCTGCCCGTCTGCCGCCTCGTAGCCACGCCCCCTCCTTCGAGCGGCGTGGTCCGGGATCGGCGCTCTTCTCCCTGTGCCCCTGGCGTTTTTTTGTGCTTAATTGTGTAAATTGCCCCTGGTGTTCTTACTGTATTTACTGGTTATTTGTGTTGGTATCTGCCTTCTTTGCTGTTTGCCCCGCTGTATTGCCTGTCTCTCCCTGCCTGTCGCCGCCCTCCGTCTTCCCTCCCCGCTTCCCGCCACCACCGCTGACCCCGCCCCTTTTTTCCTTCTGTTCCCTCCCCGCTCCCGCTTCCCAGCTGCTCCGCCCACCCGCGCACTTCGCCATATATGGCGGCCGTGCGAACGCGCAGCGGTCACGTGCAGCGGACGCGCCGATTGTGCGCCGAAGGCGCGCCAAAGGTAAGCCCGTCTGCGCCCGTCCGCTCCTGGACCGCGCCCAGTGCCAGGACCCCTGGCCCCCGAGGACCCCGTCCGACCCGCCTGACGTACACCGCCGCCACCCTCCTCGCACTCAACACCGGCCGAGTCCCGGGATGCTACCAAGCCACCCCACGACGCTCCCATGGACCCTTCAGCTGCAACACCTGCAAGTTCACCTGCATCCGGACCTGCCCGACACCAGCACCTGCCAAGCCGAATACCAGCAGCAACCACCTCAAGTGCATCCTGCTCAACACCCGCTCCGTCCACAGACACGCCATCGAACTCTGGAACCTCCTAGACGCCACAGCCCCTGACGTTGCCTTCATCACGGAGACCTGGATGAACGCCTCCTCAGCGCCCGACATCGCCATCCCAGGGGGCTACAAGATCACCCGGAGGGACCGCAACGCCAACCAGGTGGGAGGAGGCATCGCCATCATCCACAGGAACACCATCCGCATCACGACCAGCACAGACAACGCCCCACCCTCCGCCGAACACCTGCATTTCCAGATCCACACCGACCCGAAGACCACCCTCAGAGGCACCCTGATCTACCGACCTCCGGGACCACGCCCTCAATTCAGCGAGGACATCGCCGACTTCGTCAGCCCGCACGCCCTCCCCTCCGCTGACTACATCCTCCTGGGGGACTTCAACTTCCACCTGGAGAACAACAACGACTGCAACACCAGCACCCTGCTCGACAACCTCGCCAACCTTGGACTCAAGCAGCTGGTGTCCACCCCCACCCACCTCGCCGGACACACACTCGACGCCATCTTCCCATCCAGCAAAGAGATCACCTTCAGCCACGCCACAGAACTCGACGGACGGATCACAGATGCATCCACTTCACCTTCAGAAGAACGACGAACCACCAGCAACAGGTTGCCCGAAGAAGCTGGAACAAGATCACAGCCGACCAGCTCGCCGCCCTCCTGAGCCAGCACCCTCTGGCCAGCTCAGCGAACCCCAGCCAGGCCACCGACAACCTCACGAAGTGGATCAGTAACTGCGCGGACGAACTCGCCCCACTGAGGACCCCGCCCAGCAGACCCGGCAGTAAGAGAGCCCCATGGTTCACCGACGAACTCAAGAGCTCCAAGAAGAACTGCCGAGCCCTCGAGAAAGTCTGGAGAAAGGAACCCACACCGGACAACAGGACCACCCTCAAGCTCGCCACCCGGAAACACCACCAACTGATCCGCACCGCCAAGAAAACGGCTTTCAAGAACCGACTGGACAACAACGCACACAACTGCAAGGAACTCTTCAACATTGTGAAAGAGCTCTCCAACCCCAACGCCGGAAACAACGACATCACCCCATCGCAAGACCTCTGCAACTCCCTCGCCTCCTACTTCCACAACAAGATCGCGGACATACACAACAGCTTCAGCACCCATCCGGCCCACGCCACGACCACAGCAATGCCGCCCACCACCATCCTCCGAGCCTGGACCCCGACCAGCACCGAAGACACCATCCGCGTGATGAACTCCGTCCACTCCGGATCTCCGACCGACCCCTGCCCCCACCACATCTTCAACAAGGCTGACGCCGTCATCGCACCCCACCTGCGGGACATTATCAACACCTCATTCGACACCGCCACCTTCCCCGAGAGCTGGAAGCACGCCGAACTCAGCGCTCAACTCAAGAAACCTACGGCAGACCCCACCGAACTCAAGAATTACCGCCCCATCTCTCTACTCCCGTTTCCAGCCAAAGTCATCGAGAAGACCGTCAACAAACAGCTGGCCACCTTTCTCGAGACGAATGGATCCCTCGACCCATCGCAGTCCGGATTCCGTGCCAACCACAGCACCGAGACCGCCCTCATCGCCGCCACCGACGACATCCGAGCCCTGATGGACAACGGAGAAACAGCGGCCCTCATCCTCCTAGACCTCTCCGCGGCTTTTGACACAGTCTGCCACCGCACCCTAGTACAGCGCCTCGGCAACGTCGGAATCCAGGAGAAGGCACTGGAATGGATCGCCTCCTTCCTCGACGGAAGAACACAGAGGGTCCGCCTACCACCGTACAAGTCAGAGGCCACCGAAGTCATCTGTGGCGTCCCTCAAGGATCCTCGCTGAGCCCGACACTCTTCAACGTCTACATGAGCCCCCTCGCGGCCATCGCACGCCAACACAACCTCAACATAATCTCCTACGCCGACGACACCCAGCTGATCTTCTCCCTGACCAACGACCCCGACGCCGCCAGAGCCAACCTGCACGAAGGGATGAAAGAGGTAGCCGAGTGGATGACGACGAGCCGCCTGAAACTGAACTCAGACAAGACGGAGGTCCTCATCCTGGGCTCCTCGCCCTCCGCCTGGGACGACTCCTGGTGGCCCCCCGCCCTGGGCACCGCACCCAAGCCAACGAACCACGCACGCAACCTAGGCTTCATCCTGGACTCCTCCCTCTCCATGACCAAGCAAGTCAACGCCGTCTCCTCGTCGTGCTTCAACATCCTGCGCATGCTTCGGAAGATCTTCTGGTGGATCCCCACGGAGACCAGGAAGACCGTCACCCAGGCCCTCGTCACCAGCCGACTGGACTACGGCAACGCACTCTACGCCGGAACCACCGCCAAGCTCCAGAAGAGACTCCAGCGGATCCAGAACGCCTCAGCCAGACTCATCCTCGACATCCCACGGAACAGCCACATCTCCGGACACCTGAGAGACCTGCACTGGCTCCCCGTCAACAAAAGAATCACCTTCCGGCTCCTCACCCACGCACACAAAGCCCTACACGATCAAGGCCCGAGCTACCTCAACAACCGAATCAACTTCTACGCTCCCAAACGCCACCTCCGATCTGCCAGCCGCGCCCTCGCCGCCGTCCCACGCATCCGCAGAGCCACCACAGGAGGAAGGTCCTTCTCCTACCTGGCCGCCAAGACCTGGAACTCCCTCCCTACCGACCTGCGCCTGACCCAAGACCACCTCTCCTTCAGGAAGAAGCTCAAGACCTGGCTGTTCGAGCAGTAACGGCACCCCCCCCCCCCCCCAGCGCCTCGAGACCCTACGGGTAGGTAGTGCGCTCTATAAATGGCTATGATTGATTGATTGATTGATTGATTGAACTTTCTAAAAGTTGCTGTTCTCAAACACAGGATTTAAAAACAACCTTTCCTAAAAGATGTGTTATTAAATTTTGAGTTCAGGGATACCAGACTTTTATTTCCTATCTTGTTCCTATGGGAAGATCTGCTGGGTGCCACTGTAGCCAGCATCCCCCATGATAGCCTATGGAGCAAGACAGCCTTGCAGCAGTGTAAAACGAAAATGGCTGTAATTCACTACCAGAGCATGTCACCTGCGCAAGTATATGCTCTACCTTTCACCTACACTGCACCCTGCCCAAGGGGGTACCTTGGGCCTTCCATAGGGGTGACAAATGTGCACAAAAAGGGAAGGGTTAGGCCTGGTCAGTGGGGACACTGACCAGGAGGACATGGCAGTTCACAGACTGCACACAGGCACTGCGGTGGCAGGCCTGAGACACCATTTTAGGGTTATTCATGTGGGTGGCACAATCAGTGCTGCAGGCCCACTAGTAGCATTTGTCATCACCAGCCCTGGCACACCCAGTGCACTTTTCTAGGGACTTCAGGGTGATAAAATATGTCAATCATGTCCATCCAATCATAATAACAATTTACACAGGGAGCACTTACACTCTGACACCAATCAGCAGTGGCAGAGTGTCCAAAGCATCTAAACCAGCAAAAACGAAATCCAGCACAGCATCAAAAATACAGGAGGTAGAGGCAAAAAGATAGGGGTAACCATGCCACAGATGCCAGGTCTAACATGTGTCCCCTCCAGCTGAAAGTGGGGAGAACTACCCACCCTCTTGGGAGTTCTCTTCACTAAGGCGGAAAAATCTGGACAGACCATCAGTGTTGGCGTGTTCTGTACCAGGGCGGTGTTCCACCGTAAAGTCCATTCCCTGTAGGGAGATGGACCACCTCAACAGTTTTGGGTTCTCACCTCTCATCTGCATTAACCATCTGAAGGGCCTGTGGTCTGTCTGAACACGGAAGTGAGTCCCAAACAGATAGGGCCTCAGCTTCTTCAGAGCCCAGACCACAGCAAAAGCTTCCCTTTCAATCGCACTCCACCTCTGCTCCCTGGGGAGTAGCCTCCTACTAATGAAAGCTACAGTCTGGTCCCAGCCATCCTCAGTGAGCTGTGAGAGTACTGCTCCCACGCCATGCTCTGAAGTGTCTGTCTGCACTATGAACTCACTGGGGAAGTCAGGTGCCTTGATCAGAGGTGCTGTGCACATGGCAGTCTTCAGGGCATCAAAAGCAGTCTGGCAGGCTTCGGTCCAATTCACTTTCTTGGGCTGTCTTTTTGAAGTCAGCTCTGTCAAGGGGGCGACGATGGTGCCATATCCCTTGACAAACCGTCTGTAATACCCGGTGAGTCCTAAAAAGGCTCTCACCTCTGTCTGGGTCTTGGGGGGCTCCCAAGCCAGAATGGTATCAATCTTTGCCTGTAGGGGCGCCACCTGGCCACTCCCCACCTGGTGTCCCAAATACACCACAGATCCCTGCCCTATCCGACACTTGCTGGCCTTGATAGTGAAGCCTGCCCTTTGCAGAGCCTTCAACACTTCACAGAGGTGTTGCAAGTGTTCCCCCCATGTGGAGCTGAACACAGCAATGTCATCAAGGTATGCAGTGCTGAATTCCTCCAGCCCGTCAGTACCTAGTTGACCAGTCTCTGGAAGGTGGCAGGGGCATTCTTCAACCCAAAGGGCATGACTCAGAACTCGAAGTGCCCCTCTGGCACTGAGAATGCAGACCTCTCTTTGGCCCCAACAGTTAAGGCAATCTGCCAGTACCCAGAAGTCAAATCAAATGTACTGACGTACTGGGCAGCTCCCAACCGATCCACAAGCTCATCAGCTCTGGGGATGGGGTGGGCGTCAGTCTTCGTGACCGCATTGAGCCCACAGTAGTCCACAGAAAACCTGAGTTCTGGAGTGGCACCGGGCGCAGTAGCTTTTGGTACCAAGACCACTGGGCTAGCCCAGGGGCTGCTGGAGGGCTCGATCACCCCTAGCGCCAACATCTTGGAAACCTCTTCCTTGATGCTGATACCTCGGGTAAGGGAGAACAGAGAGGAAAACTGACCCAACACTTGGCGACAGTCCCTTTACTGTTGTGAGGTCAGGGAGGGCGAGAAGACCACACCATCCACTGACCCATGGGCGTCCTCAGAGGGGGGCAAGGAGGGATGCTTGCCCCCCCTGGAGGGACCCTCCTTGCCCCCCTTGCGGACGCCCATAAAAGCCGTGACTTCAAGACGGGGGTCTCACTCTCTTTCCTCTCCATTCTTTTATTTGCTTCCCTGTGAAATGGATCCAAAAAAGAAAGACGCTTTTGCTGGAAATGTCATATTTTTCTGACATTTTAATTCCAAAGTGCAGCATTGGGAATAAAAGGCTAAAAATATGAAAAATAGATAAATAACTAAATAAAGTAAGACAGAGTGGTAGCAAACTGGCCAAACTAATTTTATTCACACTGAAATACATTAGCGCCACTTTTACAGAGTTTGCCAGTGAAGCGCTATTTTTGTTTTCTTGTCTTTGTTTTCCCTGGACTTTGAATGAGTGCACCAATCCTGGAGGTACTGCAATGTGTGGATTGGAAAATAAAATGTGTGCTGCGGCTCTGCGTCCAGGGATGTGGTCTTTTTACCCTACTGCTTATGTTTTGTAAGGATATAAACAATGGCCATTGATATGGGTCCATTCAGGGTCCTGTAGTCGTATCCTTAACTTTTCAGGCAAAAGCACTAACTGATTTCTGAATAGTGAGTGCAAAAGCATTAAGGTAACCATGTTGTTCGTGCTTACATTCTCCATGGTTTGCAAAATTTTGCATTCCCTATAAGTGTTTGCTTTTTCCAGAATGTTTTTTTTGTAGGGTGTATATTGCTCTTGTCTAGTGCGTAATTTAAATTGAGCCACATCCAGGTGTTTATAGCGGGCAACAATTGGGTTGTAGTTGAAGACAGTGAGAGTTTTTCTCAGTGGGGCAGTACGGTGTTCAGTGGGGGAGAGGATGTGGCACTATGGTCAGAGCTGCTGAATTTGGAACTGGGAACCAGGTTCAGCCTTAATAACCAGTCCACCAGACCACTCTCCAGGGGGAGCACAATCACATGCTTAGAAGGCTTTGCAGCACCTTAGAAGTCCTGGTATCTGCGTACCAGCAGGTGGACCCTAACATGACAAGTGTAGGTTAACTTTCAAGGCTTGCCCACCACTATCCATACTGAAGTTCACCTCCAGTCTTGCTGGCAGGCCTATGAAGCAACACACCCTAGAACAACAGTCACTGAGGTCACAGGACCCTTGAGAAGGGCCAGCTCTAGGGCAGTGCAACCAATGTGACCGCACCGGGTGCTGACTTTAGGTGGAGGCATCATGTTTGCAAGTATATTATGGTTTTAAAAACGCTTGCTGCCTCCAGCAATTTTCGGCAACAATAAAAATGTCATGATGACTCTGGTGATTACTGTTCTTCCCAGAGAGAGATCAGAATTTTGTCTAGTGGAATTTTTGACTCATGGAAAGTTAGCTCAGAGGGTTAATGTACCGGCTGTAAAGAATATGCGCCATGCAGATCACAAAGTGCACATAATGTGAATAGGTCAGTGGGCTACTGCTTTTGTCAGAGAGATCCTTTTGTTACTTGCAGTTTATAAATTAAAATCCTAACTTAGAACAGTGAGCTATTAACTGTCATCTAAAAGCTGCATACAAACTGCAAGGTATAAATTAGAACGTTATGTCCCGCTAGTCTTTGATTATCCTAATGTCCCAAAAAGTGTTCTTTTGGACACAAATCAATTCTGATTATTAAGGAGAACCCCCAACCATGGTATTACATTTTAAATTCCGGGTATTGTGTTTCTCCAGACCAATCACTATGAAACTATATGGGCTACTAGTATGGTTGTCATGTGACTCCTACACCTTGTAGTCCTTAGTCTTATGTAACATTTTCTATACAGTGATTCACACACATATTGATTGTCTCTGTGTAATGTGTGTGATGTAAACTCTGACACCCTACAATGGTATGAGTGGCGCTGTAAATCAAATTAAATGCGTCTGCGTTAGAGTGGTTATGGAAACTTGAGGGGCACAGTTAAAGGGTGGTAGTGAGGGAATCCATGGCAGAGGTTGTCATTGGGGGGCACTAACAAACATTAATGCACAGGATACCACCAGTGCTATGGCTGGCCCTGCCCTTGAGGCCAGTCTGCCTCACCCATAGGTACCTCCATTGGCCTCCTTTCAGAGCAGTAGTAGCTGCAACTCACCAGGGATTGGCAATGCAGGATTTGCACGCACACCAAACTAAGTTTGCAAACTTAGAGTCACCCGGCTTCATTCACAAGCACTTTTAACATGTGCTGCCTGCTGTGGGGCCACTGGAAATAATTATGCAGCAAAGGATGACAACATTATGCCATAGTGTTGACTAAATTATGCATAAAAAAAAGGCTGCGGCGTAATGCGTTATATTTTCAAATATTTTATTATTTTGACGTGTGTACACATGCTAACAATCTCTGGAAAAATGTTGCCTTATTAGTACCAGTGTAACATACAAACACAGCAGTGAGAAAGGTGACCAGTCAACCTTTACAATAGGCCATCCACTCCGCAGCAACACAAGTCACATTTTATATTAACTTTTGATATGTTTGAGCTACAAACAATTTTATTAGTATAAATGGTCAGATCATGCAGCAGATCTTGCATTGTGAGGCAAATATGGTAGAGCCATAATTTTAGAGAAAACATTTGCAAACTAGGATATTTTGCCATTCATGTTTGAACTGCTGTTGTGGAGAAAGGGAGTAGTGCTGATGACAGAAACTCCATGGTTCGGAGACAAATGGCTTGTGTTTTCACATTTTATCGTATTTGGTACATTCTGTGATTAGAAGCAAATCCCAATTTATGAATATATTTTAATCTCAATAACTCATTATAACCTTAAATAATCATATGTATCCATTGGTTGATTAAACTGGGCAGTGAAATGCCAAACAAATACTAAAAATTGGGATGTCTGCACATTCTGGCCACTCCTCTGGCTCCACCCACCGATCCAATCCTTTTGTTATTCCATCCCTTTGATTCTCTGCCCACTGTTCCCCTACTTTTTTTCCCCCACTTCGACCACTGTGTAAGACTCAGCATCCCTGGACCTGTGATGTGCCGCCGCTGCGGGCGCCGCATGTGCCACGCATTTACGGTGCCGGGCTTCCGCATAAGAGAGCTGGCCATTATTGTATCCCTAAACGTGGGTACGTTGTCAGATTGACATTGACTACACGTAGAGGGACTCTAAGTTTCTTTTAAAAAATATAGCTAACATTTGGACCTATACATTTTATTTTGTATAAATTAATTGAATGTGTGTAAAATTTAGCAATGCCTGGGGAATTCTAGTAACGGGTGCACCCATTGGCGAATCACTAGCGTGTGTGATTGCTGCATTATTTATTACTAACTTTTACATTGTGCTTTAACTTTGGATAAAAGTTATCATGAATTCTAGCACCAAGAAGCCAATATTGGTAAATATGTGTCCTACAAATAATCCCTAACATACACTGTGCATACAGTATATTTAATCTGGTGCTTTAATCATAGGCTGTTTTAAAGTATTCTGATGAAAATCGAATCATGCTGAAGACAGCCTTGATTGGTGTTGGATCGAGGACCCGGAAGTCTACACACCTAGTAGACAGAGATAAAGCACCTTGTCAGAAAGTTTAGCGTTTTCCCTACAGGTGGTGTTTGTTGGCCTGTGGCAGGGTCAGTCACATGTCCTGGATTCCTGGCATTTAATTGAGTCTATCCCAGTTCTGTGCCCCAGTGTTTCTTGTGCCCCACCTTGCACACATCAAGTCGGAGGATGGTGATGAAGTTAACATTTTGCCCCCCCCTGGGAAAATTTCTACGGACGCCCATGCACTGGCCCGTCTTGCTCCTTAGCTGCCAGGAGGTCAGAGAGAGGATCCATATCTTCCTCCCCTCCTTCATCTGTAGCCATGAGCATTGTCACTTCAGACCGTTCACAGTGTGGTTTGAGGCAATTCACATGCAAGACTCTCAGGGGCTGCCTGGGCGTCTTCAAGTAAACCAGGTAGGTTATTCGCTCTTGAGCTCCGCCACCTCATATGGCCCAGTCCAGTTGTCTTGGAGCGCACAAGTCTCCACTGGCGCCATCACCAACACTTTCTGCCCAGGTTGAAATTCGACCAGAGTGGTATTCTGGTCGTACCATCTTTTCATTTCTTCCTGGCTAGCTTCCAGGTTCTCCTGACCGAGCTTCCTGAAGTGTTGTGTCTGGTTGCGGATGGCCAGCACATAACTGAACACATCCTGGGGGGTTTTCCCATGGGATTTCTCCCACCCCTCCATCACCAGTGTGAGAGGTCCTCTAACAGGTTGGCCATACAGGAGTTCAAAGGGACTGAACCCTAAGGACTTCTGAGGCACTTCCCTGTAGGCAAACGACAGGCCTGGAAGAAAGACGTCCCACTTCCGTCTCATGGGCTCCGCTAGGCCCATAATCATACTTTTTAGGGTGCGGTTGAACATTTCAACCAACCCATTTCCTTGAGGGTGGTAAGGAGTGGTGAACTTATAAGTTACCCCAAACTTCTCCCACAGAGACTTCATGTACCTAGAGATGAAGTTGGTACCCAGGTCGGAGACCACCTTTCTGGGGCACCCCACACGGGAAAACATCCCCATCAATGCATAGCCCAACACGGGTGCTGTGATTGTCCTGAGAGGGACTGCTTCCGGGTACCGGGTGGCATGGTCCACCAAGACCAGGATGAACCTGTTGCCTAAGGCTGTCTTGGGGCCCAGGGGCCCCACGATATCGATGCCCACCCGCTGAAAAGGGGTGCTCACCACAGGAAAGGGTTTGAGGGGTGCCTTGCACTTCACTCCAGTCTTGCCACTGGCCTGACATGTTTGGCAAGACCTGCAAAAGGAGCCAACGTGCTTCTTCATCTGGAGCCAGTAGAAGTGGGCGACACGCCTGTGGTAGGTCTTGTCTTGCCCCAGATGTCCTGCGAGAGGCACGTCATGAGCCAGACCCATTAGGAAGTTCCTGAAGTGCGCGGGTACCACCAGCACACGGTTGCACCAGGCAAAGCAAACTTAGGCTCGCTATATAACAAGTCATCTTCCCAGTAGATGTAGTGATCTTTGAACCATAGGCCTGCTGCCTGGTCCACGGCCTGTTGCCGCATTCCAGCAATAGAAGGGCACTTTTTCTGCTCCTTGCAGAATTCCTCCCTGGAGTGCCCACCTTCTTGCTGCCAATGGGTCAGCTCAGGTTGGTCGCCCAGTTCGGCCACCTGTTCCCCTGTAGGCTCCAGGGCATCCCCCTTAGGTTCTGCTTCCTCTTGGACCGTGGGAATGGCTGGGGCTGGTTTCCCATGCCCTCTGCCTCTTCCTCGCTTGGCAGGTCCCTGGGCTACTGTTTCAGGCTCCAGTTCTGCTGAATCACCCCTACTGGCTGCCATGGCACGCGTGGTCACACAGATCCACGCAGGCAACCCAAACATTTCCAAATGAGTTCTGTGCTCTACATCCTGCCATGGAGAACTCTCCAGGTCGTTACCTAGCAGACAGTCTACAGGCCAAGCATCACTGACAACAACTTCCAAAAGACCAGAGACTCCCCCCACTCAAAAGGAACACGCGTCAACTTGCAGAGGTGCACTGAGCTGTCAGCGGCCACTACAGGGCGGAGTACATCAGGGATGATCTGCTCTTCAGACACCCAATGACACCTCACGGATGTCACGCTGGATCCTGTGTCTGTCAGAGCCTTTATCTCCTTCCCACTGATGCTCACCTTCTACCCATATTTCTTAGTGTTAAAGGGCAGTAATGTCTCCTGGACCATCTCTTGGTCTCCTAGGGAGACAAGGGACATAACTGCTAAACCCTCCTCCCCACTGGAAATCAAATCCCCGCCCAAAGCTACACTCGCTAACCCTGGGGCTGGAGGACCAGTGGGTGCTGGATTCTTTTTGGGACATTTAGGAGCCATGTGGCCCACCTCGTTGCAATGATAGCAGGTAGGCGGAGCCCTGTTGTCTCGGTTATCTCTATTGCCCACCTTTGGCTGTGGTACCCACAATTCCTCTATTGACCATGGTACTGGTCCAGCGGTCCGCCTCCTTAGCAAGCTCAATGGGGTCTGTCAGCTTGCTGTCTAAAAGATGCTGCCCCAGCTCTGGAACACAAAGACTACTCAAGTGCTCCCAACTGATTAAATGCAACAACCCCTTAAAATCAGTTACTTTACTGCCCTTCATCCAACCTTCCGGTGCACGTGAGTACAAATTCACACACTCCATCCAAGTCTCAGACTCTTTCTTCTTAGAGTTTCTAAATTGCAGTCTACACTGCTCTGGAGTAGGGCCATACCTGAGACATAAGGCCTCCTTCATATTGGGGTAGGTCATGGCACCTGCCTTCTCTAAGAGCTCTAGAGCACTCCTCCAGAAGCCTCAAAATGTTTCCACAGGCCCGCCCCCCAATGCTGTTCAAAAGGGGGTAGTGATGGACGGAGCATCTTAATCAATCAAACACTCACACCCAGTCAAAAGATCTGGGTTTAACAATGCTGTTCAGGCACACCATTCATTCTCAATGCAATCTCATAAGACGTAAACCAGGCATAAATATCATCACTCCTATGGTAATTCTGCACCAGGTCTTTGGGAATGTATACTTTACCCCATGCACTGGCTGTGCGCTGCCACCATTTGAACTGGCATCCACCTCCTTGGCTTTAAGATCCAGTTATCTCATGCTCAACTCATGAGCCAGAAGCAATTTAGTTTCCTCCAAGGCGCGGGCACTTTTGCTCTCCTCAGCCGCCTTCTCTCTCTCTTTATCCATTTCCAATTGCTTCATTTTTATCTTCATGACTTCCAAGTCATATTCTCTCACTCTTTGGTTCTCCTCTAACTCTTCTTGAGTGAAACCTCTACTGGAATGGTTGCTGCCAGTCCTTGAGCCTGGTCTGCTTACAGGCAGATCTGTGATTTGGAAACCATTCCCTGTATTCACATAATTTCCCTCTTGTCGCTCCCAATAGGCCTCCAAGATTCTCTGCAGCTCCTCTTTCCTGAGGGTACTCTTTGCGGGGCACTCAAACTCTTGGCAGAATCTCCTAACATCCTTTGCTCTGTAGGAATACAAGTCCTCAATGGCAAACTCCAATTCTACTTCTTCCCCCTCACTGAGTGCCTTTCCTTTCGCAGACATGATGCTTTGAAGAGTTACTCAAAAATAGAACCAAAAATCAAAAACGTAACCGTAGTATGCAGTGGCGTAGTGGTCTGCACTCACTAGTGATGTACACCAATCACTGTGGGTCTAGTACAAATACAAGTTCAAATCCCCACCGCTGACCAACAATGTTAGAACTGGGGTCTCTAGTTGGCAGAGGTAGGTACCATTGTCCAAATAGGGACCCTTGCTTCCAGTCAGAGTAAGGAGGAAACCCTCTGAGATGACCCCTGCTCACCCTCTAGGTAGCTTGGCACGAGCAGTCAAGGCTAATCAATAGGCAATGTGTAAAGTATTTGTACCACCACTCACAGTAACACAGTGAAAACACCACAAACTGACTCCACAACAGTTTAGAAAAATAAAGGTATTTAATCTAAACTACACAAGACCAAAACGACAAAAATCGAACATACACAGTTCAAGAATATGGTTGCGAAAGAGTTCTTTAGGTTGCGATAAAATAATCCACAGTTGCATGAAAAGTTCACAGTTACGTCATGCTTTAGTCGACAGTACCTTTAGTTGCGACAAAGTTCCAAAAGCAGAAACTGGTGCGGTGAAAAACAAGCGATGCGTTGCTCCTGAGACCTTGGGGAGGCGATGCGACAACCCCGCTGCAGCAGCGGGCGTGTTGCGACGAATCCGGTCTGTGTGGGGAGGAAGGCCACTTGTATGGATTCCGGTGCGTAGGTTCCGTAGGAAGTTTGTTCTCCGAAAGGCACGATGCGACGACCTCGTAGGGGCTGCGGCGGTCTCCGGGGCGATAATGCGCGATCCAGCGGCGTTCTCTCTCTCGCAGCTCCTCGATGCGATGGCTCTGCGACGATGTTCGCAGCGACATGATACAGTCCGCAAGCAAGCGATGCTGCGTTCTCACCCAGCGACGACAGGCTCTCAGACGATACTCGCAGCCATGGTGATCTTCCCACAATCGAAGGATGCATCGTCTTAGGCAGCAGCAACAGGCGCTGCGACGATCTCGACCTCCGTAGCTGCGGAAATTTCCTTGCACTGTCGAGGATGCGCTCCGCAGCGAGCAATGCAATAACTTTTCAGTTGCAAAAGTCTCCCAGTCTTAGTTTCCAGCTTCACAGCACAGGTACAAATTCCAGAGGCACCACAACTGTCCCAAGCACTCTAGGAAGGACAGAACTCTCTCAGCAGAAATCAGGGAAGCTGGGGGTGAAGTCCTTTTGTTCCTGGGACTTCAAAAACAGGGAGGCAGCTCTTCTCAGGCCCCTCGAGATTCCTTCAAGACAGGGGACACAGCACAACAACAAAGTCCTTCCCCTCCCCTTGGCAGCAAAGCAACAGCGGGTCAGTCCAGCAGAGCAACAGCAGGACAGTCTTCCTTCTTCAGATTTAGCTTTCTCCTTGGCAGAGGTTCCTTTTTGATTCCAGGTTGATCTAATTTTCGGTTGTCAGGGGTCCTTTACTTATACCCCTAAAAGTATTTGTTCTCTTTGTGCAAGTGGGCCCTGAGCCCGGTCTAAACCAGTTCTGGGTGTTCCTTGAGCACTTTGTTTTTCTGGCTTCTCCTTTCCTTTCAGAGTGAGGGGCAGGGTCGTCAGCTGCCCAGCAAGAGGTGGAACCAGCATTGTGGAAGGCAGGCAGAGCCCTATTCAGGCCCAGGTGCTATCTCCTCCCACCACTCAAGTTGCAAATTCAGTCATTCAGCCTAGGGCTGACTCAGCCAGCCTCCTAGGGAATCCCCAGCCCCTGTCACTCTCAAACCAGACAATCAATACACAAACAGGCCAAGGCACACTGAAAGGTCAGACAAGGGAATAGCAACTTTCTAAAAGGTGCTGTTCTCAAACACAGGATTTAAAAACAACCTTTCCTAAAAGTTGTGTTATTAAATTCTGAGTTTGGGGATGCCAGACTTTTATGTCCTGTCTTGTTCCTATGGGAAGATCTGCTGGTAGCCACTGTAGCCAGCATCTAAGCATGGGCGAATTTTGCGAATCTCGCGTTCGCGAATTTTGCGGATTTGCGAACTCGCAATCCGCAAAATCCGCGAATTGCGAATTTTTTTGTGTGTGTTTGCGCGGGTTTCTGCCAGTTCGCGAGGGTTTTGTACAATGTCGCAAATTGGGAACTTACCTGTCGGGTCGCAAGTTTCGCGAACTTGTTTCTACGTGTCCAGCCTGTTTGGGACACTCTTCTTCATCACTGCCACTCTCTGTCACCACTGCCACTCTCTGACTACTCATGCCACCCTCTGGCCCACCCATGCCACCCTCTGTTTCATCACAGGACCCTCTGGTTGTCCAGTCAGTGTACATTATTGTGGCAACGCAAGCACACCTTCCCTGCCTCAAGTGACCTGAATTAATTTGGGGCTGATTAATGTGTCACAGAATATTTTTTTAGCTGGCACCTGCTTCCTTAGTGCTTCCTGATTAGTGATCTTTTGCACTTGCTAAGTGCTTTCATTGTTGCAAAATTAGTTACAACACCTGCCCTGCCCCAACTGACAATAATGAATTAGGGGCTGATTAATGGATTTGAACCTCCAGCCTGGCTCCTGCTTGTCTCCCTTAGCTGTAATTCAGGACCTTTGTGGCATATGTGTAACTATTCTGAGGTTCAGAGCAGGGTCACATAATAGTTGCAACTGGCAACTGAACTCTGGAGGGGCCCCTCAGGAAGCACTACAGGAAATGGCTACGAATGATGAGCCTGAACTTTTGAACCTGGTAAGTAGTTTCAGTTTTGCTAAGATCGTATTTCTGCAATTTTGCACTTATTCGCGGGGCGCGAAGTTGTACTGGGAAGCCGCAAACTCACGCGAACAGTGCGAGCAAAATCCGCTGCTCGCGGATTTGCGGATTTTGCGGGAGATTCGCGAATCTCGCGGATTGCGAATTTACCGAAAATCCGCAAAATCCGCGAGCGAAACGGATTTTCCGCCCATGCTTACCAGCATCCCCCATGATAGCCTTTGGAGCAAGATAGCCTTGCAGCAGTGAAAAACGAAAATGGCTGTAATTCACTACGAGGGCATGTAACCTGCACAAGTATATGCTCTACCTTTCACATACACTGCACCCTGCCTTATGCCTTCCATAGGGGTGACCAATGTGCACAAAAAAGGAAGGGCTAGGTCTGGTCAGTGGGGGCACTGACCAGGAGGACATGGCAGTTGACACACTGCACACAGGCACTGCGGTGGCAGGCCTGAGACACCATTTTAGGGCTACTCATGTGGATGGCACAATCAACTAGTAGCATTTGTCATCACCAGCCCTGGCACACCCAGTGCAGTTTACTAGGGACTTCATGGTGATACAAATATGCCAATCATGTACATCCAATCATAATAACCTTTTACACAGAGAGCACTTACACTCTGACACTGATCAGCAGTGGCAAAGTGTCCAAAGCATGTAAACTAGCAAAAACGAAATCCAGCACAGCATTAAAAATACAGGAGGTAGAGGCAAAAAGATAGGGGTAACCAGGCCAAAGATGCCAGGTCTAACAGTCCCCAAGAAGTATTTAGCAAACCAGACAGCTGCGCTATTTGCTAGGTTATAAACTAAAAATCGGGTGGGTAGTAATGTTGTGTAGGTACAGAAGCTTTAGCTTGCAAAACATCCTGTAACTAATTAGCTGGCCACTGCAAAGGTACAGTAAGAACTAAATAGCATCCAGTGCTCTCAAACACCAAATCCTGGTGATCAATGTGATGGTCTACAAGACCTAGACTTTGGCCTCACCTCTCTTGAACTCCTCCAGCACGGTATCGAGCTTGGTGACTTTAAATACAAAGTGCAGTGGGTGGTAGTAGAACTTGGTGATGGTGCTGAGGGGGGTTCAGTCATCAGATCCACCATTCCAAAGTCATTGACATAGAGGATGTCCACAATTTTAGAGCTCTTTTACTCATAGACAGGGATGCAAGTATAGCCTCTCTACAAGATCTGTGACATGGTGCTGAAGTCACGCATGGCACTCAGCATGAAGCAGTCCTGCCCCGGCATTAGGGTGCCCTAAACAGTCATATTCCTCAGAGCATCTTTGCTGAACTCCTCCTTCACAAACTCGTTGTATGACTCACCATTGCGCATCATGTCCACCACTTTATCTGACAGCAGGCATGGACTGATATCGTGACGGAAGGCCAGATTCAGCAGTTTGCCAAGATGGAAAAGAAAGAGGGAAAGTAACGACCATACACAAATGTCAGCCAGAGGGTGCAGACGATTAGCTCCAGGCCCCAGTCGCAGCACCCACACTTCACTTTCAATGTTAAAAATAAAGCGCGGTTGCCGCGATTATACCAAAAGAAAAAAAATAGATGTTGTTTTCTATTCCTTTACTTTTGTTATAATCGCGGCACCCACGCTTTACTTATAACATTAAAAGTAAAGCACGGGTGCCACAATTATAAAAAAAGTAAAAAAATAGGAGAAAAAAAATCAATTTCTTTACCTTTAGTATAATCGCGGCACCCGGCTTTACTTTTAATGTTATAAGTAAAACGCGGGTGCCGCTATTATACCAAAAGTAAAGAAATAGATGTTTTTTTCTATTTCTTTACCTTTGGTATAATCGCGGCACCCGTGTTTTACTCATAATATCAAAAGTAAAGCGCGGGTGCCGCGCTTATACGAAAAGTAAAGAAAAACAAGTGGCGCGCGCGTCACGCCTGTGTCTGGGCACGATCATTGTTCCTCCCACGGCCTAATGGTGTCTATTACACGCTTGGTGCGCATAATAGACACCAATAGGCCGTGGGAGGAGCTATGCGCTCGCCTCTGGCCAATTGCGTGCAGTCTTTTACAATAAGAAGCATGCAAAGGCCAATGGGGGAGCTGAAAAGGAAACGCACGACCGTCTGCGATTCCTAAGTCAGCTCACATTCCCTGTTTTTCACCTTCAAAATGCTGCACGCTGCACCGTGTATCGCTAAGCGCGAAGCCTAAAAACAGCGCTTTACTGGCAAACTCTGTAAAAGTGGCACTAATGTGTTTCGGTGTGAATAAAATCAGTTTGGCCAGTTTGCCACCACTCTGTATTAATTTATTTCGGTATTTATCTATTTTTCATATTTTTAGCCTTTTATTCCCAATGCTGCACTTTGGAATTAAAATATCAGAAAAATACGACATTTCCAGCAAAACCGTCATTCTTATTTTGGATCCATTTCACAGGGAAGCAAATAAAAGATAGGAGAGGAAAGAGAGTGAGTGAGAACCCTGTCTTGAAGTCACGGTTTTCAGTAAGAAAAGAACTGCTGGACAGAAAGAGAGGGAACAAGGAAAGAGTGGGTGGGGGTAGCTGAAGCAGCAGAGTAGAAGTGGACACTGTCTTTGTCTTCTCTGGGCAAGAAGCAAAAGACAGAGTCCTCCTACTTCTCTGCTGCCCGGCCTGGTCACAAACGCCAGGAACGCTGAGCCCTATCGGTTGTATGTCGTTACAACAAATTCCGTTGCAACGCATGCCTTTTTTCACGCATGCGTTACAACGGAATTCGTTCTCCATCCTTATCTATAGGCAATGATAATTCAATTCTTCCTGGGACGCATTTTCAAAATAAGAAAGTAGGGGGAACGGAATTATTAGAATTAAAGAAGTAGGGGCACGCCGTGCCCTCCGCTTCTACCCACTTCGACCACTGGTCTTACAATCACAGGTACCAGATAAACTAAACCGTTCACCCCAAAGAGAGGCAGACATCTTGCCCCGGCACCAACAAAAGGGCGGCTGCAGAACAGCAGTCAATTATCAAGACACGGCACCTTAAAAAAGCCACGAAACGCATCAGTTTGATTGGTCGCGTTTTGCAGTCATGTTGGTCACAGACGTAAATACTGTTGCCCCGATTACTTACCGGTAATCTTCATTACTCCGAGTTAGTCTTCCTCGCCACATGACTAACGCTGTGAACTTCAGCTCCACACCAGAACCCTCCAAACCAAAAGTTAGCCTCCCATGCCTCCCATCCCTTCCGAATATGGCCGACCCATACACCTCACACCACTATAAGAGGCGAGCCGGCCTAACCCCAAAGCCTGAAACTACCAAGCCACACCATGAAGCCGATAGCCAGACAGGGAGGGAGGGACGGGAACTCATGTGGCGAGGAAGACTAACTCGGAGTAATGAAGATTACCAGTAAGTATTCGGGGCATTACCTCCTCGTCAGTCTTCCTCGCCACATGACTAATGCAGTGAGCACATACCCAAGCCAGGAAGGCATCATGGTACACAAGAAACCACCACCAAGGCGGAAACAGGTAACCAAAACAATGTTTAATCCATTGTGAAAAGAAACAACAGAACCACAACACAGTCCAAACAAGGGAAAATCAAGGGGAGGCAGAACCAGCACTCAGAACAGCCCCTGCAAAATCCCAGGGAGGAGAGCCCCCCAGGGCCACCCGATAGTGTTCCATAAACATGTGGGCAGACGACCACGTTGCAGCTAGGCAGATATCTTCCGTGGACACACCCTTAAAAGAGGCCCAAGACACAGAGACGCTCCGAGTGGAATGACCCTGAACCATCCCCGGGGATCAGAACCCTGGGAATCGTATGCCAACAGGATAGCCTGCTTCACCCTGTGACTCAGAGTAGACACCGAAGGCTTGTGACCAGAGCACACCGGACCAAAGGTCACAAACAAACTGTCACATGACAAAAACTGGACGTGCGGGCCAAATAAATCTCCAAGGCACGACGGACATCCAGCAAGGACCGGGAGACATCCCCCGCCGGGGAGAAGGAAGGCAAGGACACCTCACGAGAGCCGTTGGCCAGGGAGGGAATCTTAGGCAGAAAACTGAGATCATGGTGCAGGACCAGCGGGTCCGGCAAAACCCTCAAGAAGGGAGGAGACCTAAGGAAGGACCCCAGCTCGCCCATACGGCCAGCCGAGACAATGGCGACTAAGAAAACCACCTTAAAGGTGAGAAACTTAGGATCCACCGACTGAAGTGGCTCAAAGGGAGGACCCTGCAGAGCCAGTAGGACCAAGGGAAGGTCCCAAGGAGGCGCCAGGCACACAGCCCAAGGCCGCCACAGAGAACAGCTCCGCAACAAGTGAGCCACAAAGGAATCCATCCGATCCAGATCCGGACTGCGGAGGACACGCAGGGCAGCCCACTGAGCCCTCAGAGTGGAGGTAGCCAACTCCAGAGAAAAACCTTCCGCCAGGAAATCCAGAACCTTCATGGGGTCCACCAATACGAGATCAGAACCCAGCAGGCCACACCAACCGGAAAAGGAGGACCAGTGACAGGAATAGGACATCAAGGTCGAAGACCTCCGGGAACAATGCAGCAAAGCAACAACCCCCGGGGAACAGCCCTGGGCAAACCAGGTCACCCGCTCAACAGACAAGCCTGCAGATAGAGCCGGCGCAACACCGCCCCGGTAGAGGAGGACCCCGCAAGGGGAACGGGGGATCTGGAATCAGCCAACACTCCTGACCCGACAGTTCGCGCAGGAGAGGATATCAGGAGCGGCAAACCCAACCGGAAACCACCAAGAGCAGGAAGGCCCGGTCCAAGCGAACTTTCCAGAGGACCCGAGGGATCAAGGGAAAGGGAGAAAGGCATACAGGGGATCCCTGGGCCAAGCGAAAGACAGAGCATCCACCCTCCAAACCTCCGGAAACGGATGGAGAGCGCAGAAGCGAGGCAGGAGGGCATTGCCCGACTCCATGAACAGGTCTACCAGAGGAAGGCCAAATAGGGACACCAGACTCCGATAGACAAAAGGAGTCAGGGAGAGGGCACTCAAGGCAGGGAACACCCGACTGAGATGGTCCGCCACTACATTCTCCGACCCCGGAATATAGACAGCCCTGAGAGACAAGACAGCCCCCTCCACCCAGGACAACAGTTCCCGCAACAGCAACCACAGGGAGCGCACCCGGCAACCCCCCTGGTGGTTGATGTAACACTGCACCACCTGGTTGTCCGTCTGAACCAAAACATGATGACCCCGGAGAGAGGGAGCAAATTCCCGGCAGGCTAGCAGGACCGCCTTCATCTCGTGGAAGTTGGAGGGGCAGTGGGACAGAAGAGGACCCCATTGACCCTGAACCGACCGTAACCCCAAGGTCGCTCCCCAGCTGAGGTGACTGGCATCGGTCGTGACCACCTGGGACGGGGAGACCAGGAAGGGAAGACCCTCAGATAGATGGAAAGCCAAAAACCACCAGCCCAGGTCTGACCGGATCTGGGGAGACACCAGAACCGGAATCTCATAGTCCTCGGAGCAGGGGTCCCACAGAGACAGCAGCTGATTGACCAAAGGTAACAGGTGCAGGCGAGCCCAGGGGAGAGCATTGATGGTGGCAGACCTTAACCCCTGAACTCTCAACCACAGACGCACAGGAGCATAATCCCTCCCCAGAAGAGCCCTCACATCCCGCCACAAGACGTTGCGGTGTTCCAGAGGTAAGAACACCTTCTTCAGGAGCATGTCCAAATGACCCCCAATGAAAACCAAGTCCTGGGTGGGATCCAAGTGTGACATCCGCAGGTTGATCAGGAAACCGTGGCCAGAAAGGACCTTGCAGACCTTCTGGATGTTCAGCCTCCCCTTTGAAAAAGAAGAATCAGAAATTAACCAGTCATCCAGGTATGGAAACACCCTGAGCCCCTCCCGGTGAAGAATGCCCACCAAGGGAGCCAGAATCTTGGTGAACACCCTCGGAGCAGATGACAAACCAAAAGGGAGTACCTGGAATTGGTAGTGGCAGTCCCCCACGCAGAAGCGGAGAAAAGGCTGAGAAGACAGGTGGACCGGCACATGAAGGTAGGCATCCAATAGGTCCAGAGAGGCCACCACCTCCCCCTGGACCAGCAGCGGCAGAACCTCCTGCAGAGAAAGCATCTTGAATTTAGTGTGAGGAATGAAAGAATTCACCCGCTTTAAGTCTAAGACAGGCTGAAAATCCCTAGACGCTTTCCTTACCAGGAACAGAATGGAATACACGCCGAGACCGCTCTGAGATGGAGGAACCGGCCGGATGGCCCCCTTCACGAGCAGGTCCTGGATGCCGGCGAGCAAGGCCTCCCGCTTGACCGGGGAGGAAGGCAGCGGGGTAGCGCGGAAGGTGTCCGGAGGAGGGGAACTGAAGGAGATGGAGAGACCTTCTCGGACGATCCAAAGAGCCCAAAGGTCCGAGACAGATGACTCCCACACCGGAAGGAAGTGGCAAAGCCGACCGCCCACCGGGAGGCCATCCGGAGGGCACCAAAGATAGTCAGAACTTGGGGGCAGAGGCGGCAGGCTGAGACCGGGATTTGGAGAAGAAGGGGGCACCCCGGTAAGGACCCCTGCCTCGAAAGGGCACCCCGCCCCTGGGCGTGGATGAGTTGGAAAACACCCTCTTGTGCCCTGGAAAGCGAGCCTTGGAAGACCGGAGGGGAGCCAGCAGCTTCCGGTCCTCAGCCGATTTCTTTACCATGTCCTCAAGGGAAGACCCAAAGAGCTTTGGTCCAGAAAAGGGGATCTTCATTAGTAAGGACTTCTGGGAAGCCTCTGCCTTCCAGTTGCGTAACTAGATCTGCCTCCGGGCTTGAATTGCAGCGCCACCAGCCGCGGCCGAAGGAGATGTCTGACAGGAGCCGAGTCTGTTGCTCCATCAAAGCCAAGGTAAGGACCCCATCCGCCCCTTGGTCCAACAGCTCAGCCAGGGACTGGAAGTCCTTCAACAAGGATTGCACAGTGTAAGACAGGTAGGCAGAGGCACGAATGGCAAAAATGGCCGCCGAGTAAGCCCACTTGGCCGCAGCCTCTACCCGTCTGTCAACAGGGTCCGAGGGAGAGGCATCTTCGGAAATGATGGAACCCTGAGAGGAAAGCCCCACCATCAGAGTCCACCTTCACAGAGGAAGGGAAATCCTTGGCAAAATCCTGGATGGAGTAGCGCTTTGCCAGATACCTCGGAAAGGTCTGCTTATCAACCTTCATCCACTCCCCCTCCAACACCTTCTTGACGGAGGAATGAAGAGGCAGAGAATCCGGCTCCTTACGCTGGTACTGCAAGAAGAAGTCATCTGAGAGTTCCTCAGCAGCTGGAGCCGGAAAAGCCAAGTTCTGTTAAATGTGCAGAAGCACATCCCGCAATTCTTGGCCCTGGATATAGCGCCCCCGGAGTTCCTCCTCTTCCCCCTCAGTGTCAGAAATCAGAGCGGGGTCCAAGCGAGGACGCTTCGGAGAAGAGGGACCCTGACCCCCAGCGCGCTGTGCAAAGGCAGCAGCCACCGCAGCCTGAATCATGTCCTGAATGGACTGAAGGGAGACAGACTCAGCAGGAACCTGGGATGCCGAGCCCTCCCCCACAGGGGCATCCACATGTTCCATGAGCCGGGGAGCAAAGGTGAAGAAACTACCACAAACAAAGCAGCAGCCCACCAGAGACCACAACGAGCAAAGAAAGCTGTGGCCCTTAAATGCAGGCAGGAAGAGGCGGACCAGCCGTGGGAAACCGACCGGCAACACCTGTGCAGGTCAAGCACCACCCGCCCCGCCCCCGGAAGGACAAGGTACACGCCCGCGAGAGACGGGATCTCACACAGAGAGAAAAAAAACTCGCAGACCCGCAGCAGCGTCAAGGAGCCGGCGGGACTGCCGACGGGAGTCCGACCTGAAGCCAGAGGTAAGGCTGTCAACGCAGGACATACCCCGCCGCCGCCTGCCGCAGAGTCTCAATGGCAGGAGGCGGGGACAAGCAGCTTAACGGCCACACCCGCCCCAGCACACAGGGAAGGCGGGCGGTGAGCCCGCACAGTAAGTCCGCAATCCCCACTGAAAGAGGAACAAGAGACAGATCCGCCGCCCGCCGCAGAGCCACGAGGGGCTGGTGGGAGGCGAAAAGCAAAAATGCCTGCACGGAAAGCCGCCGCCCGCCGTAAAGCCATGAAAGGCAGGCGGGAGGTGAAAAACAAAACGCCGGCATGGAAAGCCGCCGCCCGCCGCAATGCCACAAAAGGCAGGCAGGTGGCGAAACTGGGCACAGGGCAAAAAACAAGGGGAAAGAATAGCGACGTTGTAGGAAGGTGGATATCTGACTATGGTTGCCCCCAACTTTTTGCCTGGTGTTTAGCTGGTTTTTCGACTTAGTTGACCTGGGGCCCTGCTATTCAGGACCCCAGGCCCCCTGCTCTCTCTGTAAAATGGATTCCATGTACTATAGGTACATATCTAATTGGATACTGAGTCACCTTATCAGCCCCTGTACAGTGTACCTTAGGTACCCAGGACATAGGTGCACCCAGGGCCTACCAGGGGCTGCAGCATGTATTACGCCACCCCTGGCTGGCCATCCAAATCTGACACAACTGGCTGATCAATCAGCTGTGGCAAGGTGGTGTAATCACCCTTTGCTTTAGATATAGTATCTCTATATCTAACCCTAAAATGGACACATATACTCCTATAAGTCACTCCTATGGCACGCCTTAACAATCCTGGAGGCAGAGTGCTTGGAATTATGTGAGATAGTGCTCTGGCATGAGCTGAGCCTGTCTACAGCTTTTGGAACCATCAGCCCGATTCATGAAGCTAAATTGCGCTCGCAAAGGGCCAGATTCTGAGAATCTGGCCCTTTGCGAGTGCGATTTTTGCATTTGGGATTCATCATCCCAAATGCAAAAATCGCTATTAGCGAAATCGCATATTTGCGAGGAATTGGATTTAAGGAATCTCTATTAGAGATTCCTTAAATGCAATTCATTAACCAATTAGAAATTGCGAATTCGCAATATTTGGTCACTATTTACCACGAAGTCTGACTTCGTGGTGAATAGCGAAAAAATAGTAAAAAGCACTTTAGTGCATTTTTTTCTGTTGCATGTTAGACACACACATGTCCTTTGGACATGTGTGTGCGCAACACCTGTTTAAATTTGCATTTCAGGGGTGCTACAGGGTGTCCTTTGGACACCCCTGGCACCCTTGAAATCGCTATCTTATTTGCGATTAGCTAATTGCTAATCGCAAATAAGGAATAACTCCCCATTCATTCCTATGGGCCTTTAGGCCCATAGGAATGAATGGGGAGTTATTCCTTATTTGCGATTGGGGAGTTATTCCTTTTGCGATTGGGGAGTTATTCCTTATTTGCGATTAGCAATTTGCTAATCGCAAATAAGGAATGTGTAGGAATCGCAATTTATTTTGCGATTCCTACATGACTCCCGTTTTGCGAGTGTGTAATAGCGATTCCTTATGAATCGCTATTAAAGACTCGCAAAACGGGTCTTTGATGAATCTACCTGCAAGTCCTTTAGCTGTTTCCATGATAACGCTATACCATATACTCTTAAGTGCATTATAATCCTCGCGGTTATTGCTAACTTTGGCATAGCATTATCAAAACATGTCGAGTAAGGTGTCATACGAATTGGAATACTACCCCCTCGCCAATTCTGGCGACGGGGGTAGCATTCCACCCTTCTAGAGGGACACAACATGTACCTAACTGTGAACCCCGGTTAAAGTTAACCCGAGCCTCAGCATCACAAAATGGATGCTGCCACCACAGACACAAGTCTGACCTCCTGCTGCTGGGAGTCCTTCCAGCGAGGGAGTCTTGAAAAAAGGGTTTCCTGCCTTGGGAGGTGCTAGCACCACCCCAGACAGGATTTTGTGTATTGGGTAGGACAGGGCTGAAAGGAATGAGAAATGCCTGGGGCACACAAGGTGTCCCTGTGCATACACCGGTCTAAACCAGTTCCTGGGGCTCTCCAGCCCCAGCTCTGGTGCAAGACCGGACAAAGGATAGGGGGTGTAACCACCCCCCTTCCTGATCCCACCCATAGGAGGGACCTAGTGATAGTACAGCCCCCTTTAGCAGGATAAAGGTAGGAGCTGGTCCCATTCCGAGGTAGATTAATCCTGAACTGAAACTCTACAAGAAACTCTGGACTTCGACTTTCTGAACAGAAGACTGAAGAAATCTCCCTTGTGGGCAAGGAGTGTCCACCCTGCACAAGCAGGCGTCATCAGCGTCCAGCGGCTTCCCTTTGTTGTCTTCCCTCGAGGATTCAGATGTCAGAGCCCGACGAGACCCAGATTCCCAGACCTCTCCGACCTCTACCTACATCTGCAGCACAGCTGAGATCCGTGGGTGCGACGAGACACGTGGGACCGGCCATCTTGAAAGAAGCAGCACTTCACTCTAGCACGACTTCTGAGGTAACCTCGTCCAAGTGCTTTGGGGACTGAGAAGCCCTGACCCCGAGCGGCTCCTGCACCGAAGACCAGCCCTCCAGCATCCACGAGATCCGCGTGGGGCCCTTCTGCCTGTTTGCTGCTCGACGCGTTGTCTGGTCACTTGCCGGCTGGCTAGTGACCTCCTAGACGATGAACCTTGAAATCCAATCTGCTGGTGTGGTTGCTCCAGACTGGCCTTGCTTCCCTACAAAGGAGAAGCACCCCGGACCCTCCTGGTCCACTCCAGACGCCGTTTCCACTCACCGCGTGGGTTGCCTTTGCCAAGGCCTGTTGACTCCAAATCTGGATCCGACACCGCTGACAGCGAGAACCTGCATGGGACAGCTCGTGCCTCCATCCTGGTTGTCGAAGACGCCACCTGGTCCACGTGGCTGCAGAGACAAGCGTCCACTCTTCACTTGATCGCGACGACGACATCTGGTTCCACTCCTGGTTCCACTCCAGTCACTGGCAAGTGACTTTGAACATTGTCCCCTCTGCTTTCAGGTCCTCCTCTTCACTGATCCACCCTTGGATCACACCTGACATCTTCCTCCTGGTCGCCTGCAGCATCTTTTCTTCCAGGCTCCATAGACTTCAACGCCGGAACCCGACACGACTTCGCGCCTATGCACACGCAGCCTGTGGGTGAGGGAACAAGAGCATTTCGGTGCTCAAGGGTAGATTGACTCTCCTAGTGTCCAGTTCCACAGTCGTTTTAGTCCTACATAGTCAGGATTGTTCGTACTCTCCTTTTACTTGAACTGTACTGTCCATAGACACTGTTATGCATCTCGCGTGTGAGTTCACACTCTGCACACGCGTTCTGTGGGCCTCCGATTACTTACCTAGAGTTAGGGTAGTGTGGTCCCAGCGATCCTACAGCCTCTGGACAGCTCCATTCCTTCTATCGACTTTCACATTCCACTTACTTAGTATATGGTTTGTTGTGCCCCTAGGGCAACATCGTAATTGTGCAACTTAAACGTATTTTTCTTAAGAGTCTTGTCATGTGCTTAGCTCTGATCTCATAAAGAGTTCAGAGGTGTTTGTTAGTTAATAAATATCTGTTTATTTTCAAAACTACCTGTGTGGTGTCCTTTCATTTGGTATTCAAGGGGTTATATGTTGTAAAACAGCTGGCTTCACATGCCAAAAGAGTTTAGCCTAAGACTGCTTTGTCCATGCTACCATTAGGATAGCTGGTCTATAAGGTTGACCAACCAACCAATCACCATAAGGGTTGTTTGGACTGATACAAGGTGATCACTAGAACTAGTGAGCATCATATATCAGGCCAACTTCTCACAGACGTGACGAAAAGCACAGTCGCCAAACCCCAGCAAAAAAACAGGGGAGCTAATCCCAAAAAGTACCCCGGCCACCCCCCCCCCCCTCAAGGAAACCCACGGCCCACTAGAGCAGAGCCTAACGGGCTCCAAAACATACCGGGGAAAAAAAGGGGGGGGGACAACAGATTCCAAGGCCCTAGGGTCCGCTAGGGCAGGACCGCCACCCGGAACTCATGTACCTGGTACAGCAGGCACCACTTACCTGACTCATCTGGAGAGACTTGCACAGAACATAAAAAACAGGCTTTGGGGTTGGACCGGCCCAACTCTGATAGTGCTAGTGAGGTGTATGTCTCGGCCATATTGGGAAGGGATGGGAGGCATGGGAGGCTAACTTTTGCTTTGGAGGGTTCTGGTGTGGAGCTGAAGCTCACTGCGTTAGTCATGTGGCGAGGAAGACTGACGAGGAGGTAATGCGCTTTACCAGTCAACCAACTGGAAATTTAACACACGAAACAGAGGTTGTGGTCATGGGGGGGGGGGGGGGCAAGGAGGGGCGCTCCAGGGGGGGCACGCGCCCTGAAGTGATTTGGCATTCAATCACTTCGAAACACAAAATCAGGCGCAATGTGGTGGCGTGTAACACCTGTGTGGGTCAACTTTCAATTATCTTTACTTTGCGCATGTTTAATTTACAGTATGCACGGAGCCATGGGCGTCCGCAGGTGGGGGCAAGGAGGGGCGCGTGCCCCCCCTGAAGCGCCCCTCCTTGCCCCCCCTGCGGACCCCATGGTTCAATCAATCAATCAATCAATCAGTGACACTTATAAAGCGCGCTACATACCCGTGGGGTCTCAAGGCGCTGGGGGGGGGGGGAGCCGCTACTGCTCGAACAGCCAGGTCTTCAGCTTCTTCCTGAAGGAGAGGTGGTCTTGGGTCAGGCGCAGGTCGGTCGGGAGGGAGTTCCAGGTCTTGGCGGCCAGGTGGGAGAAGGACCTTCCTCCTGTAGTCGCTCTTCGGATGCGGGGGACGGCGGCGAGGGCGTGGTTGGCTGATCGGAGGTGGCGTTTGGGAGCGTAGAAGTTGACTCGGCTGTTGAGGTAGCTCGGGCCTTGGTCGTGTAGGGCTTTGTGTGCGTGGGTGAGGAGGCGGAAGGTGATTCTTTTGTTGACGGGGAGCCAGTGAAGGTCTCGCAGATGTCCGGAGATGTGGCTGGTTCGTGGGATGTCGAGGATGAGTCTGGCTGAGGCGTTCTGGATCCGCTGGAGTCTCTTCTGGAGCTTGGCGGTGGTCCCGGCGTAGAGGGCGTTGCCGTAGTCCAGTCGGCTGGTGACGAGGGCCTGGGTGACGGTCTTCCTGGTCTCGGTGGGGTCGGATCCACCAGAAGATCTTCCGTAGCATGCGTAGGATGTTGAAGCATGCCGAGGAGACGTTGTTGACTTGCCTGGTCATGGAGAGGGAGGAGTCCAGGATGAAGCCCAGGTTGCGTGCATGGTCTGTCGGTTTGGGTGCGGTGCCCAGGGCGGGAGGCCACCAGGAGTCGTCCCAGGCGGAGGGAGAGGAGCCCAGGATGAGGACCTCCGTCTTGTCCGAGTTCAGTTTCAGGCGGCTGGTCGTCATCCACTCGGCTACCTCTTTCATCCCTTCGTGCAGGTTGGCTCTGGCGGCGGCGGGGTCGTGCATACTCTAAAATAAACATGTGCAAAGTAAAGATAATTGAAAGTTGACCCACACAGGTGTTACACGCCACCACATTGCGCCTGATTTTGTGTTTCGAAGTGATTGAATGCCATCTGAAAATTTTAAATGACGTTCACCACATCATTTTGCTTTAAGTAGCAGTGCTGAAGGGTAATAAAAATCCTCACGGAAGGCCTCGCGCTGTTTTCCGGCCCCTCAGCGTATTCTTCCTGCAGCTGCTCGGAAGGCGTCTCGCGTGTCCGACTCCTGAGAGGGGCTGCACTCAGCTAAAAACAGCACATGGCCTGTGTAAAGTTACTGTGAATGCGCGTCACCCTCCGGGTCAAAGTCGGTTGCATCACTGACTGCACTACTGTCCAAGCCCCTGGCGCCCCCGGTTCGTCCCTTTTAGTATGGAAAGAAGAGACGCACCGGCGGCGCAAGGGGCTTGTAAATAAACGCAGTGGTGTTCATGTATAATGTAATAGGCCTAAGTGGACAATTATAGCACACCGTCACCTTTTGTTATGACTAATGTAGAGATTATCAAGACACTGATATAAAGGGTTCTTCGTTGACTCTCTTTCAGCGTCCTGGGTAATATTGCTGTTATTGCGTGTCACCTTTTAACCCTCTGACTGGCCATTCAACACAAAGGTACTCATATTCCTATCTGCGTCTTTCTTTTAAACCCTCTTCTTCCATAGCCTGGAGTTTTGAGCCCATAAAGCGCCTCGTTTCAGCCTTCATTGCACCATCATCACAAAACTTTCAGACCACTGACCCATAATAGCACCAGCCTTTCCCACTGCCTGGGATTGTATTCTCGTGGTTTACATTTCACCGGAGGCCTTTGGAATGTCCCCAGCTATTCAACGGCTCCTAGTGACACCCGGAACTGATCAAGGGCCCGCCCGACGTCCAGGACGCTCTCTTATGCATCATCAGCTTTTTTTGTTGAATTAAGGAAAACATTAGAAACGTAGCACAACGCAGTTCTGACACCAAAATGGCTTCTCTGTGTGGTTCCAGGAGAAGAGTGAGGCATAGAACCTTTTTCATTAAACATAGCCTGCGGCTGCTCTCTTCCCCATCGCTAGTGCACAGAGAGGCTGCTAAGCGCCAGGCACAGTTATTTGCACCGTAGTGCAAAGGTGAGTGCATGATGTCCAGCAAAGTATTGCATTGAAACGGTCTATACTTATGCAAGCTTTAAAACCTTTTACGCATTGATTAGGTTCTGTACAGTGCAGCACACATGCAATGTGTGAAATATTACGAGGAATACATTTCTCCTATTTACCATATGTCTGAAGGGGGCATTATTTTTGATGCAAAGCAGCCAGGTCTGATAGTCTTTGTTGATCTGGCTTTGGATCAAAATCTGTGGGTGGTAGCATTTGAATGCCCAAGTGTCACCAATGCCCCCTTTACACAAAGTGGCACAATTAGACTATTTTAAGCATAGAAAGTCTGTGTATTGTATTATCACTCACACCATATTACCTCTCATAACTCCTGTTGGTTCAATATACCACAAAGACACTAGAGTGAATGCATTGAAGGATTCACTTGAGAGCACAAGACTAATCCCTATAACAAACAATATCTAACAACACTGGAATACACCTAACCCCAGGTTCCAAAGCAGTGTGCTGCCCGTTGTAAAGCACTTCAACACTCATCAGACGTACTAAGGGCTATATAAATGTAATTATGATTACAATAATTACAAAGACACCCACTCTGCCAGGACTGGGCTGGTTTACAGGACTATTAATGGATTTAAAAAGTAACACTGCTATATTCAAATGTTTTGATAAACAAATTCATGGACACAGTCGGAGTCATTCATCTACTCCAAGCTGACATTGTAGAGGTGCTCAACATTGCTGATAGCATAGTGCCTTGTGAAACCTTTAACATTTTGAACTATACCAGATTAACTTGTAGGTCGATATTCTAAGGCACCTGCGATTTGATGCTTTAAGCTTGCTCATCACTGCTTTTGTGCACTCTTTGCCTGTCTACATTAAGGTGGTGCTGCCATTATGTGGCCATTCATAGCTGCCAAGTGGCTCTATGGGAAATGTCTCACTTTAAATAAGTCTTGACCTTTTAACAAATATTACATTGTATTCTGGGACTTGAAATGTTTTTAACATTGTAACTATGGGCTCAAAAACCCCAGTACACTTGGGAAGAAGTCAGGATTAGCTGAAGGTATCAAACATATCAATGGTACACCTTGCAGCTATGAATTATGTTGGTATGTTGAAAGTCTTGCATCATGTTTTTACTACTATCATGTCTGAGTGATGGCAGCACTATTTTCACAGGTACCTGTCACTACAACTTGAACTAAATGCTTAAAGCCTGGAGTGTTTGGCAGTTAACCTGCGATCAATAGTAGCTTGCTAGACAAGGTGGTGGACGTATCAAAGGGTTTTAAATAATCTGTGTCTGTGGCTAAATGTGATAATACTGTCTCTGTTACTGCCATCCTGCCATTCTGCTCTCTCACCTGTGAACACGCCGACTCCGTCTGCGGGTACTGACACCCGCCAACGCCTGCCCTGAAGGTGTTGCCTTGCTGCCGCCTATTCTCAATCCACCCGAAGGACTTCATTGCCCAGGGTGAAACGTGGACCTGCTGAGCTGTTCTGGGACCTGCTGACGAGGGGGAGGCACCGGTCCAACTCTGCGAATAAAGCGCCGCCTGTCACCCCGCAGCGTGGGATGTGCCGGGCGAAGCCCGGGCCAAGGGCAGGCTTGTCTGAGACCGTCCGAGACTGGCTGAGACTGGACTGGGCCACCCCCCTGACAAGTTGTCTTATGTGAGTCCCTATGTGATTGAGCATTGGATAACTGTTGATGATTATTGCAGTTTGTTGGGGTTTTTTGAAAGAGAGTAGACTTGGGATCATAGCATTCGAAGTATCGCAGGGAGTGCATTTGTTCCATCAACTAGATTAAAAACTAATCCCGCCCTTCCCTCCCTTTGAGGAACCCAAGCTTCTACATAAGCATGGGGGAGAGTTCCACTTGCCTACAAGGCCTATTACCCGACAGAAAGCCTCCCTGCGTACGCCTATTCTGAAACTGACTGCTATTGACAAAATGGTAAGGCAGGCAATAGGGGTCGTCTCTAATGAGATAGAACGAACGGAAAGACAGGTTTCCTTGACGTCAATAATCCCAAGCTCACCTACGGTTCTGGAAACAGGAGTTTTTTACTCTTTACAGACAGTATTTCTGTCGATCACGCCTGACTTAATGCCCGTTCCAGAAAAAGCAACTCCTGAAAATGTAAATAAATCTGATACGGGGGGACAACTAGGAAAGGTGGTCAGAGGAAACAAAAAGTCCACAAGGGGGGGAAGCAAGCAAACTCTTCTTCGAGAATAGGGCCAAAGGCATAGCAGAGGGCAATATAGCTGGTGAAAATAGCTTAGCAGTATTGGAACCTCCGAAATGGGCCTCAAATTTGGCTAGAGAACTTAAAACGCAGTTTGAAACCTTTGTACATAGTGAGTTAGAAGTTGTTAAGAGACACATAGGGAAGCTCACATCATTGGTTGATTCATGGGGGAGTAAAATGGATGGTATTTCTAATACTATGGTCAATCTTAAAACTCTAGACCAAGTTCATACTCACCAAAGCAATCACGTGACTACATCTGAAAAAAATTGCCTTACCAGATTCTAATGGTCCAATGGGGTCTATCCCCCCCACTCACCAAACAGCAGCCCCGGGTGGGTCACAATTTGGGGCATCAAAGGAGGGGGATGATGGCCACGGTCCTATGAAATTGCTACAACCTTGGGCCCGCAAGTAGAGCACAATCTTCCTAGCAACTGCAGGGGAGATCATGGGAACAATTGCCAACCCAATAGAGGCCCAATGAAATCTACCCTGCCATGTATAGATATACCCCCGACCTCGACTCCCTATACCGTTATTCTAACCGGAGTACCAGAGCTAGAAACTGGTAGAGGGGAGACATAGCCTGAATTAAACAACAACATTTCTTTTGGCCAAACAAACATAGACCACTGCCACCTTTAATTCAGAGTGAAATTCTCTTTGCTAGGCGGGTCAGTTGGTTGGGACAGAGGAAGAAAGAAATCCCGGGGATTGTGTTCTGAAAATTTTAGGGACACCTGGGTGGTCCAATACATTTTAAATTGGGGTCAATTGAGGGAGACTAGCGGCATACAGATGCTTCCTCTCGGTTATTTCTATCCTTCTACTCACCTGATAGAAAGAATGGGAAGTGTATACAAAAAATGGGAAATGAGAGCCCAGACTGGTAATCTGCTAAATATGGGCCGGGGCTCTGAAACAATCCCGTCCTTTAACAGTCCAGTAAGCAATAGATATAGCAGCCTAGATCTAGTAGATTGACTGGATCCTTCAGTTGAACTAGCAGAAGGTATAGTTACCCAGCCAGCTGTGTTACAAAATTGTGACAGATCTGAGTTTGGGAATCACCTTCCCAGGGAAACTCTTGAGGTCATAGTGGCCTCTGGAGGCTTGGGAGTCCCGCTAAAAACACCGGGGGAACCTCCAGGAAATATACAGGATTGGGAGGGAATACCTTGCCAAATACTTCAGCAGGAGGTGAGATCCCTGTATACTCAGATTGATAAATCAAAAGACTAGCAGAATACAAGGGTTCTATCATGGAACATAGCAGATCTTACCTCTAAGCTGGACCTTCCTGATTGGGGTGCATACATTGATACACATGAGCTATGTCTCTTTCAAGAGACATGGTCCACTGTACCATTGTATAGGATAGGATATGCAGCATACTCAATTCCAGCCTTGCAGGGGCCTAGGGGAGACCTTCGGGGGGCCTCTGCATTTGGGTTGCTACCCACTTGGGTTGCACAATTAAAGTCTTAGACTCCGGATCTGTGAACATTCTGTGTATTCTCCTTTCATTTGATGACAAATTTAAGTTGGTTGTTATTGAGAGAGCGCAAATTTGAATGAAAATTATGTATAGGGCATATTTACAAGCACATTGAATAACGTAGGAATGAAATGTATATCGTAATGTGAAATTGACACTTATAGTACATAGATAACCGATATAATCCAAAGTAATATAGGAAATGTAACTGTATTCACTTTAGAACCTGTATTAGATTTAGAAGGCCCGTATATGTAGTGGGCTGATGTAGAAATGGCGTAGAAATGCTTATGAAATGTAGAACGTGCAAAGTAGAATTCATGTACGTGTGTAACCTTTTAAACGGAGAAGCGGCGAGAAATGAAACGTGAAGAAATGTGTAGAACATGTATAAAACGATATAGCGAATGAGAATATAAAGTTATACTTTACGTAGTTTATATTCTATATAGAATGTATTCACATATGTGTAACAAGACTTTTGCTAAATACGAATATATATAAATGTGTGTTAAAGGTTATACTGTGTAGAAGCTTTTTGTGAGAATGTTAGAAAGGTTTAGGTCATTTGTGATTCTAACCTGACTGACCGAGGGTTAGCAGGAGCACAGTCCAATGTATATGATTTAGCGGACTTACAGGAGTCGTAAATAGCTTGATGTGGACGTGAGAGCCAAGAAGTCTAGCACTTGTTAGATTTAAGGTGACAACGCTGGACAAGGTTTATGGTCTGAACGTGATAAGAAGCGTCTGGAATTTGAGAGTTGTTTTGAGAAGTCCATTCACAGGACCTAGAAGGGTCAACATCATAGTCGTAGTTTAAAGTTCTGTTGACGATGTTGACTTGTGCTCTGAAATGTCAATTATAATATTGAATGAAGTCACCAATAAGAAGATGAAGATGACATCTAAAGAAGAAACGTCAACTTAACGGACGGCGAAAGAGATGAAGCAATGGACGAAGCTAGAAGCTGACATCATCGGGGAAAGTCCGTGGTGGGCGTCAAGGGGCGTTCCACCCACACTGTGATTGTGTATTTTAGGGACAGCACCCCGGGGAGAAGTTAGCGAAGGCGAGCGAACAGCTCCGAGCAGAGGCCATCATAGAGAGCTCAGAGTAGATGACTTGAGCAGATGCGCTGAGAGAGATCAGAGCGCAAGAGAGCAGTAGGCCGAGGACCCTTAGAAGAGCAGATGGGTAGGCAGAGAGGGTACTGCTTCTTAAAACTTAAGTTACCTTTAGAGGCTAAGAGAGTTTGATCTTCTTTGGAAGTCAAACTGCTGACACCTTTTTAGGTTAGGAACTTGCGAAGTAGGGATGTCACTTAGCATAGAGTAGGGACAGATTTAACGTGATACTTTTCTCTTTCTGTAGATGACGCCAAGGAACCACTTCACATCGAAGCTTTAAATTGCTGATATTGGAATTGATTTTGTATTCTTTTGTATACTTTAATCCCGAGAGAATTGTAATTATATCCAACTTTGACTTTTATATAAAACTTTCAAACTTTATCAGTTGTAAGTGGTTCTTCCGAGTGGTGTCAGTTAATGGGGTTTGTCTAAACCTAGGCGGGGGTTGTCTTTTACTCAATGACAGATACTAGCGGTCCAAAATAGATGAATGAGATACGTTATTAAATTGATCATAAATTGATATCAAAATCTCATTCCCCGCAGTTGGTAGCAGAGTAATGATGGTTATCTTCTTGAGGAAGACGACCTAGGCCAGGTTTAGTTTACCCCAAGGTCCCTAGTCATCGACGACCAGAAGAAGAATTGCAGCCGAAGACGGTGCTGACGGTGCGACGAGAGAAAAGCAGCAGAGTCGGTCGAGAGTAAGTATAAGGGTCATGCGTTGTAAGATTGCGGTGTTTTATGTTGTTCCTGTGTTGTAATGTCAAGCGGAGTTGAATGCCTGTAGTGTGATTGAGGGAAGGTTGTGAGCACGCGCAACCGGATGAAATCTTAAGCTCCAGGGAAGGACTTAAGTGGTTCGGGTGTATCGAACACCCAGAGTAATTTGTCTACCATTGAAAGGGAGTCATGAGGTACCATTGATTTCCCGACAGACCGATGATAGGGGGAGCGTATGAGTGAGTGAATGAGTAACGGACGCTGGTCGTACGTTTACTGTGTGTAAGTAACCTATCAGTTGAGGCGATCGTCTGACCGTAAGAGGGAAGACGTTTCGTCAGTTGAGGTGACAATTACAGTTAGACTGTGGCCGTACAGTCAGAGAAAAGTGATCGCTTGGACGGAAGTAGTCATTTTTCAGTGTATGAATGAAAACGCATGGGAAATCGTGAGACGGGTTGAGAAAGAAGGAGAATTGCTGCAAGAGGGAACGAGTGACGTCAGCATAGAACCGCGCTGAGATTGGTTAGTTTGTCAGACGTCAGCGTAGAGTCGCGCTGAGATAGGCCGATTAGCGAGAGCCGCGTAGGGATTGGTTGGTTGGTTGTCCTCGGGACGTAAACAAGGAAGAGTAAAAGGAAAATTGTAAATTATCGAAAATGAAGTGTTTTAAGAACTTAAGAGCACTCTTTAGGAGGAATAGAAGAAATTTATATGCCGGAGAAGAAGCTCCACCAGAAGGCACACCAGCTTATTATATGGCAGTGAATGTAGGCTTGCACTCGATATTATGGATTTCTGAGTGGAATAAGCTAACTGAAGGGAGTAAAGAACTGACTTTTCCGAGATTTGGAACGTTTAAGCTAGATGTGTTGAACGAACTAAAAGCGGTAATGCTTGCAACAAGACCTCTACCGAGGCCAACACAGTTCGAAGCACTTAGCGTATGGTTTAGAACAGCACACGAAAAGAGCATAAAGAGGCGCCAGGAAAGAGTGAGACGATCAGTAAAGGCAGTACAGGATGCCAAATGGGATGAGGAAGCTAAGAAATGGAGAGTACAAAAGATAGAAGCAGATAAACTGTACCCGATGCTAGAAGTTACGGGAGAAAAGAAACCTCTAGAGGAAGAAGAGGAAAGCGAGACAGAAGAGGAACTGATAGAGAGGCTATTGACCGATAGACCACCTCCGTACAGCGGAGGGGCCGCAAGTCCTATATTACCACAAGAGGACGGAGCTAGATGGGGGGAATATAAATCGATCCCAGTAACAGATTGGGATGCTAAGAAAGAGGAGGAAGTGCCTCAATCCAGTTCCGAACAGAGAGTAGTGGGAAGATTCGTGGTCCAGAAAATGCCAGAAACGCAACATGCAAGGTCTTATCAAATGCCGGATGCTCTACAAGTACCGGTTACCATAGGCCCTATTGTGTCAATCTACAACCCGGAAGGGGTCCAGCAGGAGGAACAGGCACGATGGGACAGGGAAAGGGCAGAGATGGAGAATAGAGATACCATGACGAATCCTCAGAGACAGATATTAGCACCGATGAGTCGGAGTACCCCATTAGATGCCGCAACAGGTCCCTGGGTAGAGCAAGGGCGTCAAAGAGGGCCAATGGACTTAAGGGGACCAAAACCGAAAACCCATAAAGAATTAAGGGAATACCTGAAAGAATGGGATACTGCCGAAGAGGCTCGGAGTAAAAGTTTAGAAACAGGAGCAGAGTGGAGAGACCAGGATAACCGGATCCTCTCACATTGTGGAGCTGGCGAAAGCAGCCCGGAGTGGGAGAGAGGGAGTCAGGAAAGCAGAGGAATTAATTGTCCTACTATCAGCGGCAATAGGCAAATGTGCGACGACAGGAGTACAGGGTGTGGCGAAGTGCCTCGCGTCACCTTTAGTGAAGGAGAACGAAGGACGCAGGAGTACCGTAATACTTTCAGATGCACTCACCATACCCCGGGTGAAACGGTGCAACATTGGAATCACGGGAACATGGAGAGTCGTGAAGGGTCTCGCCATGCATCCGGTGAGCGCGAGCGAAGTCATGAGAATATAGGGAGTTGCGAAACGTCTCGCCATACTTCTGGTGATCAGGATCGAGATCGCGGGAGCATGGGGAGCCATGAAGGACCTTATCGTTTATTGAGCGACACCAGACAGCAAGCGAGTTACAGTGGTTTTGAACAGAACGGTGGATCCTATCTCGTATCTGGAGAAACCGAGCCAAAAAGACGAAGTGTAGGGATGGGGGATGGAGTAATGTTCCACCACACCCCACGGGAAGATGGAAAGGCTTGGGATCTAGAGAGATGGGAACAAAGGGGTGGAAAGAAAACTCCTCATAACTCACCTGTGCTTAGGCGTAGGGCGCATAGTGGAGGTGAGAGAGGTATGAGCGAACCACCTAGGACTGACATACTGAGAGCCGAAATAAAAGCCAGACGGATTGATGTAATGAGCTTAAAATCAGACTTAGATGAAATAATTGATGGCACAGTGGCAATAGAGAGATTAGAATTGTACGCACCAGATGAAATATTGTTCTTATCCAAGGACATTACTCGGAGAGCGAGGTCAGCTCATGAAAATTTAACTAATTTAGCAAATAGGTATATGATAGACCTGTCACGAACCAAAGCTTTACAGCCCAATCATAGGCTGAATTGCACAGACCTAGATCTGGACGAACGTAGAACAATTGGACTAAGAGTACACATACGGGAACTAGTCATGTGTATCAGAATATGGAGAGATCTGGATAGATGGGAAGAAAAATGGTCTAAGAGGGGATCGGTCAGAAGAAGTACAATTGTGAAATCCCAGGATACAGACCTAATGAGAATGGAAGCTTTCCCTTTGCGAGAAATCGCGAACGGAAATTACGTTCATGTACCCTGGAGTAGGGGGGATTTGGCGGCATTTACCAATTCCTTCCCAAAGCTTAGAGAAAATCCCGTTGAGTGGTACAAGCAGGTAGAGAGGTTCGTAAAGATCTCTAAGGTGCTGTGGATCGATTTGAACACCTTGTTCGATATCGTAGTACCCGGAGATTTATGGACGGCATGCAAACTTAATGTCGAATGGCCTACTTGTGAGCCTCCGAGAGATAACCGGACAAATGGTCCGTCAGACAGAGTCATGGAAAAATACGAAAGAGTAATAACATGGCTAAAGGAGAAAGTGCCAGTACAAGACATAGACTGGGTTAAGATAGATCGAACAACTCAAGAGCCCAAAGAGACAGTTCACGAGTTCTATGAGAGGCTACTGAAAGCATTTAAACAATATAGTGGGTTAGACGTAATGGATCCTAAGGACATAGGACAGTTTGTGTCGAAGTTTGTTCTAGGATTAAGACCAGACATAAGCCTGATGATACAACAGCATCTGATTTGTTGGCAGAACAAACCTTTAGACGAAATTTTGAGGTATGCGAGGTACTGTAGCGATGAGATAGATTTAAAGGCAAAGAAACTCAAGGAAAAGTTAATGCTGGTACAAATGCAAGCAGCTGGAAAGGGTGGACAGCGGCAACAGGGAACAGGAGCGCAAGCAAAGAAACAGAATAATCAGAGCAGAGATGAGGAAGAAAGACCGAGACCGAGAATGGATATCGCGACACTGAAAAAGACAACGAGGTGTCATCAGTGTAACGAAGTGGGACATTGGAGACGCGAGTGTCCTTACAATGTTGAGACAGGGGAATTAGAACAAGAGGAGGAAGAGGTACAGAATAACGTGGTTAAGGGAGCCGCAGCCCCGAAGGGAAGGTTTATCAAAGGGGGGACTCAGACTCCTCGAGCCCCGTTTCCTCAACCGCCTCGCATCACAAACAGAGGGAAAACCTATAGACAAATGCCATTGTTTGTAGGAGGAGAGGAATGCTATTACGTTGATCCTCTTACAGGGCAACGAGTAAACAGGGAGGAAGACTGTACTCTAGGAGCAGCCCTGGAAGTAGATCAGAGAGGACCATACGTAGAGGCTGAAGTAGCTGGATGTCCTACGACCTTTTTGGTAGATACGGGTGCTACTCGATCTACGTTGAGATCACGGTAGTCCCAGGTTTGCCAATATCGGGAGAGACGATTCAGGTGGTAGGAGTCGGCAACAAGAGGATGACTAATCCTCTGACCGAACCAGTGTCAGTAAAGATAGGGAATTACAGTGACGAACATCAGTTTGTGATCTGTGATTCTAGCCCTGTGTGTTTGCTAGGAAGAGATCTATTATGCAAACTGAATTGCACAATACATTGCACACCTGAAGGAGTAGAAGTACAGACCAATGATGAAGATGCCGATTTTAAAGTTGTAAACTCGCAAGAGTGCGTGGAACTATATCCTACCTTAACAGTGGAGGAACTTCCACAGGATTTGAGGGAGAAAGTGTCAGCTGAGGTGTGGGATTTTACTGGAGAAGAAATAGGACTGATTAAAGGAGTAGAACCAGTAAAAATCTTGGTAAGACCCAATGCTGAGTATCCAAAAACCCCACAATACAAGTTGACTCCAGAGACGATTGCAGGAATAAAGCCTGTGATCGAATACATGATTAAACAGGGAATACTGAAGGAGATCGTGGGAAGTCCATGTAACTCCCCGATTATGGGTTTGCAGAAGCCTAGTGGAAAATACAGAATAGTGCAGGATCTTCGGAAGATTAATAATATTGTTGTCTCATGTTGTCCAGTGGTACCGAATCCATCAGTGATATTATTTCAGATACCGTTCCAAGCTGAATGGTTTACAGTGATAGATTTGTGCCAGGCTTTCTTTTCGATACCTTTAGATGAAGAGAGCCAGTATCTTTTCGCTTTTAAGCTGGAAGATCGCGTCTTAACATGGTGTCGTATCCCTCAGGGGTATACAGAAAGCCCATCGATCTTTAACCAGTTATTAAAACGAAATCTTGAAAGTCTAGTACTGCCCAAGAACTCGGTTCTAGTCCAGTACATAGACGACCTCCTAGTTGCGTCAGAAACTGAGGAAGCTTGCAAAGAAGACACCATAACCTTGTTAAATCACTTGGCCGAGAACGGACACAAGGTGTCTCCAAGTAAATTGCAATATTGTATGACTGAGGTGCAATACTTGGGCCATAGGATTGAAAAGGGAAAGCGGAAGGTGTCTCCAGACAGAATAGAGGCGATCATGAAAATGAACGCGCCTACAACACAAAGAGAAGTCAGGATGTTTCTAGGCATGGTCGGTTATTGTCGGCAGTGGATAGCCAACTTTTCGCTGAAGGCAAAACCGTTATTACAACTGACGCACAAAGGAGTAAGTGATCCGGTACCATGGGACAAAGATTGTTTGATGGCGTTTTTGCAGCTGAGGGAGGACTTATGTCGTGCCCCGGCTTTAGGAATGCCGGATTACACAAAACCATTTTTGCTTTACTGCTGCGAAAGAGAGGGATGCGCTTTAGCAGTTTTGGCCCAGATCCACGGAGATGCGCGTAGACCAGTGGCGTATTTCTCGGCTACATTAGATCCAGTAGCCGCAGCGTTGCCCGGATGTCTCAAATCCGTAGCTGCAACGGGTGTCAGCATTGAACGTTCTGAAAGCGTAGTCATGGGACATCAGTTAGTGGTGTACGTACCACATTCTGTAGAATTGTTAATGACCAGGACTAAGACTCAGCATCTGACAAATAGCAGGCTCACACGCTACGAGCAAGTCATACTGGCTGCCGAGAATGTGACCCTAAAAAGATGCTCCGTCTTGAATCCTGCAACTTTGATGCCACTTCCGAATGAGGTGGATGATGAAAATTGTACAGATCATGACTGCCTTGATGTGACTGAACTATGCACCAAACCGAGACCCGATATTGTGGATGAACCATTGACGGACCCAGATGAAATTTTCTTTGTTGATGGTTCATGTGTAAGAGACAATGTCGGTCAGCTGAGAGCAGCTTATGCAGTTTGCACAATTACGAGAGTAATAGAAGCCGCTTGCCTGGAAGGAGTACACTCCGCTCAGGTAGCTGAAATTGTTGCTTTGACTCGTGCTTGCTTAGCGGGCGACAAACTTCGAGTCACCATATACACCGATAGCCAGTATGGTTTCGGGGTAGTTCACGATTACGGGCAGTTATGGTCTCAAAGAGGTTACATGACCTCCTCGGGTTCTCCCATTAGGAATGGAGAATTCGTGAGACTTTTGTTAGAAGCATTGCAAGGTCCGACAGCTATAGCAGTGGTCAAATGTGCAGCGCATACAAAAAATGTTGACTTTGTATCACTAGGAAACCGCTATGCGGATGAAGTAGCGCGTTATTGCGCAGAACAGGGATATTCTCACACTGATGTAAAAGTGGGGGGAATCCAGGAAAGAACTGAATTGACAATGTTGTTGGATACTGTAGATACGTGGGATGAATTAAGAAGTGTTCAGGAAAATGCACCAGATGATGAGAAAAAGAGTTGGGAAACAGCGGGTTGTTCCAGAAGTGAGATGAATTTCTGGATCTCCGCCGATGGGAGAGCAGTTTTACCAAATGAACTTGTTAGTCCAATGGCAAGGAAATTGCATGGATCAGCACACATAGGAAGAGATGCTATGGTGAGAGTATTCAGACAAACGTGGTTTAATCCCAAATTTAGAGTAGCGGCAGAAGCAGTGTGTCAGAGATGTACGATCTGTCAGCAACTAAATGTGGGCAAGAGAACACCAGTTACATTGAGTCATATTGGGAGGTCTGGGGGGCCTTTCAATAGAATGCAGCTTGATTTTATTGAAATGCCTAAATGCAACAGACTCAGATACGTTTTAGTGATTGTTTGCATATTTTCTAGATGGGTTGAGGCTTACCCTACACGTAGGTGCGATACACTTACAGTAGCAAAATTGTTACTTAGAGAGTTGATACCGAGGTTTGGGGTGCCATCCTCTTTGGAATCGGACAGAGGAACTCATTTTAACAGCGAAATAGTGAAGATGCTATGTTCAGCTTTGGGTATCGATCAGAAACTTCATTGCAGCTATCGACCAGAAGCTTCAGGGATTGTAGAGCAAATCAACAGCACGATAAAGTCCAGACTTGCCAAAGTTTGTTCAGCAACATCCCTGAGTTGGCCAGACGCACTTCCAGTGGTTCTTATGAGCATACGTAGCACACCAGATAGGAAAACAGGTCTCTCTCCTCATGAAGTGCTAATGGGGAGAGCCATGAGATTGCCATCGGTTCCGACTGCAGCCCTAGTGAACATCACAGACGATTTGATCTTGGACTACTGTAAGGGACTATCTGATGCCGTAAATTCTGTGTCCCTCCAGGTCCAGGCTGCAGAGGTTCCATCAGCACAAGATTTGTGCCACGACCTGAGTCCGGGGGACTGGGTCCTGGTGAAGAAGCATGTCAGAAAGAACTGCTTAGACGTGCGCCGGAGAGGACCGTTTCAAGTTATACTTGTGACGAATACTGCAGTAAAGTGTGGAGGCCTGCCAAACTGGATACATGCCTCACACACCCGAAGAGTGCCAACACCTCTAGAAGAAACAGCTCCTCTCTCGGATGAGAATCCAGCGGAAAGCGGAGAAGCCATAGAGGGGGAAAGCCAAGCTGTGGAGGTGAGCGAAGAGGCTGAGATTGAGACGGAACAGGTCGACGAAGGTCAGGACACCAGTGGGACCGAAGTCGTCTCAGAAGAAGAGAGTACATGGGAGTTCGAATCAGATAACGAACAAGCTGTGAATGGTCAAGAGACAAGTCCAAGAACAAGGAGCAGGAGGACAAAGAGTGACGAAGCCAATTGGCCGGAGAGAAGGAAAAGGTCAAGCTCGGAAGGAAAGCAAGAAAGAACTCTTGTTCCGATTGCAGAAGAATCAGACCAGGAGGAGGAAACTACAGACTCAGGAACTGAAAGTCCAAGGAGATCGAGAAGGGTACGTGTGCCCTGCAGAAGGTACGCCACCCCAGAGTGGACTTATCTAGCAGATGTCTTGGGGACAGAAATCTGGGAGAGTGAAGAAAGTGAAAGTAATCGATCACGATCCATTTGTGGCAGTGGAGATATGGATGTTGACGCCTGGACTCGAGACTGAGGGGTTACTGACTTTCACACTTCCCATACCCCCATATTTGAGTCAAATTCAAGATCTAGTGCTAAATAGATTACAATTTCCGACGTTTGGTCAGCAAATTCCAGAAGAAGAAGAAAAAGTCATTAGTTTTGAATTATTAGAAATTGTTGTGAAAGCTGCAGGTGCGAGAATAATTGTTGATGCATAAAAGACTTTTTATATAAGTTATAAAGAAGAAGATAACCTAGCGCCGAGTGGAAAGAAGAATAAAATTAGGGATTACATTTAGAGGACGGAGAAGGGTTAGGGTTGTCTGTTGCTAAAAGAGAAAAGGACATTGTTGCGAAAAAGAGACTTTGTGATAAAGAGCACTTTTAAGACTGAGAAAGCAAATAAAGCAAACAAAGACTGCAGAAGAAAAAAACTTTTCGCAAAAGAAGGAGCTAAGCTGTTTGATAACATGGAGAACGGCAACCCAAACCGAAAATCTAGATGTATAATAGGTACACTAATAGCAGTAGTAATTTTTCTCATAATTACAGTAGTGGCAATATCATACATAATAGGACATGAAAGTGATAAGGAAACAGCAAATGTACAGCCTATAACGACTTTGAGACCTGCTCTTGTGGGGAAAAAGGAGGAGAGCAACGTTATACGTGAAAAGGCGTTATTGGCAGATGAAGCTCGTAGGTTACACGTAGACGAGTCACAGGGAAACTTTAGGTCAAACGCATATGCTAAACTGTTGTACGAATATATCGATGCCATGGAGGCCAAAGATTGCTATGTTTGTATGCAATTGCCGGCTTCTGTAGACGAAGGCATTAGATATCATCATCTCCCATTGACTTATGGGATAACATGTAGTTTACTGCTTAGTATATTTTATGGTAGAGAAGGATTTGAGTACTACTTTTTAAATTATGATTCGGTACTGCCAGAAGTTCCGAATTATAAGCAAATGAATAAGTGGGACTATTACAAAAAGGAAGATAGATTGGCAAAATTCTTTCTTCCTTGGGATACACTAGATACCTCATATGCACGCAGAAATAATCTAACTTGCAAAGTGTCAGAGGTTGAGAAGAAGTTTATAGGACAAGTAGATGATAGATACAGAAGGCAGAAGATTTTAAAAATGTCAGGACAATGGAAGACCGATTGGACCGAAGAAGAGAAGGCACATAAAAAGAAGGGTAGCAATGGTCCAATAGCATTGGATAGGACGCAGAAGGGGAAGTTATGTTTAACTCGAAGCAAAACGTATTACGAGAATGTATTTGTAGGTGAAGTGAATTGCGAACATGCTTTTAGATTGGAGTACTATACGAAAGACTTTATGAAAGAGATGCAAGTTATTCCGAATGTGTATTTTGTATGTGGAAGAAATGCCTATGTAAAACTACCTGACAATTGGTACGGTTCGTGTTACTTGGCAATTGTCTTCCCCAAAATATATCATGCAAAGGATGTAGCGATAATAGAAGGAAAGGCTTCGAGGAGAGCGAAAAGGGAAGTAGGAGACGCAGAAGTAGTAGGAGATGTATTTGGAGCAATGTTTCCTATGTTAGGTTTAATACTTAACGATGTTAAGATCAGGAGACTAGCTACAGTTGTAGATAGACTATCTGCAAGTACTGTAAGGTCATTAATGTTAGTAGAAGGAGAGATGCAGTCGATTAGAGCAATGGTTCTCCAGAACCGACTTGCTTTAGATGTACTGCTAGCAAAAGAAGGCGGAGTTTGTAAGGCTTTGAAGGTCCAGGAATGTTGTACTTATATTCCTGATAATTCAAAACCACTTGAGAAAGTCATACGGAACATTACACAGATTCATCAAGAGATCGAAGATTTATCAAAAACAAATGTTTGGGAAAAAGTTGGTCATGGAGTAGGAAAGGTTGGGAGTTGGTTTGCCAACCTTGGGAAAAGTATAGTATGGTACATAATAAAGCCTGTATTGATAGTATTAATTTGCATAATCACATTGTTAGGTTTAGTAAAATTGTATAAATGGTATAGATCGAACCGGTTACAACGAACAATGAGAGAGCAAGAAAGGAGATTAGCTGCTTTACAAGATCAACAGTATAAAAGTTTAAGAGCTCTCGAAACGATGAAAAGAGGGAATATTGTAACTAGCCCTGTTTAGAGATATTATTCAAATTGCATTTAGTGATGACTCCTAGAAGTCATCAAAGGGGGGACTGAGAGAGCGCAAATTTGAATGAAAATTATGTATAGGGCATATTTACAAGCACATTGAATAACGTAGGAATGAAATGTATATCGTAATGTGAAATTGACACTTATAGTACATAGATAACCGATATAATCCAAAGTAATATAGGAAATGTAACTGTATTCACTTTAGAACCTGTATTAGATTTAGAAGGCCCGTATATGTAGTGGGCTGATGTAGAAATGGCGTAGAAATGCTTATGAAATGTAGAACGTGCAAAGTAGAATTCATGTACGTGTGTAACCTTTTAAACGGAGAAGCGGCGAGAAATGAAACGTGAAGAAATGTGTAGAACATGTATAAAACGATATAGCGAATGAGAATATAAAGTTATACTTTACGTAGTTTATATTCTATATAGAATGTATTCACATATGTGTAACAAGACTTTTGCTAAATACGAATATATATAAATGTGTGTTAAAGGTTATACTGTGTAGAAGCTTTTTGTGAGAATGTTAGAAAGGTTTAGGTCATTTGTGATTCTAACCTGACTGACCGAGGGTTAGCAGGAGCACAGTCCAATGTATATAATTTAGCGGACTTACAGGAGTCGTAAATAGCTTGATGTGGACGTGAGAGCCAAGAAGTCTAGCACTTGTTAGATTTACGGTGACAACGCTGGACAAGGTTTATGGTCTGAACGTGATAAGAAGCGTCTGGAATTTGAGAGTTGTTTTGAGAAGTCCATTCACAGGACCTAGAAGGGTCAACATCATAGTCGTAGTTTAAAGTTCTGTTGACGATGTTGACTTGTGCTCTGAAATGTCAATTATAATATTGAATGAAGTCACCAATAAGAAGATGAAGATGACATCTAAAGAAGAAAGGTCAACTTAACGGACGGCGAAAGAGATGAAGCAATGGACGAAGCTAGAAGCTGACATCATCGGGGAAAGTCCGTGGTGGGCGTCAAGGGGCGTTCCACCCACACTGTGATTGTGTATTTTAGGGACAGCACCCCGGGGAGAAGTTAGCGAAGGCGAGCGAACAGCTCCGAGCAGAGGCCATCATAGAGAGCTCAGAGTAGATGACTTGAGCAGATGCGCTGAGAGAGATCAGAGCGCAAGAGAGCAGTAGGCCGAGGACCCTTAGAAGAGCAGATGGGTAGGCAGAGAGGGTACTGCTTCTTAAAACTTAAGTTACCTTTAGAGGCTAAGAGAGTTTGATCTTCTTTGGAAGTCAAACTGCTGACACCTTTTTAGGTTAGGAACTTGCGAAGTAGGGATGTCACTTAGCATAGAGTAGGGACAGATTTAACGTGATACTTTTCTCTTTCTGTAGATGACGCCAAGGAACCACTTCACATCGAAGCTTTAAATTGCTGATATTGGAATTGATTTTGTATTCTTTTGTATACTTTGATCCCGAGAGAATTGTAATTATATCCAACTTTGACTTTTATATAAAACTTTCAAACTTTATCAGTTGTAAGTGGTTCTTCCGAGTGGTGTCAGTTAATGGGGTTTGTCTAAACCTAGGCGGGGGTTGTCTTTTACTCAATGACAGATACTAGCGGTCCAAAATAGATGAATGAGATACGTTATTAAATTGATCATAAATTGGATATCAAAATCTCATTCCCCGCATTATCAATGTATATTCACGCCCAAGATGGGGCAAACCTCACAGACCTTAGACTCCTTGGCTTCCTTCCTTCTTACTTTACCCGAGTCTGCCCATGTAATTGTTGGGGGGGATTTCCATTGTCACTTTGAACCTCTTAATGGTATAAGCTCTAACATTACAAGCGATGAAGATTCTGTCTGGTCAATTTCTGACTGTAATATTTATCCAACAAGGGGGTGGTCCCCCCTTGTTCTTCAGATGACCTCACTTACACTTACCCATTCGCTTAGGGTCCCTAATGGTCGATTCCCTTCAGACAGCCCGGGAAACCCAACTTTCAATAAATTGGGACAGTCCTCCACAATTGATTATTTTCTGGTAGATGTAGAGAATTGGTTCAGACTTATGGACTTAGTGGTCCAATTTCGATGTGAAAGCGACCACGATCCATTAGTACTTGAGATAGCCTATCCCCAACTTAAGGATGATCAGGGTCCGTTAATACAACCTCCCCCAAATCTAATTGTAACAGAAGGTGGCAGAAGAGTTTGCTGGGGAACTCTAGCTGTATCTAATGAAAAAATTGCATCTCTGTACACAGAGACTATACCTTTCCTAGAGATTGCTTTCCGTGTGATTGAAAATTATCAAGGCCATGAATCTTTGTTGCTGATAAATATGCAGCACCGGGATATGCTTTTAAAGTTGGCAGAGATCTTTTATAACCATGAAAATAATAATAATCACGACCCCAAACCGAAACACCCATGGTTTATTAAGGCGTGTAGGGAAGCCAAACATGCACTGGTACTCGAAGTTAAGAATAAGGATGTCATATGTACCAGAGCAGCGAGGTCTCATTACAAAAACACCATAGCTGAAGCCAAAGCAGCTTGGGAGAATGAAAAATGGGAAGCAATCAACAAAGCTTTGGAAACTAGAGATATGAGAGGCTTTTGGAATCTAGTGAAGACTGGCCACTCCGAAAGCAACTCGGCTATCGTACCAAATCTGGGGGAAGAAGCTTGGAGATCGCATTGTAAAGTTTTATATTCTAGGTCTCTAGATGATACTGTAGTACATGGGATAGTAGATGTATATCAAATTCCCTTAAATATGGATCCACCACTCTGCACACTGTTGGAAGTTACTCTGGCGTTGGGCAAGTTACTTCCCAATAAGGCACTGGGACTGGATAGAATTCCTGGTGACCTGTTCAGAAATGAACAGGTAGTGTGGGCACCCTATCTGCAGATTCAATTTAATGCTATTATTCAAGGCGTGGAGCTCCCTTCGACTTGGGCTGATGGGGAAATTATTCCAATTTTTAAAAAAGGCTCCCCAATAAATCCGGAAAATTATCGGCCTATTAGCCTTATCGACGTTACCCAAAAGTTATTTGCTCGTGTTCTCCTGGGGCGATTCAATCATGGATAGACGAGATTAATGTTCTAACTCCTTTACAAGCAGGCTTTAGGTCCAAAATCTCGACCATAGACCAAATCTTTAGATTGCAATTAATTAATTGGAAAACAGTAATTTTGGAAGGGGGTAGCCTTTATCTAACCTTTGTGGACCTTAAATCCGCCTTTGATATGGTCCATCGTGATCAGTTATGGTAACTCCTTCACGACATGGGGGCGCCGCTTTACCTTTGTCAGCTTTTGAAGCGTTTACATGAAGTTACTTATGCAAGGGTAAGATATGGCAAGAAATAAGAATTGACTGCTCCTTTTCCTGTGGAGAAAAGGGTGAGGCAGGGATGCGTGTTAGCGCCAACCCTCTTTTCCCTCTTTCTAAATGGCCTAATTGAAACCCTCTTAGCAGTGAAGGATATAGACTCACCAAGGTTAGCAAACCGGAAAATACCAGCCTTAATGTTCGCGGATGACACGCTGCTCCTATCCAAATCACCAATGGGTATGCAGCGTGTATTGGATGAGTTTAGTGCATTTTGCAGGATTAGGAATCTGGTGATAAATGTCCAGAAAACTAAATATATGGTCTTCCATGCCAAAACCACTAATTGTCCGCATCCCCAAGTGGTCGGTAGGTCTCTAGAGAGAGTGCCCATTTTCGATTATTTGGGCATTGCACTGAATGATAAGATGGAAAGGGGGACCCAAATAATGAAGGCCAACCTGAAATTAACACAGTCAACAGGAGGTATTGTGAAAGTTCCAAAAAATTGTACCCAAAAGGTGATTGGTCCCCCAGCAGAAATCTATAAAACCCAAGCAAGGGGATCCTCCCTATATGGAGCTTAACTCTGGGTCACTGACCATCTCATCCTCTACTGGTCATCGAGAATATATTTATTAGGCAGATATTGGGTCTCCCAAAAAGCACACCCCTAACCCCACTTAGGATGGACTTAGGTATTGGTCCTATTGCTGATTTAATTGCCTCTCGTCCTCTCCTTTTCTGGCGCTGTATATGGAGTACGCCCAAGTTAGCTAATTACAGGGAGGAACTGAGGGATGTTATGTCCATACTGGGGGATACCAACCATGGCTGTCTTACGTTAGGAGTGTCTGTCTTTCATTGGAGTGGGCAAATATGTGGTCAATTCCAGAAGAGACCTGTCCCAGCATTTCTAAAAAGTCCCTAGTCCTCGCTCTTAAAGAATATAAATTTGCCCTACTGACCCGGAGTATGAACTCATGCTGCTTGACATCAAGGTTTCTGGATGCCAAGCAGCAGTACAAACTGGAACTGGCCTTGGACAGTATTCAACCGTTCATGGCAAAAAACAGTTTCTACTATTTAGGCATGGTACGCTTCAGCTCAGTGCATTTACGAACAAATATAAAGGGTGCAGCCAAAGCAGATTGTCCTGGCTGCTACGCCTCTGAAGAAACAGAACTCCATGTAATGCTTTTCTGTCCTGCTTACCATAGGTCTAGATCGAAGTGGGTTCTCCAAATATGCTGAAATGTGGGGCTTAGAAACCACATTGAGGTTTTCAGGCTACTCAAATACGAAACACTTCCATTATTTGTAGTTGCCACCTCGAAATTTCTGTTTGCAATGTGGTGTATACGCAGAGGAATCCTAAAGGGGAAAGAGTTGGGTAATAGTTGATGGTGCCCTCTAATTAATATTACTATTGTCTTCATATACCTTCATCTAGAGAACTGTATTGGTATTTTTTGTCTTCTTTTTTCTAACTTTGGTAAAGTAATTTTATTCTTTTTCTTCAACAAAAAAATTTAAACAGTGTAATACAATTTGAAAAATGTATCGATATTGGTCTTAAAAGTTTTAAAATTCTCATGTAGGAAACCTGGGTTTCTCCGATAGTTCTGTATGTCAATTTTATGGGGGCCGGGTAGATATGCGGTGACAGCTAATACCATGGTAAAGATGTAATATATTATTTTTTTATTAATTAATTGATGTTGTGAATACTTATTTTCGACTGCCCTGCCTGTGTAATATTTTATCTTATTTTAGGGAATGTAACATGTATCGTGCTTTTATGGCGGTATAGCCGAAATAACGTCCTTTTGACTGACTGACTGAGTGATAATACTTCTTGACCAAGATTCTTATGAGCCAGACATTTTTCTAATCAGTGAAAGAATGAAACACTGCCAAATGATCAAATATGAGTGTAGTAGTTCTAGATTCTCTACAGTGTTTATGATAATTAGTTCAGACCTAAACATGCTTATAAACCCTGTACATAAAACTAGAGGAACAAAAGGAAGAAGAAACAATATTTGAGTGATATCCTTAAATAACAAAACTCAAGCAAAATAATTTTAGATCAGTTTTTTTTGTTGCCACCTTATATAACAAAGTTACATTATACTAGCCTCTTTAGGAAGAAATAAACATTACTCATTCAGTCTCAGTTTCCTTTCTTTAAATGGCATTTTAGTTTGTCATGCAGGCGTTTATCAGTGTTTATATGTTTACACTGATGAGGGCATTATCAGTTAATATAGGTTTAAACCTAAAACAGGATAGCCGACACATACAGCTGAATGGATTATATATTAGTCACACAAAGAAACGTAGATGAAGAATATCATGCTAGATTTGTGTCTGATTGCTCACCACTACAGGTAAACCTGATAAATCAAGGAAAATGCTCCAGTGTCCCTAAAGCAGGTAAGACCTGAAGTGCTTACAGACGTTGCCTTTAGCGGCATCTCCAGGAGGCAATAGATGGGTATTTTGAAATGACTTGAGATACAACATGAAAAAGGGTCACAGCACTTAAGGGGGTGTTAAGAGGAAATGAGTGTCTTGAACCCATGCTACTAAAATGTTGCAGGAGGAGGAAATTCACAAACTCATGCACACCCTCCTACAGTTAGATAATGTGATAGCTACATATCCGATAAAACAACCCTCAATGGCAGACATTAAGAGACAACAGGGGGAGACATGGGATAGGCTGAATACATTCTTTAAAACAGCTTAAAGGCAATACCTGCACTGAGAGGTAGACAGGATGGGAAAATGCTTGCACGACACCCCAAAAGAAAGTTACCTCATACCACAATTTAGGGAAAAACAATGAAGGGGACAGGGTGACTCAAGCTGTAAAAAATAATATAATCACAACACACCTGCAGAAAGTGCATACCCAATCCTAAAGACCAGCAGAGTACAACCTTGCCCCTTTTTAAACAACATCACACCAAGCCGTACAAATTACCAGATGCACTATAGGAAACACTACTAAGTATGGGGGGATAATGGAATTTGTTAGAGGTTTAACGAGAGGGAAAGCAAAGAATCTAGGAAAAACACTAGCTAGCAGACTGCAAAATGTATTAGAATCACTAGTGCACAAGAATCAATGTAGGTTTATACCACGCAAGAATGGAACATTGAACATCGGGAGACTTACACATCATGCACAGCCTAGAAGGCAAAAAGAAATCCGTACCTATAAAAAAAGCATTTCATACCATAGGCTGGACATACGTGATACAGGTCTTAAGGCAAACAGGATTCCGAACGAACCTCATGGCATAGATAACATTGTTGTATGACGAACCTAGAGCCCAAATCAAGACTGGCAGAGGTTGACCAGAAGCTCTTACTGCACCTGTTCACATTAGCGGTGGAGCCATTAGCTTGATAGTTGAGGAGTAAGCTTAATGTCCAGCGCATCACATTAGTATCCACCACACATGCAGTCTCAATGGATGCTAACAATACATTAGTGTACTTGAAGGCCCAGAAACAGCAATGCCATTGCTCCTGAGTAAATTCGATGAGACCATCAAAGTAAACTGCCAAGATTGAATGCCAATAGAGACAAAAGAAACTATTCCCACTGTGGGAGCTGGTTGACCTCAATAGAGAAAACTAACTTAACCTCAGGATATACCACGTATTAACTACATTTAGATACTTAGACATTCAGGTAACTTAGAGAGTACAGAAGCAATACTGATGCAATCTGGGCTGCGTATTGAGTAATGTTGGTAAGTCTGTGACATTCTGGCATATCCTGCCACTATCCTTGAATGGTCATGTGTCTTCTGTAAAAATGGTGATCCTCCTTCGATGTTTGAATTTGTTATTGGGTACCATGTACTCTCTACCACCAACCTGTTCAAAAAATGTGTCCAAATACTAGTGTCCTTCGTTTGGGTGGGAAATGAAGCAGAGTGAGCAAAGAAATATTGAAAAATCCGTGGTTTGAGTGTTGTGCAGGCTGCATTTCAAACTGTATTACAAGGCAACTCAAATGCAGCATACAGTCCGCTAGTTTGACAAATGCCTTTACTGGGAGAATGGTTTCATGGCAAGTATGAACCCATAAACAAACAGGCCTTAAAGAATTACTAATGTTGGGCAACCGGATACACCAAGTCAATGACCATATATAGCATGACAAATAGGCGGCAGAAAAATAAAACAGGCCCTTTTTATACCTTAACTAGGTTATTGGTTTCTCAAGCCCTTCCAGAGGATCAAACAGAACCTGGGAATTACATTGTGCTTGGACAGGGGATATATAATGATAGGAGACTTACACTTGAGTGGCTCTTGGCTTTTGAAGAAGCAATACAGGAGACCTTTGTAGTCAGGACATGCTAATTTTTTCAACACAGCAGTTTGGTTCGTACAGCAAGGAAAATATGATTGGGTTTCTATACGACAATGCCCATTCCCAGATGAATAATTTGCTGGCACCCATAAAGCAGAATACAGGGAGGTAATGGATAACTAACATTTACAAAGCACTCAGAAAGGATAAATAAGGAGCACTGTTGCCAATCAAAGTGAAAGAAAGACTTGGCATCACGCACAACAGATCAAGACTGGGATACAATGTGTCCTTAGTTTAAGCAAACCACCAGTAATGCCAGATTCAAACGAGTTCAATGTAAGTACATACACATGACATATCTCACATTGGTCAAGGGACACAGGACATACCTGGAGCGTCCACTCTGAGTGCCCCTAGTGTGAGAATGATAGGGTGGGGTTCTTAGGTATATGGGCAGCAATAGGACTCATAGTTTTTGGACAAAAGTAATCAGAACCTGTTGAGGGGGGCACAGGTTAGACAGGGGTTAGTGGGCACAAACAATGTTGTTTGAGGTTCATTGCCCCTGGTGTTCGTCCTGCTATAGGCCTGCAAATCGCACCAAAGACAACTCTTTCAGCCCTAAACTCTAAGGGTAGCAAGGGTGAGTAGTCGCAGGATTATCAGAGAGGTAGTTTGGGGAATATAAACCCAGATTACTAAACTAACAGACACAATAATTTCAATGTCCAGCTCAATGCTTGTCAATGTAGAATAGAAGTACTTATTAAACTCACAACAGTGATAAATACTATACAATTTAATCAGGAATACAGGGCAGTGAGGTGTCCTGGTCACAATTCATCTTGTGACACCATGCCTGCTGATTTCCCCCTCGTGCTATCTCCCACCCTGGTGACCCTTGATAAGCTTGTGCCCCCAGAAATTATAGAAGCAGCATGAATCTGTCTCAGACTCACATTCTTGATCCCAATAGGTCAGAGTTCAATTAGTTCATGCATATCACTTGATCTTCCCCTTGTTGGTGTAGTAGCTACGAAGACAGCCTCTGAGTCTCTCGCAATTGACTATCACGCATCTGGTAGCTTAGTCCTCCTCTCACAGTCAGATGTATGTGGTAGTGAAGGCAGTCCTTGGATGGCACCAAAGTGGGTTGGTGTGGCCTGCATATCTTTTCATGCCTGGATTCAATCCAGCATCAATTGGCAGCCTTTGCACTTGGCCGCAGGAGAGGATCCGGTTGTTGCGGCTCCAGACACAACCCTTCTGGTCTCCAAACTGGAGCACCTACAATATGAATACATTTAAGTGTGCGGTTTCTGCACCTGACTGTCATCAGCCGTTCGGAAGCAGTAATCAGAAATAGACAAAAGAGCAGGCCTGAGGTAGTAACCTCACCTGGTGCAACGGAAACTGCTGTCCCAACCCCCAAAAACCCGACTATCAAACAAATACAGTGCTTGGGAACTAATCAGCCGTACTTGCAAACAAAATTCTCCATGGAATTTCCAAGGGTAGCCATCTCCATCCTCCTCTCTTCACTAACAGAAAGGTCAGCAACACACTTCCAATGTCTGTGGAAGGTGTCTTCATCTTCCATGTTGTGCCATGCGAAACCAGAGACATCCAAAATCGATCCCACAGGCTTCAGTACTCCGATTCTCTCATAGAGCACGCTACACAGTCACTCGACCAACAGATAAGATGTCAAAGCAAGATTCTGGGTATTCACGCGTATTGTCCTATCATGTTTCTGTGCACATCACAGTGACACCGCCAGATATTTGTGCACAGCATAAACCATGGCGCTTTTCATCCGAAGAACTGTTGGATAGTATATTATAGAGGAAGTACGTGAAACATGCAGGGATATGCAAATCACTCACAACCACCCTGACCATGATAGAGGCTTCTCTTAAAGAAAAAGATGCTGTATTGCGAAACCTGATGTATTACTACAAAACACACATTTGAGCTCTCTAGCGACTAAGCGGATATAGCTAATAAGTAAAGACGATACTTAGGCATGTATGCCACCACAAGAAAATATGGAGATGGTGAGAGAACTAGTTTGACTCTGGCATAAATGATTTGGAAATAACAGCATATCAATGGGGGTGGCTGAGCTGCATGATGGACTGAGACAGAGTATATGAATGCTCAATGAATTCACAAACTTTTACACCAATCACATTCTCTGCACTGATACTGAGATAAATTACTACCTTGAGGATGTCGCCCTTGTCTGGCTAGAGACCTCACCAAGGGAGTACCATCAAACAAAGCATATGTACATTGTCAGAGGGCAAGTCTCCTGACAGCCACAGGCTCATATCGGACTTCTACAAGGAGTATGCAAATATACTTGTGCTTCACCCCTTACGAGCCTATGTATCTGGAGGCCCAACATCATATAATCTGAGAAGTTGTTCACTATTTTGTAAATGTATTGTAAATGGTTTATAATTGTTTTGAAGTTCAAGCATGACTGCTAAATTTAGAACCAATGTCCTGGACATCTTGGAATGCTTAAACAATTATACACTATGGACAACAGCACTGCAAAGTGATCTCTTGGTTTAGAGCAAATAGCCATGTGGAATGCAGCGCACTGCAGGTGAAATGAGCAGTAAGCAAGCAACCCAAGGGACCTGCCTGGAGAGCTGACGTATGCTCTTAGGAAACATTAAAATAAATAGAGAAGAAGAAAATAAATGAAGGGGGACTATGAAAGGAGAAAACTCAAAACTAAAGGACTGGTCTACCAGCCTTGATACTGAAGTGCACTCATTTTCAGGTAGATCTACAAACATGGTCAGAAAATGGCATCATTCAAAAGGCAAAAGAATCAATGACTCATGCAGACTTAACAATTACCCCTGTGCAAGCCAGTTGGTACATGGACGAACTCAGACTGATGAGAAACCTCTGCAAACAACTGGATTGCAAATGGAGAATGAGCCAGGACAATGCAGACAGCAGCACATACAAATCTCACCTAAGACACTACCACCAAATGATCAGTACCACCAAATGTGCCTCTCTGGCTGACCGCATCGATTCCATCACCAACAAAAGCAAATAAATATTCGATATTGTAAAATATTTCACCTCATTATCAGCCGCCTCCAACTCAATCACTCCCTTGCAGGACCTTTGCAACAGTCTCTTTCAATTCTTCAGCAATAACAACACCTCCATTTATAGCAACTTCAACTCGCAACTGGACCCAACAGTTCTCACCAAATGCCTCCCAATTGTATCTAAAGACCCAGTGATAACCACATGGCCCATCATCACCCTGGAAGAAACTACCACCATCATGAAGTCCATCCACTCAGTGGCCCCCATTGGACCCCTGCCTCCACCACTCCTATTTCAGAGGTCTGCAATCCTTCAGCGCCATGCTCACACCCATCCTGAATTCCTCCACCTATTCCAAGACCTACCAAGATGCTTGGAAACACTTAACTGCCTTCCCTTTACTGAAGAAAAGTTCTGCCGATCCTTCAGTGCTTGCCAACTACAGTCCAATCTTCCTGCTACAATTCCGGGTCAAGCTCTTAGAGAAAATGATCAACAGACACCTCACCGAATACCTCAATGACCACCAACTCCTCAACACCACTCAGTCTGGTTTCAGATCCACCACATCACGGAAACTGCATTCATCACTGCCATGGATGACCTCCGCATGACTCTGGGCAAAGGAGACATGGCTGGACCTCACCACAGCGTTTGAAACAGTCTTCAACCTCATTCTTTTACCAACGTCTACATGGCATCGGAACCAAGGACACTCATTCCTAGTGATTTTGCTCCTTCTTGACTTGAAGGCCCAGTCAGTCAACCTGGCACAGTACACCTCAGACACTAGCAACCTCATCTGCAGTGTGCCTCCCTGACCCTGATCCTCTACAGTGCATACATGATCCTTCTAGACAGCATCATCTGTTCTTATGACATCAACACCCTCTCTTACGCCAATAACATGGAACTCATTCTCTCCCTCACAGACAAGACATTCAGAAGCTGGATCAAATTTAATGCCTGGATGACAGAAATCACACACTGGATAAGGACCAACTGTCTAAAGCTGAACACTGACAAGACCGAAATTGTGATCTTTGGGAAGAGCATTTCACTTTGGTTTTTTACCCTGTGGCAAACACCCACCCCCACTATCCACTTCCATACCCTAAAGATGCTGAGGAAGGTTTTCAAATGGCTCCTAATCAGCCCCTGAAAAACATCCTGCACATTCTGGTCACAAGCAAACTGGACTATGGGAAAACCCTCTATGCTGGGATCAACAAAAAACTCACCAGAAGGCTGCAGATCGTTCAGAACTCAGTGATCAGATTCATTCGCAATCTTCCATGCCACATTCAAATCACAATATACCTGAAGTGGCACAATGGCACATCATACCTCAGTAATTTTATCTGCTTTCACAAACCTTCCAGATTCCTCCACTCATCCGCATTGCTACTTGCAAAAATCCTAAGCATATGGAAAACAAGATCTGTTGGTTCATGCTTCTCCTGCATCACTCCTAAAGCATGCAATGACCTGCCGCTACACTAAAGAGCCTCCTTCTCACTTCTACCACAAGAAGCCAAAGACCTGTGTTCTCGAATAGTCCACTAGGCGCTAGGTGTGGCTAGGCATGCCCATGGTCAGTGCCACGATACACTCCTGGGTGATAGTGTGCTTTATAAATATGGATAACATAACATGCGATTAACTGTCATGGATGGAGGCACAGTATAAATGACAAACCAATGACAGAACAGAGTGGACACAAATGTCTTCTATTTATTTATATGGATATATATTTATATATATTGATGTTTCTGATATGTGATTATTATTTTATTACAAGATCCTGGCAGCCATCTAAGAAGAGATTCTATCAAGAACACATCTTCTGCCGCTAGAGTTTTTTAGTTTAATAACCAACTCTAAAAGCATTCCCTACAAAGGTAATCTGGCAACAAAATACATATCCATCAGCTTTAAAACAGAAATAAAAGTCCACCCTTGAATGCCTATTGATTTTAACATGTGTTTTTCACAATCAATATTTCAAGCCTAATGTGTTTATCATAACTTTTATAATAAACAGGTCAGACTTAGAGCAATAGAAATATTTTTCCTGGTGAACCAGTCAGTCCTGTAGCTGTTATCAATGGCTTATCGCCGTAACCAACTCAGGCCTACTGCACCGCGCATACACTTTCCCACAAGGCAACCATCAGGCATGCAGTTAAAAAAATGACATAGTATACAAAGCAAAATACTATCTCTCCTAAAACAGTCCAAGGATGCCAGTAGTATAAATCTTCTATACCCATGCTTTGTATACCAGCACAAACATCCTGGCCTACTATGGTAATCTGTGAGATTCAATGTAACAAAATACCTATCTGTAGACTTGAATACAGAGTAGTAAAAATCTACCTGTATATGTCCATTGACTTTATGATATTCTTTTCACAATCAATATGCCTTTATCAAAACTTTTCATCATAAACAATCAGGTTTATGACCTTTTTTCGTTGGCTTGTCACCATAAGCAACTGAGACCTACTGTGTTCCCACACTGAATTCCTTCCCACAAGGCTACTTTCAGGTTTATCGTAATAAAATTACAAACATGTTCAAAGTACAGCAGTCAAAACAATACAAAATATCTACAAATGGAGCTTAATAAGAATTTCTATTGTGCAAATCGTCAATCCCCCATGGTTTATTCAGGTGGGTCACCAGCACCAAAACCCTTGCCTACTACAGTAATCTTCAAGGCTATAACACATTTAATAACAATCCACCCTTAAAACTCCCGTTATCCAGCCTTATAAGCCTTTAATCCATACTTTTCACACTTTCATTATAAATGATCACACCAAAGGAATCTGACATGCCTTTTCTCAGTGGACTGATAAGACCTCTACACTTTACCAATAGTTTGCACAGAAGATGGACCCATCAGCATACATTTATAAAATTACTATAGGTACAACATTACAGTTGGCAACACAATATACTGCCCCTCTCAACAGGACCTAACAAGAATCATTACAGTAAAGATTCTAGTCCCAGAATTTGTCATAGTGGGTAATCCACACCAAAACCCTTCCCTACAGTTGGAATCTGTGATATTACATGCAACCAAATTCCATATACTCTATGCATTTTACCACTACTATCCAGCACTAAAGTGCTTGTGCTCACCCCCTTAAGATGGTTTGATTGGCTTACACATGATTGGCATATTTAATTTACCTATAAGTCCCTTGTAGAGTGGTATACCATATTCTCAGAGTCTGTAAATTAAATGTTGCAAATGGTCTTGCAGCACTTATTGTGCCACCAACTTAAGTAGTACCTTAAAACATGTCCGAGGTGTGCCACTGCAGCCTGAATGCAGTTTTAAAGTGCCATGTCGACTTGGCATTTAAACCCCTTGACAATCGTTAAACTCCCATTTTATTTCATATATATCAACCCTAAGGAAGGCCCTAGATATCCCATAGGACAGGGTGCTGTGCTGTGTAATGAAAAGATTGGACATGCACTTTTAAGTTGCACATGTCCTGGTAATAAAATACTGCTGAATTCATTTTTCACTACTGTGAGGCATACCCCTCATAATGGAAATTCCTTTTTGCATTTAATAAGCTGTCATTCCTAATTGGAACAAGAAGGTAGCTATGTCATGTTTGGTATCTATGACACTGTAATGATAAACCCACTTTAATGGTAAAGTCAGATATTTCTTTACAATTTTGAAAATGGCACTTTTAGAAAGTTCTATGAAATGTCTTAAATATGTTGCTGGGACATTCAGATAATAGTGTATATTATGTCTTTTTAGGGGGTCACACCTACAAATGAATTTTTTGTCCTGAGGATGGTCTGAAAGAGTTGTACCATATAAGACCATTACTTTACCTGCTTTTTATACAAGTGATCTTTATTTTGGTGAAATAAGAGTCATTTGATTTTTATTTGCACTGGTTTGGACTTTCTACTCAAATGAATTATAGGAATAAGTTTGTATTTTCTTGTTCATTTGAATGAGTTATGATTAATTCTCATTGTTTACATGTACCCTATGAATTTTTGCCTAAACAATCTACATAAAATCAATATTTTTTATATGAAAATCTTCCTGTGTTGCTTTCTTCTCATGTCTTCATTGACTACATAGGTAGCTTTATGATAAAAGTTTCAGATACCAATTTATTTGGAACAGACACATACAGGTATTGAACAAACAGTCTGTAATCTGTGATAAACTCCTCTAAGCAAAATCCTGTGCTGGCACTCCTTTGAAGTCATTTGATCTGCCCAAGCCCGCAAGGGTATATTGGGTTTTCCACCCTTTTTCCTTACTTTTAGAAAGTTGGCATTTTCCTGCCCTTAGCCCTTTGTGCCTGCAGCTTGTCTTGGGTCGCATGACTGGGTGTAGCTGACCGTTAGATGTTGTGAATTACTCCCAGACAGTCACACAATAGGGGGATTAGGTGTGCCTCAATGGGACATCGGCTGGCAGGAGAGGGGCAGAGCTAAGCACAGCCACACTTTAAACTGAATAGGGTGTGCTCTACCTTCACACAAAGGCCTAATAACCTCACATTGTCACTGCAACCAGCTTGGAGCTAGAGCAGTCCGAAAATTCCATGCACTTCAAAGAACCTTTCTAGAAGCGTCATCCACCTTCCAGAAGAAGGGCACCAGGGTATAAAAATAGGACCTTCAGACCCACTCTTCAGTTTACTTTCTGGACCTGCAGAAGGACTCTCAGAGGACTGCCTGCTGCTGTCACCTGATGTGGACCCTACAAGGCTGCTGCTGTACTTGGAAGAAATGCTTTGCTGTCCGGAGCCTGGGTTGAACACTCAGAGGCGAGCCCTGCATCTTCACCTGCACCCAGGACTACCAGAGTGACTCCACGGGCTAGTTTGCTGACTTTATGCCCAGAGCCACATGGACACAAAAGGCACCCACTAATTTGAACCCCCACCTGGATCATGCCTGAGTGAGTCCTGAGCCACCAAGGGTTGTCCTACCAGTCCAGAATCCCTGGATACAGTGCTAAAGGTGACCAGATAGCCAAAACCAAACATTGAGGACTCTTAAAATATTTTGGCAAAAAACTGCTCTGAGAACCAGCAGGAGACTGGGACCAAACTGCTTGCCTATTGAACCACAACGCATCGCTGGTCGGATTTACTTTGAAGCTTCTCCCGCTTTTCAGCAGTCCTTCGCCAAAGGGGTAGCCGACCACATGGAACTGTCTTTTACTTTAGTCTTCTGCCTTGTCCCACTGGAGATTTGTGGCTTCCATTTCAGCGACTCAGTCCGAACATGGAAATTGTCACTGCAGCTTCGACTCAAGGCAATCCTACCTCAACACTTCCTCCTCTGGCATCTCCTGCAGCCTTGCCCCATGGAACTTTACCGGCTCAGACACTTTTGCTACGAATTGCTTATAAGTCCGAAGGTAAGTGCTAATCGGGTAGAATCCACTTCTGGTATCTGAGCCATGCTCCATTGCAGTCTGCCATTTCTTTCGACTTTGACCTGGTCTCGCACCACTAAATGTCCACGGTTGGTGCTTTGATCTTTTCGGAGCTGGTTTTCACTAAAAACTTTAAAAGTTCATAACTCTGATTCTACTGATTGGATTTTTGTCATCTATTTTACTAAATCGGTTTGGGATTTTTCTTGTGATGTGTGTTTGCTTTATTACTGTTTGTATGCTGTATAAATACATTACACATTGCCACTAAGTTAAGCCTGGCTGCTTTTTGTACTGAGCTACTCAGGTTTAGCAAAAATTAATTTAGTTACTTTTTGTGGATCACCCCGCAAGGGATTGTGTCTGTTGCTTGACCAGGGCTCAGACCCCAGTCAACTAGCAACCCAATTTTTTACGTTGGTGTTCAGCGGTGTGGATCAGAACCTGTGTTTTGTGCAGTACCATACTGTGATTTGTGTTACACAAACATCCCGGATAAATAATTTGACATCAGAGTGACTCCTTTTTAAATTCTTCCTAAGTTTTTAATTAACTGTTTTCTCGCTTTTCTAAATTTAAGTGACCTACTTTCCTTTTTCCACCATGGAGATGAAGCTGTACAACTTTAACACCTTCATCAGGGCTGAGCTGCTGAAACTGCAAAAAGAGGGGATTGAAAGCAGCCAAGAGTGCTACCAAACTGGATAATCAGGTAGCTCTCAGGGCCTTTGAGGAGGTGCAGAAGTTGCAGTCCTATTCAGGAGAGGATTATGTGGATGACAATGAGGATGAGGGAGCACAAACAGATGATTAGGAGATAGACGACGCAGTCCAGGATCCTAAGCTACCAGGAAAGCCCAACTCGACCCCAGGAGATGACTAGGATGCCCAGGATGGAGCAGGGAGCAGTGTGTCTGCAAGGGGCCGGACCCCAGCGGAGCTGGAGGGCTGGAAAGAGAAGAGAAAACTGGAGAAGGCTAAGTTAACGGTGGAAAAGAAGAGGCTGGCCCAGGAGCTCAGTTTCAAAGAGCAGGACATAAAAACCAAGCAAGTGTAATCCAGCAATATTGGTGGCAGCATACCAGCAGTGCCCACTGGAGAGGGGAGGATCAGCATACCCAATCACCTGGTGTCCAACTATGTGGTGGGAAATTATATTGATGAATGGTTCTCAGCAGACAAGGTTGCTCTGAGGGTACAGAACGTTCCAGAGAAATAATGGAGGAGGGGTGTAGCTTGTGGAGGTACATGCCCTTGGTAGGAAGGGACACTCTACTTACACTTCAGGTAGAGGACCAGACAAACAGCCTGATTTAGATCTCGGAGGACAGATTACTTCATCACAATGGATAACCTGTCCACAAAAATATAAATCCCATAGGATTTTTTATTTATAAAGTTTTATGTAGCGCGAACATGACCCTAGAGGGTATTAGCACGCTTTACATGAGAGCACAGCAGGATATAGTAGTGAGAACAAAAACTTGTCACATATATGAATGGAAGATTGTAAGTTTGACATCTATAGAGGATCATCAATGTAGTAAACATATGCCGTACCAGAATAGTGGGCAGGTATATAGTCAATAAAACATAAGGTGTTATCAATGGAAAATAAGGTGATTATCTTAGGGCAGAAACGTATTCATCAGAAGAGTTTCCACTTCTGTTTTGAAGAAGGATATAGAGGACATTAGGCGGATATAATGGGATTTATATTTCGGCGGATGAGAAATCCATCAATGCTGTGATGGAGTAAGCGATCCATCGAGATCTCGAGTTCTCTCAAGGCCCCCACAACACTTCTCAGGGGAAAGGTTCCCAATCCTAATCTGGTCACCAGAAAAAAAAATTCCTTGATAGGAACACTGGCAGGTTTGCCTCCAGGTGCTATGAGTGTTATGAGTATGGGCACATCAAGGGTGATCCCAGGTCCCAAGCGGTCACAGCCCCCTCAGTGGTGGGCAGGCCATGGGGTTGGCTTGTATGGTGCTTGGGAAGAAGATGGCCTCAGTTAGTGTGGGGGAGACCAGTGAGGTTACCCTAGTGTCCCTGGGTTATAAGGAGGTGGTGCCCAAAGCCACATGCCTTCCAATACTTCCACATATAGGAAGTGGGTGATCATCAATGGGTGGAGGCTCCTAGGGACACAGGAGCCAATATGACTACTGTCAGGTGTCATCTGGTGTCCTCAGAGCACTCGATTCCCAATACATTAGACCATGTTGTTGTAGGTATACAACCTGGGGAGCCCCTACCCTGTGACTCTGACCCCCTTTAAATGGGGGGGTCCTCTGGTCTTCTGAAAGTTGCTGTGAGTCCTGCCATGTCTGCGGGCTGTCTGTTAGGGAATGATCAAGAGTACACTGCCTGGAAGGAAGTGGAGCTCGGGTCACACCGGGAAATATCTGGGTTGCCAGAGTAGGACGGCATGATCATCAGGTCCATGCTTCCCAGAAGGGGAGTCCAAGAGGTCTGGAGCCTAGAAAAATGGCCAAGACATCTGCCAATAAAGGGAAGGGTGGGGGTGGGAAACCAGATGCTGAACGTCCCATGACACATTGTGATAAGGTGTCGTAGGAGGCCACCCGATAGGCTACAGAGGACGATGTTGCCTCCCTTGGTAACCTATCTGAACTTGTTTGGATGTCAAGCAGAAGGAGGATCCACTAGAGAGAGGAGTACTGTAATGCACAGGAGTGCCCAACCATGGAGAGCATGAGACGGAAAGATGAAGTCCAGGCAGTTGGTGTTACCTCTGGAGATCACCTCATATACTGGGAGAATTACCTCCTCTATAATGAGCCTCGAGCACCTTTGCATGGGTCAACACGTGTGTTGGTAGTCCCCCAGTTCTACAGAACCTTCTTAGTGGGGCTGGCTCATGAGATAACCTAGGCAGAACATCTGGGGCAGGACAAGGCCGTTACCAGGAATGTCTTCCTCTTGTATTGGCCCCGGATGAGGATCTCCTTAAATGCATTCTGTAGGACTTGTCTAACCTGCCAGGGAGGTGGAAAGACAGGGAAAAAGCTGAAAGCTCCCCTAAATCCCTTACCTGTCATTGACACCCCCTTTGAAGGGTAAGCATCGAGATTGTGGAACCCTTGGACCCCAGGACAGCCTTAGGTAACCGGTTTATCCTGGTCTTGATGGACCACGCCATTAGACACCCAGAGACCATACCTCTGAGGTCTGTAACTGCATCTGCAGTGGCTAGGGCCCTGGTAGGGGTTTGCACCAGAATGGGTTTCTTCAAAGAGGTGGTGTCAGACAAGTTCACCAACTTCACATCTGCATACATGACACCAATGTGGAAGGGGTGTGGAGTAACTTACAAGTTCTTCATACCCTACCATCCACTGACCAATTGGCTTGCTGAAAGATTTACGTAAAAGGCATGATTATGGACCTGGCTGAGCCCATGAGGCGGAACTGGGACATCCTCTTACCATGCCTACCCTTTGCCTACTGGGAGGTGCCACAGAATGAGATTGGATTCAGCCCCTTTGAACTGCAGCATGGGGACCTCTCAGTGTGGTGAAGGAGAGGTAGGGGCAAGCTCCCAAGAACCCACCCAGGATGTTTATAGCTACCTGCAAGACCTCAAGAATCAGATGGCCAAGTTCTGGAAGAAAACGTCTGAGGACATGAAGGCTAACCAGGAGGTTATGAAGCAGTGGTACCAGACTGTTACCTTTGTGAAATTCCAACCTGGACAGAAAGTGTGTGTAACAAAGCCTGTGGAGGCTAGGGCCCTCCAAGACCATTGGACTGGGCATTATGAAGTGGTAGAGAAGAAATGGAGACCACTTACCGGGTGGACCTTAAGATGCCCCTTAAGGGTACTCCAAATCAACCGCCTCAAACCGCGCTATGAGAGGTCTGAGGCACCATGCTGCTGTTGACAGGTGATGGGGAGGGGGAGGAAAGTGATCCTCTTTCCAACTTCCAGTCATCAAAAGAGAAAGATGGGTAAGTGGAGGGTGTCAACAGCTCCCCTACACTGACCCCAGACCAGCAAGGTGCCTGTCACCAGTTATTAGGACAGTTTGACTCTCTGTTATCCCACATTCCTGGGCTTCCACATCTATGTACCCATGATATTGTCACTAGAGACAGCCCCCTGCCAAAACAAACTATACAATCTGTATGACAAACTGAGGGCCAGCATCAAAGAAGAGGTTTCTAAGATGTTGGAACTAGGAGTAGTTGAGCACTCCACTAGCCCCTGGTCCAGTCCAGTGGTGCTGGTACCAAAAGCTCCCCAATGCATGCTACCCCAGAAGTCCGGTTATGCGTGGACTACAGGGGGCTCAACTCAGTAACAAAGACTGATGCTCCCACCCCTTCCCCAAAGCTAAAGGGGTCATTGACAGATTAAGGGCTCCAACGTTCCCGAGTGCCTTTGATTTAACATCAGGTACTGTCAGATTTCCCTAACTGAAGGAGATAAAGAGAGATCAGCCTTTCCCACACCAAAGGGCCACTTCAGTTTAAAATTGTTGCCCTTTGGGCTAAAAAATGCTCCTGACACCTTCCAGAGGCTGGTGAATCAGGTCTCTGCTGTGAGGAGGCCTTCAGTGCTGTTTAGTTGGATGACATAGCTGTCTTCAGTAGCAGATTGGATGGCCACTTATTTCACCTGCAGGAAGTGCTTCAGGCCCTGCAACGCGTAGACCTGACTATCAAATCTAATAGGTGCCAGATAGGGAGGGAGTCTTTGGAGTACTAGGGAGACCTCGTGGGTGGAGGAAAGGTGCAGGCCTTCCAGGCCAAAATAGAAATTATTCACACAATAATACAGGAGGTTTGTCAAGGGTTATGGCACCATTTGTGCTCCCTTGACTGAGCTGACTTTTAAGAAGCAGCCCAAGACGGTGACCTGGACGCAGGTTTGCCAGAAAGGGTGAACACCCATTACAACGATGGCATTGCTACGCAGTGCCATCACAACTTTTACATCGCAGGATCCTTTTCATCGCATGCTTTTACCACGCATGCTATAACACTGCACTGACTTTTTCAACGCATGCTATTACAACGCTATAACAGCGCACTGACTTTTAATTGGCACAGCGCACTGAGTTTTAAGCATGTCGATGATGGGAAACTGACTTTTGATGCTTAGCGCACTGACTTTTAATGAAAATGACTTTTAATGCTTAGCACACTGACTTTTAATTGGCACAGCGCACTGACATGTGACATGTACACAGTCCAGAGATAAATGTAACAGTTGTCGATTTTATCTACTGCCTACAACAGAATACATCAAAACATTTTGAGAGCATGTGAAAATAATTGCTATTACAACACTTTTACCTTGTGGTGACATGTGGTCGTGTGTGACATAGTGATTACGTGTGGTGACGTCATTGATCTTTATGTGCACAGACATGAGCTTGCGGTGCTCGCATGTGGACACTTTACTTTAACGCTCTTCCGCCCAGAAGTGGTTGCTGTGTGACATTGTGATGACATGTGGTGACGTCATTGACCTATATGTGCACAGACATGAGCTTGCAGTGCTCGCATGTGGACACTTTACTTTAACGCTCATCCGCCCAGACAGCACATGTGCTTGTGGCAGTGGAAAGGCTATCTCTGCCTCAACTTCCCAGGGCACGGCTGCCTTTCGACTACACCTATACTGCACTCTCAGTAACTGAAACATGTGCTGGATCTGATAGCTGGCCTCATCTTCACCATGCTCAGGGCTACTCATGTTATCAGTGGTGGAAAGATAAATATGCAGGTCAATCACCAGCAGGGCTTTAAGTGTGATGAAACAAATGGAGGGTTTCTCACAGGGGCGTGGCCAGTGTAATTAGCGGCGTGGCTTTAAAACACTTACGCTAAAAATCTGTGTTTAGCATAGTCTGCCGCCCGAATTGTATTTTGTGCTGTCTCGAAACGGGTCTCTATCGGGCTGTTTTGCGCCCTGGCACTTTTTTCCGGAGTGCAGTGACAGCAAACTGCTGTCAATGCAGTCCGGTACAAAAACACAGACCGCCTGTGCCAGGGCTCAAAACAGAGCCCGATAGAGACCCGTTTCGAGGCAGCCTTTAAAAAACTGCCGGTGCTCAGACCCTTTGAGACCCGGCCCACTTAAAGCCCCGATCACCTGGATTATCACATTCAGTTTAATTACAGACTCCTAGAGGACATGTTAGTCCACCAATCATTGCCACAGAGGCACCCCATCCGTCAATAGGCGATCATGAGTGACTGATTTAAGAGCTCTTGTTGTCATTGTCTCATTCTTTCAAGGTGAATCAGCCGTCTTGGGAGCAGCCAGGAAACCGTACACAGGTAAATTTCACACTCTGCCTGTTCATATGTAGTTGGAAATTAGGGGTGCCTCTCCGATTTGTTCCATGTGAAAGCAAGCTTTTGATTGACGTTTTGAAGTTTTCCTCATGAGGAAGCCTCTTCTGGCACCAGCCTTTAGTGTGGTTCTGAATCTTGACTCATATATCTTTTGAACCCAAGACCTCTGTTGACATTAAAGCAGCGACCGCAAAAGCATCTTTTTGCTGTTGATTGCTGGCACAAGGAGATGAAAGGTGCTCTGCAAACTCACTCTGCAGAGGAGTTCATGTTGTCTTTGACGAAGAGGAGCTTGTTTAGAGCCCGCTGTTCTTTTTCCCCAAATTCGTTGCATTTGTTGCTTGAATCAGGATGTTTTTCAACAAGCTTTTCTTTCCCAATCATTCATCAAAAGCTGGAAGGACTTCGTCTGTCTAGCTCCCCTGTTTGTGATCTGGGTACGTCCAAACAGTTTCTCCAGTGTGGATGTTACTTGTTACTCTTCGATCCTGCAGCAGTCAAAGACACAGCCTACTCTCCTGGCGGCGAACCCCCTTTTTCCCACGATGTGCGCACGTCACGGTTGCATTACAACGTACATTTCACGCATTTTTTAAAAAAAACATCTGAAACTGTTGTAGGGCTGCACATATGGGTTGTAATGGCATGCATTTTTACAGTGTGCGATGTATTCTTCTTGGCAATAGGAAACACCGCATTGGCGTTGAAACGCCGTGCGTTGTTAAATATGCCGGTGTGATGGTCTTTGCAATGTTTTTGACGTGTGGTAAAAGCACGCGTTGGAATCGTTTTCGATGTGCGATCATACATTCCCAGAAAGCTTTTGACTCCCTATTATAGCCTATGTGCACAGCCACTGTGCTCAGAGCCCCCGATTTACCTAAGGACTTCATAGTCCAAACAGATGCCTCAGAGAATGAAATTGGGGCAGTTCTATCACAACTCAATAAAGAGGGCCTAGAAAAAACCTGTAACTTTCCTCTCTAGGAGGTTCCTTCCCAGGGAACAGTGGTGGAGTGCTATTGAAAGAGAAGCCTTTGCTGTAGTCTGGGCCCTGCAGAAGTTACAACCATACTTGTTTTGGACTCAGTTCCAGGTTCGGAAAGATCACGGTCCCCTCAGGTGGCTAATGAAAATGAGAAGTGAGAATCCAAAATTGTTGAGCTGGTCCATCTCCCTATAGGGAATGTTCCATCTCAGCACAGGAACTTCACGATGGACCACTGACCTGCGTCAGAACACTCCAATGCTGATGTTCTATCGAGGTTGTTCCGCCTTTGTGATGAGAACTCCCTGGAGGTTGGATAGCTCTCCCTAGTTTCAGCTGGGAGGACACGTGTCAGATCTGTAAGCCTTAGGGTGGTGTTCCGCCAAAAGTTTTGCCTACTTACCTCCATTTTTAGTGCTGAAATTCGTTTTTCCTCGCCTCAGAACTTAGTGCACTTCATCACTGCTATCCAGTGCTAAAGTGTTTGTGGCCACCTCCTTAAATAATGTTTGACTGGCTTACACTGGATTGGCAAATTTAATTTACTTAGAGGTACCTTGTGGAGGTTTGCTAAAGGCATATTGGGGACATTCAGAAAGTCGACCTAGTAATGCATTATGATAGTTGCTTACCATTGTCTATGTGGTGTGTTAACTCACATTTTCTGGATTTCTATTTGCTGGCCTTATTTGTTTTAGGCTGTCCTGCTCATGTTTGTCCCTCCTTTTGCCCACACCTGGTTTACTGCATTCTTCTGTGAACTCGCTTTCTGTAACCAGGCCTTTAATCTTGCTCGTATCTTGTCACATGAGAAAGACAGAGGTCAAATGTCAGGCTGCTTCTTCCAGTGAGCTTGGTGTTTATTTTTCTTTCTCTGACTTCAAAGTAAGAAGATTTATATGACAATCATGTTGGCTAGTAGGGTCTGCTTGAGAAAGGCTGTAATGATGTTATCTTATTTTTCTAGCAAACAACACAATGTAAATGCCTGTAAATAAATGGTGCTGATTATCAAATCATTACATTGGGTGATGACAATTCAATTTCAAAAGCTTTATTCGACAGCATTGTCATAAAAGCATTGACACCCTAACCTATACATCAGTAAATACTATTCTAAAATACAATCACATTTTAAAACACAAATTAAATTCAAAACGCTGACGAATCATGACTAAAAGGAACGCACTTACTGCTAAAAACTCAAATTCACTAAACATGATTAATTAAATAATTAATCTACATAAAATCACGTTACATTTCCTCTAACTCCACTGGCTAAAGTGCGAGTGCGAATAATCCATGCCCATCCCAGATATTTTGCTACTGCAATTGCTAAAGGAGGGGAGCTGTTTGATCCCAAAATTCTAAGTGCTTCCTGGCACCTACGTGTCCCTAAATTCTGACACGCTGGTTTTAACCACCTCCTTCTTGGAGAAGAATAAAGAGGGCAGGCAAACAGAAAGTGCGAGATGTCCTCAACCAAGTCTTTGCAATGGTTGCATATATTAACATTACTAGGCGACCACTTTTGTGTGAAAGCGTTAAGGGGCAAACTATCAGCTCTAAATTGGAAGTACAATTTTCTATCCATAGGTTTTGTAATAAAATCCCAGGATTGTTCACAAAATGGAGCAAATTTGATTTCCAAATACCGGGATGTTAACATGGAATGTGGGTTAGAGGTCAACACAGATTGCAAAGTCATATCCCAGTACATTTTTTTCACAATCTCCTTTGATGGGAAGGCAGTTGGGTCAGTGTTAGTCCATAGATGGTCTAGATGGAGTTTTGTTAGTAGGTTCCGGATCTCGTTGAGCCATGTTATTGTATGGAACCGGTCCTTCTTAATAATGTCCATGAGGGCGAAGGCATAATGACCTAGCTCCAGCATTGACATTATTCGTCTCCAGAATAATAATGGGCGCAGTCGAGCCAGGTCCTCAATCTTTTTCCTCCCCAGGTCATACAACAGGGGGATTGTTGGTGTGCTCTGTGGAACGCCAACCAGACGTCGCAAAAACTTGTTCTCAGCAGTGGAAAAAATGCTCAAGTTGGCAAAACACCACAACTCTGAACCATACAGACAGGCACTTAGCACCTTCATACTATAAATCTCTAACACAGGATGGATAGGTTTGGTTAATGAAGATTTATGTTTAAGTGCTAGGGCCCCTGCTAGTTGATGGAACTTTAAAACTGCTGAGTAAATATGGGACTTCCATTTCATATTGCCCTGTAAGGAGATACCAAGATAAGTAAAAGCATCCACCTGTTCTAAGACAGCCCCATTGAAAGTTATTGTGCCCCTAAATGGCTTAGCTGGATTCATGCACATAAACTTAGTCTTTGAAGTGTTTAATTCCAAGCCCCAGATCTGACAGAAATCCCCGAAAGCATTAATTGCCTTCTGAAGGCCACTAGGAGTTCGTGATACCAGCAACGTGTCATCAGCAAACATTAATACTGGTACACGAACCCCGTCAAGTATTGGGGCATCAGTAGGGGATTTCTTCAGGTAGTCCACTATGCCATTAATATATAATGAGAATAAGGTGGGAGCCAGGACGCATGCCTGTCTAACCCCACACTCTACAGGGAAAGAATCAGTTACCTCACCCTAGGCCCCCCACCTGATCCTAGCGTAAATATTTTCATGCATGCGGACTAACAATGTCAGTAATTCGGGGCTGATACCAACTTCCGCGAGGACGCTCCACAATTTTTGTTGCGGGACTAAGTCGAATGCTGACTTCAAGTCAACAAATACGGCATACAATGGACCATTGATCAAGGTCACGTTTCTCCAGTATAAAGTTAGAAAGTAAAAGACCTGGTCAATAGAACTTGTTAGGGGGCGGAAACCGGCTTGGAAGGGGGAGAGAACATCCTTCTCATCTATCCATGCTTGTAATTTGTTTTGTATCAATCGACCCATCAGTTTTTGTGCAGAATCGATAAGACTGATGGGTCTGTAATTGCTTGGGAGTGTCTTATCCCCTTTTTTGAAGACTGGGATGATCTCCGCACCCTTCCATGAATTGGGTATGGAAGCTCCATGGGCGATGGAGTTTGCTAGCCAGACAAAGTATTGGCACCATGAAGCCCGGTCGCTTAAGAATACATCGGCCGGTATTCCGTCCATTCCTGGCGCTCTCCCCCCAGACACCCCATCCAACGCTATGTTTACATCACCCAGGGTAAACACTTCGCCTATGAAGAAGACCATTGGGGGAGGTGGATAATGGCCTGGGTCCAGATTACATGCATATTGTGGCTTAAAGAAGTCTATCCATAGGTTCTTTGCAACGTTGTTTTGTGGACGCTCTGCTACCCCCCGTCCCATTTTACGATTGCCCAAAACTCTTTTTGCTTCTTAGCTGCACATGCTGATTTGAGGTCAAGGCAGTGATTTTCGTCCCAGAGCTTTTTCGCTTTGGTTTGTGCTTTTCTGTAGACATCCCTGGCCTTCCTCACTCCTTCTCTGTTTTGACTCCTTAGCTCAAGACTAAGTTTCTGACGTGCTCTTCTGCATGTTTGATCATGCCATCCCGGTTTTGTGGGTGATTTTACCACCTTTTTTTGGCCTACTGGTTTTAGAAAGAAGCCCTGAATTTTGGAAAAAAACTCAGAGTGTGCCTCCTCCATGAATCTGGAGAAGTTGGGTTCGGTACAATGTTCTTTCATAATGTTAATCTCAGAGACAACTAACTTCCTTAGATCTTCTAACATCTCTGGCTTCTCTATCAGTCTGTCCCACCTTACATGGCGTTGGTTATTTGTAGAGATAATATCCAAAGTCACTGTGCCCCTTCCCGGGCTTGGAGCTGGCACCCCCTGGTTAAATTGTATGATCAAGCATAGTGGATTATGGTCACTCTCTAATCTAGATGTGATGCTCATATCTACCAGCCTGTGCCAATCCCTCACATCCACTACGATATAATCTATTCGACTTTTTGCCCTTCCATTATCAAATGTGTGAACACCCCGTTGGTCAGACGGGGTGCGCCCATTAGCTGCTCTTAAGCCCCTTGCTAAGCACAAGCTCTTGATTTGAATTGCTACCTCAGACTATCTCTTGACCAATGGCAGGTCCAACTGGGGGATTCCCCATTTATTATCCTCTTCTAAGGACATTTCACCGTCCTCGGAGCCCAAAGGTTCGAAGGTCGTATTCATGTCTCCACCCACCAAGATAGAAAAATGAGATGGAAGGAGCTCAAGATCATTATCAAGTGCTGTTATTACCTCTGAGGTTTTTCCCCCTGCAACTCCCCTAGCATATATGTTATAGATGGCCATCTCTTGGCCATTGGCCCAGGTAATCGTAATTGACAGTATGTCACTATTATTGAGGGATCTTTCCTGGATATTACAATGCAAAGATTGGCGCACCCAGATAATCAATACCCCTGATGGCTGCCCTTTGGGGTTCTTTTTTGCTGGGACATAAAAATTTAGGAAACCATGCCGATAGACTGGGTTCACTGCCCAGGTTTCCTGAAACATGATTATGTCATGGTGCTCTATGAACTCACACCATTCTGGGGAAATCATTTTGTTAGAAATTCCAGCAAGGTTCCATGATAGGAGGTTTAGACTTCTTTTATCTGGTGTAGCTATATCCTGGGACGGCAATACATTTTGCCTACTGGGTACTAGCCCAAAATTAGATAATAAACTGTGTGTCCTGTTGCTACTGGGATTATTAGAAGTAGATTCGGGGATCCCATCAACGTTATCTGCAACTCTATACACAGAATGTACATTCGTGTGACGTTTCTCTTTGCTACCAAGCAAGACAGGCTCATTGGCCCTTTTCTTGGCACTACTTGACTTGGTGTTTGTGAGGCTGGCTGAATTGTGATGAACAGCAGCTTCTGTTCCATGAAGTCAGTCGCACTCATTGAGATCTGATAGAGCTGAGAATCTATTTTCAAAGGACACACCCCAACTATTTTTTGGACCAATCGTATTTCCCTTTTTTGCCACAGTATTCCATTTGGTTCTTAGGATTGTAAGATTCAAGATGTTACCTCGTCTGGGATAGAAAAAATCTAATGTTAAAGGGATAATCTCAGCGGTTCGGCGTTGGGGAGGATATATATTTGACAGAATGTTTGGCAGAACTTCCGGATCTGTAAAGTGCAGCACCACGCAATCCCCCCTAAATTTTTTATGGCCACCCCCAATCCATTCCACTCTCCTTGCCTTCACTATCTCTTCTGCCAACTGATGCCTACCCCCGGGTGAGAATGCCATCTTTTGAGATAACCAGTGCAGGGCCTTACTTATTAGGGAGGGTGTATTTTCTATTTGCCCAGGTTTCAAATGGGGGACATTGGCCAAGACCAACACTAAGGGGGAGGCCTCCACAATTAGCTCTACTGGGCCCTTCTCTGCCCTGGAATCTCCAATCTTTTCCCTTGGTCCTGATCCTGAGGGTGCCCCATTGTCTAGATCCTGACCCCCTCCCCCCGAATGACTAGTCATAGTTGGGAGGGAAGATACATTCTCAGTTGACCCCGGCCAGGAAACTGTTGGAATTTTTTTGGTCTCTACTCTAGATACTACTTGATTAGGGATATTTACCACCTCTTCTAATGTCTTCTGTAAGAGCCCCCCTAATCTATGCACCTCCTCTGTAAGATGGTCAATTTTTGCCAGGAGAGGTTTTGTAATGGTCTTAATCTTAGTATCTAGGATATTTACTAATTTCTTAAGCTGGTCTTCATCCAGGAGTATTTTCCCCCATTTAGACCCCTTTCATATTCTACATCCCTTTTGGGGGGTGGGGTATCTAGTCTTTTCTTGCTTTAGCGTAACCCACCACGCATGGGGTGGCCCTTGTCCCCCCCTCTAGTGCCTCTAGGTGCTGGGACCGGCACCGGGGGCTCGTCCTCTAATAACACTAACTCTTCTTCATGTGTACCCTCTGTGTCCGACTCTGCTAAGGCCACTATTAACTGTGTTAATGTATTGTTATCGTGCTGATCCTGCAAGAAAGCCTCATTGCTATTATCAGGCTCGGGTACTTCGACAGGCATGTTTTCTACCATAGACAATGAAGGGGATAGGCTCAAGCCCAATGAAGATCTTCTATCATTGTTAATTTTGGCAACCACCTGGACTAAATAGTTGTCGAGGGTGTTTACTGCTAGGGGGGTTTTTGACTTCGACATGCTACGCAAACACAGTAGGTGACCTTTTCCCCAAGAGACACACTAGAAAATAAACAAAAGAGAAAGTGGGACAATGTGTTGCGCTAATGTTAGAGAACAATACTCGAGGGGTTCCACAATAATCACTAATAACAACAAAGACAATTCACAGCTGTTTTTTTGGGCAGCGTTCTTGGCCCAGTCCAGTCTCTGCCAGTCTCGGACTGTCGCAGACTGTCCCGTCCTTGTCCCGGGCTTCTCCCGGGCTTCTCCCGGGCGCTCCCGCGCCCCGGGGTGCAGCAGTTCCTAATAACGGAAGGAGGTGGTTGGGGGGCGGGGCAAACAGGGAGAGCGTCCAGGTGCAGGTAATGAGCACGCAGGGACTCCTGGGAAATGGAGTCCCTGTCCTGGCGCTCGCAGCCCTGCTGTGCTACTCTATGCCCTTAGTCGCCTGGTGATGTAGCCTCGGTCCAATGATCAATGCCCCAGCAAGATGAGTGATGCGGGACCCGCGCAGCGGGTACCGCGAGGTTCTGAGGTTGTGGAAACAGGAAAGCAGCAGCCAAATGGAACTCTCCACAGCGTCTTTCAACACAAACGGTAAGGCGTCTCCCAGCAATTCAAGAGCAGGCAAGCACTTTTCACTCGGCGGTCGGGGGGCGGGGCAAACAGGGAGAGCGTCCAGGTGCAGGTAATGAGCACGCAGGGACTCCTGGGAAATGGAGTCCCTGTCCTGGTGCTCGCAGCCCTGCTGCTCTACTCTATGCCCTTAGTCGCCTGGTGATGTATCCTCGGTCCAATGATCAATGCCCCAGCAAGATGAGCGATGCGGGACCCGCGCAGCGGGTACCGCGAGGTTCTGAGGTTGTGGAAACAGGAAAGCAGCAGCCAAATGGAACTCTCCACAGCGTCTTTCAGCACAAACGGTAAGGCGTCTCCCTGGGTGATGACATATCCATACATTATTGTTTTTGCGCTGTATACTTTTATCAGTATAACTGTATGTGAGTACAAATGTAATGGCCATTTCAATTGAAGATGTGTTGTCTGAAATAGCAGTACGCTACTATACCAGGCATACTCCATGTTACTCCACTCCAATCTGCTTGACTTCACGCCACTGCACTCTACTCTGCACCACTCCACACTACGCCACTCCACACCTCTCTACTCTACTTTACTCCTTTATACTCTTTTCCAATGTAATCTACTCCACACTACTCAACTAGGCACCACTGCACTCTTTGCCATTGTACTTTACTCCACTCCATGCCACTCCACTCTTTGCCACCTTACTCTGCAACACTGCACTATGCCGCTGCACTCTACGCCAATCTACTCTGCACCAAATCACTCTATGACACTGCATTATGCGCCTCCCTATTCTACTCTGCGTCACTGCTCTCTATGTCACTCTATTCTACTCTGCACCACTGTACTCTACACCACTGCTCTCTACACCACTCTACTCTGCGCCACTATTGTCTATGCCACTCTACTCCTTGCAACTGCACTCCACACCAATTCACTCCACACCACTCTACTATGCATCATTGCACCCTCAGACAGTATACTCTGCAATACTGCACTCTCTGCCACTCTACTTTATGCCACTCTATGCCATCGAACTCTACGCCAACGTACTCTACGCCAATTGACTCTAATCTACTTTGCACCACTGCATCCTATGACACTCAACTCTATACCACCATACTCTTCGCCACTTCACTCTACTCGAAAACAATCTACTCTGCAACTGCAATCAATGCCACTCTATTGCACTGTGCGCCACTGCACTCTACGCCACTGCACTCTACACTACTTTACTCAAAACCACTGCACACCATGCCAATCCATTCTACACCACTGCACTGGATGCAACTATACTCTACTCTATGGCACGCACTCTACGCCACTCTGCTCTAAACAATTGCACTCTACGTCACTTTACCGTTCACCACAGTACACCGCTGCACTCTACGGCACTCTACTCTGCACTCTCTGCCACTAAACTCTCTTCTTCTAAACTCTACACCTCTCTATTCTACGCCACTCTTCTCTATGCCACTCTTCTCTACGCCACTCTTCTCTACGCCACTCTTCTCTACGCCACTCTTCTCTGCGCCACTCTTCTCTGCGCCACTCTACTCTGCGCCACTCTACTCTGCGCCACTCTACTCTGCGCCACTGTACTCTGCGCCACTCTACTCTGCGCCACTCTACTCTGCGCCACTCTACTCTGCGCACTCTACTCTGTGCACTCTACTCCACTCTGCTGCACTCTATGCCCTTTTACCCTACTGTGCACCACTGCACTCTGACACTGAACTCTAAGCCACTTCACCCTACTTCTCTCTACTTTGCATTACTCTACTCTATGCAAGAGCACTCTACCCTGTTCTACTACCCACCACTGCACTCTACACCACTCCACGCCACTCCACTCTGCAACAGTGCACTCTGTGACACTACTCTATATCACTCCATTCTACCGTGCACCACTCCACTCTATGTCACTCTACTTTGAAACCATCTACTCTACACCACTGCACTCTATGCCACTTCACTTTATGCCACTCTATACCACTGCACTCTATGCCACTGCACTTTATGCCACTGCACTCCACTCTGGGCCACTCCACTGTACACCCCTGCAATAAACGCTGCACCACTCTACTATACGTCACCACTTTATGCCACTGCATTCTACCCTGCACCACTATATTCTACACTACTCCATGGCTTTCTACTCTGAAACAATCTACTCTATGCCACTGCACTATATGTCACTGCACTCTACACCACTCTGTGCCACTCCACGCCACTGCACTCCATGCTATGCCACTCTACTCTAAACAACTGCACTCTATGACAATTCACTCTGCACCCCTTTACTCAAAGCCAATGCACCCTACACACTGTGCATAAGCCAACTAATTTTCACCACTTCACATTACGCCACTATACTCTACAAAATTGTATTCTCTGCCACTGCACTCTACATCTGTGCACACATCACTTTACACCATTGTGTTCTATGTCACTGCACTCTACGCCACTCTATTCTGCTCTGCACCACTGTACTCTATTTTACAGCTTTCTGCTTTGCTCTACTTTGCACCACTCTACGCCACTGCACTCTATGACACTGCAGTGTATGACACCCTACTCTGCATGACTGCACTCTACACCACTGCACTCTACAACACTGCATTCTGTGCCATTCTACTGCATTGTGCGCCACTCCACTCTAAGCCACTATACTATACTCTACACCAGTCTACAGTATCCTATCCCACTGCACCATTCTACTCTATGCCAATGCACTGTACACCACTCTGCTCTGCATCACTCTACTCTTATGCCACTGCACCCTACACTCTACTCTGCACCACTCCACTCTATGTCACTTCACTGTGCTCTGCAAAACTGCTGTCTCTGCCACTGAAATTTACAGCACTCTACTCTGCATCACTCCACTCTACGCCACTGTACTCTATGTCAATTGACTCTAAGCCAATCTAATCTGCTCTCCACCACTGCTCTATGACCCAATACTCTATACCATTGCACTCTATGTCTCTTGACTCTACTCTGAAACAATTTAATCTACGCCACTACAGTCTACGCCACTCTATTCCACTCTGCTCCAATCCACTCTACACCACTCCACAGTACCTCCGCCAATTGTATACAGCTGCACTCTATACCAATGCTCTCCACACCACTTTTATCTGAACCAATACACTCAACACAACAGCACTCTATACCAATCTTATCTGCACCACTGTATGCCACTGTATGCTACTCTATGACAGTGCACTCTACGCCACTGTACACCATTGCACTTTGTTATTTTACTCTGCACCACTCTAAGTTCCTGCACTCTACATCAGTGCTCCCTATGCCACTCTACACCACTGCACTCTATGACACTCTTCTCTGCACTCTGCTCTGCAGCACTGCACTCTCTGGTACTGAACACTTTGCCAGTCTACTCTATTCTGCACCACTTTACTGAACTCCACTCCATTGCACTCCATGCCACTCTAATCTACTGTGCACCACTGCACTCTATTACACTGCACTTTACACCACTCCAGTCTAGGCCACTCCACAACACTGCCCTCTACGCCAAAGCAGTCTACACCATTACTCTATACCACTCCACTCAACAACACTTTATTCTACCCTGAAACAATCTATTCGGCGCAACTGCACTCTACGCCACTCTACTCCACTCTGTGCCACTTCACTTTATGGCACTGCAATCAATGCTGTGCCACACTACTCTATATCATTCTACTCTATGCCACTGTGCTCTACCCTGAACCACTGAACTCTACTCTGTATCGCTCCACTCTACTCTGAAACAATCTGTTCTATGGCCACTGCACTTTTTGTCATTGCACTCTACGGAACTCTACACCTCTCTATGCGACTGCAGTATACCCTATATCACTGTACTCTAAACCACTGCACTCTATGCCAATGCACTCTACACCTCTTTACTCAAAACCGATGAACCCAACACCACTGCACCTACTCCAACTACTTTGCACCACTGTACTTAACGTCATTATACTCTACAACATTCTACTCTATGCCACTGCTTGCTACATCACTCTGTACCACTGCACTCTACACCACTCTAGTCTACTCTGCACCACTGTACTCTACTTCACTGCTCTCTGGCTTCACTCTACTCTGCACTACTCTACTCTGTCCCACTCTATTACCCTGCACTCTACAACCCTGCAGTCTCACACTCTATTCTGTATGACTGCACTCTATGTCACTGCACTCTATGCCACTGCACTCTTCTCTGAACGGATCTATTCTATGCCACTGCATTCTAGGCTACTCTCTATCAATGCACTCCATGCCAATCTACTCTGTACCACTGTACTTTACGCCACTTCGCTCTAGGCCTCTATATTCCATTGTACTACACTACACTGTACGACACTCCAATCCACAATAGTTCACTTTATGATGCTCAACTCCATTAAACTCTGCTCCACTGATGCACTTCACTCTATGCGACTCTACAGTACTCTACTCCACCCAATGCAATTCTACGACACTACGCCCCTGTACGAATCTCTACACAACTCCCTCTATGCCACTTTACTCAACTCTATTTTAAGACACACTACTCCACTCTACTACCCTCCGCTCTATACCATTACGCTCTATGACAATGTACTCTGCTGTACGCCACTCTACACAACACCCTATATGCCACTCCTCTCTGCTCTACACTACTCCATGACACTCTACTCAAATGACACTGTGCTCAGCTCTACACCAATCAACTCTACGCCCTTCCCCTCTATGACACACTCCTCCCTCCACAACACTCCACTTCACTCCTCTCCACATCACTCAACTCTACTATACACCACTCTATGCCACTCCATTACACTCCAGTTTATAATACTCCAAGCCATTCTCCTTTACCCTGCTAACTTTTGCCATGCTGAGCAGCAGCCACTCCGGTATACAACAGTGCTAAAACATATTGGCAAAGTCAATTCCTCTTGCATAGAAAAGACCTATTGGCTTTGCCAATGCTAGTTTCTTTTAGGCCTAGTGGCTGCCCAGCTTGAATAAGTCCTTCGGTCACTCATGGCTTTTGTAGCCAAAAGCACGTTGAAATCTAGGATACTTACTACTAGTAGCATTAGAAGTATTGTACTGGTTGAAAAAATTCCTGCGGGCAGTGTTAATAGCAGAAAAACTGGGTCTGGCGGAAAGAGTCAGACAGAACATGAACATTAGCCGCATAGCTCTAGCAAGCCAGCTGAACTCGGCCATAGCTAACTATCTACAGTACAAAGGCTGCTCTCGTGTACGGTCTCAGGACAACGGACCTACGCTTTAAGACTTTACCATAAATATATCTTGTAGTTGTTCACCACGTCCGTCTAGTTTTCAAAACATTAAAGTACATACTTTAAGTCAAATATTCTTTACTGTTAGTGCTTTCCTACCCAGCGCTGAAGTCAGCCGGCAGAAATCCGAGTGCCCTGTGAGGTCACTGGCTTGATTTACTTCCTGGCGATTCGCGTGCCGCCCGGTGGCTTCGGGGACTGCAGCAAGCTGGGGCTCAGACCATGACGAGCCCTGGGCGCGTGCTTTCTCGGTGTCCTGTGTGTTTGGGATTGTTCAGGGAATACCCTCCGTCACGCGCCGGCCTGTCTCGGGCCCAGCTGCACCGAGAGCTGAGGAGAAACATTTTCACATTGGACGAAAAGTAACAGGTATGTACCAACAAGTAATTCAATCATTTATTCTGCACTTAGGGCGGAGGAAATGAAGGGGGGTCGGAACTCTGTGTAAACAAAGCATTTAATCTGAGACAACGAACGCTCAAATGCGGAATATACCCCTTTCATTTACCCGCGCAATTTGATTTACAGGTTGTGTGTGCTGTGGAAAATCACGTAATGGAGGAACAGAAACGTGTGTTGGGTTTTCTTTAAATTCTCATTGAAAGTTTCCTTGGCAAGAGCGTGCTACGTGCAAGCTGATTTATTGGTCGCCACCTGTTCCTCTTCTCAAGCTTGTCCATCCATGGCGGTAAAATTAGACTTCAGGGGGGAACTATTTCTACGAGGGAATGAGCCTCTGCGCCCCAGAGACCAAACGAATTAGCGCCTACAGTGTTAAAACATGGAGCCTTTGAGTGAAGGATAAAGGCAGCCAGAACCCTCGTTATGCATGATCTAATTTAAATATAACATGCTGCTCCGTGGACTGGCGGGCGCTCGGAGTAGAATTCATATGTGGTGTGGTCCCCTCAGAAGTTGAGGGTGCTTTACGTATCCCTTAATTTCACGACAGTAAATTCGTTAATTGAAGTATTGTTTAAATATTTGGACTAAATGGCTTTTCTAACTTCGATATTTAACCGTTATATGGCGTGGTAGGTGTAATTTCAAAATTGGTTGTCAGGTGAAAGTAGTTCTGGTTTATCAATGGAAACCGAGAAAGTAATGTAGCAGAGCTGTGGGATCTATAAAGTGTCTGTCCTGGGACCCTTGTCTGCCTTTCTTGCTTCGTGAACTCTCCGAGATCATTCTACTGTGTGTAACCTACTACTCATGCAAATTACTTTCACAAATGTATTCACCTTCGCATCAACCAGTATAAATAGTATGTTGCGTGTATTCTCTTCAGTTGTAAAGCCTTTGATGTTTACTCTTGTGTGTCTGCAATGCTTGATTTGTCCCTATGGTCAGAAGTGGTGGGCAACCGCTCTCAATTTTGGGAACCAGGAATTAATTTGTCATTATCAGACTTTGATAGCAAGTTAGAGAAAAGGAGCGAAGGGAACAAGTCAACATAGCTGCCAACGGTCCGTTTTTGCCGAGACAGTCCCGGCAAATCGGGGACTGTCCCGGGTAATTCACTATCCCGGGACAGTCCCAGTGATTGCACTTCCAGTCCCAGTGATTGCACTTCCAGCCCAGCTAAGACAATTTGAAAAGTTGGGACCTAAGTAGCCGAGTTGGAAACATTTTCCTATGCAGCTGAATGCGAGAATTATTCCAACTCAGCAACCTTGGCCTTAAGTTTGAAATTCCTATCTCGATTCCCTACAATTTTCTCTTTATTGAGTAGACCCTATAATCTGCACTGTGATAAGTAGGCAGAGTCATATTATGCTAATTATGTGGGTTGGGCTGAGGGGTGTGGTAAAGTTTAATGTAAGAAATCGGTAGCTGTGCTGCAAAGTGTCCCTGGATTATCCCCCCCCTCCACCCCCCCCCCATGTTGGCAGCTATGGAACAAGCATTGGTAAATGCATTAGGTGTCACCTATGTGATCCATACTAATATAATAAAGAGATAGCCCAAACCTTTGAGGTGGGTAATCTCAGGAACCACAGCACCAATCACAACACCCAATACAGCGTTGGAAAGGGCAGTTGCAGCAGAAGGACATAGGCTATGCAGACGCCCACCTTATACATGTAAAAGGTAAAAGAACCGTGCCAGCAAAGTAGTCCCTTGTGGGCGTGTCTGCGATGTGCTGTGGGCATGTGCTGGGGGCGTGATAAACGCTGGAGGTGTGTGGTACGTTCCGCCCTTCATGCCATGTCTCATATCATGTGCTAATCCCACCCTGCTCCCTTTAAATACCCCTGCACCCCATAATCATAACCCACCCTTACTCCTTAAAATACCCGAACACCCTTAAACACTTACCCATCTTAACCCTATAAATATACCCAGTACCCCAAAACCCAAACCTATCCCTAAACCCTAAAAATACCCCTGTACCCCAAAACCCAAACTTAGCCCTGAACCCTATAAATCCCCCTGTACCTCAAAACCCAAACCTACCCCTTAACCCTGTAAATACCCCTGTACCCCAAAACCTAGCCCTGAACCCTAAAAATACCACTGTACCCCAAAACCCAAAGCTTCCCCTGAACCCTAAAATACCCCTGTACCCCAAAATCCAAACCTAGCCCTGAACCCTTAAAATACCCCTGTACCCCAAAACCCAAACCTACCCTTGAACCCTAAAAATACCCCTGTACCCCAAAGCCCAAACCTAGCCCTGAACCCTAAAAATACCCCTGTACCCCAAAACCCAAACCTAGCCCTGAACCCTTAAAATACCCCTGTACCCCAAAACCCAAACCTACCCCTGAACCCTAAAAATACCCCTATACCCCAAAACCCAAACCTAGGCCTGAACCCTAAAAATATCCCTGTACCCCAAAACCCATACCTATCCCTAAACCCTAAAACTACCCCTATACCCCATAACCCAAAACTATATCTGAACCCTTAAAATACCCAAACACCCCAAAACATATACCTCAGTACCCCAAAACATATAACCCTATACCCATACTTACCTTATCCAAACATTAAAACAAAAACATGCTTTTACCATTCATGCATTTACAACGAATTTCGTTGTAAATGTATGCGTGGTAAAAGCATATAAAATGTAATGCCATGTGTTAGAATGGCACTGCGGAGTCATGGTACTTTCGTAATGAAAGTATGCTGAGTCATGGTATGCGGAAAGAAATTTGCGGAATAATGGGTGTTTACCCTCCCCCGGTAAGTACATTGGTGGCACGGCGGCCCATATCTCCAGCAACATACTCATATTTTTTCACCACCCATTTGAAAAATGCACAGGTCTCTCTCATTGATGGACAGCAGCGACATTCACTTTTAGACACACCTCCCACCACAAGTTCTAGAATTGCGAACTTTAGAGCTGGGGAGCTACGTTCGAATCTCGGGATCAGCTCAACAACCTGTGATTCCAGGCAAATCGCTTTGTCTCCCCATGCCTACCACAAATGAATGTGTTCTTCTGTAATGTAAATTGTGCTCATGCCATGTTGTCGAGTTTGCGCTATATAATATTGCAAGGAAAAATAAAGTAGGGAAACTCGAGTTCACACACTACTGAACGCGCACTCTTAAGTGCATCAGCAGTGCACTGTGAATCAGAGCGTTTCACAGGCCTGTCACAGATAAGAAATGCTATCAAAACGAAATCCTACAAAACAATATACTACTGGCCGGCAGCAATTCCTACCCGGACAACGTCGGGACGGGCTGCTAGTTAATAATAAGCTGTTTTTGTTGTAAATTGTAGCTTGCTGAGCAGTTGTGAAATATAAGCTACAGAAAGTCTGTTAAAGTATTATGACTGTTTTTGTACAAAAAGGTAATTATTGTGCTGCTACTAGTGCCTTTGTGCAGGTAAGTAACAGCAACATTTTGAAAAATGAAATGAAAGAAGGAAATAATAGGATTAACCCCTCCCCTGCTGATGACGGAACCGCTCCGTCATCAGCTGCAGTGGCGCTGTGCTGATGATGGAGCGGTTCCGTCATGGCCCGTCCGACGCTGCTGCGCAGTGCGAATTCCGCACCTGCGTTGAGCGTTCTATTGAGCGGACGGGCCATGACGGAACCGCTACGTCATAAGCACAGTGCAACTGACGCTGATGACGGAGCGGTTCCGTCACCAGCATGGGCCTGCCGCTCTTCCGCTCTTCCGCCCCTCCCCCTTAGCACTGTGGCGGAATAGCCGCCGCAGTGAAGGGTTTAATTGACATAATCCCAATATTATGTCTTTAGAGGAGTTCTGATCACTTTTGGGCTGGATGCTGCTGCACCTGTTGCACCATTCAAAGCATGCCCCTAGTGCCTGCAAGGTAACCGCACTTGTGACTTCTTATTTAGTAGTTAAATATAGCAATAATTAGTGTTTTGAATTCTGACAACTTTAGGCCCCGGTACCACTGCAATTGCTGCACCATTTAAATCAAGCCCCTTTCAACTGCAAGGTAACTGCAATTGTTAATGCCTGTTAAGTAGTCAAATATAGCAATATTATGTGTTTAAATGCGCTTGGACAAGTTTTGGACCCAGTGCCACTGCACCTGCTGCACCAATCAAATCATGACCCTGTTATCTGCAAGGTAACCGCACTTGTGATGGACTGTTCCCATGAGGCACAGGGTCAAGACTGATTTGCATATGGCTGTGTCTGAACTAGGTGGCAAAGTGAGCTAAAGAATGATGATGGATTCAACCCAGATCTGTGACTGGGGGTGAGTGTATGAAAAGTTTCAGCACTCCATCAATCATCTCCTTGTGTTTGCCTAACTGCAATTGTGATGCCTGTTTAGTTTAACATTTTAGCAATTATCTGGGTTTAGTGGGTCCTTAGAGATTTTGGCTCCAGCACTGCTGCGCCATTCAAATCAAGTCCTTTTTAACTGCAAACTGCAATTGTGTTAGTAGTCAAATATAGCAATATTATGGGTTTAGAGGAGTTCTGACAACTTTTTGTGCCTGGTGCTACTGCACCTGCAGCACCATTCAAATCATGACCTGGTTTTCTGTAAGGCAACTGCACTTGTGGCTGCCTGTTTAGTAGTAGAATATAGCATAGCTCGTGTTATATTCACATATGTCATACGCACAGTGTTTATTACAACACTTAGAAGTTGATCATAATGACCAAATAGACTACGTTGAAAAAATCAATCCGATGATGCCTACACAGTGCAAAGAAAGGTAATGAGGCATGACTAGGAAATGCCACAAACATTCTTCGGCTAAAGCATTTGCTTAACAAAGCTAAGTAATAAAAAGCAAATATTGCAGCATACTGTTTGAAACTGTCTGCCTTTTCCTTGGGAAGAGTTCCTATCTTGACAGTGAATAGGGCTTAAACAGTGTGAACAGCATTGGTAGAAGTATCGTAAATGCTTGCAGCCAGAGGAAGTTATAAAAAGAAAAGTTCCACACAAAAGCGAATGAACTCAGTAAAGCAAAAAAAAAGCCTATTGTGTTAATTGCCTGTGAGGAGATGGGACCACATCATGGTGTTGTTACTGGGAAGAGGAGGACCTTAATCCGGGTAATGAAGGTTACCAATAACTAATGGTTCATTGCCTAGTGCAGTGATAGGTCATGAATGGTTACATTTGACTTTTGCTGCATGTATTCACAGCGATGGTACCAGGGTATAACTTTTTTGTTTGCATTTGTTTATTTTGTGTGCAAAGGCACCAAGTACAGTGCATGTGAAGATAATGGTTTTGGTGGCTTGTGGTCTTGATTGATGAGCAAGGAGGACACAGAGGGAACAAGCAGGTAATTTGCATTCAACACTATTTAAATATTCACAATGTCCAGGAGTAGAATAGGATTGGGTAAGAAGGAGGAAAGGTAACAGCAGACTTGCTGAGCCTCACACTGAAAGAAGTGGACTTTGGCCTTGGGTTTTGGAATGTGGAAAAGAGAAGCTGGCATCAGGCTCTTGTGGGCTGGCATTCCAGGGCTGAAACCCATAATCAGTATGGTTCTGAACTAAGAGCTATTGCATTGTACTTTGGAGACTTCTAGTAGGAGGTCTGATAAGGAACACAGTGGCTTAGGAGGTTGGGTGTAGTTAGGTTATGTTATTAGTTTTGGTAGTGCTCAAACGGCTACCCAGATCGGGCTTCCTGGCGCTAACAGTAGTGGCATGGCATGTGTTAGAAATGGGGTTTCTGGTTGGCTAGAGTGTACACCTAAGCCAGGCAGAACCCACAACTTTAGTCAGGGTAAGGGAGTTACACACCCAAAATAACCCCTGCTCACCCCCTTGGCAGCTTGGCAGAGCTGTCAGACTTATCCCACAGGCAATGTGTAAAGCATTTGCGCAACACACTCACACAGCAGCGATACACTAGGCACACCACAAAAGAGACTCCAAACAAGGTTAAGTAAAAATAGCCTCAGTATTACACATAAAAACACAATAGAACACAATCACAAATCTTACACTTTGCCACTGGCACTTGTCTTGACTTTACCGGGATTACATAAATCGTTAGGCCAATCAGGCCACTGTCATAACATCATGAATAACACAGTTAGTGAGGACCAGACGTTATGCAAACATAATTAGCAGTGCACCCTAGGAAACACTTCAAGTGTGCACTTTTTAGGTATATCCTCCCAATATTACCAGCAGTAAAAGGACCCCCCTATCCCTTAAGATCAGGGCAATATAATCATGACACAGTACATGGGGTGCCAGGACCCTGGCAATGTATCACCTAATGCATAATCACCTCAGGGCATAGCGCTTATAACTGGCCAGCGGGCCAAATAACCTTAGGAGGCTTGTAACTCTCCACCCAACCTGGAGTTCAGGAGTCTCCGCTCCCCCTTTGCGATAATGCACTCTGGGCCCTGTCCTGGGCTCGCCCGCACTGCCCTTTTCAAAAGTGAGGGCTTAGGCCAATGGGACAGCAAGGACATATTCTTCTCATGCAAACGCCCCTGAGGGCTGGAAGACCTCACCCGTCCCGTTTTCAAAAGAAATGGCCCGGCAGTCCCGCAGGCGTGCAGGGGGAAGGGGAGGGGAAGGGGGAGGGGGGGATATGCCAACAATAAATGTGGCATGCACAGGTCCCTGAGGATGGGGGAGACACACACTGTCCACTCTGGCAGGGCGACCTCCCTAGGCCACCCCGCTTACAATGTGTAGTAGGCAGCCACCTCCGACGTCGGAAATGTGGGAAAATACAACAGGGCTCATTACCGGGGTCTCCTCTGTCTCTTGCTGGTGAGCAGACCCTCCTCTTGACTGCACTAAAAGCCCATGAGGCTACGACTCATTCTCGCCACCAGCCCGGCCCTCAAACAGGCTCAGGCAGCACGCAGTCTCTCCCTTTCCTTACAGGAGCCTTGCCCACAACCAGGCATCCTCCACCTGACTTCCTGCCTCTGTAGGACCAATAGTGCTTGGAGCGAAATCTACGTCAACTTGGCTCCTTCCATTACACCTTATGGGGTAGCAGCCCAGGGCCACTCAGCACAGCCCCGGCTGCAGAAATCGGCATCGATTCGCCAACACGAGGGGAAAGCGCTCAGCTTCCTTCAGCTCTCCCCTCAGCTCTCCCCTCCTGCTCTCACTCAGTGCTACGGTCCCTCTTGAGGGGGACCAGAGAACTGGGTACAGCAGTCCTGGAGTGCTCCACGCACTGGTTTACAGAAAAATATGAAGCGCTCAGCCTGTTTCCTCCTTCAAGAGAGCAGGCAGTGCTCTTCTCTAGGAATTGGCAAGGGCAGAGCTGGGCACAGGCAGGCCAGCACAGAGGCTTGTGCGGTAGTAGTTGAAGTCCTTCCCTCAACATTAAAGTCCAATGGCAGTTCCTCCTGGCGCACTGCAGTCCACGCAGTGTTTCAGCTCCACGAGTTCCAAGTAAGCTCTCAGACATGGGGTCACAACCCCAATATTTATAGTACTAACAGTCTTTGTTTCCTACTGGTAGAGGGCTCTGAGCCCAGTCCAAACCAGTTCTGGGGGGCACTTTGCAAGTGCACAGCACTCCCCAGTGTAAATGTGAGCCCTGGCCCCAGACACACCACAGGGGGGTGAAGCTATCATTGTGGAAGGCAGGCACAGCCCTATTCAGGTGCAGGTTCTACTCCTCCCACCACTCTCAATGCAGACCAGGCCTATTCAGCCTAGCGCTGAATCATCCAGACTCTCTGGAGCCAGTGCACCTCCCTAGCCCCTGTCACTCCAAAGCCAGACAGTCAATAGACATCCTAGCAGAGGACGTAAGACACTATAAAGTGCCTACTTCTAAAAGTGGCATTTCTAAAATAGTAATAATAAATCCGCTAACACCACTACGCAGCATTTATCACCACTGTTCCAAACATACCAAATTATTTTTTTTGCCAAGTATTTTTATTAGCATTTTCTTAAGAGAAACACATTGTATGAATATACATGTGAATTAGCATTGTTATATGTGCTTCCAATCTGCGGAACCATGGGCACAACTTCAATTGGAAGTTTTCTAATACATAGTATAATTTCTGCCATACACAATGTCGCCCAACCTTGCATGTCTTTTCACATGAGGGTATATATCCTTCCCTTTTGTTGCCAGTGTGGTAACTACTGGTTATGGTATTGAAATACTAACTGGAGGGGGTCTAACTGGGGAAATGTTCTTATATTGCGGGTATATGAATCAGACAGGTTCCAAACATACCAAACTTGATCAAGCTACCCCCTCATGTCAGGATTTACCACTGGAGCATATATCAGGGAATCCCCAATGCATCCTGTGGGAGGGTATCCACACAGCAGTGAGAAACCAAATAGGCTGTTTGTCACTACCAGGACATGCCAAACAGTTAAGGCACATGTCCTACCTTCTACATACACGCACCCTGCCCATAGGGCTAGCTAGAGCCTACCTTAGGGGTGACTGATATGTAGTAAATGGGGAGTCACAGATGTGGCAACCACTTTATGTGCCACATCACGGCAGCAGTAAACTGCGCACGCAGCCCCTGCAGTGGCAGAGGCCTGAGACAGGTTTGAAAGGCTACTTTGGTGGGTGGCACAGACAGCGCTCCAAGCCCACAAGTAGCATTTAATTTACTGGCCCTGGGTATATGAGATACCACTGTACAAGGTACTGACAGGTAAATTAAATATGCCAAACAGGTGTAGACTAATCTACCAAGTTTACCGTAGAGAACACATGCATGTTAGCACTGATCAGCAGTGATAAAGTGCCCAGAGTCCTAAAACCACCACCAACAGGTCAGAAAAAATACAGGAGGAAGGCTAAACGTTCTGGGATGACCCTGCAAAAGGGGCCAAGTCCAACAGCATGTACAAGAGATATCGACATGCCATGGATAGTTAGGAATACCAATGTGCAGAATTTGTACAGGGCCCAGCTATATGATCCTAGGCACTCCGCTATAAATAGGAATAGTCATGTAAGGGTGTGCTGGGGTAATCTGGAAAAAAAAGGCAGAGATCATGTCTATGAAGCAAAGGTGCTTTAGTGGGAGGCCAATGAAGAGGCTGCAACAGAAACAAGGTTGTTAGGTGATTTGGCTTTGTAAAAGGGTTGTGACGAGAACGTTTCTCAGATATTTAGAAGGTGAAATCTTACACAGTAACAATAGTAAAGATGGTGTAAAAATGCCTGTGGAGCGTATCAGCACAATTTTCACCTCCAATGTTTTGCGTCATAAGAAAGATAATGTTGAATCTGCAGCTATGTGGATGCTCCTGTTTACCAGTTGCAGTTCTCAAAGGTGCAGAAAATACAATTCGTCTTCTATCTATGTAAGCAAAATCAGTAAAACTTTAAAGCATCTCTGAGCTTGTGAAAGGAGCTACCTTTTCAAGGTCTGCCTACAGACATCTTTAGCGTTTGATTGTCTTCCTGTTATCAATTATTCAAACAGCGCAAAAAGAACTACAGAGAGAGTGGGCTTTGGGTCACCACCCTTCAGCCATTAGCTTGCAGGTGTTTTCCATAGTTTGTCATTGCCTAGAAGTGTTGTCCATCATGGTCATGACATTACAAGGAGGCTACGTTGTCCTATTTTTCGTCCCATTAAGTTTCAAAGATAGGACATAGAATGCTCCTTCTGTTAGACTGCAGATGTGACATATATTTTGAGACCCGCTGTGATTTCCTTGATGTATTTGTTTTGCTGACCCAACACTTTAACACCTTGGGTGTTCATGACGGCTCCCGGCCTTCATGAGTCACAGTAGGCATGTGCTCATGACGGCCGGGAGCCGACCGAACATTGCCGTTCTGCCCACGCAGTATTTATTCCCTGCCTGTGCGAGGGAATTAATCAGTGGGCGGAGACACGCCTGCCGTGATTTATGACGGCTGGGAGCCGTTCTCAGTTCTCAGTACGGGAGCGCTACGCCCAGCCCCGCACTCCTCCCACCGCAGCGTAATTTTCCGTGCAGCGAAGGGGTTAATTTCTAATTCATGGCTTTTTTTGTTTAGGAATGGCTTGCTGTTTGGATTCCATAGTTTGTCATAAATTAACGCATAACGGCACTTAGCGAATAGCACTGTGCCTTCGTTTTACTTTGCTTCCACAATAACAACTTATTCAAGTGACTTTTTTTGTTCACAAATAAACGATGTAAATGCACAGAACACCAACAATATCTAATATGCAATATGTTGCTGAGTATGACTTCTACTTACAGCACAGCCTTCATCTTCTGACTCCTTCCAACAACACTTCTTTGTGGGTAAACATTTTTTTTAATTGCTCCTTAATAATTATGTTAGTTCAATATTCAGTCATATCAACATGTTGCAGGCGCGCATAACAGTACTGTATCACACGATATCAATTTAAATAGTCTTAAAGCAAGCAATTAACTCGCAAAGCTTCACAAATATGTGGTATGTTAACCTTCAAATGGAAACTTTCCTGACCTAATTAAGCAACAATGTATCTATATATTGCATTCAAAATTGTGACCGCATAATAGCATACAACTTTCCTTAAATTCGCTACTCTAGTTCTATTTCATTTTACACTCGACATCATTACCCCGTCCCAATAGTTATTATTGACAACATTTTCACGGCATTCAAAAGAACATTAGGTTCAATAATAATAAGCCACCCAAATGGGCAATTAAAATCCAGTTTTCATTCTCTCCACGAATCAAGGTAGACGGCCACCTGTTTTCAATATCACCACCAATAGGATAATGTTCCAGTCCGTTAATGGGGTACACCCCCAGTCACTTCAATTGAATCGTAATGGCTTTTTCCTCCCTCACCGAAGGTCAATTTTTGTAGAAGTTGCAACCACTTTGTAACATAAGGTGTTTTTCAACATATTGCATATTACGCTTTCCTGTGACCATTGACAGATATATATGTATATAATATATCTGTGACCAAGGGCGGACGCCCGAAACGCGTCAGATTTGGTAAACTCTCCTTTGCAATAAACTCTGCCGATAATACGTTGGGACTTGCGTGGTCTTTCCTAATTCTACCTGTCGGGTGGCGGCGTAGTGAGAGACTGCTGTATATATATATATATATATATATATATATATATATTACCTACTGGCTATCGCCAGTAGGTATATATAGTTAGGATTTATTCCCTATGGGATTTCTGAAAATTCTATGTCTAATAACTTTGGCGTTTGTGGACGGAATCGGCTGAAATTTTCAGGAAAATGGCACATTTTGTTTCTGAGCAGCCCCTGGAAATTTGGTGGGGTTTCGTCAAGGGGGGCTGAGAAAAAAGGGGGGTCCCAAAACGCGTTTTTTACATTGAGTTTTCCATAGGGCGGTTGGCCTCACTTTTAGCTCGAACGGCTGAATGGATTTGCACGAAACTTGGCAAAATTGTAGGGACTGGTAGCCCGATGTGCCTTTGCTAGGTCTCAATATATGTGCTTCAGTGGATTTTGAGAAATTAACGTTTAAATCAAGATATATATCTGTAACAGCGCTCCGGGCAGCGATCCGGTCCGCTTACTTTTCGCTTATCGGAACTTTGCGCGCAGAAAGCTGATTGGCTCTCCGGTGTCTGTCAACATTCTAAACAGTCCGGAGCGGCCGCCATCTTGTCTCTCGGTAGGATCGAGAGAGAAGAAGAGGTGAAAAACGAAAGGGGAATTTAATGAAAGGGGGCAAGGTATCCCCCTCTTGACCCCCTAGGAATGTGGTTGGGGTTATTAAAGGGTCCCGTGGGGAAAAGGAAAAAAAAATGATTTTTCACGGTAGAAGCGCTTCACGGGCCGCGAACTGGGCCGCAAACTAGTAGCGAAACGGGAATTCGCCATTTTGTGCTTCGTTAATTAAATTACTAGGTATAAGGGGGTGCGGGAGACGTATCCTAATCCCCTATGTTTCCTGAGGGTGGCTGAGGAGGCTGATATATGTTGATACATCTCTTCCAGCGGCTGTGCGTGAGCTTTTTTTTATTTTGCTGCGTGACAGTCCGGAGAAGCCGCCATCTTGTTTCTCGGTAGGATCGAGAGAGAAGAAGAGGTGAAAAACTAAGGGGGAATTTAATGAAAGGGGGCAAGGTATCCCCCTCTTGACCCCCTAGGAATGTTGTTGGGGTTATTAAAGGGTCCCGTGGGAAAAAGAAAAAAAAAATGATTTTTCACGGTAGAAGCGCTTCACGGGCCGCGAACTGGGCCGCAAACTGGTAGCGAAACGGGAATTCGCCATTTTGTGCTTCGTTAATTAAATTACTAGGTATAAGGGGGTGCGGGAGACGTATCCTAATCCCCTATGTTTCCTGAGGGTGGCTGAGGAGGCTGATATATGTTGATACATCTCTTCCAGCGGCTGCGCCATCTTGCCTTTTTTCCAATGCCACAATTTTGTCGTGCACGGCAGCCATTTTAGATGCCAGGCTGGTCCCAGGCTATCACCTACCCCTGCGGATGTAGTTTATGGCCCCAGCTGTAGAGAATTCAGACATGCCAACTCTCCTGATTCAGGCGTGTGACTACTGATTTCAGTGCTAGTCTCCCGCCTCCCGATTTCTGCAAGCAAAAACCCGGGGGCATATTACGAACAACTAGCGATAATTTTTGTCTCTAACTTGTTTAGAGACAAAAATTATCGCCGCACATCGCCGATTTTTATCGCAGATAAACCTTGCTATTATCGCAGAAAAGTCAGCGATATTCATGTATTATCGAGCAAATGCTCTTAGCCATGTTATCCACCTCCCATTGGATAACATGGCTAAGAACTGCTCAGTGCAGGTGTTAGATTTTGGAGATATTCGCGCTTAGCGCGAATATCTCCAAAAGTTGGTAATAGAAGATAGCGATGTTAGGGACTGTTTCCAGTCGCTAACATCTTGGTACGCCACTTTGCATGTCATTAGTGATAAGTATCACTGACATGCAAAGCGGGGCCCAAGATGGTCGCTATCTCCTTTTAGCTGTCACTAACTGGTGTTAGCGACAGCTTGGTAATAGGGAGACATTTAAACATTTTTCAACACAAAAAGCAACAATGGTTAGAAGCTGTCTTTTGTGCGAATAGTCCCAAGGCAGCACAACGTGCAGAGTTCTGGACGGCACCCAGGTGATGTCGCCTGGGTGCCGCACTGGTTTTGGGATCCTACAATGCAGCACAGAAAAACAGCGTGGGGCGTCCCGGGTGGTGCGGGGGGAGGCCTCGTCAGTAGCGGTCTGTTGTGCGAATAGTCCCAAGGCAGCAGAATGCGTTGAGATGTTGATGGGACTGTGTCCAGTGTCACATGGCTGACACAACATGTACGACAGGCACCCAGGTGATGTCCAGTAAACTGCCGCACTGGTTTTGGTATCCTACAATGCTGCTCCGAAAATTGGCGTGCGGCGGCCCGGGCGTGGGGGAGGCGGCGTGAACGGGCCTCCCCAGGTGGCGGCCATCTAGCTGAGTTGCGCCCGCTCTTGCGGCTACAGCGTCTCGCTCACCATGTTGTTGAGTTGCTCCCACTCTTGCAGTGCAGCGATAGGCGGCTGCCACATGGCTCTTAAAATGGCGGACGGCTCCTCGGTTTTGGGCCTGGTCCACTGAAATGGCCCTGGGACACCTTGGAACTCGGACGCTTGCCTGCTAGGGCTTGGGCTCCATTCTCGAAAAGCGTCCCCTCAGCCGTGAAGATTCTACAAAAGTCTTGGGGGCCCCCGACTCCCGCAGGCTTCCGGTGGGGAGCGGCTGCCATGATTGCTCGCGGAATGACCACGACGGAGCCACGAGATGGTGGTGCTCTCATGCTGACGCCAGCTTCAGTCTGAATGATCCAGAAACAAGGTGGGGCTTTCATCGTTTGGGAAAAAAAAATGTTCTAAACCAATGAAAAGTGTTATTTTTAGGTCATATGACCAAGCCTTCCATCTTTAGGAAACCAAAAGTAAAATGAACCAATGAAAAGTTTTATAAACAAGTCACATGACCTGTTATGCGGCATAGGGCTACAAAAAGCGTAGAAAATCCGTTGGCACGTGAGGCGGCGTCAGTAGCGGACCGATGTGCGAATAGGCCGAAGGCAGCACAACGCGCCGAGATTCGGATGGCACCGAGGTGGTGTCCAGCAAATTGCCGCACTGGTGTGGCCATCCTACAATGCTGCGCCGAAAGACGGCGTGTCCAGCTGAGTTGCGGTCACTGTTGCGGTACAGTGACTCGAACGCGCCGAGATCCGGATGGCACCGAGGTGGTGTCCAGCAAATTGCCGCACTGGTGTGGCCATCCTACAATGCTGCGCCGAAAGACGGCGTGTCCAGCTGAGTTGCGGTCACTGTTGCGGTACAGTGACTCGAACGCGCCGAGATCCGGATGGCACCGAGGTGGTGTCCAGCAAATTGCCGCACTGGTGTGGCCATCCTACAATGCTGCGCCGAAAGATGGCGTGTCCAGCTGAGTTGCGGTCACTCTTGCGGTACAGTGACTCGAACGCGCCGAGATCCGGATGGCACCGAGGTGGTGTCCAGCAAATTGCCGTACTGGTGTGGCCATCCTACAATGCTGCGCCGAAAGACGGCGTGTTCAGCTGAGTTCCGGTCACTCTTCCGGCACAGTGACTCGAACGCGCGGAGATCCGGATGGCACCGAGGTGGTGTCCAGCAAGTGGCCGCACTGGTGTGGCCATCCTACAATGCTGCGCCGAAAGTCGGCGTGGGGTGCCCCGTTGGCTTATGAGGTGATGTCAGTAGTGGACTGATGTGTGAATAGGTCGGAACCAGCACAAGGCGCCAAGATCCGAATGGCAAGTCCTGGATGTTGAGTGCCTCAGTTGAGAGTTCTGAGCAGTGCTTGTAAGACTGTCTGAAGCTTATTTGCACCTGCTGCAGCTTCACTATTGCCCTGGTGTGGCCAAAGGTGGCACATGACATAGGCGGCCGGCTCCCGAGGTGCGGCAGAACTTTTTTCCTTTTCCTTTCTGCTTCTTTTCCTACAATCCGTTTCATCTGAAGACACGACCAGGTCCCTGAATGTGTGCAGCGGGACGCTATTGATTGAATGAAAATGGCGGCTTGACACAAAGCTGACTCAAGCGTTACTGTTGATGCTATACAGACAAAAATTGGTTTTCAGTTTGTACATTCTTCAGGTTTTTTTTTTCCATCCAAGTCTGATTGAGAGTTTGTAGAAAAATGGCTTCAGATTTTCCACATACTACTCTTCAACATTCTTCCTAAATGTAACAATGTGAAACTCACTAGGAGAATGGCTGTTTCTGTTTCCTTTCAAAATGCTGCCAACACTATTTTCTGAATGGAAGACACCATCTTGTAGCATAAAGGGCCGAAAGGGGTTCTGGTCTGGCCGATGGTTGGTGGAGACATTTTGACTATATCTTGGACCTGCCCGGCCTCGCCCAAAATGGCGCCGGTATAAATGGAACTCGTAACTCCTTGCCCGCAAATGTATATCTAGAAAATGTTATTGTAAGTGGCTGTATCGTATTTTAATTACAAAATGTACGTCCACCGATTCCGCAACTGTTAGACACCTTTGTTCTTGCAACCTAATGGCCCGCTCGTTACGTTCTTCTACAGTGTAAATGTCTCCTCATTATATACGATTTCAGTTTGCTCCGTGGCCGGCCCACGTGGTTATAGGCCCGTATTTGTATACTGACATTTTCACAATAAAGGTTTTTAAAACAAAACACGGTAGTAGTATTTACATTGGTAAAGTTTTTACTTTTAGTCACTGTTTTCGAATCCGTAAAGGCAAGTGAAATAAAGCAGTCCAATTACATGACGGATAAAAGGTATTATATGTAGGAACGCAGTAAAGATAAATGCTTAAGGGCAGTTGTGTTTTTCATGTCTGCAATATAAAGTGATCGATAAGAATCTGATAATCAGGCGTATCGGCGACTAAGATAGCAGGCCGAATCTCTTTTACTCAACGGCTCCGTTATGGAAGGAAGAAACGCCCTTTTTCTCGAAAAAGGAATATATTTTACTTACAAGACAGTTGTAAATTTTCCGGGAAAGTACATTAGCCTGGAATATTATAACATATGTTTGAAAAAAAAATATTGTTCGAAAACAATAAAAAGCGTAATTTTTAGGTCATTTGACCAAGCTTTTCATCATTAAATTAACAAAAGTAAAATGAACCAATGAAAAGTTTTATTAACAAGTCACATGTCCTGTTATGCTTACGTTGCGCGCTGCGCGCCGCGCCGCGGATCACTTCCGGGTGCGGTAACGCGGCGTGTCATATAACGCATTACGCGACAACGTAGGTCAAGAATATAGTCAAAATGTCTCCACCAACCAGCGTTCGGAACACAACTCCTTTCAGCAGTCCAAAAAGTTCTGTTAAATGACAACAGAGGGGACAGGCAACAAGAACCATCAGTCAAAGAGGGGAGGGCAAGTTCTTCTCTTCCGGGTCATGTTGGGGCGCTACCGGAACTGATCGAATTGGTAGTCTACAGTGTTTCTGGATGTTTCAGACTAAAGCTGGCGTCAGCATGAGACCACTACCATCTCGTAGCTCCGTCGTGGCCATTCCACGAGCAATCATGGCAGCCGCTCCCCACCAGAAGCCTGCGCGGAGTCGGAGGCCCCCAAGACTTTTGTAGAATCTTCACGGCTGAGGGGACGCTTTTCGAGAATGGGACCCAAGCCCTATCAGGGAAGCGTCCGAGTTCAAAGGTGTCCCAGGGCCATTTTAGTGGACCAGGCCCAAAACCGAAGAGCCGGCCGCCATTTTGAGAGTCCTGTGGCAGCCGCCTATCGCTGCACCGCAAGAGTGGGCGCAATTCAGCTGGATGGTGGGCAAGACGCTGTAGCCGCAAGAGTGGGCGCAACTCAGCTGGATGGGACAAGGTTCAGAATTGAAGAGTCATCAAAAGGCAAAAAGTTCCGCCGGATCCCGGGAGCCGGCCGCCTATGTCGGGGGCAATCTCAGGCTACACCAGTGCTATAAGACTTGGGGAGGGTGTCGGAGCCAAGCGTCTTCTCCGAGTCCATGGCCATCACACCGCCCCTCAGGGGCCTCCGTCAAGCTGTTTAGGAAGGTAACATATCACATTGTTTTCTAATGCAGTCAGGTCCACAAACGACACTCACTTACTTTGAGAATAGTGAAGCTGCAGTAGGTGGAAATAAGCTTCAGACAGTGTTACAAGCGCTGCTCAGAACTCTTAACTATGGCACCCAACATCCAGAACTTATGCTATTTGAGAATGGCAGTGACATCGAAGCATCTCAGGGACCAAAACCATTAACGTACTTTCACGTATGAAAATCTTACTTGGGGAGGGGGCAGGAGCGAAGCGCCCCCTCCCAGTCAGCGCCACCACACCGTATGTTGAAAATTTGAAGCCATCGTTCTACATAGTCAACCAAACTTGGATTAAAAATCTAGAAAAATGTACAAACTGAAAACCAGTTTTGGTCTGCATAGCATCAGTAGCAACGCTTGAGTCAGCTTTGTGTCAAGCCGCAAATTTGATTCAACAAAGCACAGACATTCAAAAAGGCTCAAATTCAGAACTCTAAACTATGGCACCCAACATCCAGGAGCTTGCCATCCGGATCTTGGAGCCTTGTGCTGCTTTCGATCTATTCACATATCGGTCCACTACTGACATCATCTTATAAACCAACGCTATGTAAATAGTTTTTTAATAAAATGTTTTACCCTGTTTCTTTGCTGGTGTGTTGTCTATATTTTTAATATTTGCATACGGTTTGTCGTTATTTTGTGCGGGATGGGTGATGGAGCCGAGCTGTCTTGCAGCCCTCATGGTGTGGAGCTCAGTTCATCTCACTATTTTCGTATTTCTCATGAAGGGTTGTTCCTAATATTTCTATTTTAGCGAGGTCAAAAAGAGATCCAATTAGTGGCCTACTGATTTTGCTCGATTACTTTTATTTTTTTTACACGATTTTTCACTATCTGCAAAGACTAAACAGAGTATTGCGACTTTGTGCTTGTTTGTAAATAGAGAATGATCCAAAGAGAACCAATTCTAAAACAGTAAATGCTTGGACAACAATCAATCAAATGGAGAGACAAGCAGCCACGACGGATTACAACGGGGGTAAAGGCCTGCGTTAACTACCCTTCAGTATCTGCAAAGAGAGAGTACTACTAAGACAAAAGAGGGGAGGGGGGGGGGGGGTGCAGCGTTCAAAGCACATCAGCGTGCATAAATACGAAAATGTTTTTATTTATCACGTACTTGACATTTTTAAGCTTTTCATATTTGCTATTAAAAAACCAATGAAATTCACAGAAAAAACCATAGGTTATAGTGGATATATAGTTAGGAATTTGCATTTACAAAACCTTGAAAATTCAATGAAAAAACCATTGGTTTTAGGCCATATATAGTTAGGGATTTGCATTTACAAAACCTTATTTTACTCGCATAAAACCATTGAAATTCCATATATAGTTATAAGCGCTAACTATATATCGCGCACCCGCAATCCACTGCTGATGATGTCACATATTACATCATTCATGACATGGTTAGTGACATCACTGATGACATCACTGATGACATCTCAAATGACATCACTGATGACATCACTGAAAACATCTCATTTGACATGACTGATAACATCACTGATGATATCATTCATGTGATAATACGATGAACCTCTTCAGACTCTAATATAACCTTAGATACAATCAGTGTAAACAGACACTCACACTGTCACTCATCCATGGAGTTACTCACACACCTAGTCAGTCATGCAAAGAATCAATCACACCTCCATTTCCTCAAATATACAGTTATACAAACTTTACTTATTCAAACATATACTAACACATATTTACTCTCTTATACAATCCCTGATACAAGTTCACAATGATCCATACAGCCACTCACACATTCACTGGCTCTTATGCACAGTTATTTATATATGTCAACTCTCACATGTACTGTGTTTTACATATGTACTTACTTTGACATGTAGCACTGAGATATCCATTCACTCACCAATACACTCATGCACACAGTCAACCGCCCATACAGCTGTTTCCACATGCACTTTTGAAACCATACATCTAGTGAATCAACTGCTCACACATCTATGCACAGAGTCACACACCTCCCAGCTACCCACACACACTCGCTCAGTATCCCATACAAATACTTGGGCAACCAATCAATAACCCATATAGTTACTCATATAGCTACTTATCAACACATGGAACAGTTTACAGAACAACAGACATAATGATGCACAAATTGAGACAGTTTAGTCATTAACCCATGCACTCAGTGAGACACATTTAATCACTCACTCATATAGTCAGTCATGCACCTACTAAATCCTTCATCCAGACACTTATATATCCACTCATTCTTCAATATGTAAGAGATATTTTAACTTTACAGAAACATACAGTCACTGGATGATGTCATTTGAGATGTCATCAGTGATGTCATCAGTGATGTCACTAACCATGTCATGAATGATGTAATATGTGACATCATCAGCAGTGGATTGCGGGTGCGCGATATATAGTTAGCGCTTATAACTATATATGGAATTTCAATGGTTTTATGCAAGTAAAATAAGGTTTTGTAAATGCAAATCCCTAACTATATATGGCCTAAAACCAATGGTTTTTTCATTGAATTTATATATATATATATATACCTACATACAAAGCCGGACGTGTAAGTCCAACACAGGAAGAGGTAGTTGACTAAGTGCAAGAGTTTAATCCTCTGTTGTTACGCGTTTTGACTGATGGACTGTCTTGATCACAGACAGTGACAGACATTACATATAAGTTAAGCCTGGCTGCTTTTGTGACAAGCTAACAGGGTGTTTAAGCACAGGTATAAGGTGTGACTTTTGTGTTTCACCTTGACAAGGATTGTGGTTGTTGTTTGAGAAGGGTTTCCACCCCGTCAATCAAAAACCCAATTTCTGACATTGGTGTTAAGTGATGGGATTTAATATTTGTGTTTGTGCTGTGCCATTCAGTGATTTTGTGTAACATTAAAATCCAATATAAATAAATTGATACCAGATTCCACCTCCAAATTTCTCACAATATACTGCTACTTACACCTTTGAATGCATCCCATTCTATAGTTAAGTCAAAAGCTGTGTCTTAATTCTTAAAAAAAACTATAGATCCCTGATTGTGGCTCTAGAAGGGGGATTTGAGCAAGGCATCAGTTTGAAACCTACACATGGAGGAAGCTGGAACTGACAGCCCCACTGTAGTGAGAGCAGTAATAGGTTGTGATTGGAATCTGTATGGCATAAGTATTCTGTACCATGCACCCTAAGCACAATTCATATTCTTCCTATAAACATGTCTAGTCTGAAGTGTATCCCTTGGACAGCAGAGTGATATTAATACTGTCTTCAGAGTACATTCTACTCCATATAGCTAGCAGCCCCCACTGCCTTGACCATTGTTAAAATCTGTGAGACAATGCACTTCATGCTGTATTCCATACTGGAGGGATCGACCTGTGGGATTGACCTGTTTCTATAATAACCATATACTAAGATATAGTTGCCCCTAAAGTGACTTGGGTATCCAGTGTCCTAGTCAGGCTTGGTGACAATGCGTTAAAAAATTGCCTTGTGTTTGGGGCATTTATGCTTGCAATGGTTATCTAGAGTACCCACTATTTTTGTATCACTATCATCATTATCGTGATATGTATTCTCTATTATGTATGAAACCCTAGGTGCCCCATGAAAATGCCAAGCATGTGGTGTCTTATTTGTCCTCACCATTTTTAGGTCGAGACCTGCGTAGGCTGCCCTTGCGCAGTCGCAGGGAGAGATCCTATGTCGACAGTGTGGGCGCTTGAACCCGCCCCTCTTCTCCATTGGCTGGCTTCCTAAACGGAGGCCAACCATTGGAGGAGAGGGGCATCACTCCGTTCAAGCCCCTTTCTTTTTGGGATTCAGGGGTGTGTTTTTAACTTTCTTTCTCTTTTCTTTCTCTCCTCTTCCCATTTGCTGGACTTTTACCTTCCAGCCAATGGGAAGAGGAGAGAACGAAAACACACCCTCGAATACCAAAATGAGACTGCGTTTCTCCGAGGCGAGGCAGAAATGCCTCGGAGAAACGCTCTTGTTCATGGCTGCTGCCGGAAGGCGAGGGTTCTTGCTGTTCTTCCAAGTTAGAGGTGGGGGGTCTTTTTGCAGTAGTTAACACTTAATCCGTTTCATCGGTTCTTTCTTGTGTTTGTGGCGTGTGGCTTGTGTTTAGACGTCTGTGGAAGCTCCTTCCCGCGCCCATGGTGTCACCTTACAGCGCTTGCAGGAACTTTCGGGCGAATTCAAGGCTGGAGGGCGCCCCGCACTCTTTGTGTTTCCCGAGGCCGCAGCCTTTGCACTGCAGTCCAGACTAGTGCATCCGTAGAGACAGTACTGCCATAAAATGTGCGATTTTACATATATTTATGACCTGGTACTTTTTGTGTATTTTCCCTGATACATTTCAAATACTTTGGCTCAGATCACAGGCAGATACCCCCTCGCCCCTCCCTGGCCCGCCCTCCTATTGACACACTGCACAATGTTTCACGGTTTTGTATTTTTTGTAGAGCAGGTTTCTGGGCTCGAGTTACCAGCTCCCCTGCTCAGCATATGCAGAGCGCGCTTTGAAGCGAGCCCGCCAGGCGCTAAACTTGAAAACAGCGCGGGGTGGGGGTGGGGTAGGGGGGATGCACCCGAACTAGGACAGAGTGACATCCCTGCATGTCCCCCGTCAGTGGCAGCCCCAGCCATCCGGGGGAGCAGATAAGGACACCCTATAACACAGCAACCTCTAGCCACCCGTCCGCCAGCGGCAGCCTCTGCCGTCCAGGGGTGCAGGTAAAGACATCTCTAGCCCCCTCCACCAGTGGTGCATATAAAGACCCCCCTCAAGACCTCCCCCAACCAGCGTCGTCCAGGGGGGCAGGCAAAGACCACCCTGTACCCTCCCATCAGCCTGGAGTGCATGTACAGCCACCCGTCTAACTCTCCCTCTCCCTTCCACCAGCTTCAGTCTCTGCCATACAGGGGTGCGGGTGAAGACCGCCCTGTACACCCCCAACCCCCCATCAGCCAGGGGTGCATGTACAGCCACCCCTCCAACTCTCCACCCCCCACTCCCCACCCTTTTCCACCAGCGTCCGCCTCTGCTGTCCGGGGGCACACGTGAAACCCTTTTTGTCAGGTCAGAATATTGTAATAAACTGCTCACTACTACCTGCTATTGCCTGCAGCACCCTGTCTTAAGCAACACATGCATCAGTAGACAGTCGACTACAACATGTACAACTCAGCTTATGAGCCACGTTTCGCCCCCACCACCCAGCTAAACAGCACTCAAGTTGTCTAATTCAGGAATGATGAAAGGCAGAGTTGTCCCTGCAGTATTCAAAACAAGTAAAGTGCAACTCGCACAGTGACCACAGCAGCGGGCGTGCAGCACAACAAACTGTCTTTGGGAACGTAGTCTGGCCTAATGGTAAAATGCGTCATGTATTTATGGGTTGAACCGTGTATACATGTATGTATTATATACAAATATGTCATGTAGCCTATTGGATCAGATGCTTCCTATATTTAAGGTGTGAGCCCAACACACACACAAACAAATATGTATATGCCGAGCGCCATACACAGTCACGTATGCACACACACATACAGATTAATTGTTTGGATTTATACATCTCCTGTGAAGCCAGATGTTGCTATTTCCTAGCACCTTGAATAGCACTTCAAACAGTGAGTTGATGGAACTCATGTACAGATTCCCAAAAGGAAAAAGGCTGTGTGTGTGGACATGTGTGTGTGTGGGTGCATATATATATATATATGTATATATATAAATATTGTATACATACATGCATAGTACTAGAAGGCAGCGCGGCGCCACATTTACATTTCAGACCCACAGTGTAGCACGCTGCACATACCTTGAAGACATTGCACTGCTGAGCCAAAGTGTTGAAAGTTCCGAATGAGCAGTGGCGTGCATGTGATGTTACTCTGTCTGCTGCCTCCTATGTTTTCTACGGTCGTTCGAGGCAAGCAATAACTTTATTTTTATTGTATCCGGAGGGGGCTGGATCGTTACAAAATGTTTCACACCCCAGATCCCAGCCTCAGAGTGATTGTTTAGAGTCGGGATGCGTATATTTATTCCTAGAGTAACCACAATACATCATTGATTGGGATCATCGATTCTCAGCGGTGTGGGATATATATCTGTATCGGCATACCGTGTAATATTACGAAGGCTGTCATTATGTGGCTACAGCCGCATACGCACGCACGGCTCCTTGGCTCTATCACTTTAGCTGCTGCGCTTTGTCATTTGAAGAAGCTCTGCGGCTACCCGAGGCCGCCCGGTGGCCACTCAGGAGGGTGGCCCGTAGTCATAGTGGGCTTCCCCCCCACCTCCCTCTGGCTCCCACTCCTCCCCCGGGCAGGAGGAGTCCCAAAGGGAGCGTGGGAGGAGACTGTGAGGTCACGTCCGGTGCGGCAGGCAGGGCGAGGGGTACATAGGTCCCCCTCGCCATTTTCTCTGCCTCTTTGCCACACCGGACGCGTCCTGGTGGCCTCGCCAGCGGGGACACACATTTTTTCCCTTGCTGCCCTTCGCCGCTTGACTCGTCCTGGTGACGCCGTCGTATCTTGGTCTGGCGTCGGGTCTGTTCCGGTGAGTGTGTGTCTGGGCACTGTAGCCATATGTCTCTCCCCCTCTCTGTCGGTGGCTCTGGGTGGGAGTCTGTGCACTGGTCGTGCTGAGCAAGAGTTGGGGCAGGGGAGGTCCGTGAGCCTTTTGTGTCGTGCGGTGGAGAAAGCAGCATGGGCCTTCTGGCTGGCTCATGGTCGCAGCGTGAGGGTGCCCCCTCCTCCGTTCACTCTGTCGGGTTATCAACCGGGTGTTCGCTAGCGGATGGGGGAGTGCTTTCCAGCGGGGCCCAAGGGGTCGATGGCTGGTGGCCGTCATGGGAAAAGTGTGTTGCCATGGGTCCGTGGAAAGTTTTGGGCCTCGCGGGTTGCCGGGTGAATTCATTAGGCCTCCGGGCCCGCCCCCATTTTTGTATTTTGGGACTGCCGGCCATGTCTATGTGCACCCCCTGGTGCTCTGCAGCCTCGGTAGAAATAATGGGGTTTCTGAGCAGGACCCGCTGCCTTGCCGCGTGTTGTCCTCAGTTGGCGGGGTGGCTCGGGACAATTGGAGCCGCATGCTTTTTGCCGGGGGGGGGGGCTTTTACAGGAGCGTCGACCCATGGTGATTAGAAATGTTGGCATGCATATGGGTCTCTGCATTCTTTAACTGTTCAAAATGAAATGTCCTCCTTCGGCATGCAAGTTAATAATGGCCTGGAAATGATTCACGCATAGCGGATGTGCACTGTCTATGAGCGGGGGAGTGATTGAGTTAGCAGGTTAGCCTCTGTGGCTGTCCGTGGCCCAATCGGGTATGTTACAAAAGAGTTTGTGGCGGGAGGGGGCCCTGAAGGTGCGCTCAAGGCCTGGTTCCATCCACCAGAACAATGGGGCTCCGCGAAGCAGCACCCTGTTTTGTATTCCGAAATGCATCAAGTATCGCATTAACTCTTCTCTCACGCTGTTAGCAGCTGAGCTTGTCGCCGGAGTTAACAGCTGGAATTAAATTCCTCCCTCACCAGTTTCTCTTGCCGCCGCCTAAGCAATTGCAGTTTCCCATTATTCAGCTCGGCCATTTCGGGGAGGGCGTCCAATACTTATCAATGGCTGTTCCGCCAGGCGCTGCTGATGGAAAGACAGCAAATTATTGAGGCATGCGATTGTGAGTGCAAGCCGCAGACCACCCCTTATCAAAGCGCCTAAGAGGTGTGCCCCCGCTGCTGATACTTATTTTCACAACATTGGCAACTTTATAGGCATAGACGCATCTTCCGACGAGAGAAGTGCGTGCTGGGATTGCATAGAGATTTTAAGGCGAGGAAGCTGTAGTCTGGCCAGGGCCGGATAGCAGGTATTGGCACAGAGGGCATCCTGAAGAGGATGTCTAGCACACAATGTCCTTATTTGGCATTGGTACTGATTTGGGTCAGAAAATGCGTTCCCTATAATAGCACAATAGCACAACAGTATTCAAGCTTGTGGCTTCACCGCAACGGTTTCCAGATCCAAACCATCTCGTGGAATCTGTCCCCGGAAAGAGGCCTGCTATTATAAATTCATGTCTAGAAATGAGTGCAACTATGCCTGCAGGTTATGTTCCATTCCATAAGAGCCTATAGAGGAATAATTTACAACCCCCCGTTACTATCACTAACTCGTATATTGTTAAACGCCTGTAGCCATATTCCAGGTGCGCCATTACCACGCCATAATTACCACGTGACGTGTAATAGAAGCCTATGCAATTTTTATGTTAAACAAGGTGTGGCTTGCACACGATATCTGAAGGATCTGTAAGCGTGGAACCCAGTCTGCAGCAAGCTCAGACCAGTAGTTCAGGGTATATAGGATTACAATGCGGTATACTTTTTGGCAGTGCAGTGTTTTCATTCTTTGAGCAGGCAGGCCCTGCCTGTTTCAGCCCAAAGCAGGGCCCGCTCGATGCAAGTGAAGCTTGGTAGTGTGGCTCACATGTGTCAGGAACGGCGGTTTCTGGCCATTTCTAAGACGGTGTGCGATCGTTTCAAGTTCCTCTGGTACCACGGGTGGTATAATGAGTGCTGGAAAACGCAGCATTTTGTTAAACCGATTAAATGTACGGACCGTGTAATTAGTCTCTTCCCGGTCGCTGGTTGCTGGTCATGCACCGCGAATGCTCGGTGGAGGCTGCCCTGCCCTCCGAACCTGCAGCACTCAGTTCTAAGCTTACGCCGTGGGGCTTTTAGATGGCACGGTTGCTCCGTACTGCCAAGTAAGGTAGTCAGACGTATTATTGCAGGCCGCCTTCAGCGAAGCCGGCTGCCCGACCGTGCCCTCAGTGTAACGAAGAACAGGGATGTAAGCAGATCGGCAGGCATTTACGTCAAGGTATACCACCACGTTCTGATGGGTATTGCCCTAACCTTTTCGGCAGGTTAGGCTAGAATGGTTCGGTATGTTCTTTATTTTGTGGTTTCATGTGCGATCAACCATTGCTTGCGGATGTATATTCCAGAGTGCTATTAGGTGTTTATGCCACTTGGTGGCACAGTCCCGCTGTTTGGTGGATTCTTATTTATCGCCATGCTTGTTCTTGTATATGGCCATGCTTGGCCTTGGCATGACTGAGTGGGTATGCTTGGTGGGAAGGAGGACAGTGAGCGCCATGACCCTCCCACTTCCCTGGATGTGGTACTCGGTTGTACCATGCACAAGTCACCCTTTTCTCGTAAACACTGTTTCCTACTCTAGCCTTTTGTTTGCTTTCGACACCTGCAGGGGTGCCACCAGTGCCTTCGTGGCGTTGCTCTTGGGTTGGAGTGTCCTCCTTCATTGCAGTGTTTTACCTTGATGCATGAGTATGTTGTGGGGTGGGGGGATCCTGTTGCCATGATGTGACTATGTAGCGTTCCAACTACAAGGCGCCACGAGTTAAGCCTGGGGAGTGAGGCAGTGTATGTTGTTGACTAGTTTAGATATTGTAGTACTTGTATAGCGCTTCCTAAATTTATCTGAGACACTGAAGCTCTTAACCACAAGGCATCATTGAGTTGCACTGGTCGGCGGACCTGTGGGAGAAGGAAGGCACAGAGATTATATTTGATACTATTGTGTATTACGGTTACATCGTATAGCGCCTCTTACCTCTTACGAGGCGCCGAAGAGGATCTTGGTGGATGTCTCGCAGAGGCTGTGCTGTGTTGGAAAAGAGACGTATGATCGTTGTGTTGTGGTATCACGCATGAACACCTTGGTGATAGGGCGTCGAGGCGCTAGCTTGCTGGGCTAAGAGAAGTGAGAGATAGCTCTGCTGTGACGGCGCCTTTGCCTGCCCAGAAGAGTCCGGTGTAGACAGTTGGGTGACCGCCAGTTTGTCACACATTGCACAGAGGACCCCATTCCTTAGCTCAGGGCTCTTTGCGTCCATGGGTCGTGAATATGTTTGTGGGGACAACAGCAGTTTGGCACAGGAAAAGGGGGCGTAGCTACCGCACCAAAATGCGAGTTTATACCCAGATTATGCGAAATTCAAATTCTAACCAAATATTATGGTGCACATGAATGGAAGGGCACGTGCTCTGTGTGTGTGGGTGCGTGTGGCTCAGTGTGTGGGTGCGTGTGGCTCTGTGTGTGGGTGCGTGTGGCTCTGTGTGTGGGTGTGGCTCTGTGTGTGGGTGCGTGTGGCTCTGTGTGTGGGTGCGTGTGGCTCTGTGTGTGGCTGTGTGTGTGTGTGTGTGTGGGTGCAAATGCAATAGGTCTCGCATTTGCGAGAGATTAAGCTATTGGCATTGGAAAGGACAATGCCATTTATTTCTGTTTTAAAAACTAAAATAATGTCATGAGCAATGCCAATAGCTCTAACTTTAACAAGGAAGAGACCATTGCATTGTAAATGCTGGTTTCTTCAGTTTATCTAGTCCAGTTGCTGTAAAATGCATCTCTTATAGGCAAGCTAGTGTAGTGTAGGTCCTATTTTCCCAATAGGCCCTGCGCATTGGAATAACATAAACAGTAGTATCGACGTAGAAGTGCGGATCTTCCAGGCCTCTACTGACTATGCTAAACTTAATTGGGTTTGTTACCAACTAGCTCAGAGGTCACTGGAAACTTTCTTGACTGAATAGGAAGTGATCAGCTTCCCTGGCACAGCCAAGAAGGGATTCAGTTTTCCAACAACCGTGCAACATGACAACTTTGCTCCTCAGATAAGAGTCAATCTCTAGAGTTGTGTGAAACAATAGACAGTTATTTTACTCAGTCAGTTGTTGTGCAGATTACTTTCACAATATGTAGAGAGTAGAGAGACAGGCGTTTTCAATATAAAGGTATTATTTATTGAACAGTCTTTCTTCTCATACAAGAGAAATGAATTGCCACAATTGCAAGACTTGTTATTATAAAAAGTGCGTACAGTAAAATGAGTATAATGAGTATTGCGAAATAATACTGTAAAAGCATTGATATGGTTTCTTAGCCATACAATGGTTTAAAAATGAATAAAACATATATACATTCATATATACATTTGACTAACGTACTCAACTGGTGCTTCTAGCTACGCCTACCCCAGTGTACCTGACCTAAGCCTAATACTTGGAATCAGAGTATGTAAGTAGCTTTAGTTAAGTTGGTTTTGCCAAGGTTTGCTTCAAGAATTCTCTCTAAGGGTTTAGTCAACACCATACCTCTGGAATAGAATGTTGGAGGGCTTGTATCTCCTTCAGGACTCGATATCCCAGTCACTCGCAAGAGTAGGCTGGAAACGCCGGAGCTGGATTTTCTCGGCAGGAGAAAAGACAGCGTCTTTCTCAGTGCGTCAAAGAGGAGGAGGAGGGGCAGCGTCCGTGGGCTGGTTGCATCTGCTGGGCTCTGCAAGGGACGGCTGTTCAGCTCCTCTGTTCACCACACCATCTTTCGCTCATTCGCAGCGATAGCATCAGCAGCGATAACGGCAGCGATGTCTATGAGGCAGCTAGCATTTGCTTAAGGCAACGTTGGTAATATTTATACCTGAAAGGTGCCTTGTTTGACGTACGTTTTTGGACATAAGACGTCAATAAAGATGTCACTAGGAAGTGATCGTCTCTAAGAGCTCATTAGAGTTCTATTACTAATCAAAACATAGCAAGCGGTGCTTTCCCAGGTTGCTGAGTTTTATCTTGTTGAAGAACTCGGAGTGTTAATCTAGGAATCTTAGATAGTGGCTTCTGCTGTGTCATTTGCACTAATGAGCTGCAAAGGAAGCTGCAGAGGAAGTGATTCTGAAATGTGGCTCTGAACGTGTGAGGCCAGAGACGAGTTTCTGAATATTGCATTTGATTGGTTATGCCAATATAGGGGTACAAAGGGATTATAGCCGTATAGGGGCATAGGGCCACAGTATCGATCAGGGTCCTAGATTAGAACGCGACACTAGTTGAACCTTCTTACATTATCTAAAAGTGTAGATTCTCTATCTCTTAATTGGTGATCCCATCCCCCGAACAACTAGAGTCTATTGAAAGGATTATAATATCCATAGTGGTACAGCAACAAGGCGACTGTGAGGGTTGCGGAGCAAAATCAGTATTGTGTTAATCTCTAAAGTGTTGACTGGGTGATCAAACTGTAAGCTACATAAGGATATATATTATCAGTTAAAATAAAGTGCAATTTCTTCCTTTTATTTGCATGAGAAAGTGTAGGTCATGTTCATTACAAACACCCTGTCCCCGGTCATTGGTAGAACATACTTTGGTCACTACAACAACTATTTTAGAAGCAAATAGCAACAAATTACGTATTTCGGTTAGAGTGTCTGATATAAGAAAGAGTGAAATGGAGGTGGGGAGTTGACCTGCTGTAATACAATATCCAATCCAAGTCCAGCATTAATATTGGGCACCAGTCAAGCAGAATAAGCGTCATGCAAGGTTACAGATCACCAAAGCAAGCATTGTGTGTCAAACAATATCTTCTGCTGTCATTGAGGTAATCGAGGAGCCCTGTTAGTGGATCAGTCTGTCATATGTTGAGAATATATCTGACCCCTCCTCCAGTGGTTATGGTTCACTATAGGTACATGATGATTTGGATCTCTCTGCTTAGAAATGTCTTCACCTAGACTGACCCTCCTACTAGCCTTTTGCTCATTTGTTGTACCTCTCAGTGGATGTTGAGGCCCACAATGCTCATTCCATCTCGCTGGCCTCTTACTGATTTGCTTAAGGAGGTGATTTATCTCTGCTCTCCAGCCAGGAGCATGCTTCTTCAAATGTGTCGTGTTATCCACTTAGACACTGGGTATATCAATCGGTATATAATATAACATTTCTGCAGTGTCTATTAACCTCGAGGAAGCTGTTGCATTTTCGTTGCACCAAGGTGTTTAATGAGGGAAAATGTACACTTTCAGTCCTTCCATTTACCATGGGCCATCTTGCTTTGCTGCTCGTAAGATGTCAACTTTACCACGACAGTGCAACGCTGAACCACAGATAGTTCAACAGTCTCTGGGTTGCCCCCAGAGCAGAAGGACATGCCTGCATTTGATGCTCTTTCGCTATTGAAAATAATTTTGAGTGAGTACCCGGAATACAAGTAGACATAATACAGTCTTCGAGAACTAATTCCGCTTTCAGGTCCTCCATCATCTCCTGAAGATTTACAATGCTACTATTTTTCTGGCAGAAGCGTCCTTCTGCATCCTCACTCTATCATGGAGATTTTGGGCTTCACATTTCAATTCTTTATGTTGCTGTGACATATTGGTGACCAATGGTCTCATTGCAGCTAAAATAGACTTGTTTTCTGTCGCTGACAGCTAGTGAATAATCAACTTGCATCTAAACAAGCGGCATCAATTTACAGTTCTACGGTATCTACAGTTTGTAGAATAATATAAAACCAATCTGTATGTGGTACAGAAGAGGACACAGCCAGGGCAAGTGGAGTCCTACTTGTGGTGCCACAATCTGAGGCACCAACCTCATGTTGCTACTTCAGATTTCTACTTATAGTTGCTTTACTTTTGCTCTTTTTTAATAATAATAATAATAATTTGTATAGTGCACATATCACCCCCAGGGGGGTCTAAAAGCGCTTTTACGCATACCGCTGTGGAACCCATCCTGGCTTTCCCTGTGAAGTACCCACTCCTGGGCACCCCAAGGTGAAGCCAGGCATCCCAGCGCTGTTGGGGCCGTTGTGGAGATTAAGCAAGCTATTGCCCAGAGTAGCAGAGTGGGACCCATGATTAGAGTAGGCACCGAGGCGAGAATTATCGAGTCCGCGGACACTGAGCCCAAGACCCTGCTGCGTCGGGTAATTGAACCAGGGTCCCAGGCCTGACCTCTGCTTCAGGGTCTGCCGCTTCTAACCAGTGAGCCACACTTCTCCATTTTTATGTAGCTGATATTGTGGGCATATTGCATTTGTAAGATGGTGAATCACTGTTACTGCAATCCCTCATACAGGAAATGTTTATTACTGTATTAGAAATGAGAAACTGAACCAATCCGAATAATAGTCCAGGGACTGACAAGTGGTCTTAAGTTGGTTATTTCTCCACCAATGTGTAATATGCCTGATCACAATCTGTGGAGGGTATAATAAGTACCAGCATCTCCACAGTTGACTTCCACGACATGCCTACATGGAGGAGAATACATGCAGGAGTTATCCGTTATGTTGCACATATATCCTGCTCATATATAGTAGTGTGTTGATCACACATAGGACTGCTTCAGCGATCCTAGCAGGGGGAAAACTAGATCAGGAGGGAGATTCACCAGAGCGATCCTATTGATTGTCCTATACAATTGTGTGCACATTGCCCTATTGCAATAACTGGAAACTAGCATATCTGGTAAAGAGGTTGCCTGTTGGGCAATCCCTTTTGCTTTGTTAGTTTGCAATCTGCAATTTCCTGGTGCATTGGAAGCTTTGGAAACTGTTTAACCCCTTGCGTGCGGCGGGAATTCCCCGCCCATGCTGACTCCGCCTTGCGCGGGCGGAGTCATGACGGAACGGTTCCGTCATCAGCACAGCTCACCCGTAGCTGATGACGGAACCGCTCCGTCATCAGCATGCAAGGGGTTAAAAGCCTAGGTTTCTGTATATGTTTTGTTTTCGTCTGGTTTACACCGTTTTCTGACTTGTTAATTTCACGCTTCTTATGCAATGAACCTCTGCAGCAGAAAGGACTCAAACCTTGGAACACAATTTTAGGAAGGTTGTTTTGTAGTTACAATACTTCATATTGTAAGTGAATAAAGTTTTGAGCAGATAAGAAAAGAATACTCGTGGCCCTGATTTTGAGCTGGGCGGATTTAGTTGTGTAAATACTGGTTGTCTGGAATGAATAATTTCGACAATATATCTACATATAAATCTACCTCTCATGAGGTATTCTATTCCCTCGGGGATGGAGATCCAACCTGATTAAATTATGCATGGAATTCTCTTTTCCATGTGGATGACTCTCCGGTAGAGTGGTACGGGGCAGGAGGGTGGCAGTGGGCAGAGTAGGATGTGGTCTAGTAGGAAGGGGCATTTCATGCTCCCTTGCCATAAGAAATGGTAGGATGTTGGCCGGGGACCGGACTGCGCTTGCAGCTCGAGCCTAAATAAAGCAAGATTGTTTAATGTATTTTGTAGCTAGTAAATTCAGGTTCGGTGTTCCTGCACCCAAAAAATCCAGGTGAAGAAACACCGGGCCAATTATAATTGGCCAGAGTTAAGGACCCAATTCTCAAGAAGTGATGGTCTTTATTATCCTCGAGCCAACTCCTTTTGGAAATAATATGTGTTAAATTATATTTTCCTGCAGAATTAGTCTTTTTAAATCGCATGATGAGCTCAAGCTCCCAAAGGGGCCATGATAAACAATCTGACTGTTTCAAGAAGTAATTGAACCAGTGAATACATGGTGGCTACTATAGAGAACTGAATCTAATGTTTGCCTTCAAAATGAAGCATCAAAAGATTTTGGTTATGAATAATAATGGTAATACCATGGCGGTTTGTCCAACATAGGAAACGGGGGCTTCAATCATAATCAGAGTGTCAATAAAATTATTATCTAATGTTCGGCCATACGTCGGTTGTGCAACATCTAAAGCACTGACTCTGGTAAGTACCTTATCAGTAACCGTTTGAATGGATTAGTCAAGGCAGATACTTAAATTGCCAAGCCTAAGTTAAAAATATATATTTAGCAAAGCAGCAACATTTCAAAGAGGCTGATCCAGACCAATCAAGTAAAATAAGCTTTTAAATCCTATTTTTTAAGTAGATGGAATCTATGGAGGGCAGAAGACGAGGGCAGTCTAGAAAAGTATGTGTAAAATGCCAAAAGGTTCTCAGTGGTATCATTGTGTAAAAGGGCTCTTCTAGAATGTCTCGATCTAGAGTGCTGCACAGTATGCCAATTTGCCTTACGTAACACTAATGTTACTCAGCGTGCCAAGGTCCTGCAGTTTGCATTCATCAGGTTGTACTACAGGTCTCAGCTTTGAACCTTTGTGACCCAAAACAACCAGTGCCCTTGTTTTTACTCCCTGCTCAATGGAGGATCTACTGGTTTGTTTATGTGTTTCCCCAGGGGGTTGGTATTTTGGAAAAGCACCATCGTAGTGCTCCATGGAATACTGCAGCCTTAGGGGATGATGTAACCCAAAGCTGAGAAAATGTCACTGACAGGGATCTCTCTGAGCATTTCCTTGCATCCATGAAGGTCATTTAGGGGTTTGCCAGGGGGACAGCTGCGGTCTCTGAACTTCAGCTTGTAACTGCTAGCTTGCTGCTTGAGGCAACAGCCTTTGTGGTGGAAACGAGATAATATGTGTTTGCTGTCCTTCAGCACTAGCAGTGTGTGAGCTCCGAATACTCTTTGGATTTTATATGTATACTGATTTATTTTTGGGAAATGTCACTTTCTCTCAAGGAGGTGGCTAAAAATAATCGAGTCCAGTATTTTTTTATCTACCCACATTCCTCATTTCTGACAGTCTTTGTAAATACGTTCCTATTATGTGTGTTTGGAGTGCATGTTTTTCTGCATGTGCAAGGAATGCCTAGCTGTTTGTGTGCCTGACTGTGTCAGTAATACTCTACTAGTCTACAAGTGGCTGTGGTTTACGAGTGTGTCCATAACGTCTGTATAATATACTAGCAGCCTGTCCCGACGTTGTCCGGGTATGAATTCCTGCCATCCAGTAGTATATTGTTTTGTAGGATTTCGTTTTGATAGCATTTCTTATCTGTGACAGGCCTGTGAAACGCTCCGATTCACAGTGCACTGCTGATGCACTTAAGAGTGCTTGTTCAGTTGTGTGTGAATTCGAGTTTCCCTACTTTATTTTACCGTGCAATAATATAAAGATTACCCGCCTCAAAGGTTTGGACTCTCTCTTTATTATATTAGTATGGATATGTTTAGGTGTTCGTTTTTGAAATTGTGTTTGGCTGCACAATGTTTGTGTGTAGCAGATCCAGTCCAGGTTTTATTCGTCTCATTCTAGAACTCTAAAATCCTCTTCATTTATACTACTATTATAAAGAGAGAACACAAACCTTTGAGCCAGGTAAACTCAAAAAGTACTGCACAAATCACTACACCCAATACACCATTTGAAAGGGGAGATGTAGCAGAAGGACATAGGCTATAGATGTGGACACCATATACATTAAAAAAGCAAAACCGCCAAAAGTGGGAAAGTAGTCCCTTGTGGGCGTTAGCGTGGGCGTGTCAAAGAAAAGATGTGGGCGTTTAGAGGGGCGTGCCAAACAAAAGATGTGGGCGTTTACAGGGGCATGGCCCAAAGTACAAACAATAAACATATGCCAAACGATTTCACTGATTTCACTGTGCAAGGCACACACTTCACCACACACTTCAATGTGCATAGCGCAAATGCGATTTCAATGATTTCACTGTGCAAGGCACACACTTAACTGTGCATCCCGCGCATGTGCAAAGGGCCGCCTATCACTCGGCTCGACATTCACGCATTAGTCGGCGTTACCCTTCAAACATTAACGCCTTTGTGGGATGACATCCAAAAAGGGGCGCGCCTTCCATAATAATACAGTGCCACAGGGGGCAGGCTTACAAAAAGGGCCACCTATCATTTGCGTTGCTTCGCACAGCCCACCAATCATGACACACAATGATTAACACACACACGAGTTGCGATACAAAAATATAACAAATGTTTAACCATTTGACAAACGACAACGTTGTCACAGGGGGAGGAATGTAAACAAATAGGCGCCCATTTCTTAGACAAGAAATCCAATCGTTGGAAAATGAACAAGACTTTACTCACAAGGCTCCGAATAATTAGGTATGCTGCGGACAAAATTTAAAACTTACACAAACACTTCCGAATTTAAACACTCTGCGTTATCAGTGGAACACTGCCAGTACTTGTGCCGATAAAAACAAAAAAAAAGACATTAGTAAAGGGATCGAAAACGTAAACAAGGAAAACCCCTTTCACAAACAAGCAATTTCAGGCCAAAACATCTGAGCGACCACTGTAACACTTGCTGCACTTGCGGTGCAAATTACAACATTTGGGAAACAACAACATTCGCACACAGGGGGAACACTCTCAACAAGGACAGCAAAGGGGGAGGAGCTTAGCGCGCATCCAAGATGGTCACTCGCTGCCTCCACCGACTATCCTGGCATTAATCCTGTTTTAGACCACGGGTTCTTCTAGCCGCGACTCTCCTGATCTGGATGACCCTTTTCAGAATTTGATTTGGACGCCGGATGCAGACTTGCTCCTTCCTGGAGCCCAGAGGCCTACATCGTGGCTAGTCCCGGACCTTGGGCATTAGGAGCACCCCGAAAGTAGTTGAACAACAACGGCCTGTGGCATGAGACGGCTGCCTGGGGCCTACTTTCGTTTTCGTTTCTCCTTTGCCGCGGGGATTGGAGATAGCTGTTTTCGAGCCTGTTGGCGACTGCCTCTCCCTGATTGATCGCTATTGACGCCCTGTGTTTCAATACTTTGTGGATTTTTCCTTCGAGGGAGCCATTTACACCAGATCTCGTAAGCCCCTGCGGGGCGGGCAATTCACCATGGCGGCTAAGTCTGAGGGTGACAAACGGTCTCTCAAGACTACAACTCGTGATGGCGGGAGCAAAGCCTCCATCATGGACAGATTTGCACGTAACAAGGGCTCGCCGAGTGGGACTGGTAAAACCTCGGAAGGCATGGGTAGTGGCCCCCCGGAGTCGGACGAACCGACTCTTCGAGACGTCATGGGTGCCATCGCCAGCATACAATCGTCGATGGGCCAACAATATGAGACCTTGGCAGCCAAAATCGACACAGTGGCGGTGGACGTGGGCCTGATCAGGGCAGATCTGGCTAAAACCAACGAGAGGGAGAAGTCGTGGGACATTAAGACTGCCAGTCTCACCACAGATGTATCCGAGCTCCAGACTGAGGTTCGTACCCTTCGATCCTCTAGCGACCAGTTTGCCCGCCGGCTCGAGGATTTTGAAGGTCGTGCTAGGCGCAACAACGTACGCATAGTCGGAGTTCCTGAGACATCGGCGTATCATTCGACTGACCTTTTTTTGAAGACCTCATCGTAAACCAACTTGCCCCCAAAGGCTTGAGCAAGCTATTTGCTGTGGAACGCGCCCATAGGATCCTGGGTGGCAGACGCACTAAGGGGACGGCCCCGCGGCCCATCATTGCGCGGATCTTCAATTACAGAGACAGAGACGCCATTTTGCAGGCTTTGAGGACCAACGGCCCCACCAGGTTTGAGAATGCCTCCGGCAACTTTTACCCTGACTTTACTCCCATGGTGCAGAAACCGAGACTGGCGTTCTCCGGGGTGAAACGAAGACTGCGAGATTTGGGCATGAAATATGCCATGCTTTTCCCCGCTCGACTGCGCATTGAACACAATGAGCGGGTGCTCTTCTTCGATATGCCTGAGGTGGCCAGTGACTGGTTGGACACTTTATCTATGCCTAGAGACAATGCGGATCACACTGGTGGTGCGGAAGGTGGCCGACGGGACCAGGAGGAGTAGAGGCACTGGTGTATGCCTCCATTGTACTGTGCTACGATGGTTTGTTCTCCTTGTCTGGGTCGATGACTTTTAAAATTTGGACCCCGGGGCGGCGGGGTGTTCGGGATGTCTCCTCCTCCGGGGGTGTTTTTCCTTTCCATCTGTAGTTTAGTTTTTGGGGTAGGGCGACAGGCACACTGCTGAATGGGGTGGTTACTTGGTTCATCGCAGGGGTGCAGGGTGGGGGGTTGTTGTTCTGGGGCTTTGGGGGAGGGGGACTGGGTTTTTCTTTCTTTGTTCATACTGCATTTGGGGCTATGTATTGCTGCATATTCTGTGTTTACTTCGTGGGGTTCGGTGGACCTGATTGCACGCTTCCGGGATGGGGGGTAGGGGGCTACGGGTCTTGAGCTGGAATGTCAATGGCTTGGGGGACAAGATAAAGCGGGGGATTGTACTCCAGTATGTGAAACGTCATTCTCCCGACATCGTACTCCTGCAAGAAACCCACCTGGTTGGGAATACGTTCCATGCTATGAATCGGAGGGGTTACAGGTTGGTGGCACATTCAGGGTTTACTTCGGGCCCCAGAGGAGCTGGTATTATGCTTCGTAGTTCCCTTCCCTTGGAGATTGACGACATGATATTGGATGACAGGGGTCGATATGCCGCAATTGTCGGGAGGTGGGAGGGAAGAACTGTAATTGTCCTCTCGGTCTATGTTCCCCCTGGCCTGCAGGCTCCTACATTTGTTGACTTGGGCAAATTGTTGCTGGGGCTTCCAGAGGGGCTTCTAGTGATGGGAGGAGACTTTAACTCGGTGATGGATGGTTCGCTGGATCGACATCCTCCCAGGGTTCTCACACCATCCCAATCCTGTCTCAGTGGGTTCCTGGATACGTTTGGTATGGTAGATTGTTGGCGGATGCTTCACCCGGGACAGGCCCAATATACCTTTCACTCTGGGGTACATGGGAGCTTGGCTAGGCTTGACTATCTTCTTGTGCCCGCTGCCTAGGCCACGACGGTGCGAGAGGCCCGACATTTGCCTAGAGGCATTTTGGACCAATCCCCTCTGTGGGTTCATATTGATCTCCATCTGAATGCCGGGGGCCGGATCGCCACAGTTAATCCCTGGCATCTCCGGGCTCCGGAGACTAGAGCGGGGTTGGTTAAAGCCATAGACCTTTACTTTGCTGAGAATGTGGGATCTGTGTCATCCTCGGTGTCCCTCTGGGAAGCTTTTAAATCTGTGATACGGGGCCAGGCGCTATCGCTTATCGCTAGCTCCAAGAAGCGACACAATGAGGAGGTTGAGCGGCCGGAGGCAGAGGTGGGAACTCTAGAGAGAGACCTTGAAACTGGAGTCACGCGAGAGAAGCTGCATGTTCTGCAGTTAAAACAATCTGATTATAAGGCCTTGGTCACAAATGCAGCGAAAGCTATGAGTCGGGAGCAGATGGGCCGTCTGTATGATGTGGGCGATAAAGCCGGGAAGTTGATAGCGTGGTTGGACAAGCGAGAGAGATTGAGTCGTGTGGTGCCTGTGATAGAGCGAGTGGATGGGGTATGTGTTACGGATCCACTGGAGATAGTGGAGGAGTTTGCCTCCTACTTTCGAACGGTGTATGCTCCGGTCTCGGACCGGCCAGAGGAGGACTCCCGTCTTTTACTTCGGGATATCGCCTTGCCTTGTCTGTCTGATTCTGATAGAGAGCTAATGGAGGCGGATTTTTCCACTGATGAAGTAGCGCTTGCTATCCGCTCCATTCGCTCGGGTAAAGCTACGGGACCTAACGGCCTGCCCATCGAGCTGTACAAGTTGTGCCCGGACAAAATGGCGTTGTATCTCCGCTCAATGTTCTTGGAATCTAGAGAGAGAGGCCAGCTTCCACGTGATCAACGACTTGCTTCCATTGTGGTGATTCCTAAGGAAGGTAAACCACGTGAGTTCTGTACTTCGTATAGACCTATCTCTTTCCTAAATGTCGAACCTAAGGTTTTGGCGAAAGTGTTGGCCAACCGGTTGATAACCGTGATAGGTGATTTGGTGCACCTGGACCAATCCGGTCTTATTCCTGCCCGTAATACCGCGCTGAATCTACGTCGCCTTCATGGCGTGCTGGCGAGGGCGGACACATTGCGTGAGCCGGACATTTTGGTCTCGTTAGATGCCACCATGGCGTTTGACACTGTGGAATGGCCCTACTTATGGGCGGCTTTGGCTAAGTTTGGCTTTGGGCCGGTATTCATTGGCTGGGTCCGTTTGTTGTATGAGGAGCCCTTGGCCCAGGTCGTCGTTAACGGTAGAGTATCGGCTCCCTTCGCTCTTGGTCGCGGTACGCGGCAGGGATGTACCCTTTCCCCGTTGCTTTTTGTGCTGGCTCTGGAGCCTTTGGCGGCTTGGTTGATATGGGAGCCATCCCTTAAGGGCATCTGGAGGGCCCCCGGATTTGAAGATCGCATCTCGCTTTATGCGGATGATATTCTTCTTTACCTTACATCCCCTCGGAAATCCTTGGGAGTACTATTTTACGTCCTTAGCTCCTTTGGTAGGAACTCGGGACTAGTCATAAATTGGGCCAAGTCCTGTGTGTACTCGCTTACGGATGAGGTCCCACTTGTACCACGTAATTGTCCGATACAGATCTCGTCCACCGGATTCAAGTATTTAGGCATCCACATCTCGCGGGACCCGACTACTAGATACCGACTCAATTTGCTCCCCCCGCTCGCTCGGTTAAGAGCAGACCTGAAGGCGTAGAGCAGGCTGCCTCTGTCCCTGGTGGGTAGAGCAGCCTTATTCAAGATGATGTCTCTCCCCAGATTTTTGTATGCTCTCCAGAACACTTTAGACCTAGTGCCCTCCAATTACTTTCATGAGATAGAAAGCTTGCAACGGAAATTGGTGTGGGCCGGTCGTCCTCGGATTGCCTTGGCCAAGCTTACTCTACCTGGTACGATGGTGGAATTGCGCTACCGGATATCCGACGGTATTACTGGGCCTCCCAACTGAGCCCAGTTAACCATACGATGTACGGTCCGGCTGCTAATCCGGCCTTTGCGATGGATAAATGGTTGCTTCCGGGCGGAGACTACAATAGGGCACTTTATTCGAAACGTCTGACGTGGACCTAACCGGGCCTACAAAGGTCGCTGTACGGGTTTGGTACAATGCCACCGCTGCCACGGGTTGGTCGGATGCCCTTACTCGGGCGACTCCACTCTATGCGTCTGAGAAGTTGGGCAAATTGTGGACGACTAAGGGGTTCGACAAATGGGATCTTATTGGAATCAGTGTGGTTGGTGATCTCTTGCGGAAGGACGAGATTAAATCTTTTGAGGAGCTGCGACAGGAATTTCAACTCGGCCCTCGCGAACACTTTCGTTATCTGCAAGTTCGACACGCCCTTTCTTCTGCAATGGTGCCTGGGACGTCTGTCCCGGACTCCTCGCCCCTAGAGGATAGAATACTGGATGGGCATATCCCGGACAGTACGATTTCGCTAATATATAAGAAATTAATAAACCATAGGGCGGACCTTCTTTTACAGCTTCGCACGTCTTGGACCGGCGATGGAGTGGAGCTTGACGATGAGGACTGGCAGGTGGCGATATCCTCTCCAAAAGAGGTGGCGATCTCGGCTCGTCTGAGATTGGTGCAACTAAAAATCTTACACCGAGTGTACATGACGGGTCCTCGATTGTTGCGGATGGGGTTTGTTTTGGATGCTTTGTGTAAACGTGGCTGTGGTATGGTGGGTACATTCCTCCATATCATATGGGAATGTCCTGCGGTAGCATCATTCTGGACTCGTGTGCATGGTGTTATGTCTGAGGTGACGGGTGTCTCGCTTCTGCCTGAGGCCCAGAGATGTCTGTTAAATGTATGGGAACCCAACGACTATAATGTGGCCCAAACGCAGTGGGCCACCCTGGGCAACATGATTGCTAAACGTGACATTGCGCAATTGTGGGGGTCGGCAAAGCCACTGAGTCTTTCGGCCTGGTCTAGGAACATGGATTGGTGCATGTTCCGTGAAAAACAGTATATATTGCCAGGGGCAGACCCAAGAAGTGGGGTAAAATATGGGGTCAGTGGAATCAATACCGCGGTGAGATCTGCACCCCTCCCTTTGAGTCGCCACCGGAGCGTTTACAGTCCCCTTAACATGACATTCCCTCTTGTCCAGGTTTTGTTTACGTATTGTTGCCTACTACCTGTTCCCTCTCTTTTCCATTCCGGACATTTATTTTGGTGGCTATATATCATTACAGACACTGTACCCCTCTCCAGAAGGATTCGCCAGGATTGTCCCCTTTTTATGTTGAGCCCTTGCAGTAGTTTTCTTATGTTTGTTTGTTAGGGGGTTGTTTTCTCAAAAAAGATAAAACCAAAACCTTACTTCTCCTGTACATGTACGTATGGTTTGACATGATTTCTTACTTGCCGCCGGGCCCTATGGGTTGTCGGCTGAAGGGCTGTGTACTTTTCATCCTTCATTGATTTGGAACTGTTGCCAGCCGACCCACAGTGGCTGTATGACTGCTATTGTACCTTCATGTCTTTTTCAATAAAGGTTTTTCAAAAAAAAAAAAAAAAAAAAAAAAAAACAAGGACAGCAAAACAAAATTAGGTGTGGCTCAATGAAAATCTGCGGATGAATTAAACACACATTACTACGCAAACAAAAAGTAAAGGCAACACTGAACATCGGCCATCCCCGGACAACGTCGGGACGGGCTGCTAGTTCTATTATACAACCATTCCTACTATCCATACTAATATAATAAAGAGAGAGTCCAAACCTTTGAGGCGGGTAATCTAAGGAACCACAGCACCAATGACAACACCCAATACAGCTTTGGAAAGGGCAGTTGCAGCAGAAGGACATAGGCAATGCAGAAGCCCACAATATACATTTAAAAGGTAAAAGAACCGTGCCAGCAAAGTAGTCACTTGTGGGCGTGTCTGCGTTGTGCTGTGGGCGTGTGCTGGGGACGAGACAAATGCTGGGGGCGTGTGGTACGTTCTGCCCTTCATGCCACGTCTCATATTGTGTGCTAATCCCACCCTGCTCCCTTTAAATACCCCTGCACCCCATAATCATAACCCACCCGTACTCCCCCAACATCCTTAAACACTAACCCATCTTAACCCTATAAATATACCCTGTACCCCAAAACCCAAACCTATCCCTAAATCTTAAATGAGGCATAAGTACTGTGCGGATAGTGGAGATGAGTGAAGAAGTACCTAATATTTTTTTCAATTCAGGTTCTGTCTTTTTGCAACAACATTTAGCTACTTTTAACCAGTACTTTTTGTCGATTCACTGATGTGCACCTGCCACCCCTGGAGTTTATCGAGATGACAAACAGGAATGGATAATGTCTGCCTAGCCTTGTCTTATAGAAACAAAGATGAAGAAGGTGCTTTCCAGAACAAAAGGTCTCAGAGGCCATAAAATCAAAGCCGCAATATTAATGGTTAATAGTGCCAAGAAATTCCATTGAGGGTGAATATGCACTTCTCAAATATGCCTGTTATGTCATATTTGGCTTTCTACCATCAATTTTCTTCCAGAATCTATCAGCCAAACGGCAGATTTCTGTTTGGGTTAGAGAAGGAGACTGCGAGAGTTAAGGAGTCTGTTACGTCTGGTTTATCACCAATCCACACTCGCTACAGACACTTATTAGGAATATAATGGTTGGGGCTAGAAGGAAAGACACTGGGATGGGTTACCAATGCTTAAAGTCTCCTCCTTTTCAAGCCCACCTTTGGTCTCTCACCTTTATTATTGGAAAAAGTGGAGTCTTGGAATGAGGATGTAATGGCTTTTTATCCCTGAAGATACTCCTGCAGCAACCAATGCTACCTTTTGAGCTAGATGGTAGAACTGGGTGGTTCTGCCTGACCTCTCTTCCGGAGTGTTCACCTTCTAATCCCTTACCTTTTGGTCCAGGTCAGTGTGACTATAAGAAATAGTATGCAAGGCACCCTTCTTTCAGCCCCCTAATTTACAATTTGAAAGGGGGAGATCAAAGGGTGCTAGGTTAATGAAGTCTAAAAGTAATAGATACACCTTCTGAATCTACTTCTGAAGCACGGATAAGAGAGAAAAATGGCCCATAAACTAATAGTTCAAAACAAAACCAGAGGCTCAGAAGAAGAGAAAACGAGATACCACATATGCAGTATGGAGACTGAATGAGATCACATAAATACAGAGGAGGGAGTAAGAGACTGAGAGACACACCAAACAAAGGGAGAGAGTACTCATAGAAGCAAAGATAAAAGGGAGCTAAGTCACACGAAAGTTACTGAGGTGAAGGAAATAATTCAGCGGTACAGATGTACCATAGAAACCAGTGAGAAAGACAAAGCGACTTAGAGATGAGAGAACTTAGGTACATAGAGGAGTAAAAGAGCAATCCTATAAGTTAATATTGACACCTGTTTGAAAGGCTCATGAGACGCAAATGTGAAAAGATACAAATACAGAGAAACTAATGTGAGCTAAGGAGACTTAACAGGCATACTGGTGAGAGGGAGCAAGCAGTTAGCTTGGGAAGTTTCAGGATTTGTGGTGTGTCTGTCGGAGCAGTGTGAGGATTGGGTTTAGAGATGGAAGAAGGGGAAAACTGCTTAAATCTAAAATATAAGCAAAATATCAGCTAATGCTTCATGACATCCAGTCATGACATACTTTGAGTAAGGTCACTGTTGCTGTGCGTATGTGCAAAGGCACCTCTAACATGTAACATGTAGGCTAGTACCTTACCCATATGCCTAAAAGTTCTCCCCACACCTACTAAGGTGCACAACCTTAATATCATTACAAAAGTATCATTGGGCACAAATATCATGTAAAAAGTAGTAGTGGAGTTTATTTCAGAGGGAAAAAGCCTAAAAAACTTTTACAATATATAAAATACTGTACATCAGTCCGTAACATACAATTCATCATCCCATGCCACTTTAAAAGAATACATTTAAAAATACTTATTTCATCCATATTTCTAAAATCTTACAATACTTCAGTTAGTCTGCGTAATTTGCCCCATGCATAGAGTAAATATCCTGCTACCGCAAAAATAATCCGCTCCATATTATCAGTTCTTAAAATGCGAGTGGTATCTAGATAATATCTTACTCCCAACAGGTGACAAACAGGAATTCACCAAGTCTTCCTTAGATGGTGTCAAATGGAACAAAAAAAAATGCTCTTCAGATTCAGAACACAGCTTGCATGAAGGACAATATGTGAAATAGCACATCCCCCCCATCTACTTCAAAATGTATTTACTAGTAAAATCCTATATCTGAATTTCAGAAATAAGGATCTTCTTTGAAATAGTTCTGTGTGATTCATACACATTTCAAATTCCAAATCCTGATTAAATTTAAGAAATCTTTCCATCAGGGTGCCTCCTAATTGCTCTTTATTTTGCTTTTATCGGCCCAGCTTTCCCTTGTTTAAGTGTTATGAGTTTTCCCAGGCATGTGCATATCCACCTTGTACATCAAAGAGTTTATATAATTAAACCAAGATAGGGATCCATGCTTATCTAACATTTTTTAAATTAAAAATGCTTGTTTTTAAAGTGCCAGAAACTTGCTATTTTAGCGTCTTCTCAAAATGGCTCAAGTTTAGCTTCATCCGCTATATTCCTTTAACCCAAGTCTAGGCGCATAGGTGTTAAAATGATACTTTGTGGCACCTTGAGAATTGATCGAATAAACCTATTCTCAGTTTTCACCAAGACTTCAATTCCATCCGTGCTCCATATCTCTGCGCAATAGAGTTCTGCGTCAAGTCCTCTTTGCACAATAAATCTATAAAGCAGGTGATATCAATCGGAAATTAGATTCATTTAGTTTCTAGGCAATCGCTGACTCCGTATGTTGCAGTGACATTTGACTTATTATTATTTGAAGAGCCCGTGACAATATGTTTGTGATCTGGACTCCCAAATAGGTATACTCCCTAACTTGTTTTAGGTAAGAGGACCCCAGCTTCATCTTCATGCGGAAAGACCTGTGTGGATGGAAACCCATTTTGGAAACATTGATTTCCAAGTCATACTGTTCACAGGTGATAGAGAATCTATTAATTAAGTTCTGCAGCCCCATGGGAGTTTTTTAAATCAATAGCAGTAAGGCAGGAATTCTGTGGTCGGCCAATTTGGGGGTGCGGGGTTCACCTTTGCAATCCTATAGCTTATTAAATGCGCCATTAATGTTAAGTGTGAGTAGAGCTGGCGTGAGTATGCATCGCTGGTGTACCCCTCTCGCAACACTAATACAGTCCATCAGTTTCCCCTCCGTGCCCTATATCACTTGTTCCAAATTATTACAATACAGACTATTTACTAGATCAAGCAAATTAGCTGGCATCCCCATATCTCTGAGAGCCACCCATGGTTTAAGAGGCTTCTCCTAGGTCTATAAAACTACATATATGTGGCCTTTATTTAAATTAATGGCCTTTATTTAAATTAATGGCCTTTATTTAAATTAATGGTCTTGTAAATAATTAAAATAAAGTGAAACACATAATCAATAGTGCTCGCATATGACCGGAATCTGCCTGGAGGTGTTACATCTCTTTGATGTCGCTCCATCCATGTTTGAATTTTAACAAAAAGTAGTCTACTTAATATTTGTTGGGTATTATCTATCAGGCTAATTGGTATATAATTACCTGGGTTATCTTTATCGTCTTTTTAGGTCTAGCCTAGCGCAGCGCGCATGCGCTGCTCTATGGGAGGCTTCTTGTGAGCCCTCCAAACTTCCCCTAAGCTTGTCCGTGTGATTTAGTTAACTCCCACATATTTCATTTGCCACTGCGTGTGTCTTTCATAAAAGAAAGCACGCAAATGGCCGAAGGCGTGTGTTTGTCCCACCTTTTGTTGAAATATTCCCTCCCATGGCGCTTGGGTCTCGGGAGCAAGCAGGGGTGCGCAGCGTGGCAGCTGCATTCCTCCTTTGTTGTTGTGGATCATGTAACTAATAATTAACACAGCGCTGTCGCTTTCACTTTCGTGGCTGCGCTTGTTAGTCACTAGTGGCCTGCTTCGGGGGACCTTCTCGTACCTGGCAGTGGCATTCAGTTGGATGCCGAGGAAACATCAGAGTATAGATTTCTAGACTCTGACGTGCATGACAGAAAATGGGCTATGTCTCATTCAAAAAATATGGCTAATTGTATATCCGTGTTCTTTGGCCATTTGCTGTACATATCATTGAACAAATACTGTTCTAAAATGGCCGCCAGGTTACTCTCGCTTTTGGAGATTAGAGCTGTAGGCGAGCTGCGAACCTTCCTTGATTCAGCAGAGAAGTGCGCTACCTGCAAACTGCAATTAGTTCCAAGGTTTCAGTTTAAGACAGAGAGCTAGAAAACAACGACTTACACAGACCATCGCAGACCTATCCGAGCTCCGGCTTCTGGATAGGGTCACAGCTTAGTCCTTCCTTTGTGGCAACAGCCTGGAGAGTGTCAGCTGTGCTCACCACAAACTTTTCTCCTAGCCTGAGAATCTCTTTCAGATACACTGTGACCCCTGCTTTTTACCGCAATGGGTGCTCAAATTAGCACCATAGGTGTCTCATAAGGGAGGTCGTCGCATCACATTATTTGTATGCTGAGATGTAGTCTGAGCAGCGGACATCCAAATGTGGTTTACGCAGGCGTAGTTTCAAGAGTGCATCCTGGCATGGGCTTTCTTCACCCTCTTTCCTACCACTAATGCACAAGTTTTTGTGGTAGACGCCGAGGAAGTGTGTGCATGCCTATCTGCAACTCCAGGAGTTAGACATGTAGTTTCAGCAGGCCTTTAAGTGGCATAAACAGGAGGTGGCTATCCGAAAGCGAGCACTAAGAAACATAAACTAGAAATCCTTTTCAAGAGCACTACAAGGGGTGTGCTGCTCCTCTGAGAATGTGGCGGACCCTCACAAAGCCATAGCTGGGTGTGTGTGTGTGTGTTTACAAACTCTCGAAGACTTTGTCACACTCATTGCTGCCACTTCATGTAGTTGTAAATTCTTTAATGAATGTAGGTAAGTGCCAGAACCCACCCGTGTTTTCAGAGGGTCCACGTGAAGGGATTTCCACGCAAGGAAAATGTTTTGCAGGTTAAAAAAAAGTGGCATAACATAGGTCCCCATATGATGGTGGATTTTCCCCTTTGTGTACCATCCATTGCTGCATAATTAGATGTGAGCGGCCTGTGCTACCTGCAGGTCACCCAGGAGCAAACCTGTCTGTGTTGAGCATCTAATAATTGAGTAAAACACGCATATAATAGATTTATGCTTATTTAAGCATGGTTTGGCTTTTATTTGCTTATTTAAGCATGGTTTGTCTTTTATTTGTTTATTTAAACATGGTGCGGCTTTTAATTGCTTATTTAAGCATGATTTGGCTTTTATTTTTTAAGAGGAGTCCCCACTCTGCTTCAATGTTGAACCTGCTCAGTGCTCCTGATATGATGAAACAGTTCTCAGGAGTAGAGACACACTGTGTGTGAGAGACTCCACCACCAATCCCTCTGCCTTTAAGCTTTTTTACCTTCGTGTTTTTTATTTCCGGTTCGTTCCCTCATGGGGATATACTTCCATGTGGTTGGAAGGCAGTGGGGGGTGTGACTGGCCTGTGCAGGATTTCACAACATAATCTGATATCCCTGGATGTGCAGGGGTTCGTCAGTGTGGGGAAACTCTTCTAAAACACTGTGAATCAATTGCTATGATGCTTTTTCTACTCGGGTACAATAAGTGTAAACAGGCCGCCAGGCAATGGTAGGAAATCTGCTGTTGAGTCTGCCTTTTCTGTGCGGTCACCCCAGATTTTTCACCTTTATCGTGCTCCTATGGGCGCTGATCTAATCACTGTGTCCATTTTGTGACACTGTTGTTCAGTGCCACTGTGCGCGTTCTCTGGTTCTAAAATGGTACGGTCAAAATTGCTTTCACCCCATTGGTGTATTTAACTTTCCCATAAGGTCATGGTAGGTGGTGCAGAAAATACACCAATGGTTCTGGGTGTGTGTGTGGGTGTGTGTGTGTGTGTGGCTCTGGGTGGGGGTGTGTGTGTGGCTCTGGGTGTGTGTGTGTGTGTGGCTCTGGGTGTGTGTGTGTGTGTGGCTCTGGGTGTGTGTGTGTGCGTGTGGCTCTGGGTGTGTGTGTATGTGTGGCTCCGGGTGTGTGTGTGTGTGTGTGTGTGGCTCTGGGTGTGTGTGTGTGGCTGGCTCTGGGTGGGTGTGTGTGTGTGTGTGCGGCTGGCTCTGGGTGTGTGTGTGTGGCAGGCTCTGGGTGTGTTTGTGTGGCTGTGTGTGTGTGTGTGTGTGTGTGTGTGTGTGTGTGTGTGTGTGTGTGTGTGTGTGGTAGTAATTGCTGTCTGCTGAGCTCGTCCGTAGGGTACAATAGGTCTCACATTTGTGAGAGATTAAGCTAATGGCAATGTGAAATGAAATGAAATGAAATGAAAAATTACACTTGTATAATACATGTAAATGACAATGCCATTTATTTATCTGTTTTCAAAACCAACACATAAATACAAATTTTGTCATTTACAATGCCAATAGCTCAAACTTTTCCAAAGGCGAAACCATTGCATTGCAAATGCTTGTTAACCCCTTCGATGCTAGTGACAAGGTCAACTCGTCATGGGCTTTACCTGCCCTGTGCTTATGACGAGTTGACCTTGTCACAAACAATGGTAAATGTGGGAATCCAGCACCGTCGGGGAAAACCCTTAGCACCCAAGGTGTTAATTAAGTGTTTTGTATATGCGAGGAAGCACGATACAATAATACAGAAAATTAACACTCAGCAGTGGGCGCTACCTTAAATAAGAAATGGTGAGGCGTGAAGGCTCATGACTCACCATTAGAGCATGGAGCACGACTAATGCGCCACTTCTCTTTACTTCTCTTTGCTGTCCATGACCAGGAACAGGAAGGACTTCCTTCTTGCTTGTGTAACACAATTTCAACTAATCCTGGAGGTGCTCTAATGCTGTTTTCAGCATGAAAGCAGCTCCAGAATTGGTGGGAGCAGGGTCACCCAGTACTCATTTTGAGGCTGGGGGACTGTACCAGCAATCCCAAGGCTGTTCACAGCCTTGGGATTGCTGGGTCTGCAGGGCGCATGTCGGGCTGGCTGGCGCAAGATGGCCGGCCAATCCAACATGCGCACTATAGAACAGTGTTGTCATCCTGAATTTGCAGGTTTCAGCCCCGTGCCCACCCTTCGCTGTACACGGCGTGAGCCGGTGCAGTGGCAAATAAAATGGCATTGACATGTCATTTGGAAATGCTGATTTGGAAATGGCAATATCTCCACTTGTCCTGCATCAGGACATCCTTCAAGCCTGCCTGCCACTTTGATAAGGCTGTGGGCTTGGGCACTGAGGCTTTTCTTGCATTATAGAGTACAAGCATGAGATAAGCCTCCTAGGTGAGTGGGGAGTGAGCACACAGTCTAGTGCATGAAATGTCACAGGTTCACGGGAAATGAGCTACATATGGCTTTGCGAGGTCCTGTAGGTCCTGTAGAAAGAAGAAGTCTCCAGCAGGGTTGAAGTCCCCCATCTTCTCTAATTCCAGCTTGCAAAGATGGCGCTAAGTGGACTCATCGGCTGCATGGGGCAAGGCCAGGTCGTCAATAATGAGGAGATTAGCAGAATAGAAGCAGTACAGTCTGGCCCTGGCGCAAAGGCAGTGCCAGGCCCAGGCAGTGCATTGAATAGTGTCTGTGTCACGGTGCAGGAGTCCCAGAGTGGGTGCAAACTACTGGGTGCAGAGGGCATGCGCGAGCATTATTCCCCTCTATCGCAGTATGTGGCAGGTGTAGAATGGGATGTACCCAATAGTGTGCAAAATGTGCCCTGGGCAGAAATAATAAAATTCAATATCAAGGGCGCACATGCCCCCCTGTTTAAAGGTGAGTGTCAATGTCTCCCAGCACAACCTTGGCTGCTTGCCTGCCCATGTCGGCTGAATTAGGAGGAAGCAAATGTACTTGAGGAATGCTGGGGTAAGTGGCATTGGTATATATACACAAACAAATCAAGATGTTTCAGGAGCACCACCATTTTTGCAATGGCGACATGTCTGGTGAGGGATAGAGGTAATCTAATCCACACCGGAAGGCGCTCCGCCACCCAGCCTTCATTCTTTTTCCAGATCTGGGTCACATCTCTACTGACATGAGTCCCAAAATACCGGACACTGCCGGTTGACTATTTGAGGGGGTACTTTGTGGGGAAGTGTTCTGTGCATTCAGTCAGCGGGAACAGTGTTGATTGTAATTCCAGTGAGGGTTACATAATAGATGAATTCATAGATTAAGTTGTGCAGTAGGGGTGCAATATTCACGGCCAGATTCCACACACAATGGGTAACATTATCTACATAACAAGACTCCTCCAGCCACTGCGACATGTAGTAAAGGTCATGTTCAACTTGGTGCTGCCACAAGGGTGCTGCCAGTGGCTCAATGGCAGTAGCATATAGAGTCATGGAAAGTGGGCAACCCTGACTGGTGCATCTATTTATAGCTATGGGCTCAGTAACCTTTCTGTTGAGGTGTGATCTCCCTGTCAGTAAAGTATACAATAGCTTAACCTTCCAAAGGAAGCCTGGGCTAAATCCCATTCGCCGAAGGAGAGGAAATGGGTACAAACACCCCAGTGAATCAAATGCTTTAGTTGCATCAAGGAAGGCGGCCACTGCTGGGAGTTGCTGGTTTAAGGTATGGAGGAGAGGAAAGAAGGTGCAGAGGTTATGGCTTGTCGACCAAATAGGTACATAATCCAAGCATGTCCTTCTTTCAGAACGAGGTGCTATTGATAGAAAACTGAGCCAAGTCTCTGATAAACTGTCGATAAAAATGGGCAAACCCAAAGAAGCATTGAGCCGCCTTTACATTAGAAGAGGAAGGCCAATTCAGGATGGCTGAGACTTTGCTCTTATCCATAGAAACCCCTGTGCCATTTAAAGAAAACCTAAGTATACAACCTCAGGTTGATCAAATTTGCACTTTTCCAGTTTACAGTACAACTGATTTTGACGTAGTCTATGTAACACTTGACTGACATTTTTGTGATGTAAAAGGGGGTATTTTGAAGATATCAAGATGACATAAAGATAGACTTCAACTAAGTTGTTTAGCATGTCAGAAAAAACATGAGCCATGGAATACAGCAGGAGCAACCCTTAACCCAAAGGGTATTACACAATATTCAAAGTGGCCTAAGGGAGTCATAAAGGCCGTCTTCCATTTGTTAACTTCCTAATTTAGTAAAGATTTTAGTGCCCCAGACGGATTCCAAGATATTCTTATTTAGAGGCAATGGATACCTATCTTTGATGCTCATCTTATTTACGCCTCTAAAGTCTATGCAGGGTCTGAGTTTCTTTGACTTGTTTGGAACAAAGAGCATAGAGGCACCTGAGGGAAAAGAAAATCAGGTAATTAGTCTATTCTGTTTTCTTCCAAATATAACTTAATAGCTTCTTTCTCAGACTCCAACAGAGAATATATTCTACCAGAAGGAACCACTGACTCAGGTTCTAGCGGAATAACACAATCAAACTCTTGATGTGGAGGTGAAGAGAGATCTTTGGGTTTCTGAAAAAATCAGAACAATCTTAATATTGATCCAAAAAACAATCGAGGAAGTGTAGAGTCAGTGGTGATAGATTCACCCTCCTAAATGGTATACATAACCAATGAGATTCTATCAATGTGAAGGGAGTGAATAATTTATTGGTTTTTCAAATATTGGTGAAGGTCTTATATCTAAAGGTGGTGGAAAAGGCTCTCTTTGCAAATGGCAAAGGGGGAGAAATATGTGCTTTTAAAATACCCCTCACACACTAAAAATCCCTTAGTGTCATGCTTCATCATAGGGGTCTTCCCGTCCCTCTACAGGGCGGGGCGTGCTGCGACCTACGAACTACGCTGGAGCACTTAGTTTTTGACAATAGGCTATGTGTGATGTGTAGGACAGTAAAAATTGATTAGGATAAAGTGTAGGGACCTATATAAGTGAAAGGTAAACAATTAAAAATTCCCTGGCTAGTAGAAAAATTAATTTAATGATTTCTCTGGCTGGGAACAGTAAAACAGGGGTTTTAAGTAGGGCGAAATACGCTATCTACTTGGTCGACATGACATGTTTTGTAAGCAGTCCCCTCCTGCTTATTCCTCAGGACCTCTGTTGGTCCCTACTAACAGAACTCAATTCTAATTGAATGTAGTATGCCTAAAGTCCTAAAACCTAGTAGCAAAAATTGGCTACTTGGTTTTGCTTCCGGGCTTGAGTGGGCCCTCTGTGAAGCGGAAAAGAAGGGAAAAAGAAAAGACCTATTGTGGTCCAGTTATTTCACATATAGTTTGCCCCATGAGCCTGCATCTTAGGGTTTTGTCAGGCGGTATAGTGACCGCTGGCAAAAGTCTGCCTTAATCCTACCCCTCAGCAGCTCTGTGGACCGCCTAAGAAAACCCTAAGATGAAGCATGACACTAAGGGATTCTTAGTGTGTGAGGGGTATTTTAAAAGCACATAGTGCTCCTCCTTTGCCATTTGCAAAGAGAGCCTTTTCCACCACCTTTAGATATAAAATCTTCACCAATATTTGAAAAACCAATAAATCAATCTTAATATTGCTTTGGTATAGCCTGTAGTAAATTGATTGCACCAGGGCCTTCTGAGGGTGCCTTAACCATCTCCTTGGACGTACTGGAATCCTCTGAGAAAAACAATATTGGTGGCAAAACTGAGAGGATAGGGATATCGTTTAAGTTTCCTAGTTGATGTACAGATTTCGACGAGATAATCATGGCACTCCTAAGACGATTATATGGTTTGGGGAGGTTATGAGATCAAAAGATGCTTTTTCATGGTGCCTTCTAAAAGTTAGCTTTAATGGAGCTGTCATTTCTTTAACTGGTCTGGAAACCAAAAGTGTACCATCGACAGTCGGAACCTGTTCAGGAATCTCATTGGTAATTCTGGGTACCCCTTTCTCTTGAGTCTCATTTTCATCCACATAAATACCACTTGCCCCACTGTAAAGAAGTGCTAGAATCTTCTCCTTTCTTTCATTTCAAGTTTCTCATAGGACCATCAGGAGGATGAGAGATGCTTGAGACTCTTCGGAGGCTCTGAAGAAAGGGATTTGGAAAACTCCTGTCTTTTCCCCATTCACTAGAAACAGGATCTGGTGTTTCCGAAGGCCTTTGTGGGCAAACAGGACAGGCTCAAACCAAGTGTTCTGCGGATCCGCAATACATGCAACATCCATATTTACTGTGATGTTCTCTTTACGCCCCAGGCAATGCCCCTTGAGCACTGAAGGGCCTGTCAGCAGGAGTGACAGGCCCTTCAGGAGAAGGTTCCACTATACAATCTGGTAACCGAGTACATCCAAAATAGGAGGAATACTGGGTGCTTGTTCTTTTGGAACTTGCGTTCCCGAAACCAATATTAGGCTTTAAAGAAAAATAGTTTCTGAATGAACTGACTGGACAAGCTTATCTTTTATTTCTTCTTTAAGACCTCTGGAAAACAGTGTGACAAGGGCTCGTTCTACCCTTGTAGTCTCTGCTGCCAACTGACAGAACTAGGTAATATAAGCCAATGCATCTTGATTTCCATGTGGGATTTCACAGAGGGCCTCCTCCTCTGTAAACTCCAAATCTGGTCTTTCAAACATCCGTCCGAATGGTGTCAAGAAAGTTATTGGAAGGACATGGATCTTCTGAGGCTAGTAGAGGGGTCACCCAAACCAGGGCGGGCCCACACAGAACAATGATGAGATATCCTACCTTGGCTCTAACCTGACCGTATTGTGCTGGGCGGAAGGAGAAGAAGACTGTCAGGGAGTCAATGAACTCCTTCAGCTTATGTGGATCTCCAGAAAAGCGTGGTTAGGCCCTAGTGTCTAGAGATTGTCATAGAGCGAGATTTCCCCGCACGTAGCTGTTGCTATTCTTGTGGCTGTTGTTCGATAGTCTGATGCAGAGATTGAGCTTGATCAGTTTAATCTAAAGGTGGCATGGTCTGGTCTTCATCCATCTCTCCAGGTCCAAAACCAAATTCTAGGCATCGCAAATTGTTGTCCATCGAAGACTAATGCCTAGCTGAAGTTCCTAGGTAGCAGTTGGTTCGGGAGGTCCAGGCCTTGATGGTTCTAGTCTGCCAGAGGTAAGGGTGCCCCCTTTTAGTAGACCCGATGCTGTCAGCACTAGACAGCGCTAAAGCAGATAGTACTTTCCAGAAAAAGCCCCTGAGGGAGGTACAAACCAAGTGGGCAGAGTTGTTCCAGGAGCAGGCAAGGAATCCAGAAAACAGGTCAGCAACAAAGAGCAGGCTAGGGAATCCAGAGAACAGGCCAGCGACAAGGTGCAGGCTGTGGACCACACAGGAATACTCCGGAAAATAAATTACAAACGGGAACAAGGAATAACTGGAAACAAGTGGGAGCAAAGAGGCTAACAACAAGACTGCTGAAGCTCTGCAATGCAAGGTAAAATAATTCTGAGTTTCTTTTATAGGTAAATGGCAGGTAATGACATCAGAAAAGATGGCGCCCTAATGGATTGGGAAGGCCTAATAATAGTCTCTGGGAGTCCTCTATCTTGGATTGGGAAGCTATATCCCATGAACCCTTGCTAGAGGATTTTTGGAAGACGATTGTATCTGGTTATGGAGACCCCATAGGATCCTCCTTGCCTCTACTCCCCCAGGAAAAGAACAAAGATGCAGGAGATTATACCGGCAGGCCGGCCGCCACCAAGCAAGTGTCTGAAAGGAAGGCGACAGCCCGCCGGTGCTCCCTTCACCTCTCCTGCCTTTTGCCCTCAGCGTACTCTGACAATCCATAAACACCATGGTAATCGGCATCTGGCAAGGGAGCAGAGCAACCTACAGTACCTTGCAGGGATAAGAAAACAAGAAGGGAGGAGTAGCCGTTATAAACAAAAACCCAAAAGAAAAATAGAGTTACAATGCCACTACAATTGTCAAGCATATTGTGGTAAAGAATATTGTAGTTAACCATATCATGTTTCAAGTGTTAAAAGTCCAACACTTTTCCTACTGTTGCTTAGGTTGGAGTGCGGACAGTAAATGTGATCCTTTCAAAGTCTAACACTTTCCTTACTATTGCTCAGGTTGGACTGGGGATAGTAAATCTAATCTAAGTTTTGGTTTACTTTTTTTTAAAATTAATTTTCTTTTCACATGAATCTTTTTATTGTCTTTGTTTATTTTGTATATTGTTTAATATATATAATTCTGAAATATTCTAGTTATTATTATGTGTTTTGTTTGATTAATTATGTTTATTGATAATTTGTATTTATTTCCTTACATGTATTTTAAAGTGTATATAGCTTTTTTATGTTTTTAAGTTACATTTATTTATTTACTTTCTACTTTATATGTATGATGTTTCGTAATTGTTAAAGTTAACATAATGTTAAATATTTCAAATTCAATATGCTTACCTATTTAGTGACTATATTTTGGTCCACTTTATTTTGTTGTTCATATTTTGCTACTTTAAATAGATGGCATTTGTCTCCTCTGTAATATTTTGGTGATATTTAGAATTGTAATATTTTTATTGGAGATATTATGTCATAGAAGCCGTTCTAGTTTTAAGTCTGAGTATCAGTGGCTTTGTAATGTGCGTAAGATTACCTCCCCATATGTTGTCACACATACACACATTCATGCAAAAAATAACAACCGATTTAGAAAGATGTCTATGTGCAAGTCATTGTTTTTAACATCTTAGTCATACAGGGAATCATCAACCCTATGTACAATGAAACACCTACAAGGATACCTAACCGGTTGCCTAATGAGTAAAAAATTCCCCAAAAACTAAAACTTAAAACAGAGACATTTAAACCCATGCACCCACATATATCCCAAAATTATGGTTATATGCCTGGACATCTTACAACCACCTATTACATTCTCAAATCTCTTGAGCACCACAAATGCACAAATACTCCCAAGGCACCTATCTGAAGAGATTCACAACAACCTTACAATATATACAATTCACACTCAAATACAAAAATCGCCTGTAAAGAAATATAAACGGATATGGGTAAAAGATGATGCAATGCATACTCTTTGAAACAAATATGATGATACACCCATCTGAAGAGATCCACAACCGTGCAATATATACAAATACACACTCAATTACACAAATTACCTGTAGAAAAATATATACAGATATGGGTAAAATTTGATGCAGTTGCGTACTCTTTGAAATATGATGATGCACGCATAGCTACCATGATTATCAGTCGGAAAAGCAATCTTTCATCCACTGATATTGTTGCCTAGTTTTCCTGTTCTTATGAGAATGCTATACACGTCTGGTAATACGTTCAACCGAGAGATCAAGGGAAGTTCAAATAGAGGTCAATGATACTTTGATTTTGGCAAAGACAGAAGATATAGGTCTTATTTTGAGAAATGCCATGCAAAATATCACACAAATGCAATTTCACTCCACTGCTTTCTAATCGATTAGTCAGAATATTATTTGCTGGCCACCCAACCCTGATGTTAAGTTCTCATTGTTGAAAAAATATGGAAACATATTTTCCTCCCTTTGGTTTTGGTTCTGTGATTATTATTCAAATGGAAATAGTGTGGGCTGCTTATTGGTAAGGCAGATGTAAGCCTGGACATGGACGTTCAGGAGTTCATGAATTGAGATGCTGAACGCTCCTTACACGCTTACCCTGATGCTGTAGGACCAGAGAAGAGACGTGTGGGGGGTCGGGGCAGAGGGGGGTGGGGGAAAAAGGGAAGATGCTTGAGAGAAAAAAATATTTCTGCTTTTTCGTAAGCAGAGAATGATGTCCCTATTTGGTATCTCACAGGTTCTTAACCTCATAGATGCTATTAAACATTCCTCCCCATTGCTGCGCTGTCCATTGGAACTAGTGCTGAATGGACGTCCAATGGTCGTGCGCAGCACTGGGGAGGTAGTGCTGCCGTCGGCCAATGCACCGAGGCAGCACTTAAGGGGATATACATGGATACTGACAATAATGCAAGGGCAAAGGGGGATTACTATTTATGAAACCATTAATACACATTTACGAAATCTGACTCATTGGTTTTGGCAGTAGCAGCAGCATTATTGAGCCAGCAGAGATGACCAGGATACTAACCATGCAGCCCAAGGAAACCTGTAACTGATTGCGGAATACTGACAGCAGTGTAGCTGGAAGAGGCTGGAGTTTGGAGTGTGCCCTAAAGAGAACATGTTCAAGAACTTGAGACATAAAATGAAAAGGAAACTGACAAAACAAGAAGGGTGTAGTCCAGGTGCAAACTGGAACAATAGCAAAATGCCAGAGATGACCAGGATGAATTGCAAGGCACCATATTATTTTCTTGCACCGTTCTACTGTTCTTATGCTGCTCCTGCTAATTCTCTTGCTGAAGGATTATCATTGACTATTAAGCAATGTTGCTCTTTTCTATACGGGCAGCTTTGTTTGTAGTCCCAGTTTCTACAATACAGGGTCCACTTCCCTGTTTACAACAGTCGGCAACTTCCTCCTTCTCGTAACATGTATCTTAGGACTAGTTTGTTGCATATGGTTCCTGGCAGTATCACCTACCTCAATAAATTCCCCCTTGAGGGAGAAGATACCAAACCATATTTGTTAGGATGTGTGAGGTGAAATTCGGTCACTAATTTATGAGGATGTACAAAGTCAGCAGGTTTTCAGGACCTCTCTGAGCTATCATACCCTTTCCAGGCCACTAAGTACCGGAGTTGACCATGATGAATATGGGTGTCAGTGACGACCTTCGTATCATACTCCAAAGAGCTGCCCACTATCAGAGGGGAAGCAGGAGGACTTGTAGGCCTTGTTATTCCCTGTATAAAATGAACCACCGGGCTTGCTTTACAATGCGTTGGCAAAGACATGTCCAATTTAAGAATAGTAAATGAACTCACACGTTTGATACTAAATGTGAGGTGAGACCAGGAAATGAACAAAAACTTTGTTGACAGGCAGACTATATCTGTTACCTGGTATGGTCTAGCAGGCGAACAATATTTGTCAGGTAAGTGTCTTGTTCTGCTTTAATTTGTAAGAGCTGCTGATGGGCAGAGTGTCTAACATATCTGACCTTATGTAATAGGCTTGTTACTGAAGGGGCAGTTGTGGGAGACAGTACTATATGCATTCTAATGTGCATGAATATAAGCCATGAGGGTAAAAAAAGCTGCAATATAAACTGAATATCTGGACTGTTCTCATGGGGTACAGGGTCAAGACTGATTTTCATGGCTGGGTCTAAACTGAAATGGCATGGGGAGCAAAAATCTGTGGATTTAGGCCCAGATCTTCGTACTGGGGTGAATGTATGACATTGTTCAGTATTCTGTTCATGAATTGTTATTTTGCATTTGTCACCCCGAGTGGGATGAGTATGCCCAGACATGGGACCTGTGCCCTCCATGCCACTGGAGTCAAGCTAGCCTGGCTGATGAGGGCTGATACCACGACACCGGTCCTAGGATGCAGGGAGGACCAGGCTGGGCAGTTCCGGCTGAACTGTTCCCATGAGGCACAGGATCAAGATTGATTTGCATATAGCTGGGTCTGAGCTGGTGTAGTGAAGTGAGCTAAAGAATGATGATGGATTTAACCCAGATCTGTGACTGGAAGTGAGTGTCTGAAAAGTTTCAGCGCACCATCCATCATCTCCTTGTGTTTGCTTTGTTCGCCCTAATTTAGCAGGGAATGCCCAGACATGGGTCCTTTGCTCACTTTGGCACTGGATTCAAGTTAGCCTGGCTGATGACGGCTGCTACCCTGAAACCATTCCCAGGATGCTTGTTTCCGGTCCAGGGAAGACTTGGCTTGGCAGTTCGGGCGGGACTTTTCCCAAGAGGCACAGGGTCAAGACTGGTTTACATATAGCTGGGTCTGAACTTGGGTGGGCAAAGTGAGCTACATAAGGTTGATGGATTCAACCCAGATATGTGACTTGGGGGTGAGTGTCTGAAAAGTTTCAGCGCTCCGTCCATCATCTCCTTGTGTTTGCTATGTTTGCCTTAAGTTGGCAGGGTATGCCCAGACGTGAGTCCCTTGCTCACTTTTCCACTGGATTCAAGCTAGCCTAGCTGATGAGAGGTGCTACCCTGAAACTGGTCCCCGGATGCTTGTTTCTGGTCCAGGGAAGAACTGGCTTGGCAGTTCGGGCTGGACTGTCCCCATGAGGCACAGGGTCAAACCTGATTTGCATATAGCAGGGTCTGAGCTGGGTTGGCGAAGTGAGCTAAATAATGATGATGGATTCAACTCAGATCTGTGACTGGGGGTGAGTGTCTGAAAAGTTTCAGAGCTCCGTCCATCATCTCCTTGTGTTGGCATATATGTTCATGCCATTCCTGCTGCTAATGGGAGAGTACGGCAATTGCATATAACTGTAAACATGTGTATGTCATTTTCATTTCAATGTGTGTTTAATACAAAGACCAGTGTTTTATACATATGGTGTAAAGTCTTTTTGTAATGTACTCCGTGTGTTGCAAGGGCAGTGCTGTGCCAATACTTTACCCTTCGATATTCATAATAAGCCTGATTGCTCTGCGTCAAGCTACCAAAGGGCGAGCACAGGGTATCTTACTAGTGTATTTTACTCTTATCCAGTATTGGGGCATCTTTCATAGATTCACATGCCTGAATCATTCCCCGTCGTCGAGCCGGGAGTCCCACGGTAAAAATATATACAATAGCAGTGCCTAAAAATTTACTTGTAGTAGGCTGAAAAAGCTTAAGGCCTAGCTGGGCCCAAAACTTAGCTGCCTATCTACCTCATTATGTAAAAAGACCTGAAATAGTAGCCTCAGCCAATCAGCTGTCCTCACCCTCTAGAACCTTCCTAGCTCAGGCAGTTCTCCTCAGATTTTCACCGCACTTCGTGTGTAAGGGAGTCTCCCTGAGTGCCTACTTAGTTTTTGTCTCTTTTTCTTCAAAATGTCTGAAAAGGCTCTTTTCAAGGCTTGTGGAACCTGCCATAAGAAGAGGGTCCATGTGGACGACCAGCACTCTGACTGCATCTATTTAACTGCACCCCTCACATGTAGTGAAGGATTGTAGAATTTGCCGTACCTTCCCTTCAAAAACTATCAGGGATAGAGAGGCAAGGGTTCTTTTGTGGTTAAAATCATCTTCCACAGATGATAAGGACAAGGTCTCTACCTCCAGCAAGAGAGCCAGATCCAGAGAGAGGTCTTCTCCTGAGAGGAAGAAAAAACGTAAACGCTCTCAAAGAGTGCATCGTCTCCTTCAAGACTGTCCACTGTGAGTACAGCCCAGACTAAGACTGTTTCTCTGGTGTCTATTCATACTGCTACTTGGACTTCTACCTCTTCAACTTCTTCTGCTACGGTCACCACTTCGGCTATTACTTCTCCTCTGGTGTCTGCTAAAATGTTGTCGTCGCCTGTGAAGCCTTGCTCGACGAAGGGCCAGTTGCCGTCGAAATCACCGTCGACTGTCCCGTCGACGACTGCTCCATCGACGAAGATCCCTTCAGCCATGTAGACGAAGGCCCCGTCGACGAAAACAACAGGCCCGTCAACGACAGTTCCGTCGACGAAGACATCATCGACGGCCTCGTCGATGAAGGACTCGTCGACGAAGACACTATCGACGTCCTCATCGACGAAAAGTTCGTCAACGAACACACCATCGACGAAGGATTCGTCGACTAAGACACCATCGACGGCCTCATCGACAAGGATACCATCGACGGTCTCGTCGACGGCAACATCAATACCGTCGACGACAGCTCCGTCGACGGAAATGCCATCAACTGTCCCGTCGACGACAATTCCAATGACAACAGGTTCGTCGTCATCGACTTCGACGAAAGCAATGGCATCAGCTCATCTGCTGCACAGCACACCTCCGACGAGGGTGCAATATACCCGTTTCCAAATGAAAACTTATCAGAGGTAAGACTACTCTGACATTTCTCCACTTTTACCATCACACCTTTTGGAGACATATGTGGAGGATGATTCGGATGACGACGAAGAGGATGAGGGACCTTTTGGGGTTGCCCGTCACCCTTCACAATTCAACATCAAGTATCAGGAGGAAGATGAGGACGATGACCAAGAGCATTATGCGAAAGAGGACTTGTCAATGCCATAACATTCGCCCCATACCAGACCTCTTCGTTCAGAGGACACAAGTCATCTGCCATCTATTTTAATTCAAGACTTACAAGCTATGTTGGCAGACTAAAGCCAGAGATTTCCTCCAACTCCAGTTGCACCTTTTGTGCCGCCTGTCCCAGTTGACATGCCAAGGCCTCCTTCGCCGCGAGCTTTATTGTCACCAAGGCAGGATACTGGCCCTACACCCCAAGGTGACACGGATACCTCTTTTCATGGTTAGGATGATGGCAGGGAAGAGGGCGAGTTGCCAGATCATACACCTACAGATCCGTGGGATGATTATGTCATTCCCATGCCTTCACCGCCTGCACCACGCCCGTCAGATTCTCCGCCTGAGGATATTGGCGGATTTCATAATATTATGCAACGTGCGGCTAATAGATTTGAATTGTCTGTGACAGTTGAGCAGTCTGAATGCTTTTTGCATGACTTTAAGGAGGGGTATCGCAGAATTACCAGAGCTAGCCGTATTATTGATTACATATGGAAAGAGGGCCTCAACATCATGAAAACGCCCGCTTCCATTCCGGCAGTCCTTCCAAGAATTGAGAAGAAGTATCGAGCGCCACCTGATACTCCATCTTGCTTAATAGGACACCCTCGACCGGACTCGGTCATATCTCAGGCAGCACAACAGAGGTCTAAGAACCCTTCAGCTCCTATTTCAACGCCACCTGACAAGGAAGGCAGGAGACTAGATGCAATAGGGAAGAAGTTCTCTGCAAATGCAGCAGCCTCCATTAAGGCAGGTAATTCGTTAGCAATTTCGGCCCGTTATGATAGACAGATGTGGTCAGATCTGTCTGAGTTCCTTGATCTGATCCCTGAGGATCATCATAAGGAGGTACACAGGATTGTGCTTGAGGGAGAAAGGGCGGCATCAGAAATCATTGATTGCGCCCTTGATATTTCAAACACCAACTTTAGGCAATTGGCGGGAGCAGCAGTCCTCAGGCGTCAAGGTTGGCTCAGGGCTACCACCTTCAGACCTGAGGTCCAAACGAAGATCTTGGACATGGCCTACGATGGGGATTCCCTCTTTGGAAAACACATCGATGACGCTTTGCTGGCAATAAAAATGGATACGGACATTGCAAAATCACTAGGTACCCTACAATACAAGAGAGGGTCCTTTAGAGGAGCAAGAGGCCGTGGTTACTCCTCCAGAGGAAATTATTCCAACCAGCAAAATCAACAGTACCAGTCTCAGTACAAACAACCGTACTATCAATCATCCTACAGACAGCCTGCCTCTGGTAGTTTCTCTCGTCAGGGAGGGAAACGGCGCTCAAACAATCAAGGGCGTGATTCCAACAAGCGCCAATGAGCTTTGCTGGACGCCCGTCATTGATTCTCCCCTTTCCGTGGGCGCCAAAAGTGGCGGAAAATAACTTCGAATCAGTGGGTCCTGGATCTTGTCAGGAATGGACACACTCTGGAGTTTTTGCAGAAACCACCAACAGCGCCGCCCAGGGGTCCCCCTCCCCCTCGTCTTCACTTACTATTCAAAGATGCCTTAAAGATGCTACACAAGAATGCGATAGACCGAGTTCCTGCCTCTCAGAAAGGGAATGGATTTTATTCTCGCTTCTTCCTCGTAGAGAAAAATTCAGGAGAGTGGCGTCCAATATTAGATCTGCGCAAGCTCAACAAATATCTGAAGAAACAAGAGTTTTCGCATGGTAACGCTAACAGACATTCTTAATTGTCTCAAAAAAGGGGACTTTATGGCTTCTCTGGATCTGGAGGACGCCTACTTCCAAATCCCTATTCACCCAAAACACTGCAAATACCTAAGATTTGCAGTGGCTGGCGTCCACTTTCAATTCAAAGTGCTTCCATTCAGCCTAAAATCGGCGCCAAGAATATTTACCAAATGTTTAACCCCGGTGGCTGAGGTCACATGGAATACAAGTTTTCCCATACCTCGACGACTGGCTATTAAAAGGACCATCAAGAAACTCCACGATGGAAGCGGTCAAGAGTTCCCTCTCCCTATTCTCAAATCTGGGACTGACCCTCAATTCGAACAAATCTCAGCTCCAACCTCTACAGGAGTTGACCTTTCTGGGAGCGGTGTTGGACACATGCCAGTGCAAAGAGTTCTTGACTCAAGAGCGGCAAAACAAACTGCTAAAGCTGGCAAAACAAATATGTGCAAGAAGGTCACTTTCGGTTCGAACATTTGCTTCCCTTCTAGGGATATGCTCTTCTGCAATCAGCCTCATCCCTATGAGGAGACTCAGAATGAGGCCGCTGCAGGAGGAATTACTCCGACAGTGGAGGCAAGTCGACGGGTCGTTCGACGACGGCATCAAAGTAACATCCAAGATGAAGCAAGCCCTTCTTTGGTGGTCGAAGGCGCACAATTTGTCACCGGGTCTCACATTTCTCCACGACATACCAGAGTTCACCCTGACAACCGACGCTTCCATGGAAGGTTGGGGAGGTCAACCTCCAGGACCTTCAGATTCAAGGGCGGTGGTCTCATCAGTACCGGCAGAAGCACATCAACAGCCTGGAGCTGAGAGCCATTTTTCTGTCCCTGCAAGCCTTTCTTCCAAGGATTGCGAATTCGTCAGTGCTGGTGCGCATGGACATTACTACCAGCATGTATTATATAAACAAACAAGGAGGAACGAACTAACTCGCCCTGTCGCTGGAAGCTCAAGAAATGTGGGAATGGGTCATACACCACGGCATAACCCTCAGAGCAGAACATGTACAAGGTGTCCAGATCTCTCTAGCCGACAACCTCAGCAGGGCTTTCACAGGCTGTCACGAATGGGAACTCTAGCAACATCAAGTGGAGAGGATCTTTCAAACATGGGGAACACCAACACTGGATCTGTTTGCCACACAGCAGAACAGCAAATGCCTATTTTATGCCAGCAGGTTTCCTCAACAGGGGTCAAGGGGAAATGCCCTTTTGATGAGATGGTCCGAAATATTTGCATACGCTTATCCTCCGATCCCGCTCATTCCGAAAGTACTGCAAAAGATGAAGAGGGAACATTGCACTCTCATCCTCCTTGCTCCCCGTTGGCCAAGACAGTATTGGTTTCAGGAACTCCTTCTACTCTCTCAGCAGCCTCCACTTCGTCTCAAGCCGACAGTGTCAATGTTAACAAGAGAGGGGGGCCAGATCCGACACCCCGATCCTCAATCACTGCACTTGCACGCCTGGCTCCTGACTTCTTAGAGTTCAAGGATCTTAACATCTCCTCAGACTGCAGGGTGATTTTATCACAGGCCCGTGCACAAATAACCATCAAGACATATCGTTTTAAGTGGAAGCGATTCTGTTCCTGGTGTGGAGAAAATAATGTTCATCCAATTCAAACTCCACCTGAAGACACCCTTCCTTATCTACTGTCCTTAGCTAGAGCAGGACTGGTTTTCTTGTCCATTAAGGTACATCTGGCAGCAATATCCAGATCAGAAAGAGTTCCAACAAACCATCATTATGTTCATCATGTTTGATCAAACAATTCCTTAAAGGGCTATTCCGAGCTTTTCCTCCAGTTCGGCCTCCTCCCCCTGAGTGGGATCTCAATATTGTTCTGTCCCAACTTCTAAAATGGCCTTTTGAACCTATTCACAAGGCGAAGCTAAAGTTTCTAACTTGGAAAGTGGCTATCTTACTGGCTCTCACTTCAGCCTGCAGAGTCAGTGAGATACAGGCTTTCACGATTGCACAGCCTTTCTTACAATTCTCTAGAGACTTTGTGACGCTTAGAACCAACCCAAGATTCATCCCAAAGGTGCCGACCCAATTCCACATCAATCAACCTGTCAAGCTCAAGACTTTTTTCCCGGATCCTAAAACTCAAGCAGAGAAGGTTTTACATTCCCTAGATGTGAAACGGTGCCTTACGTTTTATCTTCAAAAAATTAAGGACATACGCAAATCTAATCAGCTTTTTGTTGCTTATGGTCAAGCCACCTTCGGTCAGGCTGTAACAAAGGCAACTATAGCTAGATGGTTGTCATCTATGATTCTCTTCTGTCATGACAAAGCTAACAAACATTTAACAAGAAAGGTTAAAGCGCATTCCACCAGAACAATGTCAGCGTCAACAGCCCTTTTCGCTGGAGTGACGCTGGAGAACATTTGCCGAGCTGCTACGTGGAAAAGTGTGCACACTTTTATGAAGCACTACTGTCTGCAGTCGGCAACTCATGATGATACAGCAGTTGGGGAAGCGGTGCTGCAGCATCTTCTTCTTGTTCTTTATGGTCTTTTATTCTTCATTTGACTGTTTTAAGCATATGTATTTCATTATGATGTTTTAATCTTTTCAAACGCTGTCCTAATCTGTAATGTACTTTATGAAGGTTTTTGATGCATATGTTATGTAAACAAGTTTGTGCTCTATAACCTTCCAGGTTGTGTGGGGGTGTATACGATTTATTTTCTCTCCCACCTTCCTCTAATGACAGACATGATATCACTGCTTGCTACTCTGATTCAGGCATGTGAATCTATGAAAGATACCCCAATACTGGATAAGAAAACAAGTTACTTACCTGTAACTACTGTTATCCAGTATTGGTATCTTTCATAGATTCACATGCCCCCATCCTCCTCCCCGGCAGGGCAGTTCTGTTTTATGGATACTTATTCTCACTTGTGCTGGGAAAATCTGAGGAGAACTGCCTGAGCTAGGAATGTTCTAGAGGGTGAGGGTGAGGACAGCTGATTGGCTGAGGCTACTATTTCAGGTCTTTTTACATAATGAGGTAGATAGGCTGCTAAGTTTTGGGCCTAGCTAGGCCTTTAGGCTTTTTCAGCCTACTACAAGAAATTTTTAGGCACTGCTATAGTATATATTTTTACCGTGGGACTCCCGCCTCAACGACGGGGAATGATTCAGGCATGTGAATCTATGAAAGATGCCAATACTGGATAACCGTTGTTACAGGTAAGTAACTTGTTTTCATCCTGTCCGGGGCAGTGAATTCTGTCTGGCTTTGATGCGTGCCTGCCAGCCACAAATGACTGGATCTAACAGTGTTATTGAAAATAAAAAAGTATCAAATATTTGGTGTTCTTTGGTATTCAAAATGCTATTCAGGATGTCTGCATAGCAGATATTCACGAGGTAAGGAATCAGGTGTTTTGATGAATTATGGCACCAATAGGGATGCTGTGGTGGGGCTGTGCTGTTGGCAATAAAAAAAATCTCTCTCCATCGGATATAACGGGATGCAAGATTCATGTCCACATTTATATATATGTATATATACTAAGCCAAGCAGTGAAGTGGCCTTTAAAGGAAGCATAATCTAAAAATAAATTGGTATTCTTAAAACCGCATACAATAGTTGCTTGGCTGGTACTCACGGTTTGACGAATAAGCAAGACCAGGTTCGTAGCTGTGAATAAGCTCTTGGTCTTGAATATTGCATCGCCGAAACACGTCCGTGTTAGTAAACAATACGTAAAGCGGTTGCCTAGGGAGAGAAGGGTGTGAAGTTATACTACCTTGCCTTATGACCCTCTAATACAGGTGGAGCCTAAAGGAATTCAGCCCTAAGGAATTTCACACTAACAGGAAGGAGGTCAAAACTGTGGCTGCAGTAAGGAAGGGATGCATTTACCCTACCTCAGTGGAGGCTTACAATGCCACGCAAATTTCATTTTCCCATCTAAAAAGGACTGCATGTGGAAGCTCGATCAGAAAAGTAACCCAAAATGTCTGGGGAGAGAAAGAAGGTAGATATGCTGTGCGGGCCAACTTGGTTTTAGATATATCTTCACACTCAATAAGAAAAATAAACCCTAATGTCAATTTAAGGAACATCAAATGGTAAAAAGAAATATGAAAATTAGATTTTTTAAATCTATACTCATTCATGGAAACGAGGTATTGTATCAAAGTAATAGATTTTCTATTTATTGAACACAAAATGGGGGTAAAAGAATATGAAAATCACTTTTTCCTACCCGATCGAACTTGAACGAGCAAAGGCTTCTTTCAGTTTCAAAATTGCATAAAATATCAATGACATGATTGCGTGAAAATCATCAATTGATCATTAGACATAATTTGAACATGTAAAACACATCGGTCTCAATAAAGTTTTTCGCAAACATCACCTCAGGATAGTTGCTGACATAGCAGTTATACTTCCATTACTACATTATTTTTAGTCCAATAGCATTCGAGCTACATTGAAAACTCAATTTATATTCTCTTTGCAGACGAATCACCTGAATTTCTATGCCTCTATGGGGGTCTATGCAACAGTTCAATCACTAGCAACAAATATCCTCTTCACTATGTCCCTTCCCCAAAAAGTGGATTACTAGAAGAGCAGAAGTTACTTTACAACAGATTCTACTTCTGTGTTGGCATATTGTTGTCTTGATAGTTTGTGAACTAACGTACATAAACCAAATTACATGTACAGCATATGCTATAAATTACATTGATGAATTACAATTTGAAAAAAAAATGGATTCACACATTATATGTAAGAATTTTTGTATTTGTGGTGTACTGACACACCATGAAATTGTCACATTAGTTCCTGTATTAATGGGAGACTCAAGAGACTTAATATGATGTTTTCAGCAGAATTTCTTTTGCCTGCATGGACTATATGATCTTTCACATTCTCCCCACATATATAGGCATACATAGGGGTATCAAAGGCAAATCACCTGCTTTGAACACATGCTAAAGTTTTTGATATTCTTTTTTTTTTTTTTAATTTTTGAAAACCTTTATTCATAACAGAGCACACAGCTATTCAGCCTGACATCCCGGAGGCAAGGCAGCATGGGCAACAGGAGAGAAATAGTGCCAAACGATTCAGACATACTCATCGAAGGTTATTTTTTATATTTAAGATGAAGTTCAACAAAAGGGCGCCCGAGGGCGCGAAAATGGCAATAGAGGCAATGTGAAGCTGGGCGTCAGGGATGGGTAGGGGAGGAAAGGCAGGGAAGTGAACATCAAGGATAAGATTCCAGAATGGGAAGGAGGAGGGGGGGAAGAACCAGGAGAATACAGTACATCAGAGCTCAGTTGGTGTCACAGGTCAGGGTGACACATTATCATGCAGGCTGACTGATTCAGGCGGCAAGCACACGTCCCCCCTGTACTCATTCCATGCCCCCCAAATTTTATTCCAGGTTTGAGGTATTCCTCGTGCCACATAGACCGTCTTCTCCCGGAACATGCACCAGTCCATGTTGGCTTTCCACTGTACCAGCAGGGGGGCCGCGGACGCACCCCACTTCTGAGCTATGTCCCTCTTGGCCACCATGTTCCCAAGGGTCACCCACCTAGTCTGCGCAGCGCTGTGGTCGGAAGGCTCCCATACCTTCAGGAGGCATCTACGAGCTTCCGCGTGGGCAGCCACGCCAGTAACCTCCTCCATGACTCGGTGCACTTTCCTCCAGTAGGAGGCTATCACTGGGCATTCCCAAAGGATGTGCAAGAAAGTGGCGAGAGCTCCGCAGCCTCTACGACAGAGACCGTCAGGCGAGAATCCCATGCGCATTAATCGAGGCCCTGTCATATACACCCGGTGCAGGATCTTAAATTGCACGAGGCGAAGACGGGAGGAAATTGCCACCTCCTTAGGGGAGGAAACCGCACTCTGCCAATCTTCATCATCAAGTTCAAGGCCATCCGCCACCCACTGGTCCCGCAAGCTAAGGAGGAGATCTGTGCGCACGTTAATCAATTTTTTATATGAAAGGGAGATCGCGCTGTTCGGCATGTGTCCATCCAGTATCCTGTCCTCCAGAGGGGAACTCTCAGGAATGACGCCGTCCGGCGGTGAGGCCGAGAGCAGCGCATGTCTCAGTTGAGCGTAACGGAAAAACTCTGTCGCGCCCAGCTGGTATTCGGTTTGTAACTGGGGGAAGGTCTTAATCGAGCCTCTGGAGAGCATGTCTTCAACCCTGCTGATGCCGATGAGGTCCCACTTATCAAACCCCTTGGTGTGCCATAGTCTACCCAGGATGTCCGAATCAAAGAGGGGAGTGAACCCTGTGAGTCTGACTTGCCAACCTTGTGCCTTAGTGACCGCCCGCCAAGTGTGGACCGCCGTCCGAGTAGGGCCCGTCAACCGCCGGTCGAAAGACTTAGAGTATAGGGCCCGATAATAGTTACCATCGCCCATCAGCCATCTATCCATGGCATAACCGGGACTACCCACAGGGCCATAGAACCCGTGGTTAAGGGCGGCAAATTGAGAAGACCAATAGTAGCGGCGCACGTCTGGGAGAGCAATGCCACCATCGTACCAGGGGAGCGTGAGCTTGTGGATGGCAACGCGGGGTCGACCATCCCAGAGGAGGGTCCGAAGGAGGCCTTCAAGGTCTCGAAAGTAGCGCGCCGGGACAGGGTCCTGGGCGTTTTGCAGGGCGTACAAGAACCTGGGCAGGGACATCATCTTAAAAAGAGCGGCACGGCCAAGGAGGGAGAGCGGCAGCTTACGCCAGCTGTCTACATCACGCTGCAGACGCTGGAGAGAGGGAGTAAGTTGTGGTCGTATCGCAACTTGGGGTTACCAGAGATGTAGATGCCCAAGTACTTGAAGCCGCGTGTGGCAATCTGAATGTTGCAGCCTCTGGGAAGTCTTGGAGTATCTCCTTTAAGGACATATAAGGACGATTTGGCCCAGTTTATAATCAGACCAGAGTACCGTCCGAAAAGTCTGATCACATCACAGGCCACAATGAGGGACCTGCAGGGGGAAGTCAAATAAAGCAAGATATCATCGGCGTACAAGGATACCCTGTCTTCGAAGCCAGGGGCCCACGTGATGCCGCGTAGGTCAGGATGTACACGCAATAGGGCTGCGAGCGGTTCAAGGGCCAAGGCGAACAAAAGGGGCGACAGGGGGCAGCCCTGTCTAGTACCCCGATGTAGGGGGAATGGCATCGACAGGCGGCCGTTGACCGTGACATTAGCCATAGGATCCGCATACAATAGCTTCACCCAGCTCACAAAGATCGGCCCAAATCCAAGTTTGGACAGCACTGCCCAGAGGTATGGCCACTCGAGAGAATCAAAAGCCATCGTGGCGTCGAGGGACACGAGGACAGCCGGCTCTTCGAGGGTGTGGGCTCTAGCCATGACACCGTGGAGGCGACGTAGATTGAGAGCAGTGTTCCGGTGGGGGATGAATCCCGACTGGTCAGGGTGTACGAGATCGCCAATAACACCAATCAGCCGGTTGGCGAGCAGCTTGGCGAGGACCTTGGGTTCCACGTTAAGGAGAGAGATGGGACGGTACGATCGACAGACGTCACGTGGTTTACCCTCCTTGTGGATGACCACAATGGTAGCCAGCCGCTGATCCAGGGGGAGACAGCCCCTCTCAAAGGATTCCAGGAACATTTTCCGCTAGTGTGGAGACACCGCATCCGGGCGGATTTTATACAGTTCAACCGGTATGCCGTTAGGCCCAGAGGCCTTTCCGGTCCGTAGGGAGCGGATCGCCAAAGCAATCTCGTCAGCGGTGATGTCCCTATCCAAGTCCGCTCTCTCGTCCTCAGAAAGGCAGGGAAGGTCAATCTCCGAAAGGAAAGCCGACGAATCCGCCTCCGAAAAGTCCGAAGCAGACTCATAGACTCCCCGAAAATAACCAGCGAATGAGTCGACAATGGCACTCTGGTCCGTAAGGACCACACCGTCATCTCCCAGGAGTTCAGGTACCACCCGACTGGCCATCTCCCTCCTGTCTAACCAAGCCAGCAACTTCCCAGCCTTATCGCCCACATCATACACGCGGCCCTGCTGTTCCTTGGCCAGAGTGAGTGCGGCATTCGCAGCCAAATCGTGGTACTCCGCTTGTTTCAGCGAGAGGGTATGCAAGACAGAGGGGTCCGGCTCGGGCCCCGACTGGGACTCGAGACGCAGGACCTCCTGCTCAACAGACAGCAGGTCAGAATCTCTAGTCCGGCGGGCCTCAGCGATGAGCGCCTGGGCCTCACCTCGGAGCACCGTCTTAAAGGCCTCCCACAACGTAACGGCCGACCTAACCGAGCCCACGTTTTCGGAAAAATAAAGATCAATGGCTTTGGCCAGGAGAGAGCGGGTCTTGATGTTACGAAAATACCACGGATTGACCGCGGCCGGTCGCTCTGACAAGACCACCCCAAAGTCGAAAGAGACCCATAACGGGGAGTGATCAGAAATGCCCCGCGCCAAGAAGCGGGCTTCGGAAACGGCCAATGCGTCCGACGCCAGTGTGAGGACATAATCGATGCGGGAAAGACTCCCATGTGCACCCGAAAGAAAGGAAAATTGACGGAGCGTAGGATGTAGAAGACGCCAGCCATCTACCAGGCCCATAGACTCGAGAAAGGAGGACAGCCACATCGGTGGGTTACGTAGATCCCGGGGCGGTTGGCGATCAAGCAGACCAGAGCAAACCGAGTTAAAGTCACCCCCCACTATTAACCGGCCAGCCGGCATAGACAAGATGGCACCACCAAGGTCCTGGAAGGTACTGGATTGAAGCCCCGGGGGGACGTATACAGAAAACAACGTGAGGGAACGCCCTTCCCATCTACCAGCCACTGCAGCGTAAAGCCCCCTGTCATCAATCAAGGTGACATCTATCTCTAGGGGAAGGGACGCGCGCACGAGGATACCCGCCCCCCGGGAACCGGAAGAGAACCCCGAATGTGCCACCATTTTGTAGCCTTTGCGATTCAAAGCTTTACAAGCATTGCCCACCAGGTGTGTCTCTTGAAGGAGGACAACATCAGGCATGTGACGTTTGATCAGTTGTATCACCACCCCTCTCTTAATTCGGTCACCCAACCCGTTAACATTCCAACTGAGAATTCGTAACTTTCTACCCCCCATAACCCCACTGCCCGCCCCACCCAGTCCCACAAGACACCCATATCAAATACAGTTCAGGAGCACAAATGACCCATTGCCACACAAGAGAAAGAAAGGAAAAACCAACAAACAAGATAACTCTCCCCAACATACCCCCCACCCTGCACCCCTGCATCAGACTAAAAAGCCCCCCCAACCAGCAATGTGCCTGTTGCCCCATTAACTACTCTACGAAAGACCCAGAGGAGTAAGGAATCTCCATGAAAACGTCCCGCCACCCACCATGTAAATGAAGGAGAGACCGGTAATTAACGAGTCACAGTTCCGGCAGTCATTCGAGGCAGGGGTAGCATCAGCTCCTTGCTCAGTCTCGCCGTTCCGCTCCGCCCGAGGCGCCCCCAACTTCATCCTCCTGTTCATCCCGATGTGGCGAAATCGTGTCCAACCATTCACTGACATTTTCAGGATAGTCAAAGAAAAGGGCACGTCCCTTATGTTCAACACGGAGTTTCGCGGGGAACATCATTGAATACTTGAGACCCAAGTCCCTGAGGCGCCTCTTCACTCCCGCGTAGCTCAAGCGTTGGGGCTGTACCAGCCTGGTGAAGTCCGGATAAAAGTGCACCTCCGCATTCTGGTATTGGAGTGGCCCGTGCGATCTGGAAGCTTGAAGGATCGCATCGCGGTCCCTGAAGTTGAGGAGGCGGGCCACAATCGGTCGCGGCGTCGCTCCCGTTTTCGGCGGGCCACCCGGTACCCGGTGGGCACGTTCCACTGAGAAAAAGTTGCTCAGTCCAGAGGGCGCCAAATGGGTTTTAACCAAGTCCTCCACAAACAGGTCCGCCGCGGCATTCTCAGACCCTTTCGGTACACCAACTATGCGGACGTTCTGCCACCTGGCTCGCCCCTCAAAGTCCTCCAGCCGCCTCGAGAATAGATCAGTGGTCATCCGCAGGTTGCGGACCTCAGTCTGTAACTCGGAAACGTCGGAGGTTAGGCTGGAGGTCTTGATGTCGAGCGCCTTCACACGCTCGTTGGTCTTGCCCAAGTCGGCCCTTATAAGGGTAATATCAACGGCCATAGAGTCTACTTTGTGGTTCAGGGTCTCGTGCTGTTGCTGCATGTCGGCCCGGAGGCTCGTGATGGCACCCATGATGTCCACAAGGGTGGGGTCCGATCCATCCGGCGGGCTCGTCGACGGGGTCCCTTTAGAAACAGCCCCCGATGTGGGTGGCGACTTGAGATTCACATATCGCTCAATGCGATTCTGCTGCGTTTGCGACTTGCCCCGGCCACCCTTGTTCTATGTCCTGTCCGGGTCGCCTCTGCCCGCCATGATGGGCACGAGAGAACAAAGGCAAGGTGACCACAAGTCCGGGTCCGCAGCCGGAAGGCAGATGGGGCCAAGGAGGCAAGACCAGGGTGTAGAAGGCACAAGCAGGAACACAATCACCCCACCAACGAGGGCGGCGGGCAGGCACTACGCAGTCCGATCGTGCGGAGTGGCGAAGTCCGGAGGGACAATGGCACCGTCACGGAGCGGAGTTCAGCTCGACGTAACTTTGCACAGGAACCACCGATTTGGAAGCCGAATGCAGTCCTCGCCTCAGCAGGCCACCAGCAATACAATTCCACCAACGTGGATCAGGATTTCAGGCAGGATATTTGCGGTGGGTCGGACGGTCCACGGAGCTCCGAGCTTACGCGGCCATCTTGGTCGCCCGCGAAGCTCCTCCTCTCTGTTTTTGATATTCTTAACCAATATGTTGGGGTGTGGATTGAATATGGTCACACACACAATAATCTCTGTGCAGCCTTCCTTGTTTTTTTTTTTTGTCCTCATCTCACCTTTCAAGCCGCTGTGGAACTTATACAGCCATTTTCGCTAACTGTGGACCTCTCGGCTTACCGCACTCTCTTGGGTCACCTGACCCATCCCCTTTTTGTACGGGGATGTGGTGTAATCATTGTACCAGCTAGATCAATCTTAAGCTTCGTACCCAACTCAATAGAGGATGCCAGATGTTAATCAGCTTATCCTCTAAACCTTCATATTCTAGCCGGGCCATAACAAACGATGCTTTGAGTCAGTCCTCTCTTTTTGGAGGGAGGGGGTCTTTCCATTTTCTGCAGATCTCTCTCTGCGCCAATAATATCATATATAGTAAGAGACCTCTGTCCCGCCGTGAAGCAGTCTGACAAAAGAGACCATCGTCTCCAAATAAAACTAAGGAGAGATTAACCTCCACCCTGGTTTTAAAAACATCCAAAAGAGTATCCCCCACCTCTTTCCAAAAAAATTCCAACTTTGTACATTCAAAGAAAATGTGAATGTCATTTGCTAGCGGAGTATGACATCTCGGGCATTTGGGTGGAGGTGCTGTGGTGAATTTTGCTATCTTAGAAGGGGTGTAATAGAGTCTATTAATGACGAAAGAGTGGTTCTTTATCAAACAGGCCGGTTTTATAGACTTGTATAGAATCTGCCTTGTTTTTATGTTAGTAGCTTTGTCCTAGGTGAGAACCAGGCTAGTTTTTAGGTTGAGCCTAGACAGCACTCGCAACATGTTGTATATACTTTGCGGAGTTCAACTCCGCCCATTTCTTGCCATTGCTTTTCATTTGTCTAATGTCAGTGTCCTTGGTTGCTAGTGGTCAGTCCTGCCTCTTTGTTCCTTCTTTTTTCTTCCACAGAGCAGGGACTAAGTACTGTATCATTACGCTATGCTTCTATATCTGTTCTTAGGAGGACTATTTATGTTCCTGGTTTCCTGCTCTGTTATTCTTTGTCTGTGTTCAGAATCGGTGCCATAGGTGCTTACATTGTAATATAGCATTCCTCACACCCACCTCCTCTTAATGCCACAGTTGTGTTAGAGCTGCCTCCCGTGCCATGCCTCCTGCTTCCTTACTTGTATTTGTTTAGCCTTTTTGCAATTTTGGATGTCGATCATCAGTTAGGCTACTTTTGGTAAGATGTTATATTAGTTTTGGGCTTTCTTTTAGGGGGGACTGAGCTTATTTCAAATGTTGTTTGTTATGCTGTTCTGCCAGCGCATGAGGCATTGCAGCCCCTCCCACTACCTGTTGTTAGGTATGGCAGTGGCTTCGGATGCCACACACCTTTCTTATTTCCTGCAAGCGCCCACTTGTTTAAACCCTCTGCCTCCACGCTCATTTTTTGTTCTCCCTAGTATATTCAATGCTTCAAAGTTTATGGGAACAGGCTACTAATTTAGGAGGCATGTAAGTTTACGTTTTTCTCAATAAATGGTTTGTAGGTCAAGGCAACACAGCCTCTTCGTGAGTTCTAAACCTTTATTCTAGTCCAGTCATTTCAAAATTAAAGTTTCTCTTTGAAGATTGCCGCCAATTTTGTGCTCTGCTAACATGGCCTACCCGGCTTGCTCCTCTTGTTCTTCTTCAATGTCTATGAATAACCCAGACCATGAAGAATTAGCAAATCACTGCTTTCACCTGCAAATACCAACAAATGTTCATATGGTTGGCCTACAGCAGGAAGTGTCCCCGCAAGTGCTGAGTTAGTTCTTGAGTGCGGGCTGAGTTCATGCCCATCATAATAGTGTTCGCTCTGTGGATTAGTAGTCACCTTCTGAGGAGCTTCGAGGCCTGCAGCCCTGTAGAGCTTGTGAGTATCCGGAGGCCGGTCCAGTCCACTGCATTTCGCAGCACACTCAACACTGGTTACATTGATTTTCTATGTTAATACGTCAGATGAACGTAAATAATATCTAGCTCATTAACTACATATTTTGTGTGCACTGATTCACTAGTTATGTCTGTTCAGTGTTCATGCGAACAAAGCCTGCTAAATAGTCCACTTTTTGATTCTCTCTGTGGCTGTCAGTATAAGCGAAGTTTAAAAAGATTGGAACCGCTTCATTAAATATAACTTTACTGTGCAACGAGTGGCTTTCAACTTATAACCTTCCCAAGTTTCTTGTTTTGACTGCATGCCGAGGTTTAAGGTTTTTAAACATGTTGTTTTTGGCTATTTTGATTTTGCGGACCAACTGCTGTTTCCCTGTGCCTTACCTTGGAGTCTGCTCATGTTACAAAATTTCAAATGTAACAAGATGATTTTTACAGGAAGATCATTAAGCCATGCTTTAGGATTTATCTGACCCAATCTCGCACAAGAAGGGTTTTGTTTGTGAAATTCACGATTCCAATCCTTTCATCTCTAGACTTCAAAACTGCAAAAAGTGTTTTCTCTTATTTTTCACTGCCAGGATTGACAACTATGTACTGTCAGTCATGGGGGCACATTATGTATGTGGCTCCATAGCACAGTGGAAGTTTGTAAAATGGGCCTTCGATTCCCTCATAAATTCAGCACAGCTTGCAATATTTTAAACCATATAATAGACCCAAACTGTATCACTCATCGGGAAAGCCATGCATGTTTGTCTTGTGTAGGGCCACTGGAATTATGCTATTCTGCAGATTTTAACAAAAATAAAAAAATTCTAGCTCAAATGGAGCAAAAGTTACAAAAAATATAGCGACTCAAGTTCCTGCACACCGGAAAACTTTTCACTAAGTTTGACTGTTCATCTTTAAGTTGCTTATTGCTGTATTTTGGTGTTAAATTGTAACTAATAAGGCACACTCTGTTCCCAAACACTATTACCAGGTGAAAAAATAACAAAATAATTAAGTATTACTATCATAAAATGTGCCGCATTATGCCGCATAATTTGCCTTTTCTTGACGCATAATTTGTTCAGCCCTATTGCATAATTTGGTTCGCCTCTGCTATATAATTCCAGTTGACCTGGTAATTTATCAAAACGTGACTGGTATGTTAAATGGCTAATACATTACCTCCTCCCACTCGAAGTGTATGCAGCATTGTATCCGCCTCCTCCAATACATCCTGAAAGTTAACTCTTAAAGGCTCGACTACAGAACAAGAGGATCGGAGATTTTGAAAGGATAAAAAACATTTTAACTTCTTTGACCAGCTGCTGAATGGAGATAATCTGAAGGAGTTTGACTCTTTAGGATTATCGTTGAAAAATTAAAATTGTGGTTTTGGTTACCTCCATTTTATAGAGCAAGGACTTCAAACATAAATTGGGTTACTTGTCGTCTGTCTTTTTCTTTTGTAGCCACTTGGCTGTTTTTTTCTCTTGAAAGAACCTATGCTATGCAGTTTCTTTGTATTCCCCCCCCCATTTCCATGACTTCCTCCACTGCCTTCTATTGGCACAGTCTGCCTATTTCTTCGTTTTGATTGGTTCATACTTTCAACAGCAGAGCCTTCCTGTTTTTTCAAATCACAGTATACCGTTCCGAAAAAATTGGCCCAGAAATATTATCCTTAACTGAATGCAGGTACCCTAAGAAGCATGTGCCTTTGAGAATAGTTGCCCTTACTCACCCGAAGGTGACATGCTTCATCATTGGGCTGGGCTCCTCTCATGTCAGGTGCTGCAATGTCTGGCGGTCCCCCCAAGAGGGTGCTTTACCGGAGATTTTCTAATAAATTCGCCAGGTGACCAAAGCAGGACAGGTAATGTTGTGACCTACAGTGTGAGAGGATTGGTGAAAGTGTGGAGATAAAATCAACTGGCAACCTGATGCCGCAAAATATTTTAATGTGATCTTTCTGGTTGGTTTTGAGCTTAAAAAGGTGGCTGAGATACTGAGGAAATAATGGTCCCTGTAAGTGAGAGGGTGTATCGGTCACGTATAGACCTGCTAATAAGCGAAGGTATTTGCTACAGGTCATCCTTTGAGCAACACATGCTTGGTGGAGATAATTACTCCTCATGTTCCCCAAATAAGCGCCCCTTATTTTATCGACACCCGGTGGATGTGAAAGGCGGGTTGCTGCATCGGAATGTCTGGCGCTGTCCTTCTTTGGTAGAAGACTTATTAACGCACTCTGCTATCCTATTATATTTCCAACATGGTAAACATCATACTAAATAACTTGTATTTCAAGTGTGTAGTTTTTGTAAAGCACTTTTAATGGGAAGTTCTTGTCGCAGTTCCCGTCACAGTCTAGCAGATCCGTAGCATGTAAAATTTAGTTTTGCTGTTAGATATTTCATGGCACTTATTTTAGCGGCTTTAGAAATAAGGATGAGTGTAGGCACTGGTAGTTTATCCCGATGCTTTCAGATTACACACAGAGTTAGCACTTTCAGATTATGCAGAGATCACAAAAGTGAGCAGTAAAGCACCGTCACACATTCTATTTTGTCTTCATCAGTTTTACTTGTAGCATGTGGCAAGCCTGAATATAGAGAAGAGCGGTCGCTCCAGTCTCCAAGTACCTGCTGACCAGGGTCAGTACTCTCCTGGTCACTGTGCCTGTGATGGACAACAGCTTTGTCTGTCAAAGAACAGGACCAATGAGTTAGCAGCCCAGTGGTGGTTGACTCGTAATGCTAACAGTCCATCCAGCACTTTGGTCAACTCACCCATTCAGCCTGCGGCCTACTGCTTTTATAGTTGGAGAAATGTGTGATTCACCACCCCTCAAAGTATCATTGACTAAACTGCGCTTAATCCCCGCACATTCCATTTTGTTCCCCATTTCCTCCCCTCCCCATGTTCATCCATTGTATCACCCAAACCTACTCAACGAGCTTTTTTTTCTCAATTATTACTTCTTTTCCATCATGCCCACCTGCTACTCTGTTGATTGCATTTCTTCTTGCTCAGTCATATTCTGTTTTAAAAATCTAATTATTCTTTTCTTTTTTGGAAGGGCTTCACAGCTCCTATTTCTTAAGGCCATTTCTTTATTCTTTCATTTGCTGTGTGCATATGTTTTGTTTTAATTCACCTTGCTTGGTGAATACATGTGCGCATATGTGTCATCACATTGCAGCAGCTTGTTTCATAGGCTATTCAATACTCTACTGATGCAGTCGCACACAGAATGTTATCTTATCTTATCTTATCTTAGGGGATTCTTATATAGCGCACTGACACCGAAAGGTTTCCTGGCGCTGGCTGAGTGCCAACGAGATGAAGAGACGGGGGTCTAGCCAGTCTGTGTGAAGAGGTGAGTTCTCAGGAGTTTTCTGAAAGCCAGAAGGGAATTGGCAGATTTAAGAGGGAGAGGTAACTGGTTCCAGAAGGCGGGGGCAAGGTAGGCAAATCTGCGACCGCCGTTTTTTTTTAGTTTGGTAGCAGGGACAGCTAGCAAAAGGAGATGGGAGGAACGAAGATTGCGTACCGGACGGTAAGGAATGACCAGTGATTTGAGAAAGGCAGGGGAGGTCCCGAACACAGCTTTGAAGGTCAGGCAGCCGATCTTAAATGCAGTCCTCTGCTCCACCGGCAACCAGTGGAGTCTGTGAAGCAGTGGTCTCCCGGATTGCCACTTCGGGGTTTTATAGGCCAGCCTTGCCGCTTGGTTCAGTACAATCTGGAGCCTATCAAGGAGGAATTTAGGTAGGCCGTAGTACAGGGAGTTTGAAAAATCCCGGCGGGAGAGCACCAGGGCAATCAGGACTTGTATCAGGGCCTCTGGTGTCAGGAGATGGGAAACTTTCCTGATTTTTCTGAGCTGGAACATACATGAGGACACAACTGCACCAACCTGAGGCTTAAGAGAGAGCTCCGAGTCAATTAGGACCCCAAGGCTCTTTGCTGCCTTAGCAGGGACGGGCGGGGAGCCGAGCTCAGTTGGCCAGAACTGTGGGCCCCAGTGAGTGAGACTGTTTCCTGGAAGGATTAACTCGGTCTTCCCCGGGTTCAATTTAAGCTGGTGGGAGTTCATCCAATGTTGGATGTGTAGCATCACTCTTGACAATCGAGGGCTGCATTGGGGGTGTTAAGCGGGAAAATGATTTGCAGATCGTCTGCATAGTTGTATACGAGGATATTCCACCTCTTCAAGGAAAAAATGAGCGGCTGAAGATAGAGATTAAAAAGCAGAGGGGACAGGGACGATCCCTGAGGCACTCCGCAGATGGATGGGACCTGTGCGGCTGTGAAGGGACCAAGCCGGACCGCCTGCATTCTGCCCGACAAGAAGGATTTGAGCCAGGCAGAGGCCAGGCCTCGGATGCCGGCTTGCTCGGCACGGTGGATAAGGATGTTGCGGTCCACCGTGTCGAACGCAGCCGACATATCCAATAAAACGAGCGCCTGTGATGTCCCTTTATCGGCATTAGCCCTAAGCGTATCCATGACTGCCAAGATCACAGCCTCGGTGGAATGGGCTGGTCTGAACCCAGCCTGATTAGGTTCGAGAAAGTTGGAACGCTCGATGAATTCAGATAGGCAGCTAGTAACATGTGCCTCCAGGAGTTTGGATAGGTAGGGCAAGAGGGAGATAGGCCGATAGTTGGCGAGATCGTCCGGGTCAGCTCCAGGCTTCTTCAGTAAGGGCACAAGGGCAGCCTCCTTGAAGGAATTGGGTACTACTCCTGCCTCCAATGAGGCATTTAATAAAGGCAAGATGCAGTCTGGTATGGACAGGCAGATGTCGCAAAAGACAGAGGGGGGACAGCAATCATTAGGTGAGCCAGATTTGACTCGAGCAACAAGTTTTGCCAGAGTGCTGGGGTCGAGGGCAGGGAAAGAAAGCAAGGAGAGCGGGTTTTCAGGGGGGGAAGCTGGCATATCATCAGGGAGGACTGAAGGAATCGTATTCTTGATCTTGGCAATTTTTTCAATAAAGAAATTATTTAAGGCATTACAAGATTCTTGCGTCGGGGTCTGAGAAGGAAGAGTCCTTGCATCAGACGTAAGCTCCCTCATGATTGAAAAGATCTCCTGAGATTTGTTATGAGCAGTGAGAATCCTTTCCGAGATGTGAAGAGCATTTGCTGCAATAATAGCATCTTTATATTTTTTTCTCGCAGGGATATATAGCTCTCTGTCGATGGGCAGATAATTGCGTCTCCACCTACGCTCCGTTTGGCGCAGTTATAGTGCTGTTCACTTGAATCAAGCACTTATCTTTCTGCCTGTGCATTAAAAGGCCTTGAAATGTGTCCATAAATGTTTCTGAAGGCAAGCATGCATTCCTGAATCAAACTGCATGACCCAGTGTGTAGTAATTATATAGCTCTTTAATCCCTAGTTAAGTGCAGTTTTGCAAGAGACTGCTCTTAAATAGCAAGCTGAACAGATGGCGAAGGTATAACATCCTTAAATCTGATAGGAGATAATTCCGTAGTCTAGAACTCATCACAAAGATTGTATGGCCTTCATTAGATATTGATTTAAAAATAGCCCCTTCCATATTGTTTATCTTTACGAACTGGGGTCTGCGAATACGAGTACAGTTTTTGCTAATGTGCAGAAGCGTGAGCATTGAGGCGTCACCATAGTCTATGATTAATAGCACTGAACTATACTTTGTCACTCCCGTTAGACATAGATAGGATTAGCTTCCCTCCGACTGTACAAGGGACGATGAATGTGCTAACAAACACCCACACGACATAATTCCACATCTCATCAGAAAATTGAACAGCACACCATATAATTAAACTCCACTACACAACACTCCACAGCACAAAAACGATAAATGTAATGACTCTCCATAACACACAATTCCACTCTACATAATTCCTATATACTAAATACCACATATGTCTATCCGCATAATTCAACTGCACTACACATCACATACATCCACTCCACTCCAAAACACATAAGTAAAACATATTTACATTTACAATACCAATGGCTCTAACTCTCGCTAATGCGAGACCCATTGCATTGAAAATGCTTGTTTACTGCTGTTGTTATAATTCCTGTGAGTAGAAAATCAGCTTCTTTAAAGTAGTCTTCCTTAAATGTATAGTTCCGTGTAAGCCTCAAAAGGAAGGCCACGCGATCAACTCTCTGGGGTGGCAGCTCTTATATTTTAGGAGAGAGTTCTTATCTGTTGGCTTCCCGTAAAGAGTGGTGCTGCGCTCTCCATTTACCTATTTGATCATGAAGTACAGGAAGGGGATAGTTTTGTTATTATATGTATATGTAAAACGTAAGTAATTCTGATTGGTCCCAAAATACTTCACAAATTATTGTGTTCTAGTGAATCTTATAGTTTTATTGCTTAGTAACTAAGATGACATTCGTGTTCAGCAGGAGGAAAAAAACCTGCCTTTGCCCTCTTTCTTTTTAGCAACACTGCAGACTTAAAATGTATTGCAAACTCTCCATGTCTAGACCTCTGCTCCATTCCCCAACATCTGTCAGCCAAAGACATTTCTCTCTCCCCGCCAACCACACTTATGTTCTCTTAAGCCATTCTTTCAGATGGCACATTTCTTAAGTTTAGTGCCCGATCACTTCACCTCTAGTACTGTTGTACAGTCCATACTTTTGCACTCAGTGTGTCAAGATGGCAATTTTTGGGAAACATTATTTAATTGTTATAATGATATTCAGTTTTACCTAACCTAAAGCATGAGTCGTTATTTTTGTTAGACGCACAAATACCGGAGGGCTAGTGACTACTGACAGTGGCGGCTGGAGGAATTTGAAACTGGTGTGGTGTATGCAGAACGAATTAAAGTATGCGAGCGAGCATAGCAAGCGAACCCAATGGCAATGATGGTGGCTCAGGGGTGGGGGGGGTTCTACTCCGTGAAGATTTTTTTTTTTAAATTAGTATCTTTTTGGTGCGATTTTCTGCACTATTTCAGTAATAAATGGCCTAAAAATTCAGTTCTTCTAGGCATTCTTAAAAGAAAACACATACATTATTTCAGAGAATTTCTGGGTTGCCAGCAAGTCTGACTTCTGAAGAGGGCTAGGGTACTAAGGAAAACTGCTTTGGCTCTACCCTTTCCAATAGAAAACACTAGTTGGCGATATGAACACGTTCAATGGACAAACCTGGGTTCTAGGGAAAGTCCCTTGAGGCAGAGAGAGCTGACTGGTGCCAAGCTCACCGGGGGAGGGTTCGCTTTCACCTGGGGAAGCCATGGCTTAGTCTGCTTAACTCGAGTGGGCTGTTGCCAGGGGAGGGGCTGCCACCAGCACCATATATCACCAGCAGAGGTGCACCCCTTGGTGGAAAATTTGCAAATTCCGCCTGATCTCTTAAGGAAAGGTTGTGCAGCTTGTAGCATGCAATCCCAAACGGTATTACTGGAACTCATTGTAAATATGAGGTCCTGATTTCAAAAACATAACATTCATGTTCGTGGAGGCTTGCCTGTGAATTCAGCAAGTTTTTCAATGTGAACTCTGTAAGCTTTTGAAATTTAGGAGCAAGCATGCGTTTGTACAATTAGTGGTTTACCAAACATGCTCAAACGAGTTGACATGGGGTTGTGAAGTGCGATGCTGTTACATTGAAGGAAATCAGATATTTTCTTAACGCGCTCCTCGTAATATATAACCTAGCCTGAGGCATGCAGCTTTTATCTATTAGGCACGTCTTTTTTGATTGATCAGCAATCTCTACTTTTAACCTGTGCAGTTTTTGGGGCTTGGTGGAGAACCTGATATACAGAGTAAATTGTTGCCTGTCAGCTACAGGTTTTAAAGAGAGGTAAAACAAGACACACTTGTGTAATTTTTAAATGAAACGGTCTAATGTTTTGGCAACCTGCTTTTGTGTAAACGTTGATTTGTCTTTCAATTGCATTCTAAAACAGGCATGTTTGTGTAGTAGTGCAATAACCGGTAATCCACTACCCACCCAGCCTTAATACCCTACCCACTGCATTCTATGAGTGGCAGTATGAGAAAGCGTTAGCACGCTTTGCAGGGGGGCCTCGAGGTGGTATATTTTACACAACATGCTGAAAATAGGCTCCAAGCTTTGCACGAAGACTAAACCAGAGGTCTAAAATCTCGTGCAGGATTCAGAAAGATATTTTTTGTTTTGCACCAAGAATAGGAATATTTTCCGCATCTCAGACGGGGACCATTAAGAGAGAATAAGATTATTAGCGCTTGTTTGCTTTGCGCGAGCCCAAATAAGAGGCTGCCTCTTTCACAGTGATCAGGAAAGAGGGTACATCTTGCACAAGGACTGGGAAAGAGAGCCTACATATTGCATGCCAGCGGGAAATGGGGACTACGCCTTGCACGGACATCAGTAAAGAGAGAAGTGGCTATTCACAAGGGGCGGAAAGGAAAGACGACCTCTCGAATAAGGAGCTGGAAAGATGAGACACGTCTTACTTAACAAGCAAGGGAAAGGGACGCATTGACGGGAAGCACTTGGCTCTAGCCCTCTCCTCAGAAATTACCCATCCGCCCCAAGTCCACCCATAGCCGCCCCAGTCATATCATCTTTTCACTTTTAAACTCATCCTGCACTATTCTGGAAGCAACCCGTGCACGCAGCGGCCCTTTAACTCCCCCCTGTGCACCCCCTACCTCTCTGCACCTGAACAGTAAGAGGTGTGACCCCCGCTTGTAGCATCCATTCACAATCACACAATCTCTGTCCCTTGTCGAGCCTTAAGCCTGCCTCTCCTGAAGGTGCCTCTGCCGCAGCTGTCATTTCACCCATGCCACCCTCCCTCCCCCATTGCACCCTTTCCCAAAAGCAAGCGCCTCCTCTTCGCGAGTCCCGCAAGAAGCACATTTTCTGCATTGAGTATTAAGCTGCCCCTCCCCCTCCGCCATAAATTCAGGCCCCCTTAGTCTGCACTGCCCTCTCTCTCTTGTGCAACATAGTGCAGCAACTTTGAGATGGTAGGAGTTGCAAAGGTATGGACATACACCTAAGTGCAGGATACATGAATCAAAGAATTCTACAACAATTCAAAAGGGTCTGTCACCTTGCGTGAGGTGACCCCAGCTGTAAGCTTCATGCTTAAGCAGCATTTCAAGCAAAAAAGTGCTACACCTTTTTGGACTCCAGAGGAAGATTGTGACCATCATTCATTAGCAAAACCACACCAACAATTTCAATTGTACCAACCGCTTTTCTTGCCTAAAGAAGCATTTATATATGCCTGGAAGGAAGTGAGCTACAGGTGAAATAATATGTCTAATTCATTTGTTTAGTGCCACCAAATTATGTCCTGCGTGTGAGGGCCCGCACTAGCGAGGGCCTACGCGCTTCTAATAATGGCACACAGACATGTTGGCTAGAGCACTCAGGTGGACCGGAAGTCCCGATCGACCCCCAGTCCGTTTCTTTAAGCCTTCTCACCATGCCTGGCTCGAAGGTGATACATTGTGTGCATCTACTTCCGGGTAGGGGGTCCCCACATAATTAGCGGTGAACAACTAGACCGCTACATCCCATCCCAAATCAGTTATTTTGTTTTTAAAGAAACGGAATAAATAAGCAAATACATAAATAGATAAATAGATAATTTAACATGCAAAATCGGCAAGCCTTTAGTTCTGCCCTGGATTTGGTCTCAAATCATAATGACATTGATGAGCAAGTGTGTTGGCTCGTGGCATGGTTGTTTCTCTTTCACTGGGTGAAGATCTTGATCCGGTGACGGCGGACAAGTCAGGGATTCTGGGACTAGTCGCACGGGTTTCTGCAGGATTCAGTTCATCAGTCACCCAATCTGGATCACTGTTGGTGGGCGCTTCGGTCCGAACTCTCCTGTGCTCCGTAGCAGGTATTTCTTTGAACCAAGATATATTTCGAGTGATTATTTCTCCGTTTTTTCCGCTGTCACAGCAGTCCCTTTAATTGTTTTGACAGTCCACAGTCCTGGTTCATAGAATGTATGGAATTTTCCTGCACTCCACTGATTTCTCACCAGAACTGTACATCCAGGCACCAACAGCCTTTGTCGTTCTTTCTGTTGCTGACTGGCCTTTTGGTTGGTTGCTATCCTACGGGCTTGAGTCTCCTCAGGACGGTATGACTCTGGCTTACAATTCTCAGCTGCTTGGATGGTGTCTCGTCTTTGTCCTGAAAACATCAGTGACCACGGTGACCTTTGAGCGGTGCAATGAGGAGTACTATGGTACTCCCGCAGAATTTTCTGTAGTGCTACTTCTGGGTCTAATTGCTCGCTATTGCTATTCGTAGAATTTTATTAAGGGTTCTCATGAATTGTTCAGCCTCCCCATTAGCTTGTGGCTATTGTGGAGTGATGCAATGGTGTTTTATCCCCAGTCTTGTTAGATATGCAGTTTTGTTAAGAAATTGCATGCTCCTGAGGCGGAAGCCGAGAGAAACTCTGTCTGACTTTTAACTGTTTTAAACTCTTACGTGTGACTAAATAGCGTGTACTTTTAAAACAATCTGCCTTTCTCCTGCTCAGCGGACTTCAGCGCTGACGAGGGGAACACACCTTCATTGACGCCAACTGAGGGGAATCCATTGCGCTCACGCCCACCCCATCTGGCCACGCCCCCTTGCAAGAGTATTTAAACCCCGCGCTGAGAAACTAGCGCGTCTTTAAGAAATTGCATGCTCCTGAGGCGGAAGCCGGGAGAAACTCTGTCTGACTTTTAACTGTTTTAAACTCTTACGTGTGACTAAATACCGTGTACTTTTAAAACAATCTGCCTTTCTCCTGCTCAGCGGACTTCAGCGCTGACGAGGGGAACACACCCTCATTGACGCCAGCTGAGGGGAATCCATTGCGCTCACGCCCACCCCATCTGGCCACGCCCCCTTGCAAGAGTATTTAAACCCCGCGCTGAGAAACTAGCGCGTCTTTAAGAAACTGCATGCTCCTGAGGCGGAAGCCGGGAGAAACTCTGTCTGACTTTTAACTGTTTTAAACTCTTACGTGTGACTAAATACCGTGTACTTTTAAAACAATCTGCCTTTCTCCTGCTCAGCGGACTTCAGCGCTGACGAGGGGAACACACCCTCATTGATGCCAGCTGAGGGGAATCCATTGCGCTCACGCCCACCCCATCTGGCCACGCCCCCCTCCCTTCTACAAAAATGTGTCTACCCCGGAAGCTCAGCGGACGAGCGCAGCGGGCGCGCCGATTGCGCGCCAAAGGCGCGCCTAAGGCAAGCCCGTCTGCGCCCGTCCGCGACCGGACCGCGTCCGGCGCCGGCCACGCTGCCAGTGACCATCCTCACCCAAGAAGGATAGTCTGGTCTAGAAGCGAACTTCTAGCACTTAACCCTGCCAATCATTGTCAGGCTCCCAGGCTCGACCTTTCCACCCCGGACCTCCCCCCCTCCTGCTCACGGTGCAACAAGCCTCTGTGTGATGTTTCAGTCTCAGCAATCTCTTACCCAAAAACACTGAACCATCGCTCAGCCAACATTCCCACCTCCCCCTTCAAAGCTGGGCTACTGAACTGCAGATCCCTTCCTAAACATGCAGATTACATCTATCTGCTGCTAGCTGACTCCGAGTGGGACGCCCTATTTCTTACCGAAACGTGGCTCAACGAAGATAACCTTGCCTCCATTGCTTTAGCTGTTCCGCTCGGTTTCACTCTAAGCCTCTCCAATAGAGAGAAGAACAGAAGAGGTGGCGGAGTGGCTATTATCTTTAAAGATAAATACACCTTGTCCTCTTCCACTCCTACCACCCTCGCCGGCATAGAGGGGCTACACTTCTGCCTCCAAATCAACCCTCAAACATCCCTAGCTGGCCTGATAATATACAGACCCCCGGACTGTTCTCCGTCCCATACCCATGAACTTATGGACTTCATAGTCCAAAACACTCTCTCTCACCCACACTATATAGTAGTCGGTGACTTTAACGTTCATGCAGACAGTTCTGATTGTCTTCTGGCTTCCCAACTTATTAACACACTTCAATCAGCAAATCTAGCCCTAATCACCTCCGGTACCACGCACCAGGCAGGTCATGTGTTGGACCTCATTTTCTCTAACATACCGGACACCACAACTAAACCCCCGCTCCCACTTCTATGGACAGATCATTTCCTTGTCCCCTTCCTAATCTCATTCCCTGCTTGCTTTCGAACAACAGGAAAGCGCACGTATGTGCGAAGGAATTGGGATAACTTATCCACCGAGACCCTATGCCCCGCGCTCGCAGCTGCCCCCCCTTTACTATCAGAAGATGTGAACTCTGATGCAATACTACTGAATCACTGGATTAGCAGCACAGTAGACTCTATTGCTCCGCCCAAAATAGCCACTTCACGTAGAGAATCCCCGTCTGCTCCCTGGTTCTCTGCAGAACTGATAGCTGAAAAAAGCAAATGCAAAAGACTAGAACGTCAGTGGCGGGTAAGCTACTCCGAACCTGCAAAAATCTGCTACAAAAAAGCCCTGCACAGCCTTCATCACTCCATAAAAAAAGCAAAAAAACTGTTCTTTGTATCCTCTTTTCAACAAGCGGAACAACCCAGCAAAGACATTTTTAAAATAGTTCAGTCCTTCTTCAAACCCAAGGCCATCGAAACAGAAATTACTCCCTCCAACAAACTTTGTGAGGATATCTCGGGATTTCTTCGACAAAAAAATCCTGAAGGTCTATGACTCCTTCACCCCCTCCGAGCCAACAATTATGGCAGACCATGATATCACTGAGATGCCTACCCCTCCCCTAACACTGTTCCTCCCAATCACCCACGAGGATGCATTGAAAGAACTACGCAAATGCAAATCAGGTGCTCCTGATGATCCCTGCCCCCCCAAACTGTGGAAAATGATGTCGGATGCCACGGTGGGACCACTCCTACACATCTGGAATATGTCCATCGAGACTGGCACGTTCCTCGACTGCTGGAAACATGCCACTCTTCTCCCATTGAAAAAAAAACCCAATGGCGCCCCCTATGATCTGAGCAATCTCCGCCCCATCTCCCTACTAGCAGCCCCGGGTAAAATGCTCGAAAAACCTATCCAACGCCAACTCAATAGTTTTATCGAAAAAAGAGGCATACTACACGAAACACAGTCTGGTTTCAGGGCCGGCTTCAGCACTGAAACTGCCCTCATTGAGGTGGCTGAGTCAATCAGGTGGTCTTTGGATTCAGGAGCATCAGCCATGCTGGTGCTCCTGGATCTATCTGCCGCCTTCGATACTGTGGATCACGGTAGAATGCTGCTCAGATTGAAGGATATTGGCTTGGAGGACAAGGCACTGAGCTGGCTGCACTCCTATCTTACGAACCGTTCTCAGAAAGTAGCACTGGGCGCTTTCTCCTCTAAACCCAAACGGCTGTGGTGTGGCGTCCCGCAAGGGTCCGCCCTCAGCCCGCTACTTTTTAATGTTTATCTGGCCCCACTTTTTACCTTAATCGCCAAATGGGGGGTCAAGGCGATTTCGTATGCGGATGATACACAACTAGTCTTCCCATACGTTGAGGTGTCAGAAGCAGCGTTTAGCAAAATAAAAGGCTGTCTTAGTGACGTAGCCAGATGGATGAACACTAACAAGCTAAAATTGAATGCTAGCAAAACCGAGGTACTATTCTTTGGGAAAAGTACTCCACCTTCCCCTGACCTCTGGTGGCCCACCGAAATGGGTCCTGCCCCCACCCCTGGCACCAAGTCAAAAAATCTGGGTGTATGGTGGGACGAGACGCTTTCCTTCTCCTCTCACATACAACAAGTCACGTCTAGCTGCCACTATAAACTCCGCAACCTCCGTAAATTTCTCTCTCTTCTACCAACTGACTGTCGAAAAACGGTGGTCCATGCGACAGTCACATCCAGACTGGATTAATCTAACGGCCTCTATCTTGGCCTCCCGAAATATCTGATACAACGCCTGCAGAGCGTGCAGAATGCAGCTGCGAGATTGATAAAACACGTGCCTTTTAAACATCATATCTCTCCGCATCTTCACGAGCTGCACTGGCTCCCAGTGGCGAGCAGAGTAAAATTCAAAGCGCTCACCTTAGCGTACAGAGCACAAAAAGGGACTTGTCCCAATTATCTTAAACTGCGACTTCCCCGCTACCATCAAGAGAGACACCTGCGATCAAACTCTCAGATCCTACTGGCTGTACCACGAGCGAGAAGGGCGAGACTCGGAGGTAGATCCTTCTCGGCAGGCACTGCGAAGCTCTGGAACTCCCTCCCCTCTGCCATCCAATCTGCCTCGTCAGAAGCCAATTTTAAGAAACTCCTAAAGACTTGGCTCTTTGAGCAGAAAGGCTAGTACCTCTCCCTGCATTCCTCTCTGCTGCTGCAGTTTCTTTCCAGCGCCGGGACACCTCCTCGCGAGGTAGCTGTTCGTGCTATACAAGAATCAGTATTATTATTATTATTATATGCTTTAATTTCGTTTCCTTGAAAAGGTGGTCCATTATCTGTTCTGATTGTGTGTGGTAACCCAAATAGGGCAAAGGTCATCTCAAACATCGGTAGTAAGTGGTTAAATGCAGTTAATGGCAGTACCCCACGATTGGATATTTGGTGTATCCAACGATTAGCACTGTAGCGGTTCTACCATCTGGAAAGCTTCCGAAATCTAAACTTATCCACGACCAAGGTGACGGTGCTGGCTCTTCGGTTATAACAGGAGCCAGTGACTCAGAGTTTCCAGTGATTTGGCATACCTGGCATTCACGTACCAGCTCATCCACAGCTTCTTCTAAGCCTGGGAACCACACCTTTTCTCTCATTCTGGATTTCATTTTTTTGTACCTTGGTGTCCGTCATGTGCTAGAGAAGTAGCTCGTTTCTGGAGACTTAGGGGTATCACAATGCAGGACCCTCTTAGCACAATGCCGCTGGGTGTTGCGCTTAGCTCTTCATGTATTTTCCACATCTTCCCTAGACGGGTCCGGTCTGCTTCATTCCACCCATTGATGTTGTGGAGAACGTTTGCCCACATTCCCTTCTTTAGAGCATCCATTACCCTCTCGAGCACAATGTCAGTTCTTGCGTGGGCTTCAATTTCTGAAATTGTGAGAGCTTTTGGGCACACCCATTGATTTATTATGTTGATGAAGTCTTCAATTTGTTCATCCAGTTCAGAGTTGTGATTTGTGGGTTCCACACGGTGTTGTGACAAAAAGTCTGCTGGGTTCTTTGCACCCAGTCGATAAATTGGATCTAGTTGATAATGTTGAAGTTGAAACGCCCATCTTTCTATTCTGGGTGGCAGGTGTGGGGAAGTCCCCTTGAATAGCGGGATCAGTGGCTGGTGATCAGTTATCACACGGAACGGGTGTCCTGAGATATATAAATGAAAGTGGTTGCATGCCCACTTTATGGCCAGTGCTTCTCGTTCGATTTGTGAGTATCGAGTTTCCGTCGCCGTCAGTGCTTTGCTCGCGAAGACTAGCGGGCCCATGTTCCTGGTGTTGTGTCTTGGGCCAGAAGGGCTCCTAACCCTACTGGGCTGGCATCCACTATCAGTTCTCTTTGTCGTGTGGTGTCGAAATTGGCCATTGTAGTCTTTTCTTGCAAGGCTGACTTTACTCTGTGAAACGCTTTTTCTTCCTCTTTGCCCAATTTCCACCCAGCTTCTTTTTTTTGTTAAGCTCCGAAGTGGTTCAGCAGGGGTGGCCAGGTTGGGCATGACTCTTCCGCAATACGTCGCCATACTCCGGAAACTCCGAACTTTGGACACAGACGTCGGTGCTGGAGCCAGCTAGATGGCATGAGACTTTCTTGGGTCGACTTTTACCCCCTCTTGGCTAAATACATACCCAAAAACTCGATGCTTTTCTTAAAAAATTGACATTTTTCTTTGTGGAGTGTGACACCATAATCCTGTAGGCGTTGCAGAGTAGCTCGGAGTCGTCGATGATGTTCTCCAAGTGTAGCAGAATGTATTAAAATGTCATCACTGACATTAAGCACTCCTTGTAGAGCAGATAGGATTTCTCTAATTGTATTTTGAAAAATCTCTACGGCCGAAGATATTCCGAAGTTTAATCTTTTGTAACGTCGAAGTCCTAGGTGTCTTGAAAATGTTGTTATATACCTGCTCTCTTCAGCTAGCTTTAACTGGTGGTATCCGGCGTTGAGGTCCACTTTTGAAAACCACTGAGAACCATTAAGATCAGCAAGGTTATCATCAACTGTGGGTTTCAAATGTCTCTTCCTGCGTATTGCCTGATTGAGCATCCTCATATTGATGCAAAGTCTGATTTGGCCGGGCTGTTTTGGTTTTTCAGATATAGCCATGGGTAACGCCCAGGGAGTTAGTCCAGTTACTTTTTCTATCACCCCCGGTTGTTCCAGTTTTTGTATTTCTTGCTCTACCAGGGGTCGCAAATGAAATGGTATATGTCGGTGTCACAGAGCAATTGCTTGTACTGATGTGTCAATATGTAGTTTTACTGGTGGTCGTTTTACGCATCCTAATCCTTTGAATAGTTGCGGGAACAGGTCTAGCATATCTTCTGTCTGCAGAGTTTTTACTGCATTTGCAAATGTTATGAGGCTTAAATCTTCGGCTGTATGGCTTCCCACTAATATGTCCGCTTCTCTGTCAACTACATGAAATGTTGTGGTAATTTTGCGGTCCTCTGATTTTACTTGCACAGTCATCTTAACCTTCAGAGGTAGTGGTTTCTGACTGCTATACGTGAGTATTCTCACTTTGGATGGTACTAGTGGCGGTCTTGGGTTGAGCTTTTTGTAGTGCTGGCTTCCCATTACATTCACTGATGCTCCAGTGTCAATGAGGGCCGTAACTGGTGATCCTGTGATTTCTATGGCACATGTTGGCTGGGGATGCCTTCGCCGTTTCAGGTCACTTGCAAAAGAGACAAGGTAGCATTCCTCCTCTTCATCTGTGGATGAATCTTCGATGTGTTGTCTATGGGTCATCTGTGTTTTCAAGATTCTTGTTTTGCTGGGATCATCTAGCGGAAGATGTTTCACCAACCTTGCTGGGGGTCTTCTCCCAGGAGTTCCTCTGCTACGCATGCTGCCTCGACACACACTTGAAAAATGATTGGGGAATCCATATTTTGAGCATATCTTGTCTTTCGCTGGACATTCATGATGTGGATGTTCTTCCCTCCCACAGTATCCAAATTGGGGCTGTCGTGGTCTTCTGGTGGGCCATCGTCCTCATTTTCCGCGAGTGGAGGTGCGAACGACGTCAACTTGCTCTGTTTTGACACTTGCTGCCAGTTCATTTGGCTTGTTAAGCGCTGCTCTCGTGGCTGTTGCCATGACATCAGAAAGTTCATGAGATCGTGCTAGGATTAGTATATCTTCCAGAGATATACATGGTTGAATGAGAATGAGGGTCCGCAGGGTTTTGTTGCAGCACCCTTGAATGGTCTGTGCTCGCACCTATTTGTCTTGATCATCATCTGTGCAAGTGCTGGCTAATTCTCTGAGACGGGCATGAAAAGTGTCCATAGATTCTCCTTCTCTTTGACGGGCTTGTCGCAACCTAAAATGTTCATAGTCCGGGTTCAGTTGAGTGTCAAAATGTGCATTAAGTGCCCGAACTGCAGCTTCATAGTCAGTTGGTTGTCCAGTAATTGGTAGATGTGCAAATCTGCAAAATGTAATAGTAGGGATCTTTCTACAGCACCATCTGTCTCCCTTGTTGCGATAAAGTAGTTATTTAAACAGCCAATCCATATGTTCCACATTGGTGACGCAGTGGGATGGTCAATTAATTCACTTAACGGGGGACTGTACTGACTTGTGAATGTGCATGTGTGGGCGCGACCGCCGGAGTTGCGGGTTGTGGAGCGGTGGTAGAGGTAGCCTATTCAGTCATGGTGATTCAGCATATGAAGTTGATTTTGCCAATGCTTGTTTGTTTGCCACTGCTTGGCTGTTCTTGTAATGTTGTTGCCTTAGTTAGTAGACAATTGGTTTTGCTATTGCTTGTTTGTTTGCCAATGCGCGGACAATTGGTTTTGCCAATGCTTGTTTGTTTGCCAATGCTTGTTTGTTTTACGCTTATTCACTTTAGTTCATAGACAACTGGTTTTGCCAATGCTTGTTTGTTTGCCAGTGCTTGTTTGTCTTGTGATGTAGTTGTTCTTGTTAGCAGACAATTTGTTTTGCCAGTGCTTTTTTGTTTGCCAACGCTTGTTTGCCTTCTGACGTTACTTTAGTGTGCATTCAACTGATCTTGCCAATGTATGTTTGTTTGTTCAATTTGCTCTGGTTTATGGATGGTTGATTATGCCAGTGCTTGTCCAGTGCCAGTATTTGTTTGCATGCTGCCGTTAGACAATCTGTCAATTTTGCGCGCTTCAGCGGGCATTTCAGACTTCAAGATCTTCTTGTCAGGCACAGCTGATTCTGACTATGCATGCGCGCTCTTCAGATTTCAGGGCGGGCTTTGCCGTGTCTCCTCGACAACACTATTTGTATTTTGTATTTAATTTATTTATAAAGCGCTAACAATCATCCTAGGTAGGATATCACGGCGCTGAGGTTTGGTGCTGAGGGGTACGGTAACCGCATTGATTACTGATTATTCTGGTTTAGGGAAGAGTAGTGTCTTTAATTGTTTCCTAAATGATAAGAGACATTCTGTCAGTCTGAGATTGGGAGGTAGTTCATTCCACTTGGTTGCAGCTAGGTGAGAGAAAGCCCGCTCTCCCATCCTGACAGTCTTCACGTGGGTAGTGTTTGCTCTTCCTGAAGTTCTGGATCGAAGGTTCCTCGATGGTCTATGGAATTTGACTTTATTGTGTAGAATGGTAGGGCCTGTATTGTAAAGTACCTTGTGTGTGATACACAGTAATTTGAATTTGGCTCTTTGTCGCATTGGGAGCCAATGTAGTTCTCGCATGCAACTTTTGGCCGAATCATATCTCTTCTTATTGCATACAGCCTTTGCCGCGGCATTTTGCACTATCTGCAGTTTAGAGAAAAGATAGTCTGCCATTCCAACAAACAGAGAGTTGCCGTAGTCCAGTCTGCTCATCAGCAGCGACTGGACCAGGGTCTTCCTACACTCAGTCGGAATCCAGGGGAAGACTCGTCTGAGCATTTTCAATAATGCATAGCCTCTGCCACAGACAGTGGAGACATGTGATTTCATGGACAGAGCACTGTCCAATACCACACCCAAGTTTTTCGGTTTTATGGTAGGATTTGGGGGCAAGCCCAGGTTACTTGGCCACCAGCTGTTGTCCCAGAGCTGGGGATTTTTGCCAAACAGGAGGATTTCTGACTTGTCTGCATTTAATCTCAGACAGTGCTCTTGCATCCAATTGGCCAGCTCAGTCAGGCATTTTAGTAGTCGAGTTTTAGGATCATCTTTCTCATCAATGGTGACCATCAGCTGGGTGTTGTCAGCATAAGAACACATTTCAACACCCCACTTTCTTCCAATGGCTGCCAATGAGGAAACAAATACATTAAACAGGGTTGGGCTTAATGAAGCCCCCTGAGGAACCCCATATTTAATGTTTCGCGGGGGAGAAATGAAATCACCCAGACACACTGATTGTGTTCGATCCGCCAAAAAGGATTGTAGCCATCCCAATGCCTTGTCTCGAATACCTTTCCCTTCCAGGGCTTTCAGTAGTTGGTCGTGTGGTACGGTATCAAAAGCCGCCCATAAATCCAAGAGTATCAGGACGACTGTCTTACCCTGATCCACCTGGGCCCTGATATTATCCGTCACCGCCAAAAGTGTTCTTTCAGTACTGTTGTTCGCCCTGAAACCTGTCTGAGAGATATCCAACAGTTCATTGGCTTCCAAATAAGTGGATAGCCGTCTATTGACCAGTTTCTCCAGCACTTTTGAGAGGTAAGGTAACTGGGATATTGGTCCATAGTTGGCAGGGTTGTTTACATCTAATCCTGCTTTTTTTACTGGTGGGGTGACTAGGGCCTGCTTCCAAGATCTTGGAAATTTAGCAGAGCATAAGGAAAGATTGAGTGCTTTCGTTACGGCAGGGCAAATTACAGGGGTTTGCTGAGAAAAAATGTAGTGCGGACATGGATCTAGTGAGGATCCTGACTTAACCTCGAGCATGACTCTGCCTACCTTGGCTTCTGAAAAAGGGCCAAAACTTGAACAGGTTACTTGAGTTGTGGTTGGCATACTGCGCTCAATAGTTTCTGGCCTACAATTAGGAAAAGAGGCATAAATGATATCAATTTTCTCACAGAAAAAATCATTTAGTTTATTGCAGTTCTCTTGTGATGGAGTAAGTTTTACTGAAAGATTTGTTGGGTTACATAATTCCCCGACAATTTTAAAAAGTTCCTTTGAGGAATTTTTATTCTCAGTGATTCTACGTGTAAAATACTCCTTTTTTGCCTTCTTGATTGCTTTATTGTAGAGTACGAGTGCTTGTTTATAAGTGTTTCTGGTCTCGTCTGACTTGCCTATTCTCCATTTATGTTCCAGAGATGTACATTTTCTCTTTAGAGATTTCAATTCTGGTCCGTACCACCTTTCCGATTTTGTAGTTCTGGGTTTGTGATGAACTCGGAGGGTGGAACAGAACTCAAGTGCAGTCTTAATACTTGTGTGAAGTAAATCTATTTCTTCATGAATGTCAGTAGATGCTAAACTCGGGTGTGAAAAATGTTGTTTGAATTTGTCTATTGGGAAATTTTTCCAACTCCTCGTGCTTGCTACACTTAGACCCAGTGTTCTCGTGTGTATAGTAGGTAGATTGATACGGAAAGTGATCATATAGTGATCTGTCCATAGCAGAGGTGTTACAGAGTCAATGTCAATCGATTCCATGTTAGAAAATACCAAGTCCAATATGTGACCTGCCGTGTGTGTAGGATGATTAACTCTTTGGGATATCTGCAGGATTTCCATATCCTCCACTAATTGTTTTGTTAGGGGGTTATTGCATTTATCAAAATGTATGTTAAAATCTCCGAGGAGGAGGATATTTTTTTTCTTCAAACAGACTGGCATAATTTGCTCCAGTAATTGTGTACTGAAATTTAATGTGCAGCCAGGAGGATTGTAGATTAGTACTCCTCCAAATAACACATTAGTGTTTAAGGACACTGAAAAAGCCATAGTTTCACAGTTTTCCACTTGTATGTCGGTCTCTTGCTTACAAGTGAGAAAGTCTCTAAATAAAAGAGCGACGCCTCCTCCCTTTTTCCTCATTCTATTCACGTTCAGAATCTTATATTCTGGAGGGAGGGCTGTGGCTATATCTGGAGTATTGTGATCATCCAGCCATGTTTCAGTTAAAAAAGCCAGGTCGGGTTTGTGTTCCTTTAAAAAATCCCAAATGTATGTGGAGTGTTTGGGCAGAGATCTAACATTCAAATACATGCAAATAAGGGGGGTTGTGGGGGTATTCATTGTCACATGAGTTTGTTTAGGAATGCTCTCCCATCTACAGTTATAACAGCTGAATGGGCCCAACGTCTCTGTTGAACCCACTCGAGCACAGGCATGGATGTTAATTGGCGCCTTGTATTTGATCTCCCTCAACTCATGACTAGAGTAGGTTATAATGCTTGTATTAGGAGCATTACTATTGGTTTGGGCAGGGTTTGTGGCCCCTGGTCCCGGCTTGTCGCAGACGGGCGCAGACGGGCAGGACTTTGGCGTGACTTCGGCGCGGTTCCGGCGCGCCCGTTGCGCCAGCCCGCTGCGCCGTCTGCTCACGGTGCACATTTATAGGTAGCTGAGGAGGGCAGGAGTCAGCCAGCGACTAGCGCGCTGCCCTGTCTTCCTCCAAGATGGCGGCTGTCTCTCGCCCCAGCACCTAAATCGGCTGGGCGAGGGAGAACGGCAAGCAAAGTGAGGATTAAGCGCTGCGAGCGCTAGCGGGACAATATAAAGGGGTCCTGCACAATTAAAAGGTTAGGGTTTCATTACAGTACAATTTTTTTAAATTCCTATTAAAACATGTGCAAAATAAACAATATGACTCGTATAATCAGTCTAATTCTTAGCGGTAGTATCAGAGCCCCCCAACGTGACCAACAACCTAGGGCTGAGTTTTCACTTCACTATTGCTTCCCAGTAGTCCGCAGTCGCTCCTGCGCACCTCAGTGCAGTCAGTATTCAGTATGGTGCACTATTCTTTGACACTGTCCCACGCGGTTTGCACCACACCTTCACAGCAATGTAATTTAGGAGCATTTAGGAGCGCCCTTCATCAATGTTTCTCTGCGCGGGTCCCATCAGGTCAAAATGGAAGACCAGTAAGCTCTATACTTGCGATAGTTCTTAAATCCGCATTTCAGGCCAACTGCACTATCCCTCAAAGTGTATGCAGCCGCAATCAATCTGGCCACTTCAATTTTATTTTATCACACTAATCGCTTCACAAGTACAATCAATTTCACAGCGAGAGCGCAGAGCAGGCGGTACCTTGATTTTCTTGGCTCCTTCACGATCGCATCTTACTGCGCTGATACGATCAGGTTTCCTCGCGCCACCACGATGGCGGTTGCGTTTCGTCATTGGCATGTCTACGGTCCAGAGTATACAAACTTTTCTCTGGTTGTGAGGCATCAGCTTCACATGTATCCCATCCTACATCGCCAGTGTGAGGGCCCGAACTAGCGAGGACCTACGAGCTTCTAATAACGGCACACAGACACGTTGGCTAGAGCACTCAGGTGGACCAGAAGTCCCGAGCGACCGTGGTCCGTTTATTTAAGCCTTTTCGCCATGTCTGGCTCGAAGGTGATATATTGTGAGCATCTACTTACGGGTAGGGGTCCCCACGTGATTAGCGGTGAACAACTAGACCGCTACACAGCCAACAGTTTCATATGTAATTGCAAAAACGCAATGGGAAAGAGGCAGCCATTTATGCTCAATTATGTAGCTGTTCCAATAACATCTCCCAATAAGATACGTTTGGTGAGGTGTTGTTCCATCGAATAGCAAACAGATAATATTGCTGCAATGGCTTTGAAGAGAGGGAATAACATGCCGAACAGTTAAGATTTGTCCTATAATCAACGTGGACCATGAATGCGGCTAAAATTTACATCACAGTTTAAAATACAGGATCACCAAAACAACCTTCTCATAATCAACATTTAGCAATAGTTGTTCACCCACCATTCTTAAAATAAGACTTCAGTCGCGGCTCGCAGTACTCTCTGGGGGGGGCGGAGTGGAGGCGCAGGGGTGGGGGCCGTGCCGGGAGGAGTTTAAAAAAAAAAAATCTTACCTGACGGGTCCGCGTCGCCTCTGCTCTGGCGTCCTGTTGGTTGGCACCTACAAACAGCTGCGTCACTGCTGGCAAACCCTCTCAACCAATCCTGGCGCTGCTCCAGCAGCGCCATGATTGGGTTAGCAGGGCTGCTTGCCGCCCACTTGCCCATTAGGAGACCGAGGTTTGAGCCTTTGCTCAACCCTTGCTCTCCTAATGCGCAGTCACAGCCTGAGCAGACAGAAAAACTGGGCTGGTCAGAAAAATTTGCCGACCTTCACCAGTCATGCACATTAGTGCTGCTGCCTGCCCCCGGTCACACAAAGCATGCATGTCATGCTAACATGACACCAGTCCGCCCACCCCGGTCAGACTCTGAAGGGGGTGGGTGGTTCGACGTCATGCTGACTAACATGATTGTCAGTTCTCCCTCGAATCTCTGAACTTAAGTAAACTGAGACCACCACGAAACTTCCACCCCTTAGGGGTCTCCACAGGGTTTAATCATGCATTGTCGCTAGCTGAGAAGGCATTTTTCGTAACATCAATACTGTAGTGAGGAATATCATCAAAAAATGACTCTTTGCACAAGTTATAAGCTGGACATCTTGCAAATTCCATGAATTGAAAAATGTCATAGAAATACTGTTAAATTCACCTACTTGCGAAATGTGCACATCACCTGGCAGAAGAATGCAGTTGAGGGAAAAAAACTGTAACAAGCTCTTCACGACCTTCATGTTTAAAATTGCCATTTTCATATATCATGTTGTAGCCAACTGTTACAAAATGTAAATCATTGATGTCGGGAATTAGGGGGAAATGTTATCTTGGTTATATTAATTCATATTCTGTGTTAAAAATCGAGCCATGGAGCATGTGACCACAACATGGAATTTCTTGACATTGGCCAGTCACCATCGAAGAAGCCCTGATTTTTCTTTAGAATGATTAGATTGTCAGAATGTTCATCAGTATAGGGTCAGTAGAAATATCAACATCCTGTTTGAATCTGTTTAAATCTGGCGAGCCCTTTTTCGAGTGAGAATGCTGGAAATCCACAAATATACCATGGCAATGCAAGGCTAGTCTTCTTCAAGCACCAATAGGCAGAGCCATTGGTTGCTGACATTTGATAATGACAACTTCAAGTCGGTCTGCTGCATGAATTCTAAATGTTTTTTTGTGGATCTTTCAATGGCTCACATGGCCAACTTGTGTCGTATTACATGTTCCAAGATGCACGAGGAGCTGTATGATAGTGACTCACATTGGGACCAGAGTCCAATGCAGATTCGTTGTATGCACATTCATTCTTTTGAAATGGTAAAAATCTGGCATGGATTCTGTCCCTACACCCTGGGCACCCCTGCTGTAGAAGAGAAGCGTGGAAATGTAGGCGTACCATTGTGCTGGAGTGGGAAACAACATCAATTATTCCGCACTTAAATGCCTTAAAGCATAAAAATGTGGTTAACAAATGCATGGTTTAGGTTATGTACTGATTTTTTGTTTTTGTGTTGATATGTTTTGTGAATTTATATTATGTATCTATGGTCCATACTCATGTGGGAGATATGATATTCTCCTGATAGCATTGCTATGGGAAGAGTTACATGTAGAGCGTCCGTATGCTGTGACAGGTCACACAACGCAGTGCTGGGCTGTACGATTGTGAAGATAGGTAAGAGACCTAGCACTGCACATATCACTTTGATCCATGTGTGGTAGAGTACAGGAGCCCTCGTCTCCACTGAAGGAGACAGATGCCTCTGATTATAAAGTTAAACACATGCCCCCCCTTGCATACTGGCTTCAGTAACACGCACTTCCACCTTCAAATAACAATGAGCGTGTTTCTCTTTCTACTTAACATAATAAAGGATCAGTTTTCAAACTTAAAAAATGTCGGTTGAGGTAAATGTAGTGTCCTTTGAACATGCATGTGGAGTCTTTTTCATTTGTGCTCTTCAAACTGCACATCTTTACTCGTGTTGCTGGATGTTGCCAGTGCTTGATTTGAGCCTGTGGTTCCAGATGGGCCCACCAGCACTCCTTTTTGGGGCCAGAACGTATTTTTAATCATCAGACTTTGGCCCAGATCAAGAAAGACACAAAGCAACAAAGGGGAAAGAGAATGGTGTCAAAGCGAGAAACCAGGAACGAAAAGGAACCCACACCAGTTTAATATAGCGACAGGAAGGTTATATTGGTGGATGAAAGAAACATGAGATTAAATAAAGACCAACCAGCCCTGGTATTCATCAGCCCGGCATTCCACTGGCTTCTTACAAAAATTTGAGCCCGCCTCTTATTTCACTACCAAACACTCCACTCTGCATTTGTAAACCGGAATTCCATGAGGAACTTCTGGGTTGCACGAATTGTCAGTACTGGCTGGAATCCCCTTTGACTTTGAGCAGGTGCTAAATGTGAGATGAAGATGCTGTTAGGTGAGGGTGGAGGGAGTGGATTTAGATCGCGGAGGAGGAAATGTAAAATGGTGATTTAGCCAAAGCAACATGCGATTTTAAAGGCAGGAATTATCGCATTCAGGAAAAACCGGGTGTGGGAATACTGGGCCAGTTGTCATCAGGCAGGTGGTATCCTACCCGGGGTACTCATAATCAGGCCTTCAATGTTGAATGCGTCTAGTTAAAACAAACTTACCATACTCTTAGTATGTGTTATTCGATTACCATCACCCATTAGCATTTTCTGTTCCTACTAAAATTAACCTTGTATTTTGTTTGCTACAGATTATGGGTCACCATGTTTGAGAAGAGAAATATGTAGATTCTATTTCTGAAATCCAAAAAACGTCTATCAACTTCATATTTTTGCACGACAGGTGAGTTTTGTGAAAGAGAATATTTGTTATTCTTTGATTTACCTAAGTGTATTGAAATTGGACCTCATAATATTCGTATACTCCGTTAATTAAGTGTTGCAGTGTGATCTAGATTAAAATATATATATGTGGTTATTGTAGATAGTCCTAGGTCAGAGGTCTTCAAACTTTTGTAGCTTGAGCCCCCCCAGCTGATTTTTTGTACATGTCGGGCCCCCCCACCACCTGACAAATTTCTGGAATCTCGTACACCACATAATGGACCGCCACCCTCATATCCTGGGCCATATCCGGCAAATAATGTCCAACACAATAAGTGTGTTTAGTTAACTGCAGGTTTGTGAGCGGGTGTGGTTAAATGACAAAGGCTTATTACACAGCTCAAAACTCAATCTTCCAGCAGGTACATGAGTCACCTGACCCTGGTGAACCACACCTGAATATAAGCGATGCCACTTTTATTGTTGCCTAAAAAATGCTGGATATACAAGGAACTTTGCAGTGTCAGCCCCCAGTAACAAACCCGCCCCCACCTTTCCAGCCTCCCTGGGAAACGCCTGATACCCGGTGCGGCCAGTCAGCCTTGCTACCACCCTCCAATGGTGCCCCTCATCTTCGCATAGACCGTCCCTCATGTGTATTTGATTTCATTTATAGTGCTACTCATACCAAGTATGTACGTCAGGGCGTCGAATGTTTTATTGATTGAGAATCCCATTTCTCAAAGATGAACTTCTGTGAATTCAACCCCCACTTCCTAAAATAATATCTAAATTTGACATAATCCATGAACATTTTCTTTCAGCCTTATTTGTTAATTCCTGTTTTAGCCAGAAAGAACCCTCAAATAATTTGAAGGTAATATTTGATTGAGATTACAGACTGTTATTGTGTTCATCTTAAAGAGCATTTAACACCCTACTCATGTCTGTTTCTGCAGGGGCCGAACTCGTTACATTTGCCTGTGGTTAGCCAAGAAAAAGGAGGTGAAAAGCAGTTATTGCTTGTTGAATGGTAACTTGTATACTAACACCAGCAAATCGTGGGGTAACCGTGAAGGCAGATCCTACTTTCTTACACGTTCTGTGCCGGGCGGCTGCCCCCCGCAGCCAATGGCCCTGGACCATGTTGTGGGTATTGTACTGGGCATCTGTCGTACCCTTGCTTCATACCATGATGTGGGCACGGTGCTGGGTGGGTGTCCACAGTATCTCAGGGCTGTGTACCGTGATGAGGGCACTGTCCTGGGCGGCTCAGCTCAGGCCGGGGTTCCGCCAGAGGGGGGTAGAGGTGTGGGGTGCGTGTGTCCATCTGTGTGCCCTGCACTCCTGCAGCACCCTTACAGGCGCCTTCCTGCAGGTAGAGTGTGAGTGAATGCAGGAAGTGCAGCCTCAAGGACCCACCTGTGAGCGTGCAAGGCTGTTCATATGCTGGTCTTCCCCACAGACTCTCCCTGCTTCGGTGCGCTTTATCAGACTTTGAATGGCGAGGTGAGGAAGGGACAGGAGGGGGCGCATGCCCTGCCACCCGATGGGTGATATCCCCCCTGGAAAGATTCACCCTGTCTTTCCTGCCTGACAACAAGAGCTGGAGAGAGGGGGTGGAAGAGGGGGCAGCGATGAAAGGAGGAGAGAAGGGGAGACAGATGGTGGGGTGGGGGCGAGGGGGCAGCAGGGGGGGTGTCACCGCCTGACATATAGCTTTGATGCTGGGCACGGAGGCCCTCGCCTGGCACACACATGAAAGGAGCAGTGTGCCCAACACAGCCCTGGCACATGTGGGGGCGAGCCATGCCAGCAAAGCTCTGTGGAGCTGCAGGAAGCATGGGTGGAAGGAAGCAGGGGGGGTCATGAAGGGGCTGAGGCAGTCTGAGGACAAGGGGGAGGGAGGGAGGCACTGTGGAGAGACTCTGAGAAGAGACAGGGGGGGCTATGTGGGATTCAGAGCAGCCGGTGCGGATGGTGAGACAGGAAGCATTTTTTTAATGCATTTTTCTATAGCGCGGACTTTACCCGAAGGTGTCAGAGCGCTTCACAATAGGAACAGAACAGAACTGATACAAGAGAACATTACAAGTGAACAAATTACAAAAGCAAATGCTATGTTACATGAGGCAAAAGTAACAATCGTGAGCAAACAAATACAAGAGCAGCAAACGGTGCATTACAGGAGGAACAAGGCTTTGGGGGGCCTGAGGCCCCAGTATATATTTAAAATAAACACATAAATAAAGATGGCCGGGGTGTTGGGGCTTGAGGCCCCGTTTCCATTAAAATAAAGTGCACCCAGAGACCGCTTCCCTGCGTGGTGCTCTGGGGGGATCGTTGCTGCAGTTGTGTGGGGCACGATTATTAAAAAAGATAAAGGTCCCAGAACCCTCGGGCCAAGTGAAGGGCTCCGGGACTTATGCTGCAGTGTGGCTCGAGGTCCTTTTTAATAAAAATAAATGCCCCAGAGACCGTTTCCATGCGTGGTACTCTGGGGGCTTGTGAGGCCGTGCTGGGGTTCGAGGGCCCGATTTTTAAAAATGAAGCCCCCACGGAGCCAGCTGCGCTTCATGCGGAGCTCTGGGGTTTTTGTGCGGCTGTGGTAGCTCCCAGAGTCCGCTATGTCCTGTGCGCGGCTCTGGGGGCTCCTGTGGGTTCGGGTGTGGGGCTCCAGGATCCGTTCTTTGAAAAATAAAGCCCCGGAGCACTCTGCAGTGGTGCGGAGCTCCGGGGGCTGATGCAGGATCCGGGGCATTACGGATGGCTTTGGGCGGCCCGGGGGCTCGAGGCAATTTTTTTAAAGTGAAGCTCCCAGAGCCCGCGATGGCGCTGCTCTGGGGGCTAATTGCGGCATATACATGGATCCCAAGTGGATCCCACGTGGATCCCGATGGCGGCGGCTACAGGGGACCAGGCAGCTCCCCCCTCGTGACTGCAAAGGCAGGGCCCGCCCCTTCCGTGATGTCACCGGGGACACCCCTGACATCATGGAAGGGGCGGGCCCCGCCCTCACAACCCTCCGTGACAGATGAACCCCCTCCATGTCCCGCCCAAGAACGTGTGATGTGGGAAATGGTAGTTCGAGTTTAGGATGGAGTGCGCGCCCCCCCTGAGACGGCATCACGCCCCCCCAGGGGGGCGCGCCCCACAGATTGAAGAACACTGTCCTAGGTGGTAAAGTTTCCATTGGAAGATTTTGTTTGAATTTGCTATATATGTTGTTGGTACTGTGTAGGAAAGTAGGACCTTCTTCTTATTTTACCCCCACTTTTTTGCTGATGTATCACTGTTTATGACTAGTCTGACTGGGATCCTGCTAATCGGGCCCCAGTCTATCTGCTTTCTCCCTTGAATTGTTGTATATGTACTTTAGGTACACTCCAAATTGGATACTGGGGGTACCCTTATCAGTCCCTAGAATATAGTACCCAGGTCATAGGTACCCCAGAGACCTCCCATGGGCTGCAGCATGTATTATGCCACCCATGAGAGACCATTCAAAATAACACGACAGGTCTGCTACAGCATACTGTGTAAGATGGTGCTTGCACCACTTACTGAGATATATTACACTATATCTATCTAAATCACTACACATAAAAACCTATCAGTAACCCCTAGGGCAGGCCTTATCAATCCTGAGGGCAGGGTGCTGGGTTTTACGTGAGAGTGTGCCCCTGCATGAGCAGAACCCCTCTACAGCCTTAGAAGACCAATTTTCCAGGGTTGTCTGTGATGCAGCCAGACATATATGTTTAAGTGCATTATAACCTTGTGGTAAATGCTAACTTTATTACGGCTGCTTAGAAACATGTCTTGGTTGGTGTCAAACACCTTGGAATCATACCTTCACACCAGTAACTGGTGTGGGAGGTATGATTCCACCCTTCAAGAACCACTAATGTGGGTCACCGGGTTTACCCAATACCAGTTTTCTCGACCTGGGCTGCACAAAACGGATGCTGCCAGCCACAGACATGAGTCTGCCCTCCTGCTGCTGAGCCAAGCTTGCGCAGAGGAAGGCATGACAATAGGCATCCTGAAACAGGGTGGTGATACCACCTCCCAGATAGGATTTAGTGTATTGGGGCCTGGGTGGGTGCACTCTGAGAGTGCCAGAAAGTCTGCACTGGGGGCACATTTGGTGTCCCTGTGGATAGTCCAGCTCAAACCAGTTCTGGGAGCAATTGGCTCCTGCTCTGGTGCGAAGCTGGTCAAAGGACATGGGTATACCTACCCCTCTGTCCTACCCCTCCCCTAGGAGGATCCACAGAATCTTTCCAACCCCTTCCCATAGGTATAAAGTGGGTTACCTGACTACAGGACTTTAGATTTTACCTGGACAATATTCTGCTAAGAAGAAACCAAGGGCCATATGTATCAAGATACCTATGTACAAAATCGCATTTCTTTTTGCGATTCCTTAAAATTCCTTAATTGCGATTAGCAAATTGCGAATCACAATTAAGGAATACTTTCCCATTCATTTCTATGGGCCAGGAGGCCCATAATGGGAAGTTATTCTCAATTTACGATTCTCAATTTACGATTCGCAATTTGCTAATCGCAAATTGAGAATAATTTCAAGGGTGCAGGGGTGTCCAAAGGACACCCTGTTGCACCCCTGAAATATGCATGGGTGCACATGTAGCACACATACATGCTCTAAGGGCATGTATGTGCATCACATGGCACTTTGAAAAATGCAAAAATTTGCATTTTTCAAGGAAATCGCAACTTACCACCAACTAGAAGTTGGTGGTAATTTGCGATTCCTTAAGGGCATTTTGCTAATTTTTTTTGCTACATACATTGCATTTAAGGAATCGCAAAATGTGCGATTCCTTAAATGCAATTGCAAAATAAGGAATCGCAAATTTTGCGATTCCTTATTTTGCACCAAATTTTTCTTAATACATTCCATTTAGCAAATTCGCATTCGCAAAGGCCTTTGCGAATGCGAATTTGCTTGATACATATGGCCCCAAGTACTTTGACTACCTGCACTACGATTGCACGACTGAAGAATCTCCTTTGGAGAAAAGGAGTTACTTCCCTGCAGCAGCAGGCACCTAAACGCATTTGACCGGTTTGCTTCTCCAGAGCTCCTGCGGACTCTGAAGAGTTCAGCAGCACAGGAGGTGGGTTCCTAAAGGTCCCTGAGGTAGATTTGAACTCTCAGTGATTCTGAGACCAGTATCCAAGTCAAGTCAAGTCAATAAACTTTATTCGGTTGTTCTTATTGACAACCATAAAAGCAATTACGTTACAATTAATAACACAATTATACATTAGAAAGAAGGTACAGTTATAATATAGTCATAAAAAGAAAAAAAATCTACAATGAACAGTCAAAGCATTTACGAAGTCCTTAAAAAGAGGAGATAGCAATTCATAAAATAATATTTTTATCCTTCCATACTGTTTCTAAATTTTACTGCCAATTTAAAAAAATTACATATATACAAGGTGTATTCACAGCTTAGCAGCTGAAGAAAGTGCAGTGCAGGGCGAAATTGTATAAAGTTTAATTTTTTCAAACAGGGTTTTAAATATAACTTCCTCGGTATAGCATAAAAGGGACAAAAGAACAGGAAGTGTGCCAGGTCTTGCGGAGACTTATTGTCGCAGCCGGAAGCCGGCAACACATGCCCACGATGAGATCCCCTGGGAACAGCCAACAAAAAATGAAACAGGTTGAACCTGAACCTTGTCAATAAAAAACGGTCATACCTAGACATTTGCCATGTTAGGTAAGGTTCCATTAGCAAGGTGCTTTTAATTAATACATGATTACGGACACTTTCTTTTTTTAGTTCACATGATTCCCTATCCTGATGTCTAGAATCAATAAAAGCTTTCTTGACCGCTATAACATCCTTTTTAGTAATCGATTCAGGAGATAAAAAGAGTTCAGGACGACCTAAGTCAGCAAAGCACTTATATAAGTACTTTAACCAGGGAACCTTCATCATGTTATCCCATGATAATGATTCTCTTAGGATATGCTGGGTGAGTGGTATGTTGTCATTTAACCAACAATTCATCCAGCATAACAATGGGTTGACTGCAATTTTGTCACTTACGAAGGAAACCCCCAATTCCTCATGTACAGAGAAATTTGCCATGCCCCTGGGAACCCTTAGTACTTGTTTTAGAAAGTTATTTTCGACTATCTGTAGGGCTTCCAGAGGAACATAACCCCAAATTTCACTGCCGTAACATGCTGTGGTAACACTTTTGTTGTAGATAAAGGGGTTAGACCCATACGATCAGTGGGACCTGGGTAATAAGTCGGTATATAAGGAAGTGGTCCCTGACCAAACACCAAAAATTTCTTAGAAAAAATCACAATGTTTTGAAACAAAATAATTTCGCAGAAAAATCAGAGTGCAAGGTGTTTTTTATTATCACCGCACTATTGCAATCAATCAATGATCCAAAAATAATCCAAGTCATTATATAGTATATACAAAATTAGATGCGCCCACACGGGAAAAACAGGGGAGGGGTGTGAGGAAAGGGGTACACATTTCATGACAGTTAAAACATCACTAGTCAGAAAATCTCATGTGCACAAATTATCATCACAAAAAATTATAGATACCCATAGGAGGGGTCAAACAGTGTATGAATATCAAACAACGTTTCAAATTGAAGCTCCTAATTAGCTGTGTACATCAGGCTGTCCTTTAGGAGTTCAGGGGGAGTAGAAGGAAGTCTACGTTTCGACCCAGGGAATGTAGGACAGTGGATCCTTACTAAACGGGTCTTCGTCAGGACGTGATGGGAGGGAAGGGTAAGGTGGGGCTTGTCCTAGACAGGATAAAAGTGAAAACAATTTTAAAATTGGTCTCAGAAAGAGTCCAGAAATACTATATAACGGACAACTCGTTATGCTCAAAGAGACTTTAAATTATGAACTGGGTTTGGGTGAAGGAGGTTATACTGAGGATAGACCCAAGGTTGCATGAAATTACCTTATTGAACGATCAAAGGGCGGCTTGAAAAAACGTAGTCCTTTTCATTGTTGGGACATATTTAAAGCAGTTGCTCTCCGGATCTAAGGGATCATGAAAGGTAATAGAGGGCGCCAATTAAGTAATTGTATTCGCCACAAACGTATACCATCACTTTTAAATGCAGAAATAAAAACGAGATATTTGTCAAAAAAGCCTACCTCTAGAAGAAGGCAACAAATCTTTAATATAATTATCCTTAATTGTGCGGTAGCATTAGAAGGTCCTGAGCGTCAGGGAATCACTTATTTTATCTGAAAGTGAAACGGAACAAAGACCGTGAAAGAATGAGAGTCAAAAAGGGTAACTCTCGCTGGCTGCTACAAACGCGGAAAAATGCATTTACAAAAACGCCCGACAGGCAATGACCTGTTTGGAAACTCACCTTTGAATGAATAGAAGCGAAGCGGAGTGTGTAAATCAGCCTCCTGCTCCGACGAGCCAGACCAGGAAGTGCTGCCCTGGTAACACAGGGTATTTACCGAGCTCGTGAAAACAGACTTGCGTTGCTATGGTAACATGGAGCGCACTGGAAGACAGACTTCCGAGTTAAATGACGTTCACTGCAACTGGATTGAAAATAAGCATTGCGGATGGAAATTTAATAGAATTGACTTTGTATTCACTTAGTAAATATTAAAGGTATTAAGGAACCTGATACAATTATGTGCCAGGAGGGGCATCATAGGAAAAGCCGATCTGCCAAGTTGGCAAACAGAACGCGGTGAAGGGCAAAATAGGTGGGATCCTAAATCTGACTCAAGCCACTGCATTCCCTAAATAGGTATTAGAGGACCTAACACAGGGGTGTGTGCAGGAACCATCATGAGAAAGCTGATCTACCAATTTGCAATGTGTACAGGGCGCAGATTGAGGGATATCTGTCATGCCAGACCAACTGTAACATGGGCCACTATTCGGAAACATGTTGTGGGGTTTGTTCATAATTCAAAACACAGCACAGGCCTGTCACAAAAGGTGGTCTAGAGTGCAATCTGTAGATTACGGAGGATGTCGCGGACCTACCAGATTTTACAAGGCGGTCAAAGCGCACATAGGCAAATGGATTGTCTAACAAAACAGTCTGATCATTACATTATCCGTCATTCATCTAAGACACGCACAAGGACCTACCAAACATGGTGGTCTAGAGCGCGATACGTTAGCAGGTTATACCATATTTACAAGGCGGTCAAGGCAAACGTAGAAACCCGGATTAACCAACAAAACAGCCTAGTTACTACATTGTCTATTAGTCATCTGAAACAAGGACCTACCAAACAAGGTGGTCTAGAGCGCAATGCGTTAGCAGGTTATACCATTGAAGAAACAATACTGCATTTGGACAGAAGGAGCAATTTGTTAAAATCACACGAGATCATCAGAGAAATCATAGAAGAACCAAGTGCAAGGTGCAGCAGCAAAAAATTAGCATGTCAAACGTTCTCAATGGAATAACATGAGGATTAAAAAGGTCTGCGTGAACCTACCGCAAGGTGGTTTAGACGCATGATACAGTTTAGAGGTTGGCCATTTGGGCAAAGCTATTCTCAGATTCATTAAGCCCCCTACGGACAGAATCAAAGAAACGAATCCATTTGATCTCCCGGACGTTGAGGATGGGCTCTATACTGCCGCCACTCGGGCCTAATCTAACCTGTTCAAGGATAGTCCACTTAAGGCTTTCGGGAGGATGATTGAGGTCATTGCAATGATCTACTAGGGGAGCACCTTGGACCTTGCACCTTATGCGGCTGCAGTGTTGAAGAAAACGTACTTTTGCCCGTTGTTGTGTCTGTCCTATATATATCAAATCACACGGGCATACTATGCAGTATATCACGTTGGTTGAGTTACAGTTTGTGTGTGATTTCAAAAGGACCTGTTGTTGTCCGTGGGAAAAGACTTTGGTTTGTAGTGTTGCTGGACAGGCTTTGCAAGTGCCACAGCGGTAGTGTCCCACAATGGGGGGTAGGTTCCACATAGATGTTATGGATGGTTCCTTCGGGGTCGTCAAAAAAGAACATACCACATGGTCGCGGATATTCTTGGCCTTTTTGAAAGCATGGAGAGGTAACTGACGACAGTTCAAATCCTCTGAGACCAAGTTCCAATATTTATTAATGGTTTTCTTTATTGCATTACTCTTTGTTGAAAAAGTAGTTACGCAAATGAGACGTTCCTCATTATTGCTCTGTTTTGACTCAGGTTGTAGTAGGGCTTCCCTCGGATTGTACCATGCTCTCTTTTTGGCTTTCTTCACCAGACGTCTCGGGTATCCACGTTCAAGTAAACGATCCATCAATATGGTGGATTGTTCCATGTAGTCCTCTTTTCTGCTGCAATTACGGCGAATCCTTAAGAATTGGCCGAAGGGCAAATTGTCTCGGAGGCCCCTAGGGTGATGGCTGGAATAAAGAAGTAGGGAGTTTCTCTCCGCAGGTTTCCTGAAAAGAGTGGTTTGTAGGGTCTCATTTTCCACAAAGATTGTAAGATCCAAGAAGTCAATGGATTTTTTGTCGAACTGGATGGTAAACTGTATGTCTGGAGATCTACCATTGAGCCAATCAAAAAAGTTGTTGATTCTCACCTCGGTTCCTGCCCAGATACATATGATATCGTCAATGTATCTCATCCACATGTTTATTTGGGGTCTGAAGGGATTGATGTCATTAAAGATGAACATATCTTCGTACATGGACATGAAGATTATTGCCAAGTCTGGGGCAAAGGCCGCCCCCATCGCAACTCCCTTGGTTTGGAGGTAAAAGCGATTGCGAAAAATGAAAAAATTCTTCATCATGGCTGTTTTGAGTAGTGCAATGATAAAGGATGTAGGTACTTGGGTAGGTGCCTCCCGTTTGTCGAGTGCAATCGTCATCGCCATCAGGGCCTCCTTCTGGGGTATGCTAGTATAAAGTGACACAATGTCACATGTTACTAGAAGTTCCTGATGTGAGTTATACGGGCACCCGTCAATCAATTTAATGGCATGTGTGGTGTCCCGCAGGTAGGTTGTCGTTGCTTCCGCTAAGGGCTTTAGAAAGAAATCCACATACCTACATAGGGGTTCCAGTAGTGAGCCGCACCCAGATACTATGGGTCGTCCTGGAGGCTGGTGAAGATCTTTATGCACTTTGGGTAAAGTGTAGATGGTAGGTAGACGCGGGTTTTTCTGGTTCAGGTACTTGAATTCGTTATCGGATAGAAAACCTTGTTGTAGGCCATCCTGTGTGATCCTCAGAATCTCAGTCTTGAGTTCATTGGATGGATCACCATCCAATGGTTTATAGCTGATCCCATCGTTCAACTGTCTCATGATCTCCTTGGTGTAGTTATCCAAGTCCTGTACAACAATAGCACCACCCTTGTCCGCGGGTTTCACTACCAAATCCGTATTATTCCTTATGGATTTGAGTGCAAGTTTTTCGGCTCTGCTGGTGTTGAATTTGACAAATTTCTGTTCTTCCAAGATTTTGTTAACATCCCGTAGGACCAGACTTTCGTATGCCAGGATACGTGGACTCATTGCATACGTCGGTGGGACAAAAGTGGATGGTGGCCTAAGGTTGGTTACAGATGTGGGCCGATCAGATGGTTTGTCCTTGAAGAAGTGCCTAAGTCGGATTTTACGAAAAAATTTGTGGAGTTCAACTATAGTGTTGAAGGTATCGGGTGTTGAAGTTGGAACAAAAGATAGACCTCGGCTGAGCACTCTGATTTCATCATCTAGTAAGGTATATTTCGAGATGTTTATCACAGGGGAGGTTGTTCTTACCATCGGTAGTTCTTCCTGCGCGTTGATCTCTCTCCGTGTTCTTCCTGCGGAAAAGTCACCTGTTTCGTGCCTCTTCCTCTCCCGGAGTCCCACTCTTGTCCAGCATTGGATTGGCCCCTGCCCGTGCCTCTGTTCCAGTTGTTCGCTCTGCCCCGTGGGGGTCTCCATCCTCCCTGTCCTAAAAAAGGTGTTGGTTGGTGTGATGTTCCGTAGGAGTCTTGATATCCGTATGACCCGCTTGGGCCCGCTCGCTCAGAATCCTCACCTGAGCTATACGACGAATCTGAGAAGGTTGTAAAATTACGTCTTCCCCGGAAGGGACCACGGCCCCGGTTAGTAAATCTACCCTGACTGTCTTGCCTATAGTATTCGTCCTGCAAGTAGGGATATGTTCTTTTCTTGTCATACAGTTTCACATCACGTGCTAGTTTCTCAAGTTTCCTTTTTATTGTGGCCGTTTCAAAGTCTTGAAGGGTTGCTACGAGTTTAGTTAAGGCTTCTTTAGAGTTAGTGAGAGTAGCGTCGCCCGTAATCTCAGCCTTCAAATCCGCTATCTGTTTAGTTAAGATTGCAATTTGCTCGTTGGCTGTTTCAATGCCCAGGACCATCCAATGTCGCGAACAGTTGTTCGCGACAAAGCTGAAGCCCTCACGGAACTTAGGTACGTCGATGAAGATTGCAGGTTCGACTTTAACCTGTAAGCCTACAGGAATGATGTTGTTTTGCAAGCACTGTGCTAAAAAATGACCATGCAGTTTTGTTCTGATCAGTTTCTTTTCTAGGCGTTCCAAATTGTTGACTTTGTCGTTGAGCGAAAAGTCAATGACGGGTGTAGTGGGTGATAGGAAGTTGTTAGCTGGATCTAGTAGAAGTTGCTTAATATAATCCTCAGTATAGGAGAGAACCTCCTTGTCAACCATAATGGTTGAGTTGAAAGACAGATAAAGGTATAAAAGTTCGCAAAGAAAAAATGTAATAGATTATTAGGGAAAAGGGGAACCTCGCAGACCACCGTCTGCTCGAAGTATGTTGTAGATAAAGGGGTTAGACCCATACGATCAGTGGGACCTGGGTAATAAGTCGGTATATAAGGAAGTGGTCCCTGACCAAACACCAAAAATTTCTTAGAAAAAATCACAATGTTTTGAAACAAATTAATTTCGCAGAAAAATCAGAGTGCAAGGTGTTTTTTATTATCACCGCACTATTGCAATCAATCAATGATCCAAAAATAATCCAAGTCATTATATAGTATATACAAAACTAGATGCGCCCACACGCGAAAAACAGGGGAGGGGTGTGAGGAAAGGGGTACACATTTCATGACAGTTCAAACATCACTAGTCAGAAAATCTCATGTGCACAAATTATCATCACAAAAAATTATAGATCCCCATAGGAGGGGTCAAACAGTGTATGAATATCAAACAACGTTTCAAATTGAAGCTCCTAATTAGCTGTGTACATCAGGCTGTCCTTTAGGAGTTCAGGGGGAGTAGAAGGAAGTCTACGTTTCGACCCAGGGAATGTAGGACAGTGGATCCTTACTAAACGGGTCTTCGTCAGGACGTGATGGGAGGGAAGGGTAAGGTGGGGCTTGTCCTAGACAGGATAAAAGTGAAAACAATTTTAAAATTGGTCTCAGAAAGAGTCCAGAAATACTATATAACGGACAACTCGTTATGCTCAAAGAGACTTTAAATTATGAACTGGGTTTGGGTGAAGGAGGTTATACTGAGGATAGACCCAAGGTTGCATGAAATTACCTTATTGAACGATCAAAGGGCGGCTTGAAAAAACGTAGTCCTTTTCATTGTTGGGACATATTTAAAGCAGTTGCTCTCCGGATCTAAGGGATCATGAAAGGTAATAGAGGGCGCCAATTAAGTAATTGTATTCGCCACAAACGTATACCATCACTTTTAAATGCAGAAATAAAAACAAGATATTTGTCAAAAAAGCCTACCTCTAGAAGAAGGCAACAAATCTTTAATATAATTATCCTTAATTGTGCGGTAGCATTAGAAGGTCCTGAGCGTCAGGGAATCACTTATTTTATCTGAAAGTGAAACGGAACAAAGACCGTGAAAGAATGAGAGTCAAAAAGGGTAACTCTCGCTGGCTGCTACAAACGCGGAAAAATGCATTTACAAAAACGCCCGACAGGCAATGACCTGTTTGGAAACTCACCTTTGAATGAATAGAAGCGAAGCGGAGCGTGTAAATCAGCCTCCTGCCCCGACGAGCCAGACCAGGAAGTGCTGCCCTGGTAACACAGGGTATTTACCGAGCTCGTGAAAACAGACTCGCGTTGCTATGGTAACATGGAGCGCGCTGGAAGACAGACTTCCGAGTTAAATGACGTTCACTGCAACTGGATTGAAAATAAGCATTGCGGATGGAAATTTAATAGAATTGACTTTGTATTCACTTAGTAAATATTAAAGGTATTAAGGAACCTGATACAATTATGTGCCAGGAGGGGCATCATAGGAAAAGCCGATCTGCCAAGTTGGCAAACAGAACGCGGTGAAGGGCAAAATAGGTGGGATCCTAAATCTGACTCAAGCCACTGCATTCCCTAAATAGGTATTAGAGGACCTAACACAGGGGTGTGTGCAGGAACCATCATGAGAAAGCTGATCTACCAATTTGCAATGTGTACAGGGCGCAGATTGAGGGATATCTGTCATGCCAGACCAACTGTAACATGGGCCACTATTCGGAAACATGTTGTGGGGTTTGTTCATAATTCAAAACACAGCGCAGGCCTGTCACAAAAGGTGGTCTAGAGTGCAATCTGTAGATTACGGAGGATGTCGCGGACCTACCAGATTTTACAAGGCGGTCAAAGCGCACATAGGCAAATGGATTGTCTAACAAAACAGTCTGATCATTACATTATCCGTCATTCATCTAAGACACGCACAAGGACCTACCAAACATGGTGGTCTAGAGCGCGATACGTTAGCAGGTTATACCATATTTACAAGGCGGTCAAGGCAAACTTAGAAACCCGGATTAACCAACAAAACAGCCTAGTTACTACATTGTCTATTAGTCATCTGAAACAAGGACCTACCAAACAAGGTGGTCTAGAGCGCAATGCGTTAGCAGGTTATACCATTGAAGAAACAATACTGCATTTGGACAGAAGGAGCAATTTGTTAAAATCACACGAGATCATCAGAGAAATCATAGAAGAACCAAGTGCAAGGTGCAGCAGCAAAAAATTAGCATGTCAAACGTTCTCAATGGAATAACATGAGGATTAAAAAGGTCTGCGTGAACCTACCGCAAGGTGGTTTAGACGCATGATACAGTTTAGAGGTTGGCCATTTGGGCAAAGCTATTCTCAGATTCATTAAGCCCCCTACGGACAGAATCAAAGAAACGAATCCATTTGATCTCCCGGACGTTGAGGATGGGCTCTATACTGCCGCCTCTCGGGCCTAATCTAACCTGTTCAAGGATAGTCCACTTAAGGCTTTCGGGAGGATGATTGAGGTCATTGCAATGATCTACTAGGGGAGCACCTTGGACCTTGCACCTTATGCGGCTGCAGTGTTGAAGAAAACGTACTTTTGCCCGTTGTTGTGTCTGTCCTATATATATCAAATCACACGGGCATACTATGCAGTATATCACGTTGGTTGAGTTACAGTTTGTGTGTGATTTCAAAAGGACCTGTTGTTGTCCGTGGGAAAAGACTTTGGTTTGTAGTGTTGCTGGACAGGCTTTGCAAGTGCCACAGCGGTAGTGTCCCACAATGGGGGGTAGGTTCCACATAGATGTTATGGATGGTTCCTTCGGGGTCGTCAAAAAAGAACATACCACATGGTCGCGATGAGTGCGCAATAGTGCGGTGATAATAAAAAACACCTTGCACTCTGATTTTTCTGCGAAATTAATTTGTTTCAAAACATTGTGATTTTTTCTAAGAAATTTTTGGTGTTTGGTCAGGGACCACTTCCTTATATACCGTGGTAACACATTTGGCCTTGTAAAGTTGGAGTAAGGCGGCAACTGGACTGTTACCCACTTTCCTAGAAAAATCCATTATTGCCGCATTTACCCTGGTAACCTCTCCCTTCTTTTTTTGAATCACGGGTCCCCAATTTAATTGACTGTCAAAGAGGACCCCAAGGTAGGAGAATATATGTGTTATAGGGATTTGTACTCCATTTACGTTTAGGCGATTTGTTTTTTTGTTTCCTTGGCCGATCTTCATTGTGTAAGATTTAGAATTATTAATACTTAGCTCTCTTGACTTCATAAAAGAGTGGAAGGAATCTAATAGAATTTGAAGCCCGTTTGCCGTCCTAGATAAAAGGACTGCGTCGTCCGCATATAGCAGGACCGGCAGCCCCTTGCGGCCAATATACGGATAATCCGTATTGGTGCTTAAAAGGTGCTCTTCCAAATCATTTATGTAGAGATTAAAAAGGAACGGGGCCAGAATGCAGCCTTGACGGACACCCCGATGCACTCCAAAGTCTTTAGTCACATTTAGATCTTGGGTGAATCTAACATTCGCTTTGGTGTCCGAGTGCATATCATCTAGCAAATCTACTAGGTTTGGATCCACACCCATTTTTACTATGGCGCCCCAGAGCTTCCCCCGACTCACACAATCGAAAGCCGAGGAAAGATCCATGAACGCCATGTGGATCGTTCCTCTTCGAACGAGGGACCAGTATCCCTCGTGGGGACCGTGCAACCCAAACCCCTGTGCACCGTGCACATTTGCAAGTGCATATGCTTTTTGGCGATCCCTTAGCCTGTGCATTGGACTCTGTGTAGTCCTGACTCCAAGCAGTATTTGCTCCTAAGATATCCAGCCTCCACTCACAAAGTGCTCTGTGAGCTGGTATTTTGCACACTTGCTTAAGGTCTCCTCGCGATCCCCGGTCCGTTGGCCTGTGGGTCATGGCGAGGGTTACCTTGTTTGTTCTTGGACTTTCCTAGTTGCTTCAGACGTGCCATGACTCTCCATTGCTTGGCGAGTCCCCTGGACCTTGCTGGTCACACAAGCAGTGAGGGTTTTTGTTTTAGTAGTGTTGGCGTGGAGATGTGGCTGCCCAGCGCTGTGGGGTTCATACAATTGAGTAGAAACCCTAATTAAATCCATAATAAATAACAAGACCTAGCGGGAGAACACAATGTCGCCCCTTATACAATAGGTGTATTGTGGCTCTGTATGGATTTTAAAATCGTGCGGTACCTTAAAGATGGCCCCCGCTTTGCTTGAGAACCACGGGGGAGGTCCTGTTATGGATTCCCAGACTGTCCATTTCCGGGAGTGTGTCTTTCACCGGGCGATTGAAATTCACACGCTCGCGTCCCGATTGTTGTGGAACGGGGCGGAGCACAGAGCGTAGCAAGACACCGTGGATGTGGTAAGGGGAAGAGAGGGCACCCGTAAGAGTGGCTGTTAACCTAAGGTGAGATTTACGGGCGGAATTGGTTTAAGCCAGTGGTTGAAGTTTTCTTGGGGCAAAGACTACTCGGCAATGCCGGGGTGGGAGCTGCAGATTAAATTAATTCCTAGGGCAGTACACTAAATGGGATACCATAGTTCGATACAAAACAAAGGATAATTGAGTGTAACAACTCCCTTTTTAAATATGTGAATCAATATGATCCTAGCTGAGACTGACGCTAGCAGGCACAAGCTGGACTGTGACTTTTTAGCACATTGTCCTAGAAGGTGGTGTGCAGGTACGACGGTCTACAGCAGCCACCTGGTAAATGGATATTAAACTATGTATATACATTTCTTGAGCAAGGCTTATCTAAATACGTTGTTGAGAGATCGAGTTGTGTTTTTGTTGAAATTCGCTTCAGAGTCGTTTTTATGTATTCCTTTTTTTCATGTGACCGCAGGTTTGAGTGACCAACAAGCAATGTGTTACATGGTCCCACACTTGACCTGATGAAGTTGCCGGAATAATAGTAGGCAACTAAACATTTTGGCCCCGATGGTGATGAATGGCCAAATAGATGCAGTTTTTAAGTGAGGACACTTACTGCATTGAATAAATTCCTGTCGCAAGTAAGCGGTACCTCTTTTTAATTGAGGATTGCATCTCCTCTTTTGTGTTGTGTGTGGGACGTGGTAGGCATGCAGTGATGTTTTTCACTGACTGTGTCATCTTTCTTTTTTCACTCATCTTTTCATAGATTTCCCAGCCCAGAGGAATCTCTTTACTTTCATCTTTTTCTTCCCCTTGGAAAGTTACAGAGGATGATAAGCGTGGGCATACTGGTTAATATATGTTAGCAGCCCCCCTTGGTGTTTCTACCGTGAGGTACTTTCCATTCTTTTCACACATTTTTTGGTGAGATAATAATTTTGTTTTTGGCTTGTTGGAAGCTGTGGTACATGACAAGATTGGATAGAAAGTATGAACAGTAGGATATACAGGCAAGTAATAATTTACTGCCTTGTAAAGGGAATTAATACCCCTGGTCCTTGGAAATATGAGATACTGTTCTGAGTAGGTCAGGCCTTATTGAAATAGATTGTTGAGTGGGGGGTGACCTGATTATTTACCACTTGGTGCTCCTGTTTTTTGTTTGGATTTTAATATACAGCCACAAGCTTCAACGGACTAGCAAAGGAGAATCCAGCCCATAACACATTTTCAGAATAGCTGATCTCTATGTATGTAACACATGTTTCTATTTCTGGTATTTAAAATTAGCTGAGGTGTATATAATCAAAATTTGACATGAATCTAGCCACTATCGACCACTGTTGAAGACCCTGCACCAAACCGCATCCATCTAATATATATATATTTTTTTAAACATGGCTTGTTCTATTCTTATTTGGCCTTGAGTTGGCTCTTCACAGAAAGGTATTTCGAAATAATTGTTACGGCAATGCCGTCTTCAGAAAAATGTATTGCAGTCTCTTGAAAGATTCTGTAAAAGTTTACAAGCCTTTTAGACCAGCGAAAAGAGGCATTTTGTGGGAGAAATTTTTTATTTACCTCAGTAATTGTTTTTGCTTCTGTATTGGTTAAGGCTGGAAGGGGGATAGTTTGTTGCTTTGTTCATTTCTTTACTGCATTTCAGCAATTAGCATGAATGGGCAATCCGAAATTGAGGACTTGTACTTGGGTTATCTGACTGACTAAAGAAGCATTTGCAATGCAATAGGCCTTGCATTACTGAAAAGTTTGAGCTATTGCCATTAAAAATATTAATGTGTCTGATTTTGATTTTTTGTCAACAAACATCCCAGCAGTAGCATAAAAAATAAAAGAAAATCCACGAAAAAAGGCAAGGGTACATATATAGACTGTTACTAGGTGTCCCTATGGAGTTGTAAGAGAACCCCTATTAGCTATATACGGTACTGCACCCTTAATGCAAGTATAAACAGAGAGATTGCAGCTGAGCATAGGTTTCCATTTGTTTTTTTACTGAAAGAGAGATTTTTGTTACCTTGAGTTTTAAAATTGGACTGTTAAACAACTTTGGTGCATTTTCAAAACTCAAGCTAACAAAAATCTCACTTCCAATAAAACAAATGGAAGCATATGCTCACATGGGCATCCGCAAGGGGGGGCGAGGAGGGGCGCTTGCCCCCCCTGGAGAGACCCTCCTTGCCCCCCTGCGGACGCCCATGAAAACTGTGACTTCAAGACAGGGTTCTCACTCTCTTTCCTCTCCTTTCTTATATTTGCTTCCCTGTGATATGGATCCAAAAAAGAAAGACACTTTTGCTGGAAATGTCATATTTTTCTGACATTTTAATTCCAAAGTGAAGCATTGGGAATAAAAGGCTAAAAATATGAAAAATAGATAAATAACTAAATAAAGTAAGACAGAGTGGTAGCAAACTGGCCAAACTGATTTTATTCACACTGAAACACATTAGCGCCACTTTTACAGAGTTTGCCAGTGAAGCGCTATTTTTGTTTTCTTGTCTTTGTTTTCCTTGGACTTGGAACTAGTGCACCAATCCTGGAGGTACTGCAATGTGTGGATTGGAAAACAAAATGTGTGCTGCGGCTCTGCGTCCAGGGATGTGGTCTTTTTACCATACTGCTTACGTTTTGTAAGGATATAAGCAATGGCCATTGAAATAGGCCCATTCAGGACCCTGTAGTTGTGTCCTTAACTTTTCAGGCAAAAGCACTCACTGATTTCTGAATAGTGAGTGTAAAAGCATTAAGGTAACCATGTTGTTACTGCTTACATTTCCCATGGTTTGCTAAATTTTGCATTCCCTATAAGTGTTTGCATTTTCCAGGATGTTGTTACTTTTTTTTTGTAGGCCGCATATTGCTCTTGTCTAGTGCGTAATTTAAATTGAGTCGCATCCAGGTGTTTATAGCGGGCAACAATTGGATTGTAGTTGAAAATAGTGGGAGTTTTTCTCAGTGGGGCAGAACGGTGTTCAGTGGGGGAGAGGATGTGGCACTATGGTCAGAGCTGCTGAATTTGGAACTGGGAACCAGGTTAAGCCTTAATAACCAGCCCACCGGACCACTCTCCTGCAAGAGCACAATCACATGCTAGACCTTAGAAGGCTTCGCAACACCTTAGAAGTCCTGGTGTCTTCGCACCAGCAGGTGGATCCTAGCATGACAAGTGTAGGGTAACCTTCAAGGCATGTCCACCACTATCAATGAAGATGTTCACCTCCAGTCTTGCGGGCAGGCCTATGAAGCAGCACACCCTAGAACCACAGTCACTGAGGTCACAGGACCCTTGAGAAGGGCCAGCTCTAGGGCGGTGCAACCAATGTGACCACACCGGGTGCTGACTTTAGGTGGAGGCATCATGTTTGCAAGTATATTATGGTTTTAAAAACGCTTGCTGCCTCCTTACTGTTCTCCAGCAAATAGATAGTTTTATTTATCTGCAATTAAATTGACAGACACGGTTTACCATGAAAAGATATAGGTATAACGTTTGCGTAAAATTGGATTATCACTAAGTGTCCTACAAGAATGTAGAACACAAACTGAATGTACAAGCTTTTCATTCGCTGTATTTACAACAAGATAAAATCAAGTATATTCGCTGCAGTGGAAATAGCCGATGTTGCAGTCTTGAAGCTTCAATCTTCTGGTTCACCAAAGAATCGCACAGGTAACACTTACTCAATATCCACCAACTCCACTTCAAAAATTAATTGTGCATTAGGTGGTATTTTAGCATCTGGCTGTCCTTTCCTGCCATAAGCCCTTTCAGATTCGATTTCCATGTAAACCTTTTCACCTTTGCTCATTGTTAGAAGGGCTTCATCCCACCCTCTGATAACTTTTCCTAATACAACTTTGAAACTCAAAGGTTTACCAACTTTCTTCTTTTTCAAACTTGTTGAAATATTTGTATCAAATACAGTCCCATTCTCCAATGATCCTGTATACCAGCAATGAACAGTGTCTGCCTTTTACGGAAATGTAACTCTATCTCCCTTTTTCAGAATGGATTTTCTGTACTTTGGTGGACCCTCGTAAACGATCTCTTCAGGCTTCGGTGGGGCATCTTCTTCTAACTTCACATTCTTAACTTGCTCAGTCACTCTAACTATAGCGTCAATCCCTTTAAAGCGCTTATTTTGAAACAGCTTGTTGTACGCTGGAATTAATTGGTCCTTCTTTGTAGTCTTGGCAACACTTTTTATGTTCCCCAGTAACTTATGCTCTGCAAGAAACGATTCTGAGCCGTGATCCTGTAGGAACTTAATGATGTCCTTCTTGGGCAGGTCGTCATTTTTCAGCTGCTCCTCGCTCCACTCCCGCTGCGGTTTGGTTGCTGCCATCTGGCTGGCCTCCAGCAATTTTCGGCAACAATAAAAATGTCATGATGACTGGTGATTAATGTTCTTCCTAGAGAGAGATCAAAATTTTGTCTAGTGGAAGTTTTAACTCATGGAAAGGTAGCTCAGAGTGTTAATGTACCGGCTGCAAAGAACACGCGCCATGCAGATCACAAAGTTCACATAATGTAAATAGGTCAGTGGGCTATTGCTTTTGTCAGAGAGATCCTTTTGTTACTAGCAGGTTATAAATTAAAATCCTAACATAGAACAGTGAGCTATTAGCTGTCATCAAAGAGCTGCATACAAACTGCAAGGTATAAATTGGAGTGTCATGTTTTTTCCCCCAGTCTTTGATTATCCTAATTTGGACAGAAATCAATACTGATTATTAAGGAGAACCCCCAACCATGGTATTACGTTTCAAATTCCGGGTATTGTGTTTCTCCAGACCAGGGGTACTCAAAGTACGGCCCGCGGGCCGCTGGCGGCCCGGCATGCCTTCTCTGGCGGCCCGCGGACCTTTCAGACATCTACCAGAGTTTTTTTTTTTTTAAAGACTGTGTGCAACCAGAGCTCGACTTAAAAACTCTGCTGCCTGTGGGGGCCGGGCGATTTCTGCCGTAGTGAGAGTGGGGCTGCAGGGGCGCTGAGAGGTGAAAATAGCCTCATTAACATGCTAATGGTCTGACCATTAGCATGTTAATGAGGCTATTTTCACCTCTCAGCGCCCCTGCAGCCCCACTCTGACTACGGCGGCAATCGCCCGGCCCCCACAGGCAGCAGAGTCTCTGAGTCGAGCTCTGGTTGCAGACAGCCTTTAAAAAAAAAAAAGGAGGGTGACAGAGGGAGGGAGGGAGGGAGGGAAAGTGAGGGAGGGAATAGTGCTACATGCCGTGGAGATCTTTGGATTTCCGTTCAGCAGAGACCAAGTCCAATGTTCTAAACGAGATTCTCTTGCCATCATCAGCCACATCAGAACCTTAGCTGTCCTTCCATGAGGCTTTGATGGCACCTGTCGTGACAGCTTGGGAAAAGCCATCATCTATGCCAGCGGTGGATAGACTTGTGGCATAGAGGTACAGTTCGGTACCAGGCAGCAACTCACTTTTTCTCTCCACACACCCATCTCCAGAGAGCCTGGTTATTTAAGCTTCTTTCTCCAGTACACAATTGAGTGGTGCCTTATTTACTGTACATTCAGATAGGGAGTCTAAAAGACTGGAAGCATGGAGCAAGAAAGCCTTCTCAGCAGGGAGTACAGCCCTGAAATCGTTAAAGGCCAACTGCCTTCTCGCCTGTTGTACCCATGCCTTATTATGGGGTATAACCCAATTGATGTTGCCCCACATCCCACAAACATGAAGGAGCATTTCAGGAGGTCAATGCAGTTTGTCAGAATGCTTCCAGCCATATAATTAAATCTGGACTGGACACAGCTCTACTCCGTTGCCCATACTATGAGGACATCCATTTGTATCTATCTGCATATTTGTCTTCGGATGTCCAAATTCACTGAAGACGTCGAAACCAATCTGATGGACCTTACCTTTGTTAAAGTAGGAGGGAGGGAGGGAAAGGAAGGCAGACAGAGGGAGGGAGACAGAGGGAGGAAAGGGAGGGAGAGGGAGACAGAGGGAGGGAGAGCTAAAGGGAGGGAAAGAGAGGGAGAGGGAAAGTGAGGGAGGGAAAGGGAGGGAGAGCGAGGGAGAGGGAGGGAGAGGGAGGGGAAGGGATGGGGAGGGAGGGAGGGAGAGTGAGGGAGAGCAAGGGGGGAAAGGGAGCGAGGGAGGGATGGAAAGCGAGGGAGGGAGGGAAAGGGAGGCAGACGGAGGGAGACAGAGGGAGGGAGGGAGACAGAGAGGGAGGGAGACAGAGGGAGGGAGGGAGGGAGACAGAGAGAGGGAGGGAGACAGAGAGAGGGAGGGAGACAGAGGGAGGGAGGGGACAGAGGGAGGGAGGGAGACAGAAAGAGGGAGGGAGACAGAGGGAGGGAGTGAGAGGGAGGGAGGGAGTGAGTCAGAGTGAGTGAGACAGAGGGAGAGATGGAGAGAGATGGAGAGAGAGAGAGTAAGAGGGAGACAGAGTCAGAGGGAGACAGAGACAGAGGGAGAGGGAGAGGGAGAGGGAGAGGGAGGGAGAGAGTGAGAGGAAGAGAGTGGGAGAGAGAGGGCGGGAGACAGAGAGAGTGAGTGAGACAGAGGAAGAGAGGGAGTGAGAAAGTCAGAGTGAGTAAGATAGAGGGAGAGATGGAGAGATGGCGAGCGATGGAGAGAGAGAGAGTCAGAGGGAGACAGAGAGACAGAGAGAGGGAGAGGGCGAGGGAAAGGGAGAGGGAGAGGGAGGGAGAGGGAGGGAGAGAGGGAGGGGGAGAGAGGGAGAGAGAGAGGGAGAGAGAGGGAGAGGGAGAGAGATGTGTGTCTATGCCGGGTCTGGTGGCTCAGTGGACGAAGGCGTCCGCTGCAGGGACCTATGATCAACCTTATGTTCACAGTTTTTGTTGTTGCTCTAGCCCCGCCCGTTCCCCACTGACCCCGCCCCCACCGGTGCGGCCCTTGGATACAAACCACACTGTAAATTTGGACCCAGAGAGAAAGTTTGTGAGTATCCATGCTCCAGACCAATCACTATAAAACTATACAGGCTACTAGTATGGTTGTCATGTGACTCCTACACCTTATAGTCCTTAGTCTTATGTAACATTTTCTATACAGTGATGTCTGTGTGTAATGTGTGTGATGTAAAGTGCTCTGACACCCTACAATGGTATGAGTGGTGCTGTAAATCAAATTAAATGCATCTGAGAGACAGTTGATATGGAGACTTGGTTGGCACAGGTAAAGGGTGGTAGTGAGGGAATCCATTGCAGAGGTGGTCATTGGGGGGCACTAACAAACATTAATGCACAGGACACCACCAGGTGCTATGGCTGGCCCTGCCCTTGAGGCCAGTCTGCCTCACCCATAGGTACCTCCATTGGCCTTGTTTCAGCAGCAGTAGCTGCAGCTCACCAGGGATTGGCAATGCAGGATTTGCACGCACACCAAACTAAGTTCGCAAACTTCACAGTCTCCCTGCTTCATTCACAAGCACTTTTCACATGTGCTGCCTGCTGTGGGGCCACTGATATTAATTATGCAGCAAAGGATGACAACATTATGCCGTAGTGTTGACTAAATTATGCATTAAAAAAAAGGCTGCAGCGTAATGCAGTATATTTTCAGATATTTTATTATTTTGACGTGTGTACACATGCTAACAGTCTCTGGAAAGATTTTGCCTTATTAGTACCAGTGTAACATACAAACGCAGCAGTGAGAAAGGTGACCAGTCAACTTTACAATAGGCCATCCACTCCGCAGCAACACAAGTCACATTTTATATTAACTTTTGATATGTTTGAGCTACAAACAATTTATTAGTTTAAATGGTCAGATCATGCAGCATATCTTGCATTATGAGGCAAATATGGCAGAGCCGTAATTTTAGAGAAAACATTTGCAAACTAGGATATTTTGCCATTCATGTTTGAACTGCCGTTGTGGAAAATGGGAGAAGTACTGATGACAGAAACTCCATGGCTCAGAGACAAATGGCTTGTGTTTCCACATTTTATCATATTTGGTACATTCTGTGATTAGAAGCATATCCCACTTTGTGAATATATTTTAATGTCAATAACTCATTATAACCTTAAATAATCTTGTGTATCCATTGGTTGATTAAACTGGGCATGAAATGCCTCACAAATACTAAAAATTGGGATGTCTGGGCATTCTAGCCACAACTTTGGCTCGACCCACAGATCCAATCCTTGGGTTAATCCCACCCTCTGATTCTCCGCCCACTGTTCCCCTACTTTTTTTCCCCCACTTCGACCACTGTGTAAGACTCAGCATTCCTAGACCTGTGATGTGGCGCAGCTGCGGGCGCCGCAGGTGCCACACAATTACGGTGCCGGGCTTCCGCATAAGGGAGCTGGCCATTATTGTATCCCTAAACATGCGCACGTTGTCAGTTTGACATTGACTACACACGTAGAAGGACTCTAAGTTTATTTTCAAAAATATAGCTAACATTTAGACCTAAACATTTTATTTTGTATAAATGAATTGAATGTGTGTAAAATTTAGCAATGCCCGTGGAATTCTAGTAAAGGGAGCACCCACTGGCAAATCACTAGCGTGTGTGATAGCTGCATTATTTATTACTAACTTTGACGTTGTGCTTTAACTTTGGATAAAAGTTATCATGAATTCTAGCACCAAGACAGCCTTGATTGGTGTTGGATCGAGGACCCAGAAGTCTGCACACCTAGCAGACAGAGATAAAGCACCTTGTCAGAAAATTTAACGTTTGCCCTACAGGTGGTGTTTGTTGGCCTGTGGCAGGATCAGTCACATGTCCTGGATTCCTGGCATTTAATTGAGTCCATCCTAGTTCTGCGCCCCAGCGTTTCTTGTGCCCCACCTGGCACACATCATGTCGGAGGATGGTGAGGACGTTAACATTTTGCCCCCCCTTGGAAAAATGTCTGCGGACGCCCATGTATGCTCAGCTGAAATCTTTCTCTTTATAATTGCATTACGGATGCAGTAGCTTACGTGGCTAATAGAGAGTTCCATTTACAACCCCACAGGGACACCTAGTAACAGCCTGTGGTACTTCAATTTTTTCTTGATTTGTGGATTTCATTTTATTACTAACTAGCAGCCCGTCCCGACCTTGTCCGGGACCAATCAGGCTTCCCCGACCCCCACCTACCCCGACATTGTCCAGAAGCCCGGGCCCCGCCCAGCCCGTCCCCCGCCTGCCCCGACCTCCGCCTGCCCTGACATTGTCCGTGGGCCCCCTTACCTCATCCGCCGCTCCTCCCCCATGCTCCTCAGTTTACTGGTCCGCCGCTCCTCGCTCCTCACCACCGCTGGTCACCGCTCCTCCCGCCTGTCCGCTGCTCATCACCTCACCGCTCCTCCGCCTGTCCGCTGCTTGTCACCTCACCGCCGCTGGTCACCGCTCCTCCGGCCTGTCTGCTGCTCCTCACGTTACCAGTCCTCCCCCGTGCCATGTCCGCCGCTCCTCGTTGCGCTCCTGGACGCCGCTCCTCCCCGCGCTCGTCACGTGAGCACGCACGTCGCGGCCGGCGCTACTTTGGAGGGACTACTATTTTTTTTAATGTACATTTTTTAAATAACGTTTTATTTTACATTTATATAGCCTATAACCATCTGCACACCCTGACGATTACAACGGTGTATCGGGTGTGTGGATTGGCGCTGTGGTTCCCGAGTTTAACCGCCTCAAAGCCTCAAAGTTCTTCCTTTATTATAGTAGTATAGATGTTTCTGCTGGGATATTTCTTGACAAAAAAAAAATACAATTTATAAACTTTCAGTAATGCATGACCTATTGTATTGCAAATACCTATTGATTTTGTATTTACAGTGTAGGTTTACTTTTTTGTGCGCACTCGTTGGCAGATTTCTGTTGTTTGTGGTTGCTATGTCATGTTGTCAGCCGCCTGTTGTATCCAGTGTTCTAATATTCTGTGGGCAAAGTTGCTAAAATGAATGTAAAAGCAAAATACATTTCCATTTGGCACCTGCGACCCATTATATTCAGTTTTCGTTTGCTTTTGGCACTTTCTTTGATTAAGTGTCAACAGCGTGTGCACAAAATGAACTGACGCACGACAATACAATAACAGGAAAACTGCTGCCTACAGTAAAGGAAAACATACAACCCTGAGAAAATAATAGATGTTTTCATAAATGACTTTCACTGTTGGCTTTCTTTTCCGTTCTATAATTGTGTTACAACAGCTTCAGCAAGAACAGCTGCCACACATGCTTTGTGTCTTTACCATAACTAGAAAGCTCTAATTAAGACATAAATTACTTCTTGAGTCTTCCCATGCTAACTTGAAAAACACGATAATAAGAAGGAACCAAAAAAGAGAGAACAGTCAATCAAGTTAAAAAAGAGAAAGGGGGATATAGTGACAAACAAGCATTGGAAATACAATAGGTCTCGCATTTTTTTGAGTTAGAGCTATTAGCATTGCAAATGGCAATGTCTTTTACTATGTTTTCTGGAATGTATGTATGTGGTGTGTAGCGGAATTATGTGGGTTGGATAAGTTAGTTGTGGAATTGTGTGGTGTGGAGTGGATTTGTGTAGTTAATTATGTGGCATGGTGTGCTGTAGAATTATGTGGACAGATTTGGGAGTAGAAGTGGGGCTGTCCTCGTCAGCTGTGAGGCACCCATTTTCCATACCCAGACACAGGCATCATTTCTTCCTGATGGGGCATCTTCTTGTTCACTTTTGCTCAAGGCCCAGTAATTGTCCTTTAGGCCCTCAGGTTTCTGGTGGATTGGCTGCTGTCAGCAAGTGATGTTGGAGACCTACGTAGATGGTCACGGCAAATGGAGTTGCCACTACAGTTCATCAGCTAGGTGGGAATTATTAAGCATCTCAGTGATTGTGGTCTTATTGCTCTCTCCCAATCCCTGGGTAACCTGCAATAAGGGGGAATTACATGAGGAGGTGGCACACTGCCCTGTTAAGTTCCTCTGAGTCCGCCTTCTGAGTGGATGGTAGCCAAGCAGGTGATCCTGCCCCACTAGTGGCGCAGGGGGAGAGCCAGACCTGCTGGACACAGCCTACATCCGACAGAGGCCATGGAGACAGAGTGCCACTGGGTGGGGAGCTCTGTTGTTGTGGGGGGAAGCCTTGTTTCACCTCCCTACATCCAGTGAGCTTTCCAGAACATGCAGAGGCATGCCTTGTGGTCTGTGTTTACAATTTCAGCTGAGATATCCGCTACATAGTTATCTATTGAGAAATAATTTCTGGCCATTATTGGTTCAAAGATGTAAATATAAGTAAGGTAAAAAATGTGCCCATCAAGTCAATAAGTGAGTTGAGTGCCAGCAGACCCAAATTATGTTTAACTGCAGTCCTGAGATACCACCATTGCCAGAGAGGCTGAAACAGTTGGGTTATTGTGCACGTACTAACCAAAGAGACCTGGACATTTAGGGCCTTTAATACAAGTGGCCCATAATTTGATCTGCAAATTGCACACCAGGTAAATGACGATATCCTGGGCTGTGGTGTTAATCTAGTAGGCACTGTGTATGTGTGTGCGCGTTTCAAACCTCCAAATGAGTATGCTGTGATAATTGCCCATGCCCCCTCCACACACATTTTGGGAATGCTCAAACAGGAGTTATGCAGTTTGCCTGTATCTATTTATGCCATATTGTATTTGGTGCAAGCAGAAGTGAGCAACCCAGCAAATTAAAAGGGCGAGCTGAGCCAAAACTGAGCTATGGGTCTGGCGTGTCTCTTTGAGAAACTGTGCTAACTGAGCCTTGAAAAAGTTTGCCTTGTAAGTTATACAACAAACATCAGATAAAATATGATTAAGTCAAATCACAGTTAAAAAAAGTGGCTTCCTTTCACATGTGCAACCTTTAACATTAATATGTCCATTAAAGCAGGGCACTGAGAAGTACTTATTAAAAGTGATAGTTTTTAAGCATGAACTGAGAACCTTTCTGCCCCCGCCCCCACCAAGGAGAAAGCACCATTAGTGAACTACGAGGCAAAATAGTTGTCACTTGGACCCTGTATGTGGGTGAGATTCTTGTAGATAATGGGACATTATAGTCTTAAATCAAACACAATAATTTTTGTACAGCTTATATATGTAACACAGGATTTTGAAAGTGCTTTCATTTGTTTATAGTGAAGAAAAAAGCGGAGCCATAAAATAAAATCCCTGCCTACAATCACTCAATTTGGCTAAGCTTGGAATCCGTGTTTAATGTAAGTTTTCTGGTTTCACTTTGTACAAACCAGCCACTAAACAGATGTCTATTTTTGCCTCCTTTGTAACTCAAATATTAGTGCTTTGTTTTACCTCTTTGTGCATGAAGGTAGATGAGCGATGGTACAGGCAGAAGCCATATTAAAAGCTGGGCTCCAGGTTCCAACAGCATCTCGAGGGGAGACAGGCTTCAGGTTCGAGCTTTCAGTGGCTCGCCCATCTCTAGGTACTAATTGCGCAGGCAATAACTAGAAGGATAAGCAATAGGTGGACTCCTTTTAATCCCATTTTTGCAAACAGTAGTTTGATTTTGAATCAGAATTTGCTCGGAAAGGTAAATGAGTATCAATTATGTTGATGGCCCTGCTTATTTGTCGGAAAGTGTGCATATCGCAAGCCACACAATATTCCAACCCGAAGATCCCAACAATTCAGGAAATTCAAATATCCATATCATAAAACAGAAGTCAGGATTCTCTGAGGAGTCTGTGCGTTTCTGAATAAATGTACACAGTATATATGCATCTGTCATGTCTTTTGACTTCGTTCACCCCATCCTGTTACAAATAGTCACGCACAAGCTAAACCCTTTAAAGCCTGCTTCTCATTTAATGAACAGAAGACATTGCAGCCACTCTGTTACCTTGCTCATTCCTTCGAGCCTCCCATGCCCCTGCAGCACCTCCGGGAGACCCAGCAGTGCCACCCCCACTACTCTGCGCCGGAGTCTGTGGTCTGGACCGCTTCTCTGTTTTGTTGTGTCTGCTTCATTCTAGCATAAGCATAAATTACGGTCTACGTGTGTCTATTTCTGGGTCATGTGACACACTGGAACACATTTTTTTTCTCAGTAAAAGGGGTCTTTATTCAAAGTCCGTGGAACAAAGCCAAATTAAAAAGGAAGGGTTGTGAGAAATGAGAATAAGCAGTTTAAAAGAACGCTGAAGGAGTAACAATTTGCGAGGACTGGAAGAACATGAAAGCAGGGTGGATAGAAGCCAGGCTGGGGTGGAACAAATGGAGGGGGGTGTATGAAGGATGCCAGCAATAACTGGGAAGGAGGGTGCTAAGATGCACAAAAATATGGCGCCAAAGCTAAACACACACCTGAAGAAGCTTGGGAGAGATGCTGTATAAAAAAGAGTCCCTAAGTAGAAAGCAGAAAAGTGGAAGCAGGCAAGTCCTGCGGCAGTACTACAGAACCCACAAAGTACATATAACAGATGACAGGACGAACCAGCAGGGCAGGCCGGCTTGCAGCTGAAGGTCCCCGGCATGGCTCTCGCAGTTGAGTCGGCCCCCTTATAGAGATTTTTTCCAAAGTTGCTCTAAACATCTGGAACATCTTCCTGAAGTGCCTCATGGGGGTCCAAAGTGTCCAAACTGCAGTCCAAGTGTCTGGAATTTCCAAGATGGTCCTTGAAAGTTTAGGACTTCTGTTCCCACAATCCATTTGGACAAATCCTTTAGAACTCCACTGGATGCACTCCAGGCTGGGGATTCTTGGTGGTGATGGTCCAGGTGATCTTGGTTAACCTGTACCTTGCAGGGTGTCCACTCTTTATTCCTCCTGAAGCAAGGTACATCCAAAGGGCTGTAGTTCCAGATAATGCAGCAGGCGCAGTCAGTAGGATGCAGGGCCTGATGTTGCAAATCAAGTTTCCAGCTTGGCAGGCCTTCTTCTTCCATTGGTTTCAAGCAACAGATCTGAGAGGCTCTGCACCGCTCACATATTTATTCAGTGTTCTCTGGGGTCAAGCAGGAGAGCACTCCTGTTCAATGAGGTACAGGTCAACACCCCCGAGCATGGCCACTTCCTCCAAAGTGAGGCATAATCTTCTCCCAGAAATTACTATTCCTCCAAAATTCAGTATGGCAGAATTCTCAGTAGAGGACCAAGAACTAGTTAAACCAACTTTCCAGCGTGGCTTATTTACATACCTATCCTCTTCTTACCATCTACAAATTCCTGCCTTAAGCCTGCCATCTGGCTGGGTCAGAGGGCTGGGCCAGATGGGGCCTGGTATTGCCTGCCTGTCCTACCTCTCTTTGAAGCTCCATGCTTTACGACCCCTCCTCCCTGCTCTGGCATTCCTGTCTAGCAGAGCTCTCTCTACCAGATAGCCTCCACTGTGTGAGCCACTTATCACTTCATCACAGCAACCAGGCTAATCCTGTTAACTCTGACCAATCAGGGGAGACCACAGGAAGGCAGAGTGTTTGCCTTATAGACAAGAAAGTCTTATAACCTTTTTCTGTAATTTTTAGGATAAATTCAACAATAGCATATTATTGGATTTATCAATACCATTCTTCTAAGTCCTTGAATGATATTTCTCATTAATTCCTAGCTATAGTTATGAGTTCATAAACTATTGCAATGTTATCCTATGTGGCTGGGGATCTACAATGGGGGAAATGAAATATGCAATTTCTCCAACACCAGAGCTTATAAAACATATTTTATAAAGGCCCTGTTTATTGTTACATGACTCCCTGCCCCTGGGACACATAGGGGAGACTTTAGGGATCCTAAATATACAAGAATAGTGTAGATCCTCACTCGACTGTGCTCCTAGCATCAAAGTTGGTTTCGGGAAGCACTTTACCACAATGGGGGAAGTGAAATGTGAAATTTCTCTATTCCCAATGCATATAATACCTCTTTTATAAGGGCCCTCCTTATAAGTACATGACCCACCACCCCTGGGGGTACCTTATATGCCAAATTATTATAGATTATCATATTTTAAGTATCTCTACCACCAAAGTAGAGTTTGGACACAATTTACATTTAAAAGCAGTTCAGCAACGCAGGGCTGCTTTTAAAACAAGCATTTACAATGCAATGGTTTTGCCTTTGTTAAAGTTAGAGCTATTGGCATTGCTCTTGACATTATTTTTATTTATGTTTTTTTTAACATAAATAAATGGCATTGTCATTTACAATGCCAATAGCTTAATCTCTCGCAAATGCCACACACAAACACCCACAGAGAGCCCCCCCACAAACACACACAGCGCCCCCCCACACAACCACACAGCGCCCTCCACACATACACCCACACAGAGCCCCCCCCACACAGAGCAGAAGTATGCTACATTTAATGCGAGTCACAGGGCTTTAGATCTCATCCACACAACCGCCACACAGCTCAGGATCCCAGAAGCCCAGAAGAACTGAACGTTGCTGGGGATTTTTGTAGCATTTGCTGCAAAACAAAATGCATGTGTGCGCACTTCTACACCGATTAAGTCAGAATAGAAGTAACTGCCAGAATGCTCGGGCAACGGAAAGTGCCACGGGCCAACTTCCATGAGACTGGAGTGCACATAGCGCTTTGAAGCGCACTATGGAATGACTTGGGTATGGGTAATTTTTTTTTTTAATTTGCCTGGTACAAAGGTTTGAAAAAAATACAGGTAAAACACCAGCAGTTTGAAAAAGAAAACCTTTAAAGCCCAAAAAAAGCCAGCAAGTAAACACAAATTAAGATGCACGAGGGTGGTGCTTACAGTCTAAATTTGACTAGCATACCTTTTGAGGTCCACGGAAAGCGAATACATAATGTATTTCGACGCGCTCGGCTTAAAGCTCAAGGCAAAAGGAAGCGTGTAAGCCACAGTAGTTTTATTCATGTTCTGGAAGACTGGACACCCACAAAGCCCGCAATGACGTCCAGCATACACAGTGAACAAGTGACTATTTGAAAGCTTCTCACCACAAAATACAGCTACAACACAGAGACTTTCCTCAAATTAGCAGATCCCCAAGCACACACGGGCATATAGCTTAATAATATACTGTATAAAGTAGTAGCTACCAACATAAAATAAAAAAGGCATCATATTTTAAAGAGTAAAACACCCACAACTCACGTGAACAGACGAGTCTCTCAGACAACCCACGCACAGCACAAGCAGGGCACAGGCATACACAACACTTACACTGCGACAGGGTCCTCACTGACCCTTGGGCGCAAACTGCGCCATGCTGGAGCCACACAGGCTCTGGAACAACCACTGTGGCCAAACGTTGGAGCCACCCAGGCTCTGCAGACAATGCCCCCCTCGAGCCTAGCAGGCTCTTAGCACAGCTGTGGGGTCGTTGGAGTCCCTCCCGGGGGACTCGACGTCATGGAAATGGCCCCCAAGCCCCTCTGGGCTCTCAAATCACGTAGGGCACCTCGAGCCTCTCTGGGCCCGTAGAACAAATCTGCCCCCTTAGAGCCTCCATGGCTCCGGACACAACGATAGGGGCAAGGAGCCTCTCGGGGCTCTACACGCGTTGGGGCGACCCGCTGCCAGCCGGGGCCGCCCTTTCTGCACCGCCAACACTGTGCCCCACGGGGCTCTCGTGACCAACATGGGCGTTGGAGCCTCAGGCTCCCTTGAAACGTTGGGGCGGCCCACTGCCAGCTGGGGCCGCCCTACCTCCACTCCCGCCCATGTGCCGCTCTCCGGCACCACCAGCAGCCGCACGGAGCCCTCCCCAGCCCTTCAGACTCACCGGGCTCTCTTGGGCGGGCTCCTCCGGGCGGCGGCCTCTCTGCTGGGCGGCGGCTCGGCGGCGGGTCTCCTCCTCATAATGAAGCACCGCCTTCTCCTTCCGCCGTCGTCCTCCCGAGTGGAGCCGCCAGGCTCCCGATCCACTTCTCCTCCGGGGCGCCGGGAGCCCCCAGCAGCGGCGACGCGACCTCTCCTCTTCCCCGGTCTCCCTCTGGGCACGGGAGACCGGCAACTCCCGCAAAGGCTTCCCCCAGGCAGGGGGAAGCGGAACAACACGTCCTCCCGGCCCCGCCCACAACCAGGCGGCGGGCCGGACCTCTGCTTCCGGGGAACAGCCAATGGCTGCGCGGCAACTCTCCCTGGGCCACCCAATGGCAGCGCGGCCCTCCTGACGAGCCCACTGGCTCTGGTCGCGCTGTCGAAGCCACGGCGGCGGTTTCTGCTATTGAACGAATGGGGAAAGGGTTTCCCAATACTAAGGACTAGTGGACTCGCCATAAATCCTCATTAGTGCGCAAGAGGGCAAAGTGGTAGTTAACTGTTACCCACCCCGAAACTGGAAATGGATAGCTACGCAAAACTACTGAAATTACCCGAAAACAGGACATATCCATTTAAAGAGATAACAAATAACAATGATTAGTGGATTGCTTTCTGAAAATAAATGAGATGCAGTAGTGCCGGCAATGCCGGACCAGACACGGGGGCGTTCCCGGCGTCCCGTGACGTCGGCAAAAGCCAAAGAATGTCGGGAACGCCCCCGTGTCTGGTCCGGCATTGACGGACAGGCCCCTCGTCCAATGGCAAGGCTCCGTTTACGGAGCCAGCCAATCAACGACGAGGGCCGACCCAAAGCACCCTACGGTTCTCAACAGGATTTCGCCTGCGCGAAAAAGCTGCGCAGAGCGCAGCTTTCGCTAGGCAAAACCTAATGACCTCATGCTCTCAGCAGTGCATATATGCACGTTCCTAAAAAGCTGCTGGCCCCTAAACTGCCATGCCCTATTATATAATAGGGACTTATAGGTATTTTTAATTCCCCTATCCTATTATGTTCTACGGACTTATAGTGTAGGTCATGCTAATCATAAGGGTAACCTAACACATAGTGAAACCTAATGTATGTTTGTGTTTTCACTGTGTTTTCAACATAGCACTGGCCCTGTATCTAGTTAGACAGAGCCCAGGGGCAGTCAGAATGCATTACCAGCAATACAAGTCAGTAAAGAAATGAGGGTTCACAGGGCATACAGGATTACTTTACAACACCGGCGTACTCTGGATTCTGGGAACCTTGGACGAGTAAGCCTTCTGCACTTGACTCTTAGTGGTAGAAGTAGTCAGTCAGGCTCCCTCGGGGTGGAGTTGTGAATACAAGTTAGTGAACGCGGGCTCACAACTCAAAATGCGTGCACCAGCAGCAAAAAACCATTGTCCACCAATACTCACTTCTAGAAAAAAAGAGAAGTATTTTGTTTTTACTGTTAGCCGCACAAACTGAGGTCAGGGCTCTGGGGTCTCTCTGCTGATTCTCTGTCCCACTCACACCTTGTGTTAGCTATTGGGGTTATTTCCCATTCATTACTAGTAACATCCAGGGTATGCCCCTCTAGTAGTCCAAGTATCAAGATTCCACTATGACTCCGATTTAACGGCAATGGTGTTCCAATGCATATGCACTTGATTTAGCAGCACGTTTACTAGGGGCGTATGGCCCAAATCAAGTCAACGTGGTTTGGCTTAAGTGAAGCATTTGGAGTCCTTGAGTGCACCCCACCCGCAGGCGCTCACAGCAGCTCTGTCTAAGATAGGTGAGACAGTCACACACAGACTCAGCGCTGCACTCGGTGGGCACAGGCTCACTCCCTTATTATTGTGCCTCTTCCTGTGGCTACTCCTGCGAAGTAAGTTTTGCCACTCTCCCAATGGGAGTGATGGCTATGACGATCCTGGTCTTGGCCCCACTTGGGTGACGATGCTCTCACAGCATCCTCACTCATTCAACAGAGTTGAACTAATCACAGTCCTTATTGTTTCTTCTGGCCTATGGGTCACCACTGCTCACTGTCCACAGGCTTCAGTCAGGTCAACATCGCAAAGCATCCATGGGAGCCCTCTCCTGGCATACAGTGTTGCCACACCGATGCTGCACAAGGCTTCAAATGCAAAAAGAACAGATGATGGAGGGAATGCTGAATCAATCAAACAGTCACCCCCAGTCGCAGATTTGGGTTCAATGAATAGTGTTTTTTGCATGCCACGCCATTCCAGTTTGAACCCAGCCATATGCAAATCAGTATATATTGGATGTCCAGAGCACCACCAATTAGATTGTGAATAGTCCCACACTTAGACAAGTCCACTTGTTTTATTCCAATGCTTTGTATAATTCAATTAGAACAACAGCTGACATGTGTTTCGTCGTTTTTGAGGATTTTTTCAAGGTTGTGAAGTTAAACAAAATATGAGTTTTCTTAAAATATATACACATTCACCAAATGAAATGATAGAATGTTAATACAAAGAAGGGAGTGTACTCAAAACACATTAATTAACCGTGAATATTTGAAATACATTAGTGATCTTTAGAGAACATCTCATATCGCAGGGCAAGCCTGATACATGAATTAAATACAATAAATAGAGCCCTGATACATCCGAGCGAGGTGAAGATGAGATAAGGAAATCGTGTAAAGAAAGATTTGTGAGTAAATTTAAACGAAAAATCCAACCAAAAAAGTGGTGTTAACCCCAAACAGAGTAAAAGGAAAATAAAAAGGAAAAAGATAGACTAAGCCTCCATAGGTAAATAAACCTTAGCCCAAAACCAAAGTGGGAAGAGCTGAGACAAGATATTCCTAATATACCTACCTCCACTAACTAGTCAATAGACAGCCGATACAATCCGTAGATATGCGAAAATCAAATCCTGGTCCTCGGAGCCCCGAGGATCACAAGTAGAAACGATCCGTGAGGAAAGTACTTCAGACACGGATCCTCACAAGTAGTGTCCAGGCAATGGTATTCAATAAAGATCATGAAGCTGTGAGGAAAAGAAAAAAGTAAAGTGAAAAAAATACAGTCTACTATTTTACATACTGCCAATTGGAGTCTATGCTATAGACTTGTTTCTGACTAATTATTATACACAAGTGTTTGGCCACACAGTTCCCCCTTTTCTAATTAATTGGGGATTACCTTTATTGAAGACTGTTGTCTTGGTCACAGTAATTTTGTCAGACTTTATTTCTGTACCTGACCTTCTACATTTTCACTGCTTTTTTTGCTTTTATTTACTTTGCTTTTTTCTTTTCCTCGCATTCTGTATTAGCATTCTATCATCCTATTTAGTGAATGTGTATATATTTTAAGAAAACACCTGTTTTGTTTAACTTCACAGCTTTGGAAAAGTCATCAGAAACTGTGGAAATCTGAAATAATTTCTGTTAGCATAAGTTGGAGCCATTTTCGTTGTGGCATCCATTTTGTTAGCTATGTAATTCTTCTGTCTTCACTGTTACTTGCCTTCTATTCTGCTTGAGTCATCAGCTTTAGTTAACTCCTTCTGTACTGGGCCAAAGTAAATGTATGTGCTGAGAAAAGGCCTGTAGCTGCTGAAATGCACCTGGTTCAAGATGTAACTGTCAACTATTTTCTGCTGTTGTAAACAGTACTGTTCCCCCTCCCACTCTGCTGACTAAGTGATCTCTCATCTGCCCATGTTGGTCGGTAACTATTCCTGTGTAGGCCTGTACTTTCTATTTGTGTCTTCATGCTTACTCTGCAACAAAGTGTGTATATAAGGACAATGGTCTGTGTATTCAATGTACTACCTCCTGGCACACTTGAGGTTGTTGTATGGACGTGGTACCACACATGAGTGATTAATAAACTTGTTATTTGAATTCCAGCATCAGTGCCAATCTCTGTTTTGTTGGTCTACAGACCCGTGGACAGAGAAGGGTGACCCTTGCACCAGTGTGACCATTAAAAGGCACATTACCACAAAAGGACGAAACATGTGGCGGCTGTTTTTCTAATTGAATTATACAAAGAATTGGAATAAAACAAATGGACTCTTCCATCTTTTGTCTTTTTTTACAACCATGGGCCTATCTTAAGTGATGGACTATTCACAATCTAATTGATCGTGCTCTGGACATCCAATATATATATTGTGCGTCAATGAGTCAATGAGTCAAATTAGTCTTTATTTCGACTTTTAGTCATAAAAGACACACATAAACATATTAAAATTCACATTTCATTAATATTACATTCTTTTTGATATTGACAGGGAAGTACATCATAAGATCTTCAAATTAAGATTACCACAAACATGGTATTCCAACTCGACCAGTTAAAAAAAAAAAATACTATGTTTTGATAAAAAACATTTAAAATGTGTTAAAATTGATATTCCACAAATATACCACAGTACATTTATAGGGGCTGCAATACTTTCAGTTTACCACTTCGGATTGTCCACATCCATTTTAAAAATTTTGCGAGCGCAATGACCATAGTGTCAGAACAGTCGGTTTGAAGTATCCTCAATGCTACTGTCCCAGTCTGAATCCCCTTTTGGATACAGATCGACCTAATCCATTTGTGGCGAGGAGCTTTGTACTCTGAGCATACAAACAGGACATGAGCTATATTTTCCGAGTGTGTTATACAGAAAGGGCACATGTGGTCATTTTTGCTAGTTGTCCATTTGCACGTAACCGTGTTAAGTGGGAGGGTTCCAACCCTGAACTGATGAAACAGTTTCCTATCATATGGCGTTGTAATGAGATCCCAATACCTCTCGTACAAGGGAGTATGTTTCAGCTCCAAAAAAGCCTTAGTAAACGATGGAGCAGTATGTAACTGAAACTCCTCTTGGGATATCAGTGCCCAGTAGGCTTCTTTTAACTTTTGTTTTGAAGGGAAAATGCTCTCCTGGGGATTTGCCCAAGGATCCCCCCATACCTAAGGCCTTAAGTAGGGTTTTAACCTTCCTGAACCATAACCATCTGCGCCTAGACACCCTAGGGTATTAGTTGCGCATTAAAAATCCCATAAATAAATAAATAAATAACATTTTACCCCCAGAGTCCATATTTCGCGTTTCCAAGAGTGCTAACGCGTAATGAGAGAGTTCAGGCATCACCCACAATCTCCTCCAGTATGCAATTGGTCTAAACCTACAAATGTCCTGTATGCTATGACTCCCCAAATCCAAGCGTAATGGTACAAGTGGTGTTGAATGTGGGAGCCCTGTTATACAGCGGAGAAATTTGTTATGTGCATTTTTTAAGCCCGTTATATCAGAAACCCCCCACAATTCTGCTCCATACAACATGGAAGATCTCACTTTAGTATCATAAATTTTAAGTACTGGGGCCATTGGTTTGGTAGCTGAGGACTTAAACTCTCTTAGTAGAACACCAGCCAACTGTGCGTGCTTGGAAGTTAAGTATGCAAGAGGTGTCCGACAAGAATGTGTATTGGCACCCACATTATTTACTCTATATATTAACCGGGTCACAGATTATTATAGGGACTCTTACACAGATGCACCTAAACAGAACGGTATCTCAGTCCCCTTGTTAATGTTTGCCAATGATACCCTTTTAATATCTAAAACTCAGGAAGGGCTACAGAAAGCAATCGGCTGTTTTGAACAATTCTGCAACGACTATGGCCTATCTGTTAATGTATCAAAGACAAAATTCATGGTAATGCATAAGCATAGGAACATTAGGGGCAGAGTTTTCATGAACGGGGGAACTCTTAGAACAGACGGACAGCTTTAGTTACCTGGGCATAACACTAGGCTCCAGGCTTCAGTGGAAGCCACATATGTCATACTTAACTTCCAGTGAAAATTGCAAAAAACACAGTTGATGGACAGAATGTAGAACAATGTCATACATTCACCCCAGTACAAGTATCTGGGCCTAAATCCATCGTTTTTTTGCACTCCACACCACCCTGGGTTAGACACTGGCTATATGCAAATCAGCTCTGACCCTGTGCCCCATGGAAACAGTCCAGTCCGAACTACCAAGCCATGTCTTTCCCAGACCGGAATCAAGCATCCAAGGACCGGTTTCTGGCTATCAGCCTTCATTCAGCCTGGATAGCTTGACTCCAGTGGTGTGGAGAGCATGGGACTCACGTCTGAGTATACCCAGCACACTCGGGGTGAAAATTGCAAAAAACACAGTTGATGGACAGAATGTAGAACAATGTCATACATTCACCCCAGTACAAGGATCTGGGCCTAAATCCATCGCTTTTTTGCACTCCACACCACCCTGGGTTAGACACTGGCTATATGCAAATCAGCTCTGACCCTGTGCCCCATGGGAACAGTCCAGTCCGAACTACCAAGCCATGTCTTTCCCAGACCGGAATCAAGCATCCAAGGACCGGTTTCTGGCTATCAGCCTTCATTCAGCCTGGATAGCTTGACTCCAGTGGTGTGGAGAGCCTGGGACTCACGTCTGAGTATACCCAGCACACTCGGGGTGAAAATTGCAAAAAACACAGTTCATGAACAGAATGTAGAACAATGTCATACATTCACTCCTGTACAAGGATCTGGGCCTAAATCCATCGTTTTTTTGCACTCCACACCACCCTGGGTTAGACACTGGCTATATGCAAATCAGCTCTGACCCTGTGACCCATGGGAACAGTCCAGTCCGAACTACCAAGCCATGTCTTTCCCAGACCGGAATCAAGCATCCATGGACCGGTTTCGGGCTTTCAGCCTTCATTCAGCCTGGATCATCCGGGGGCAGAGTCAGCACAAGTTGAGAAACTATCTCCACGCGGCTCTGGGCTTTATAAGCAAGCAAACTCCCGTAGTGGCCATTTTCCAACTCTACTAAGATAATACAAAATTGATAAACAGATACCGCACAAATTGTGTGAGTATACCCTGCATGTTTTTTGTATGTGTATTAGTCCTGACGAAAGCTCCACAGACCCCTAGGGCCCAAGGAGCTGAAACATGTCGACGTTTTCTTAATAAATACCTACAGACCCAGTAACCCGGTCTGCACAAGTATAATCTAATTTTTAACCTACAGTGGAAACATACCCCTCAATAAATCCTTGGGGCAACTTCCATTTTTTAAAAACAAAAAATTTTTTGCACTTCACCTTTTTTGTCACTCTTTCTTTGCACTGTGTATATTGGGGAAACCCTCATATCTCTGGACACTGCACCAAATAACCCAGAGGTGCCTCGGGTGAGGCTGGCAGTTTACACACAGAAGATAACCCAATGATAACTGCCGAAACTTCAATGCGGGGCGGATGAACCACATATACCGCACCTATGACAGCATTGAGTCTTTGAGGGTACTCTTCATCCTTTGAACCGAAGGTTAGAAGGTGTAACAAGTGTCCATTTTTTCTGATTAACTATATCCAATCCCTGGGAAAGAAACGGACACTTTTCTTCCTCATCCCCCTACTTTTGATAAATTACCATGAATTTTGTCTTTGATACATTAACAGATAGGCCATAGTCGTTGCATAATTGTTCAAAACAGCCGATTGCTTTCTGTAGCCCTTCCTGAGTTTTAGATATTAAAAGGGTATCATCAGCAAACATTAACAGGGGGACCGAGATACCGTTCTGTTTAGGTGCATCTGTGTAAGAATCCCTATAATAATCTGTGACCCGGTTAATATATAGAGTAAATAATGTGGGTGCCAATACACATCCTTGTCGGACACCTCTTGCTGTCGGAAATCTATCGGTCACCTGACACTGGTTACCCCATCTCACCTGCGCGTAGTTATCATGAAATTTAATCAGAACTGCGAGCAGTTCAGGAGGCATGCCTTGTTCATGGAGCACTCGCCACAACCTGTCTCTTGGGACAAGGTCAAATGCAGCCTTCAGGTCGACAAAGGCTGCATTGCGTGTACCGCCCCCTAGGATCACCCATTTCCAGTATATTGTGGAAAACCTAAAAACTTGGTCTACTGTGCTGGTAGAGGGTCGGAAGCCAGCCTGTAAAGTAGACATGACCCCCGATTCCTCTATCCAGTTCTGGATCCTGAGAAGTATCATCCTAGCCACAACCTTTTGAATACAAGCTATTAGGCTGATCGGCCTACATAGCTGGATCTGCGCGGTCCCCCTTTTTAAAATTAGGTATGATTTCAGCTCCCCGCCATGTGTTCGGCAAGGCAGTGCCTCTCGCAATGGCATTTGCCAACAATTCTATGTACGGGACCCGGACTTCTTTATTATATATAAAAAGATCTGCTGGAATTTTGGCCAGGCCCGGGGCTCTGCCTTTAGGTATTAAGTTGAGGGCATATTCGACGTCTTTCCTTGTGAACACTAGTGGGCTTGTAGGTATGGAACAGCTGATAGAGTCCAGAGCAGTTATAGGTGCGCTGTTTACGTTAGCAAACTGGGACTTAAAATACATTATCCAGCGTTCTGGAGGGACGTGGTTTTAGGGCTGTGGTTTTTGATTCCCCTTGCCCCACCTCACAAGGTGCCAAAAGCCCGTCATATCTCTGGACTTGCTTGCTTCATATAGCTCATCCCAATATTTATTGTCCCAGGCTTTCTTTGCAACGTGTTGTGCCCTTTTATAATGTTTCCTAGCGCCCTGTATAACCTCCCTATCAGTAGATCGCACTGCTAGCGCTAAGGATTTGTATGCTGACCTGCAATTTTTATCATACCATGACTCGGGTTTCCGTCTTCCTTTGCCAGAAGGGTTCTTCTTTTGAATACTAAAAAATTTGCCAAGTTTAAGAAAAAGGGTCGAGTGAATATGGACTACCCTGCTGTCATAATCTCCATAGGATACCTGACCCTGTATTTCTGCGATTGCTTCTTTAACCAAAACATCCATTTCATTAATAGAATGGGGATTACCCAGACACTCGGCCCATCTTAACCGCCTTGTATCATTAGTCATGACAATATCATCTACTATATCGTCTTTCGATGTTCCTTGTCCCTTAAGGAGCAGTATCTCAAGGCTAAGCGGGTTGTGATCACTCTCTATTCGTTGAATTATAGTCATGTCACAGACCGAGGACCAAAATTTAAGATTCACTAGTATATAATCAATTCTACTTGAACTCAAGCCATTATTAAATGTTGGATTGCCCTGCTTGTCCCCTTGCGTTCTCCCGTTTGCTGCTCTAAGCCCACATTCAAGACTAAAGGTCTTGAGTTGAAGGGCTGCTTGGGTCCACCTTTTTATTGGGGGTATTTTTAATGGGGGACTTTGCCAGCAAGTGTCTTCAACCTCAGTGAGCTCTAGGTCACTGTGATCCAGGGGCTCGAAGGAGCAGTTGAAATCTCCACATATTAATACATTAGCACCTCCCCTCCAGGTTCTGACATAGTGTCCCAGTGCCTCAACTACCTGTTATGTTATGTTATGTTATTTTTATTTGTACCGCGCACAGCTGCCCCAGCAAAGGGGCGTCCTGGCGCTTTGAGAAGGTAAACACAACACAGCATTAAAAGCGGGCAGAAAGGAGAAGAGACACAACAGATGAGCTAAACAAATAAAAAGGTCTTGATAGCCCGTCTAAACTGAAGGAGCTCATTGATGGCCCGGATTTGTGGAGGAAGAGAATTCCACCAACTCGCTGCCAGGACTCGAAAGGAGCGGCCACCAATTCTGCTCAACTTAAAACGCGGGACCACTGCTAAGTTCTGGCCTAGCGATCTAAGAGTGCGAGAGGGGACATAGGGGATCAGCAGTTTCTCCAAGATTTGTGGGGAAGTACCTTTGAGGTTTTTAAATGCAAGGCAGAGAACCTTGAATCTAATCCTCTGCTGCACAGGGAGCCAGTGGAGAGAGCGCAGGGCATTGGACACCGAGCACCGCCTAGGCAGACCTGTCACCAGTCGGGCCGCAGCGCTTTGAACCCGCTGGAGCCGCAGAAATTCTGACTTGTTAACCCCCGCCAGTAGGGAGCTGGCATAGTCCAGCCTGGACAGCACTGATGCTTGGACCACCAGCTGTCTTGTGGGTGCATCAAAGAATTTGAGGATGGGTCGAAGTCCTCTGATGATGCCATAGCAAGAAGCCGCCACCTTCTTGGTGTGACAGATGAAACTCAGAGAAGGATCAAGCCACACCCCCAGGTTTTTTATCTCTGCCGCTGGGAGGGGAGTCACACCCAACTCCGAAGGCCACCATTTGTCACCCCACAAAGCCACCTGTTAACCAACCACCATAATCTCCGTCTTCTTGGTGTTTAACTGGAGACAGTTGGAATTCATCCAGTTAGCCACTTCCCGCAGACCATAACAGAACCTGGGAGCCTCCAGGTCTGAGTCCCCACTCAGTGTGACCGCCAGCTGCGTGTCATCTGCGTAAGAGACCATGGTCAGGCCCCACCGCTTGACGACCGCAGCCAACGGTCTCACATACAGATTGAATAGGGTGGGACTCAGTGATGACCCCTGTGGGACTCCCTGGTCTAACGGGTAAGAAGACGACTTACCGGGCGGGATCGCCACCTGGAATGACCTATCCGTAAGGAAGGATCGAAACCAGTGCAAGGCGGAGCCAGAAACGCCCACCTCCTCAAGACGCCGAATCAGAATCCCGTGCGAGACCGTGTCGAAGGCGGCACTGAGATCTAATAACAATAGTGCCGCCGTCCGACCGGAATCCAGCACGGAACACAGATGCTCGACCATCGAGGGAAGGGCCGTCTCCGTGCTGTGACCCGCACGGAACCCGTTCTGGGTAGGGTCCAGAATGTTAAGCCTATCAAGATGGTCTGTAAGAGTGGCATTCACATGGGCCTCCGCTATTTTCGTGGCCCAAGGGAGAAGGGAGATAGGGCGGTAGCTTTCAGGTTTAAGGGGGTCAAGGGTCACCTTCTTCAGAATTGGCGTGACTACTGCCTGCTTCCATCTGACGTGAACCACTCCAGAAGAGAGGGACAGGTTGATCAAGGACAGCACCGGGGTACGGCAAACCGGCACCAGGGTCTTGAGTTGGGCCGGTTTCAGCGGGTCTGCTGGAGATCCAGACTTGATTTTGGCGCTGAGAAAGTCAAACACCTCCAGAGATAAGGGGGGTAAGATAGAAAGACATTCCCCCTCACCTAAGGTGCGACCAACCTGCTCTAGCATCAGGGAACCCGTTGGAAAAGTGCGATAGATGGCTTGCACTTTTTCATGGAAGAAAGAGGCCAAACCCTCACAATGTGAGTCCGCGCATATTTCCACTGCAGTTGCTCTCTTCGCCATCAGGTCCTTTAATACTTTAAAAATAAGTTTCGATGGATTGGCAGAATTCTGAAACTGTTGAGCATAAAAGGAAGCGCGAGTTTGACACACTGCCCTGTGGTATATCTTGACCTTGGCCAGATAACATATCTTCAGATCTGGGTCGTACGACTTCCTCCATAATCTTTCGGCCTGTCTACAGGCCCTCTTAAGAGATGCCAAGGAAGTGTCATACCAAGGACTCGGCTCCTTCCGATGACACTTGGACCAACACATAGGAATCAGAGAATCGAGGGTGTCGAGATCCGACACGCTTCTCCTCGGAGCTGTGTTGAAAGTACCAAACCCGCGATCACGCAACCCACCCGTGACCCAGCATAAATCACAGACCAATAGGAGGGTTCCGCAATCGCGGGAAAGGAAGGGGACAGCGGGGAGGGAGATCTGAAACGATAAAGAACATAGGATTTAGTTTCACACCCCTCCCTATCTACTCTATGACAACAATGCACTCTATAGAAGTCAATAGGATTCCCTTCCCCCACTGATACTCAAGCCTACCTGTAAAGGAAAATTCTAAATCTTTATATGCAGGAGAGCGAGGGAAGGTCCTATCAGTGGCAATAATCTGGTAAGGAAAGAACACACAGGTACATGTATTACACCACAAATGTACCATAAACCATAGGTTGCTTATCCCACCTCACATACCAATACTTGACCAGAGATTGTCTTGATCCACTCTTTCGTTACAAGGTACCCCCGTTTCCTCTCCTGCAGTATGAAAAGAAAACACAAGCAAGTTGTGGAAAAAAGAAACATGGAAAATTATATCGAGCTGAAGGTTAACTGCACCTTTCAACTGATTCAGTTCAGCACACCAAAAGGTATCAAAATTGAAATAAAGGTGAAGTGCCAAGTACTAGTCCGTTATCACAGTCTTGAATCTCTCACCAAAACCTGTGAGTCCCAAATAGTTCAGTAAACTTCCAAACTCTGCAAATGATTGCGTTCTGTATCCAAGGAACATCCAAAAAATAGAAGCGCAGCCGCGCTTCCCAAACCCTCGGAACACAAACACTTAGCCTCCGGAAAAAGATCACCGAGAAATGAAACTGACAAACACAGCCGTGTCCGTCTCTCCCGGAATCTTTACAAAGATCCAGCAATAGTACAAAACGTGTCTCTGGCGTCGTGAGTGAGTTCCCCGCCGGAAACACACTGTTAATCCTTACTCACGGTTTCTTTGCAGAAATGCACAACAGCCCTTCAGTCCGGCTCACCAGAATTATCGGCTCCGTTTGTGCCGTTCGTGTGGTTTATGTTTCCGGATTTGCGCGGTAACCTCTTGCGCTATTTCACCCATGGCCCTCTGGGGATTGTAGTTCGATCCTTCAAGGCCTCAGATCCCCACGCATTGCGCGGACAGCGGCCCAAAACGGACCGATTCTGACAGAGGGCACCAGATATCCACTCACAGAAAGAGTCGTATCCACAATCGACCTCGGTGAGCGGACCTAAAGGAACCTACTCGAGCAGATGGTAAAAATCCTCCAGTCTTAATTTGTTCCAGTGTCATTTAAGAACAAGTCTGTCCTGAGATAGAAGAGGAGAGTCAGACAAAGAGCATGCCGTTTTCACCAGAATGTGGTCTGTCCAGACCAACTGGGAGGAACCAAGAACTCTGAATCCTTCTAGATTTGTGAAGAACGGGTCAAGAGTATGACCACCTCTATGTGTGGGGAAAGTAATCATCTGCGAGAGCTGTAGAGCCTCAAGATCCGCCAGAAAGCTCCTAATAGAGGGTAAAGAAGGGCAGTCCAAATGGAGATTAAGATCTCCCACAACATTAAAATTTGCGCATTCTAGTGCCTCTGTACTAATGTACTCAGGAAGAGCAGCCCTAAAAACAGAGTCACAGGCCGGTAAATTAATAAACCAGAGAAGGTAAACTGGTGACTAAACGCTATTTTAAATAGGGCACCCTCACACCCCAAAAGTTCAGCGGCTTTCCACTCGCAGGGATAACACCGTTTGGTGGCCATCGCAATGCCTCCACCTCTAGTCGTCCGATTTAAAGTAAAAATAGCATACTCTGGGGGAAAGGCTAGGTTAATTATCGAGGAGTCAGAGTCCTGGAGCCACGTTTCCGTCAGAAAAAGCACATCCGGCGAACCATCAATGAGAAGGTCGTAAACCTCCTGATGGTGCTTTACCACAGATCTGACGTTTAAGCTCCAGATACTCAGGTCCCGTTGTCCTACCCTCTTTATAACAGGTCCCAAGGAGCGTATAAGAGAGGGGGGTTCCAATGACCAAGCACCACACCTACAATGATATGGGTCACAAAGCGGGACTACAGGCGAAAAATCGCAATGTGTACATCGGTCCCGAAGGGCCAGTAGATCGGCCCTACTATAAGTTCTCAAAGGTAAAGTCATGATGGCCAGGTCCAGAGTTCTGCCGCGGGCCGCGCCTCCATAGCGCGGACGGGCGCAGACGGGCAGGACTCTGGCACGACTCAGGCACAGCGATGGCACGCCCACTGTGCGTAACCGCTGCGCGTTAGAGTGAGCTTTAGATAGGCGTCCCTCCACTCAGCCGGAGCGCTAGACCGCTCGTCAGCAACAACCACCCAGAGTGAACACCACTCCAAGATGGCGCCCTCTGACGTTTTCCCCCCTGGTTTCCCCCTGGCATATTTAAAGATAATTAATTCACCGAAAATGGGGGATTTTAACTTAACCACCAATATGTCCTTGGAATTGGTTATAAGTTGGGTTGTTGTGTATCTATCATCCTGCTTGACCCATGTGGTCAGGCCCCCCATTGGTCTTCCCTTACTAGAATGGGTTGCCGCTATCGCAAAATGAAGATACCCTGGTCTATATTGTGGTTCAACTGCCCAGGTTTCCTGCATAGTGACTATCATATAATTATCAATAAAGATAACCCAATCCCTGGAAGCCATCTTATTCTTAAGGCCTGCCACATTCCAGGATGCCAGGAATTGACCCCCTGTGTGTGTCTGTAATACATTGTGGACCTTATTGCCCCACAAGCGAGCTTCCCCATGGAGAGCATTATACCCCGGCTGGTTCTGGCTATTATCCTGCGATCCCTCTGTCACTATTACTCTTTCCTCAACCAGACTGCTAATTGAATTGACATTACCTGTACAGAAATTGGGTATAACAATCTCTGTTTCCCTAATACTGACAGCGTAGTTAGTTAAATCATGCATTGTTTTCTCGACTAAACAGCTAGACTGATTGTCATTTTCTATACAATAGTTGGGTGTGACATTCACAATCTCTCCCACTCTATTGGGATCGTTTTTCGGGTCAGGGATTCCAGGTTCGTGCCGGGGGTAATGGGCTGAATTTAACACTTCCTCTAATGGACTGGTTGCTGTAGTTAAAATATCTACCCTGGGAACTCCTTTCCCTTCATCCACCTCAAGTACATCGGAACTGGGAATAATTGCACCTCCACTCCCTTCCCCTCTGTTCTGTAGTCTTCAATCGCATTCATCCAGACCACTAAATATGTCGTACCTGTTTATTGTCTCCAGTGGCGTGAATGGCATGAGATAGTCCATTCTTCTATGTGCAGTTGTATTAAATCTGGGGGGTATGGTGTTCCACCCAGGTGTGTCAGGAGCTGGTACTGGATGATACATATAAGCAGGATTCCTAATATTCTCCATATTTAGAAAGTGATTGAGAAAGCATGACTGTGTTGTTTGAGATGGAAATACTACAGATTTCGGGTAGAAATATGTTAGAGGGCGGGGGGTGATACAGTTGTTGGCATTGCCCTGTGGCCAATTTAATATGTATTGAACTGCATTTTGGTCCCTAAAGTTAACTACAACCACATCTCCCCCGATATCCTTAGGTCTTCCACCTAACCACTGAAGGCGGCGAACATGAACTATTTCGCCATTGATGTTGCTTGCAATTGGTCTGTATGAGGTCAGCCAATGCATTATCTTATTCTTCAGTTGGAAAAAACCTTCCCGCTTATTCTCAGACAACTCTGGTACCCCAGTAAGAACCACCACATATGGTACAGCTTCCGGCGGAAGTTCTGTTGGTGGTCTCCTGCTTTGTACCCCCCTGGAGTGCCTAGAACCTTCCTCTTCCATTCTCGATAGCCCAATTGGTGGAATACTCATGTCCCTTGAAGGCTTGTTAACAGGGATGGCGGGAATGCAGTTGGGTTTTGTTTTCGGCTTTATTATAGGTACTTTGGGCTGATTTATATTTGAATTGTGGGGGGTGTTTGGGTGCAGGTGTTGTCCTAGTAGATGGATGGTTAGTGGCGGATGGTGCGGCTGGTATCGTATTAGTGAGTGAAATGGTGGTAGAAGATACTACTTTAGTGACTTCTGATTGAGGATTATGGGCGGATGTAGTGGCTTGAGAGGGGATTGGTACAGTTGTTAACTCTTTATTTTCTACTATCCTAATGGGATTTCCCTTTCTTCCCAAGTCTGCCTCTATTTTCCCTAATCTATCCTCCATACTTTTTAGTCTTTCTACTATTGCTAGTGTATAGCTTCTCATTATAAGTTCGATACTATCCAGTAGGTCACTGGTGTGAGCTAGTTGTGACCCATCGACCAGTCGGGCATGTTCGATGTTAGCCTCTCTGCCTGGATGTTGAGATGGTGGCAATGGTGAAGGAGCTGTCGCTGTTCCTACTTCGTCCACGACAGCTGTGATACCTGTGACATTGGTACTAGTGGGCTTAAGCTTCTTCCCAAAATCGGAATGACTCAGCTTTTGTTTGGATAGTTCCACCCTCTTACGTCTCTTTTTGGTTGGTGGTGGGCCATAGATTTTGTGTTGCATGGTCCTCTTGATCTTACCTCGCACTATCTTACCAGGCATAGGTGTTGGTGTAATCATCACCTTGGATGCACTGGGTGTACTAGTAGAGTTATGAGGTGAATTACCAACACCAGTTTGATTGGGACAGATAGAGGGTGCCAAACATTCTCTAAGCAAAAGGGGCACACTGTCCATAGATGAAATATCATTAATAGTATCAGAGCAAAGCTCATTATTAGAATTGACGGCAGGGGTTGGCTCTGTCAAAATCCTATTCTTGATACTTTCAATCGAGCGGCGGCGCTCAGCCCGCCGTTCTGCTAAGGATTGTTCTTTAGAGCCTTCGGCAAGAGTTTTGATAAACTAATTGTCCAAGGTTCCATTCAACAAACCCCCAGCTCTTTCAGATAAAGCAATATCCGGGCTCGACACGATGGTGGACATTACAATATTTTAACAGATGATTGTCGGACAGAAGGATATATGGAGCAACTTACTCAGAAACAGTAGGGGTGTGAAGTCACTCGGCCAGGGGGTCCGGCCCAGTCCAGTCTCCTCAGGCCTCTGAGGGCCTATGAGGGCCCGCCCTTTGCCCAGGCTTAGCCCGGCTCCGCCCGCGCGTGTCCCACGAGGCGGGGAGTGACGTTTGTTCTTAAGCGCCTCCTGGCGCGCTCCCCGGGTGAGGCACTTCCGGACAAGGAGGCTGCTGGGAGATGTAGTTCGCAGCCTCCAGGTGCTCGCCCCCACTCGGCGGCCGCTATAGGATGTTGTAAGCGGTGGCGGGGGTGAGCTGCACAGCCGGTGTCGAGAGAATGGCTCAGTTTCAGAGGCAACAGGAATGACACAAGTAAGGGTTCTCCAGTCAGATTATGGGTTGAGGCAAGTTATCCCGCTCACCCGGGAGTGACGCTTGTTCTTAAGCGCCTCCTGGCGCGCTTCCCGGGTGAGGCACTTCCGGACAAGGAGGCTGCTGGGAGATGTAGTTCGCAGCCTCCTGGTGCTCGCTCCCACTCGGCGGCCGCTATAGGATGTTGTAAGCGGCGGCGGGGGGTGAGCTGCACAGCCGGTGTCGAGAGAATGGCTCCGTTTCAGAGGCAACAGGAATGACACAAGTAAGGGTTTCTCCAGTCAGATTATGGGTTGCGGCAGGTTATCCCACTCACCCGGGAGTGACGCTTGTTCTTAAGCGCCTCCTGGCGCGCTTCCCGGGTGAGGTACTTCCGGTCAAGGAGGCTGCTGGGAGATGTAGTTCGCAGCCTCCAGGTGCTCGCCCCCACTCGGCGGCCGCTATAGGATGTTGTAAGCGGCGGCGGGGGGTGAGCTGCACAGCCGGTGTCGAGAGAATGGCTCCGTTTCAGAGGCAACAGGAATGACACAAGTAAGGGTTCTCCAGTCAGATTATGGGTTGCGGCAGGTTATCCAATTATTTGTTTGCTGTCTTATAGATCCCATAGAATCTGCACTACAGGACGCCGATGCGTTCAAGAAATTTGTACCTTTATCTACACATTATTAATCCCCTGAAGAAGGGTTGATTTTGCAACCCGAAATGCTTTGGGATTCTGTACATTAATTTTGCGTATTCATATGTATGTGATTCATTTTTAAACTAGTGCAAAAAGTATGTGATTTGGGAATATGATAAGTGAATATTTTCAATCATTCATGCACGCGCAATATATAAATGCTAAATAATATACCTTTTTGTTACATGATTTTGATGATGATGTAAAAGCTGAAAATAAATGTGACTTGTTAACATAGCAGAACCAGAGACTTAAATGTATGTTCTGAACTTTTAAAAGCCCTTGGCCCAATAGCTGTGCCTCTAGCAGTCCTAGGTTTTCCTTGGGCTCATAACCACATATCTGTTACCACATAGGGAGTTGGGCACACACCCTACACACTAGAGTGCACGCAAAAACTATCAAAGGTGTTAATAAGAATATCTATTAGTACGTACACAGGTGTGCAGATCCACCCCCTCCAAGAATATTTTAAATAACAAGAGGACATTTTCAACAGCTCAAAAATAAAAGGCCAATGATGATGGGCTAGCTCCGATAGGAAAGGCATGAAAGAAATTAGGAAAGCGGATTCTTCTGTACAGCCCAGCATTCTAAAGATGATCTTTTGAACATAAATCAAACGAATTCTGACATATCTGGCGAATTATAAAGAATCAAAATAAACCTTGCATTTTGGACAACTGAGCGTGAATGAAGACGATGGGCCTGCTAAATGGCTTTTGCGGGTGTTTATGAAGCTCCTGCTAGCAATGTGTTTAGCTTTTATTTAATGATATGTTATGATAATGAGATGTGCAAATGAAGGACGAATATGTGTTTTTTGTATGGCATGAATAACAGTAAAGAAAAATTTACATTTTTGGCATTTTGTCTCAACAGATTTATCCAAAACCCATTCAGTTTTCCATCTATGAAACATGTCACTGTGAGTAAATGATCAATTTAATTACGTTTTTGCAGTATATTTGAATGTATACATAAAAAAACAAAAACAGTCCACCAAATGGGAAAAAACTAAAGCTTATGATTAACAGTGCAGTGGTGAGATATTTGCATCCCTTGGCAGTGAAATGTCAAATATGTTTCTGAGTGGATTACAGACTGTATGTAACAAAGAGTATTAGCAGAGGAAACTCAACCCTGATCTTATCCGAGTGTGTCAGTCCTTTTTATTAAGCCACATCATCAAACAGGGAAACACACAGTGGTGGTGTCTGCGGGGCAGTAATGGTGGGGCAGGGAGAGGGGGGTTAAAAGAAAGGAAAGAAAAAAAGAAAATAGCACATACCTGCCGGCCGGCTGCCGTCTCTCCTCCGTTCTCTTCTGTCAAACGGAAGCACACAGACTCCCAGACTCCCTTAGCCAGTCACCAGCATGGCAGCAGCGTTGTCATTGGTCAGAGTGGCCTGGTTTGGTACTCAGACAGGGAGTGGGAGCCTGTGCATATTCTTCGTCCAGGCTGCGCAATACTGACTGGTGGAGAACATGCTAAGTGCACATTATTGTTTGGCGGGCTCAAGACAGCCAACCAAACCATCAGCGCAGTTCAGTACACCAACAACTCCTCCCCTGCTGGCTATGACGACAGCCAAGCCCCACCTAGCCCAAAACTGGCTTCACCACGGAAAATAAAATAATACCATTGTGTTATTAGCATTTTTTTTCCCTTTTTTTTCACTGCTGAAAAACAGCGGAGGAGCCACCACTGGAAACACATTTTCATTGCTAACCGATGTCCTCTGTTTATTGGCGAATTAGCACTTGTAGACTGGTGGATTTGTGAGTGGGTGAATACTAGAATGAGTCAATAAGTGGATGAATTAATAAATAAGTGTGCACACGGATAATAAACAGATATTTGAGTGAGAGTGAGAGAGCGCAAATTTGAATGAAAATTATGTATAGGGCATATTTACAAGCACATCGTATAACGTAGGAATGAAATGTATATCGTAATGTGAAATTGACACTTATAGCATATAGATAACCGATATAATCCAAAGTAATATAGGAAATGTAACTGTATTCACTTTAGAACATGCATTAGATTTAGAAGGCCCGTATATGTAGTAGGCTGATGTAGAGATGGTGTAGAAATGCTTACGAAATGTAGAACGTGCAAAGTAGAATTCATGTACGTGTGTAACTTTAAACGGAGAAGCAGCGAGAAATGAAACATGAAGAAATGCGTAGAGCATGTATAAACGATATAGCAAATGAGAATATAAAGTTATACCCTATGTAGTTTGTGTTCAATGTATAATGTATTCACTTCTATGTAAACTTTTGCTAAATACGAATATATATAAATGTGTGTTAAAGGTTATACTGTGTAGAAGCTTTTTGTGAGAATGTTAGAAAGGTTTAGGTCATTTGTGATTCTAACCTGACTGACCGAGGGTTAGCAGGAGCACAGTCCAATGTATATAATTTAGCGGACTTACAGGGGTCGTAAATAGCTTGATGTGGACGTGAGAGCCAAGAAGTCTAGCACTTGTTAGATTTAAGGTGACAACGCTGGACAAGGTTTATGGCCTGAACGTGATAAGAAGCGCCTGGAATTTGAGAGTTGTTTTGAGAAGTCCATTCACAGGACCTAGAAGGGTCAACATCATAGTCGTAGTTTAAAGTTCTGTTGACGATGTTGACTTGTGCTCTGAAATGTCAATTATAATATTGAATGAAGTCACCAATAAGAAGATGAAGATGACATCTAAAGAAGAAAGGTCAACTTAACGGACGGCGAAAGAGATGAAGCAATGGACGAAGCTAGAAGCTGACATCATCGGGGAAAGTCTGTGGTGGGCGTCAAGGGGCGTTCCACCCACACTGTGATTGTGTATTTTAGGGACAGCACCCCGGGGAGGAGGTAGCAATTGGAGATTAGGAACAGCAAGGGAATTGCTCAAGAGAGAAGGGCAAGGGTAGATGACTTGAGCAGATGCGCTGAGAGAGATCAGAGCGCAAGAGAGCAGTAGGCCGAGGACCCGTAGAAGAGCGGATGGGTAGGCAGAGAGGGTACTGCTTCTTAAACTTAAGTTACCTTTAGAGGCTAAGAGAGTTTGAACTTCTTTGGGAGTCAAACTGCTGACACCTTTTTAGGTTAGGAACTTGCGAAGTAGGGATGTCACTTAGAATAGAGTAGGGACAGATTTAACGTGATACTTTTCTCTTTCTGTAGATGACGCCAAGGAACCACTTCACATCGAAGCTTTAAATTGCTGATATTGGAATTGATTTTGTATTCTTTTGTATACTTTGATCCCGAGAGAATTGTAATTACATCCAACTTTGACTTTTATATAAAACTTTCAAACTTTATCAGTTGTAAGTGGTTCTTCCGAGTGGTGTCAGTTAATGGGGTTTGTCTAACCTATGCGGGGGTTGTCTTTTACTCAATGACAGATACTAGCGGTCCAAAATAGATGAATGAGATACGTCATTAAATTGATCAGAAATTGATATCAAAATCTCATTCCCCGCAGTTGGTAGCAGAGGATGGTTATCTTCTTGAGGAAGACGACCTAGGCCAGGTTTAGTTTACCCCAAGGTCCCTAGTCATCGACGACCAGAAGAAGAATTGCAGCCGAAGACGGTGCTGACGGTGCGACGAGAGAAAAAGCAGCAGAGTCGGTCGAGAGTGAGTATAAGGGTCATGCGTTGTAAGATTGCGGTGTTTTATGTTGATCCTGTGTTGTAATGTCAAGCGGAGTTGAATGCCTGTAGTGTGATTGAGGGAAGGTTGTGAGCGCGCGCAACCGGATGAAATCTTAAGCTCCAGGGAAGGACTTAAGTGGTTCGGGTGTATCGAACACCCAGAGTAATTTGTCTACCATTGAAAGGGGGTCATGAGGTACCATTGATTTCCCGACAGACCGATGATAGGGGGAGCGTATGAGTGAGTGAATGAGTAGCGGACGCTGGTCGTACGTTTACTGTGTGTAAGTAACCTATCAGTTGAGGCGATCGTCTGACCGTAAGAGGGAAGACGTTTCGTCAGTTGAGGTGACAATTACAGTTAGACTGTGGCCGTACAGTCAGAGAAAAGTGATCGCTTGGACGGAAGTAGTCATTTTTCAGTGTATGAATGAAAACGCATGGGAAATCGTGAGACGGGTTGAGAAAGAAGGAGAATTGCTGCAAGAGGGAACGAGTGACGTCAGCATAGAACCGCGCTGAGATTGGTTAGTTTGTCAGACGTCAGCGAAGAGTCGCACTGAGATAGGCCGATTAGCAAGAGCCGCGTAGGGATTGGTTGGTTGGTTGTCATCGGGACGTAAACAAGGAAGAGTGAGAGGAAAATTGTAAATTATCGAAAATGAAGTGTTTTAAGAGCTTAAGAGCACTCTTTAGGAGAAATAGAAGAAACTTATATGCCGGAGAGGAAGCTCCACCAGAAGGCACACCAGCTTATTATATGGCAGTGAATGTAGGCTTGCACTCGATATTATGGATTTCTGAGTGGAATAATCTAACTGAAGGGAGTAAAGAACTGACGTTTCCGAGATTTGGAACGTTTAAGCTAGATGTGTTGAACAAACTAAAAGCGGTAATGCTTGCAACAAGACCTCTACCGAGGCCAACACAGTTCGAAGCACTTAGTGTATGGTTTAGAACAGCACACGAAAAGAGCGTAAAGAGGCGCCAAGAAAGAGTGAGACGATCAGTAAAGGCAGTACAGGATGCCAAATGGGATGAGGAAGCTAAGAAGTGGAGAGTACAAAAGATAGAAGCAGATAAACTGTACCCGATGCTAGAAGTTACGGGAGAAAAGAAACCTCTAGAGGAAGAAGAGGAAAGCGAGACAGAAGAGGATTTGATAGAGAGGCTATTAACAGACAGACCACCTCCGTACAGCGGAGGGGCCGCAAGTCCTATATTACCACAAGAGGACGGAGCTTGATGGGGGGAATATAAATCGATCCCAGTAACAGATTGGGATGCCAAGAAAGAGGAGGAAGTACCTCAATCTAGTTCCGAACAGAGAGTAGTGGGAAGATTCGTGGTCCAGAAAATGCCAGAAACGCAACATGCAAGGTCTTATCAAATGCCGGATGCTCTACAAGTACCGGTTACCATAGGCCCTATTGTGTCAATCTACAACCCGGAAGGGGTCCAGCAGGAGGAACAGGCACGATGGGACAGGGAAAGGGCAGAGATGGAGAATAGGGATACCATGGTGAATCCTCAGAGACAGATATTAGCACCGATGAGTCGGAGTACTCCATTAGATGCAGCAACAGGTCCCTGGGTAGAACAAGGGCGTCAAAGAGGGCCAATGGACTTAAGGGGACCAAAACCGAACACCCATAAAGAATTAAGGGAATACCTGAAAGAATGGGATACTGCCGAAGAGGCTCGGAGTAAAAGTTTAGAAACAGGAGCAGAGTGGAGAGACCAGGATAACCGGATCCTCTCACATTGTGGAGCTGGCGAAAGCAGCCCGGAGTGGGAGAGAGGGAGTCAGGAAAGCAGAGGAATTAATTGTCCTACTATCAGCGGCAATAGGCAAATGTGCGACGACAGGAGTACAGGGTGTGGCGAAGTGCCTCGCGTCACCTTTAGTGAAGGAGAACGAAGGACGCAGGAGTACCGAAATACTTTCAGATGCACTCACCATACCCCGGGTGAAACAGTGCAACATTGGAATCACGGGAACATGGAGAGTCGTGAAGGGTCTCGCCATGCATCCGGTGATCATGGGCGAAGTCATGAGAATATAGGGAGTCGCGAAACGTCTCGCCATACTTCTGGTGATCAAGAACGAGATCGCGGGAGCATGGAGGGCCATGAAGGACCTTATCGGTTATTGAGCGACACCAGACAACAAGCGAGTTACAGTGATTTAGAACAGAACGGTGGATCCTACCTCGTATCTGGAGAAACCGAGCCAAAAAGACGAAGTGTAGGGATGGGGGATGGAGCAATGTTCCACCACACCCCACGGGAAGATGGAAAGGCTTGGGATCTAGAGAGGTGGGAACAAAGGGATGGAAAGAGAACTCCTCATAACTCACCTGTGCTTAGGCGTAGGGCGCATAGTGGAGGTGAGAGAGGTATGAGCGAACCACCTAGGACTGACATACTGAGAGCTGAAATAAAAGCAAGACGGATTGATGTAATGAGCTTAAAATCAGACTTAGATGAGATAATTGATGGCACAGTGGCAATAGAGAGATTAGAATTGTACGCACCAGATGAAATATTGTTCTTATCCAAGGACATTACTCGGAGAGCGAGGTCAGCTCATGAAAATTTAACTAATTTAACAAATAGGTATATGATAGACCTGTCACGAACCAAAGCTTTACAGCCCAATCATAGGATGAATTGCACAGACCTAGATCTGGATGAACGTAGAACGATTGGACTAAGGGTACACATACGGGAATTAGTCATGTGTATCAGAATATGGAGAGATCTGGATAGATGGGAGGAAAAATGGTCTAAGAGGGGATCGGTCAGAAGAAGTACAATTGTGAAATCCCAGGATACAGACCTAATGAGAATGGAAGCTTTCCCTTTGCGAGAAATCGCGAACCGAAATTACGTTCATGTACCCTGGAGTAGGGGGGATTTGGCGGCATTTACCAATTCCTTCCCAAAGCTTAGAGAAAATCCCGTTGAGTGGTACAAGCAGGTAGAGAGGTTCGTAAAGATCTCTAAGGTGCTGTGGATCGATTTGAACACATTGTTCGATATCGTAGTACCCGGAGATTTATGGACGGCATGCAAACTTAATGTCGAATGGCCTACTTGTGAGCCTCCGAGAGATAACCGGACAAATGGTCCATCAGACAGAGTCATGGAGAAATACGAAAGAGTAATAACATGGCTAAAAGAGAAAGTGCCAGTGCAGGATATAGATTGGGTTAAGATAGATCGAACAACTCAAGAGCCCAAAGAGACAGTTCACGAGTTCTATGAGAGGCTACTGAAAGCATTTAAACAATATAGTGGGTTAGACGTAATGGATCCTAAGGACATAGGACAGTTTGTGTCGAAGTTTGTTTTAGGATTAAGACCAGACATAAGCCTGATGATACAACAGCATCTAATTTGTTGGCAGAACAAACCTTTAGACGAAATTTTGAGGTATGCGAGGTACTGTAGCGATGAGATAGATTCAAAGGCAAAGAAACTCAAGGAAAAGTTAATGCTGGTACAAATGCAAGCAGCTGGAAAGGGTGGACAGCGGCAACAGGGGACAGGAGCGCAAGCAAAGAAACAGAATAATCAGAGCAGAGATGAGGAAGAAAGACCGAGAATGGATATTGCGACACTGAAAAAGACAACGAGGTGTCATCAGTGTAACGAAGTGGGACATTGGAGACGCGAGTGTCCTTACAATGTTGAGACAGGGGAATTAGAACAAGAGGAGGAAGAGGTACAGAACAACGTGGTTAAGGGAGCCGCAGCCCCGAAGGGAAGGTTTATCAAAGGGGGGACTCAGACTCCTCGAGCCCCGTTTCCTCAACCGCCTCGCATCACAAACGGAGGGAAAACCTATAGACAAATGCCATTGTTTGTAGGAGGAGAGGAATGCTATTACGTTGATCCTCTTACAGGGCAACGAGTAAACAGGGAGGAAGACTGTACTCTAGGAGCAGCCCTGGAAGTAGATCAGAGAGGACCATACGTAGAGGCTGAAGTAGCTGGATGTCCTACGACCTTTTTGGTAGATACGGGTGCTACTCGATCTACGTTGAGATCAGCGGTAGTCCCAGGTTTGCCAATATCGGGAGAGACGATTCAGGTGGTTGGAGTCGCAAACAAGAGGATGACTAATCCTCTGACCGAACCAGTGTCAGTAAAGATAGGGAATTACAGTGACGAACATCAGTTTGTGATCTGTGATTCTAGCCCTGTGTGTTTGCTAGGAAGAGATCTGTTGTGTAAACTAAATTGCACAATACATTGCACACCTGAAGGAGTAGAAGTGCAGACCAATGATGAGGATGCCGATTTTAAGGTTGTAAACTCGCAAGAGTGCGTGGAACTATATCCTACCTTAACAGTGGAGGAACTTCCACAGGATTTGAGGGAGAAAGTGTCAGCTGAGGTGTGGGATTTTACTGGAGAAGAAATAGGTCTGATTAAAGGAGTAGAACCAGTAAAAATCTTGTTAAGACCCAATGCTGAGTATCCAAGAACCCCACAATACAAGTTGACTCCAGAGACGATTGCAGGAATAAAGCCTGTGATCGAATACATGATTAAACAGGGAATACTGAAGGAGATCGTGGGAAGTCCATGTAACTCCCCGATTATGGGTTTGCAGAAGCCTAGTGGGAAATACCGAATAGTGCAGGATCTTCGGAAGATTAATAATATTGTTGTCTCATGTTGTCCAGTGGTACCGAATCCGTCAGTGATATTATTTCAGATACCGTTCCAAGCTGAATGGTTTACAGTGATAGATTTGTGCCAGGCTTTCTTTTCGATACCTTTAGATGAAGAGAGCCAGTATCTTTTCGCTTTTAAGCTGGAAGATCGCGTCTTAACATGGTGTCGTATCCCTCAGGGGTATACAGAAAGCCCATCGATCTTTAACCAGTTATTAAAACGAAATCTTGAAAGTCTAGTACTGCCCAAGAACTCGGTTCTAGTCCAGTACATAGACGACCTCCTAGTTGCGTCAGAAACTGAGGAAGCTTGCAAAGAAGACACCATAACCTTGTTAAATCACTTGGCCGAGAACGGACACAAGGTGTCTCCAAGTAAATTGCAATATTGTATGACTGAGGTGCAATACTTGGGCCATAGGATTGAAAAGGGAAAGCGGAAGGTGTCTCCAGACAGAATAGAGGCGATCATGAAAATGAACGCGCCTACAACACAAAGAGAAGTCAGGATGTTTCTAGGCATGGTCGGTTATTGTCGGCAGTGGATAGCCAACTTTTCGCTGAAGGCAAAACCGTTATTACAACTGACGCACAAAGGAGTAAGTGATCCGGTACCATGGGACAAAGATTGTTTGATGGCGTTTTTGCAGCTGAGGGAGGACTTATGTCGTGCCCCGGCTTTAGGAATGCCTGATTACACAAAACCATTTTTGCTTTACTGCTGCGAAAGAGAGGGATGCGCTTTAGCAGTTTTGGCTCAGATCCACGGAGATGCGCGTAGACCAGTGGCGTATTTTTCGGCTACATTAGATCCAGTAGCCGCAGCGTTGCCCGGATGTCTCAAATCCGTAGCTGCAACGGGTGTCAGCATTGAACGTTCTGAAAGCGTAGTCATGGGTCATCAGTTAGTTGTGTATGTACCTCATTCTGTAGAATTGCTAATGACCAGGACTAAGACTCAGCATCTGACAAATAGCAGGCTCACACGCTACGAGCAAGTCATACTGGCTGCCGAGAATGTGACCCTAAAAAGATGCTCCGTCTTGAATCCTGCAACTTTGATGCCACTTCCGAATGAGGTGGATGATGAAAATTGTACAGATCATGACTGCCTTGATGTGACTGAACTATGCACCAAACCGAGATCCGATATTGTGGATGAACCATTGACGGACCCAGATGAAATTTTCTTTGTTGATGGTTCATGTGTAAGAGACAATGTCGGTCAGCTGAGAGCAGCTTATGCAGTTTGCACAATTACGAGAGTAATAGAAGCCGCTTGCCTGGAAGGAGTACACTCCGCTCAGGTAGCTGAAATTGTTGCTTTGACTCGTGCTTGCTTAGCGGGCGACAAACTTCGAGTCACCATATACACCGATAGCCAGTATGGTTTCGGGGTAGTTCACGATTACGGGCAGTTATGGTCTCAAAGAGGTTACATGACCTCCTCGGGTTCTCCCATTAGGAATGGAGAATTCGTGAGACTTTTGTTAGAAGCATTGCAAGGTCCAACAGCTATAGCAGTGGTCAAATGCGCAGCACATACGAAGAACATTGACTTTGTTTCACTAGGTAACCGCTATGCGGATGAAGTAGCGCGTTACTGCGCAGAACAGGGATATTCTCACACTGATGTAAAAGTGGGGGGAATCCAGGAAAGAACTGAATTGACAATGTTGTTGGATACTGTAGATACGTGGGATGAATTAAGAAGTGTTCAGGAAAATGCACCAGATGATGAGAAAAAGAGTTGGGAAACAGCGGGTTGTTCCAGAAGTGAGATGAATTTCTGGATCTCCGCCGATGGGAGAGCAGTTTTACCAAATGAACTTGTTAGTCCAATGGCAAGGAAATTGCATGGATCAGCACACATAGGAAGAGATGCTATGGTGAGAGTATTCAGACAAACGTGGTTTAATCCCAAGTTTAGAGTAGCGGCAGAAGCAGTGTGTCAGAGATGTACGATCTGTCAGCAACTAAACGTGGGAAAGAGAACACCAGTCACATTGAGTCACATTGGGAGGTCTGGGGGGCCTTTCAATAGGATGCAGCTTGATTTTATTGAAATGCCTAAATGCAACAGACTCAGATACGTTTTAGTGATTGTTTGCATATTTTCTAGATGGGTTGAGGCTTACCCTACACGTAGGTGCGATACACTTACAGTAGCAAAATTGTTACTTAGAGAGTTAATACCGAGGTTTGGGGTGCCATCCTCTTTGGAATCGGACAGAGGAACTCATTTTAACAGCGAAATAGTGAAGATGCTATGTACAGCCTTGAATATCGATCAGAAGTTACACTGCAGCTATCGACCAGAAGCTTCAGGGATTGTAGAGCAAATCAACAGCACGATAAAGTCCAGACTTGCCAAAGTTTGTTCAGCAACATCCCTGAGTTGGCCAGACGCACTTCCAGTGGTTCTTATGAGCATACGTAGCACACCAGATAGGAAAACAGGTCTCTCTCCTCCTGAAGTGCTAATGGGGAGAGCCATGAGATTGCCATCGGTTCCGACTGCAGCTCTAGTGAACATCACAGACGATTTGATCTTGGACTACTGTAAGGGACTATCTGACGCCGTTAATTCTGTGTCCCTCCAGGTCCAGGCTGCAGAGGTTCCATCAGCACAAGATTTGTGCCATGACCTGAGTCCGGGGGACTGGGTCCTGGTGAAGAAGCATGTCAGAAAGAACTGCTTAGACGTGCGCTGGAGAGGACCGTTTCAAGTTATACTTGTGACGAATACTGCAGTAAAGTGTGGAGGCCTGCCAAACTGGATACATGCCTCACACACCCGAAGAGTGCCAACACCTCTAGAAGAAACAGCTCCTCTCTCGGATGAGAATCCAGCGGAAAGCGGAGAAGCCATAGAGGGGGAAAGCCAAGCTGTGGAGGTGAGCGAAGAGGCTGAGATTGAGACGGAACAGGTCGACGAAGGTCAGGACACCAGTGGGACCGAAGTCGTCTCAGAAGAAGAGAGTACATGGGAGTTCGAATCAGATAACGAACAAGCTGTGAATGGCCAAGAGACAAGTCCAAGAACAGGGAGCAGGAGGACAAAGAGTGACGAAGCCAATTGGCCGGAGAGAAGGAAAAGGTCAAGCTTGGAAGAAAAGCAAGAAAGAACTCTTGTTCCGATTGCAGAAGAATCAGACCAGGAGGAGGAAACTACAGACTCAGGAACTGAAAGTCCAAGGAGATCGAGAAGGGTACGTGTGCCCTGCAGAAGGTACGCCACCCCAGAGTGGACTTATCTAGCAGATGTCTTGGGGTCAGAAATCTGGGAGAGTGAAGAAAGTGAAAGTAATCGATCACGATCCATTTGTGGCAGTGGAGATATGGATGTTGACGCCTGGATTCGAGACTGAGGGGTTACTGACTTTCACACTTCCCATACCCCCATATTTGAGTCAAATTCAAGATCTAGTGCTAAATAGATTACAATTTCCGATGTTTGGTCAGCAGATTCCGGAAGAAGAAGAAAAAGTCATTCGTTTTGAATTATTAGAAATTGTTGTGAAAGCTGCAGGTGCGAGAATAATTGTTGATGCATAAGAGACTTTTTGTGTATAAGCTATAAAGAAGAAGATAACCTAGCACCGAGTGGAAAGAAGAATAAAATTAGGGATTACATTTAGAGGACGGAGAAGGGTTAGGGTTGTCAGCTGCTAAAAGAGAAAAGACATTGTTGCGAAAAAGAGACTTTTTGATAAAGAACACTTTAAAGACTGAGAAAACAAATAAAGCAAACAAAGACTGCAGAAGAGAAAAAAAAAAAACTTTTCGCAAAAGAAGGAGCTAAGCTGTTTGATAACATGGAGAACGGCAACCCAAACCGAAAAGCTAGATGTATAATAGGTACACTAATAGCAGTAGTAATTTTTCTCATAATTACAGTAGTGGCAATATCATACATAATAGGACATGAAAGTGATAAGGAAACAGCAAATGTACAGCCTATAACGACTTTGAGACCTGCTCTTGTGGGGAAAAAGGAGGAGAGCAACGTTATACGTGAAAAGGCGTTATTGGCAGATGAAGCTCGTAGGTTACACGTAGACGAGTCACAGGGAAACTTTAGGTCAAACGCATATGCTAAACTGTTATATGAATATATCGATGCCATGGAGGCCAAGGATTGCTACGTTTGTATGCATTTGCCGGCTTCTGTAGACGAAGGCATTAGATATCATCATCTCCCATTGACATATGGGATAACATGTAGTTTACTGCTTAGTATATTTTATGGTAGAGAAGGATTTGAGTACTACTTTTCAAATTATGATTCGGTACTGCCTGAAGTTCCGAATTATAAGCAAATGAATAAGTGGGACTATTACAAAAAGGAGGATAGACTAGCTAAATTCTTTCTTCCTTGGGATACACTAGATACATCATATGCACGCAGAAATAATCTAACTTGCAAAGTGTCAGAGGTTGAGAAGACGTTTATAGGACAAGTAGATGATAGATACAGAAGGCAGAAGATTTTAAAAATGTCAGGACAATGGAAAACGGATTGGACCGAAGAAGAGAAGGCACATAAAAAGAAAGGTAGCAATGGTCCAATAGCTTTGGATAGAGCGCAGAAAGGAAAGTTATGTTTAACTCGAAGCAAAACGTATTACGAGAATGTATTTGTAGGTGAAGTGAATTGCGAACATGCTTTTAGATTGGAGTACTATACGAAAGATTTTATGAAAGAGATGCAAGTTATTCCGAATGTGTATTTTGTATGTGGAAGAAATGCCTATGTAAAACTACCTGACAATTGGTACGGTTCGTGTTACTTGGCAATTGTCTTCCCCAAAATATATCATGCAAAGGATGTAGCGATAATAGAAGGAAAGGCTTCGAGGAGAGCGAAAAGGGAAGTAGGAGACGCAGAAGTAGTAGGAGATGTATTTGGAGCAATGTTTCCTATGTTAGGTTTAATACTTAACGATGTTAAGATCAGGAGACTAGCTACAGTTGTAGATAGACTATCTGCAAGCACTGCAAGGTCATTAATGTTAGTAGAAGGAGAGATGCAGTCGATTAGAGCAATGGTTCTTCAGAACCGACTTGCTTTAGATGTACTGCTAGCAAAAGAAGGCGGAGTTTGTAAGGCTTTGAAGGTCCAGGAATGTTGTACTTATATTCCTGATAATTCAAAACCACTTGAGAAAGTCATACGGAACATTACACAGATTCATCAAGAGATCGAAGATTTATCAAAAATAAATGTTTGGGAAAAAGTTGGTCATGGAGTAGGAAAGGTTGGGAGTTGGTTTGCCAACCTTGGGAAAAGTATAGTATGGTACATAATAAAGCCTGTATTGATAGTATTAATTTGCATAATCACATTGTTAGGTTTAGTAAAATTGTATAAATGGTATAGATCGAACCGGTTACAACGAACAATGAGAGAGCAAGAAAGGAGATTAGCTGCTTTACAAGATCAACAGTATAAAAGTTTAAGAGCTCTCGAAACGATGAAAAGAGGGAATATTGTAACTAGTCCTGTTTAGAGACGTTATTCAAATTGCATTTAGTGATGACTCCTAGAAGTCATCAAAGGGGGGACTGAGAGAGCGCAAATTTGAATGAAAATTATGTATAGGGCATATTTACAAGCACATCGTATAACGTAGGAATGAAATGTATATCGTAATGTGAAATTGACACTTATAGCATATAGATAACCGATATAATCCAAAGTAATATAGGAAATGTAACTGTATTCACTTTAGAACATGCATTAGATTTAGAAGGCCCGTATATGTAGTAGGCTGATGTAGAGATGGTGTAGAAATGCTTACGAAATGTAGAACGTGCAAAGTAGAATTCATGTACGTGTGTAACTTTAAACGGAGAAGCAGCGAGAAATGAAACATGAAGAAATGCGTAGAGCATGTATAAACGATATAGCAAATGAGAATATAAAGTTATACCCTATGTAGTTTGTGTTCAATGTATAATGTATTCACTTCTATGTAAACTTTTGCTAAATACGAATATATATAAATGTGTGTTAAAGGTTATACTGTGTAGAAGCTTTTTGTGAGAATGTTAGAAAGGTTTAGGTCATTTGTGATTCTAACCTGACTGACCGAGGGTTAGCAGGAGCACAGTCCAATGTATATAATTTAGCGGACTTACAGGGGTCGTAAATAGCTTGATGTGGACGTGAGAGCCAAGAAGTCTAGCACTTGTTAGATTTAAGGTGACAACGCTGGACAAGGTTTATGGCCTGAACGTGATAAGAAGCGCCTGGAATTTGAGAGTTGTTTTGAGAAGTCCATTCACAGGACCTAGAAGGGTCAACATCATAGTCGTAGTTTAAAGTTCTGTTGACGATGTTGACTTGTGCTCTGAAATGTCAATTATAATATTGAATGAAGTCACCAATAAGAAGATGAAGATGACATCTAAAGAAGAAAGGTCAACTTAACGGACGGCGAAAGAGATGAAGCAATGGACGAAGCTAGAAGCTGACATCATCGGGGAAAGTCTGTGGTGGGCGTCAAGGGGCGTTCCACCCACACTGTGATTGTGTATTTTAGGGACAGCACCCCGGGGAGGAGGTAGCAATTGGAGATTAGGAACAGCAAGGGAATTGCTCAAGAGAGAAGGGCAAGGGTAGATGACTTGAGCAGATGCGCTGAGAGAGATCAGAGCGCAAGAGAGCAGTAGGCCGAGGACCCGTAGAAGAGCGGATGGGTAGGCAGAGAGGGTACTGCTTCTTAAACTTAAGTTACCTTTAGAGGCTAAGAGAGTTTGAACTTCTTTGGGAGTCAAACTGCTGACACCTTTTTAGGTTAGGAACTTGCGAAGTAGGGATGTCACTTAGAATAGAGTAGGGACAGATTTAACGTGATACTTTTCTCTTTCTGTAGATGACGCCAAGGAACCACTTCACATCGAAGCTTTAAATTGCTGATATTGGAATTGATTTTGTATTCTTTTGTATACTTTGATCCCGAGAGAATTGTAATTACATCCAACTTTGACTTTTATATAAAACTTTCAAACTTTATCAGTTGTAAGTGGTTCTTCCGAGTGGTGTCAGTTAATGGGGTTTGTCTAACCTATGCGGGGGTTGTCTTTTACTCAATGACAGATACTAGCGGTCCAAAATAGATGAATGAGATACGTTATTAAATTGATCAGAAATTGATATCAAAATCTCATTCCCCGCAGTAGCAAGGATGAAGTAAGAAGTGTATGAGAGAACACATGACCATTTGCAGAATGAATAGCTAACTCTAAGCATTAATGAATGGCTAAGTGAGTGTATGTATGCATGACAGAGTGTTGAATGAGATTGCAAAGATGGATAAGGGAGGGGTAATATGATGAGTGAATGCATTGGTGACTGAGGTTAGGTTGCTAGGTGATTGAAGGCACACCGGTGACAACCGGCTGTTGTCCTTTCCGATTCGCTGGTGCTTACTTGCTCATCCATGTGCTCACTCAGTCATTCGTTCATCCATGCACCATAAGAAACCAGTTGGAGTCACCCTTGCTTGTCAGGCTTTACTTGAGTTGAAAGGGCTTCTGTTTGTTGTGAATAGTAATAACAACTAACTGATCTGAGAACAGCACTGAAAACAGACTAGAAAAAACTCTGCCCTGAAACAGATAGAATGTCTCTTGGCTTGGCCCTTTTGCTGCGTGGGACCCAGAGTAGAACATCCCAGCTACTGCCCCTGTCATGGTCTTGTTGTCAAGTGATTTTGGAGCAAAGCCATCCTTGTCATGGTTGAATGAATTCCTTTATCAAACCACTGCTGGGCTTCTGGAGAAGGATTGGTTCATGAATCTTAATTAGTATCTATCATTAACCCTTACTAAAAAATCTCCAATTGCACCTTTACATCTTTACATACAAGCGATCCTCTTAAGTGTGTCGTTACAAGCAGCTGTAGCTGTCTATTGCAAGCACTAATAAGCTCAATACAGAGCTATAGCATATCACAGATGTTTAGGCGTCATCACTGACATTACATTATGTTGTTAGTGATGTGAAAATGTAGGGCTTCATGAACAAAGGAATTTAATATTCGCAAACCCTCAGAATCACTAAATCAGGTAGTTTGCAAATACTAAAATCCTTTTTTCTATGAACTAAACGCATTTAGCAATTTGGAATAGTGTTTCTAAATCACTAAATGTGTTTAGACATGGTAACTGATTCAGTATTTGGAAGGGGCATGTTGTAGACACCCCTTTCAAACACTGAATGAGTATGCTACATATAAATGTTTTGCAACTTAAATCTGGCTGCAGAAGACCTCAAAGGAGTGATAACACATTCACAAAAGGGGAGGAGTCCCCTCCGGATCCCTTCCAGTTTATGAATGTTGTAAAACCTTGTGTTGGGGTGTAGGCACTGCCAACAAACAGAAAAAAAGTTAATTTTTCTTTTTAAAAGCAGGCATGTTTTGTTTAAGGAAAACGGGCTGTATTTTGAAAAATTATTTGCTTTATTCAAATGTGTTCACAGACATGGTAGTCTGCTGACCCCAGCAGGCCACCATCCATGTGATGGCCTCCAATTAGAGGGAGTCATAATTTGCGACCTACCTTATTAATATTCTTGAGGCTGGTCGAATTGTGACCCACCCAGATTCCTTATTTTATAAACGGACCTATTTGTACTAAAATAGGTTTGCAAAATAATTGCATGGTGGCAAAGATGTGGTACACAAATTGGACCCAGTTTCTGTAAACACTTTAATAGTACACTATGCCCCTTGTTCCTATGTAGTCAGTTCTACTTCTTAATTTCATATGCATGGAATAATGGAGCGCTACCTTATGTCATGTGTGTGTACTAGCAAGCAAATTTAGATCTCTCCTACAGACAGCATTAGATGTTAATTGTTGAAAACCGATTTGTTTAAAACACAATGCAGAGAGTGAGCTTTGGGTCAGGCTGTTCCTAATGATTGGATGGCTATCTCAATTCTCTGCTCCTTATTTGGTGTCTTTTCTCTCTATTATTGTGTTTGTACTGCCCATGGAGCATTGCTGCTTTATATTGTTTCTGATTGAATGAGTCACGTCCTTCTGCCGCTGACTTCAGGGGAATCTTATTATTTTAATTTCAAGCCTATTGTTCTAAAGCATTCGCTGCTCGCTTTACGAGGCATGCAGTATTCAGTATGGTGTGGAAGCTTTGTGGAAGTTCCGCTCACTCTCCGCCCATCTTTTTCATTGACTTAGGTCTTAAATGCTGCCTCCCGATTGGTTTTAGGCTTGTTAATCCCTCCTCATGAGGACCATGTCGTCATTTGTATCCTTCCAAGGCTACTGGCCCCTTTACTTAGAGTGTTGCACAGTAACTATTTTCTTCCTGTGCCTTCTCCCCCACTGCCCCTCTTCCATAATCCGTGCGTTCTCGCCCCCACTCTTGTTATTCGTGCCTTCTCGCTCCCTACCTGCCCTCCGCCCGCACTCCAGTTTTCAATGCAATAGGTCTCGCGTAAATGCAAGTCCTATTGCATTGCAAATGCTTGTTTATAAAAATTGCTACCAAGTCAAAGTGGTGGGCCTACACACCTGTGTGATCATATGATTCTAAACATAATCGTTGTGAACAAAGTTTAAAACAGATAGTGCGTGCTATCATGTGTGAGGGGTTTAGCCCAAAAACACAAAAAAACTTTGCACCATACGAGACAATGGAGACCACTGACTACGTGATGCACTGCTAGTGACACCTAGTGTCTATTTAGAAATTAAACACTCTTTTCTGCTTGCAAATCTTGTATTTCTGAATTTTCCATCAATTTTTGATCAACAAGACATCATAAATCATAAATTATACTAATTTGTTAAAATACAAAATTATAATACTTTCGCATTTCAACAGTCCATCACCATGATAATTTCAATTCTCATGGAGTACACTTATGCAAACGATTTTTAATCAACTGAAAAAATGACAATACTCCTAATGCATTTCGGGTTCATCCGAACCCTTCTTCAGGGGTGATACAGTAGTTCAATGCAGAACATTTATTCAAATCATCATGTCCTCTTCACGGACCTACTACGCAATATTGAAAATTCAATGAGTAAAATTGACCGGAGCCAATTTGATGAATACGTGTGAAAAACACTATTAGGATTTGCACTCGTGAAGGACAAAGCAAAAAACGTGTTTGCCATGTGCAGTGAAACTTATATGGACCAAAGCCCCTATGTGCTACACTACTATCCACATTCATAAAAGTGTAAACGTGCACTATACCAAAAACGCACATCTATTAAGTAAAACGACTTACAGCCATCCTGTATATCTCACCCGTGTGTTGCATGCTCAACAAAACCATATAACTGTGGCAAAAGGAATTTAAGGGTGTATCTGCTGTATCTGTGAAATGTTAAAGCCCCGACGCCGCAAGCATAGAATCAGTGTTTACACCATGATATTATAAACGAGCTTACCGCAGCCTCATAGCAACTGCTAAGAACTCTTCTAAACTTTAAAGACTAATCATACCACATAAACGCTAAGAATGACAGCCAAAGCCGTCCATGTAACAGTGCTCTGCCATTAGCCTTACCCGTACGAAGCGTAAGCCCTCGGGTAATGTCGTATCGAGTCTCCGGCAAAACCCAGTTAAAAGAATCTGTAAAACAAGTGATGCAGTTCATAATAAGGGTACTGTTAATCTCACTATACCGCTGCCACCTGGGGCACTCAGGCAATGCTGACAGGCTGGACTGATAGGTAAGTGTGTGGAACCTTTTTTTGCTGTCAGTGGGCCTGTTTTGTGGTCTGACGGGCCAGTATTTACTGTTAACTTCCCAGAGATTAAAACAAACATTGCCTAGAATAAGCTCAAATCCATTCCATCTGCCATACCTTGTATAACACTTATACAGGTTCAAAACTGCCCCAATTTTCAAACATAGGACACTTTTTAGCTATCTAATTTAGAAATTGGGTTCACTTTTATTTTGCTGTCTGGGCCTATTTTCTGTCCCAGTGCGACCCTGCAGAGATCCCAGAAAACGTGCAATTGTTATTTAGAATTTTTGCATACCAGGATAATAAAACCAAGGTCCCCTAAAAAGAAGAGTATGCTTTTTAGGTCTCGCATGGCGTACTGAGCACATGCGCAGTCAAGCTCGCGAGATTTTATGTTTTAGAGTCCCGTCCTTTTCAGACTGGGTTCCTTGTCTTACGTTTGTGGTAAAAGCTTTCTTATCTTCTTTATGGGTCCAGTTGGCCCCATAAAGAAGATAAGAAACCTTTTAAGTCAGCAGGAAGTCTGGGAGCCCAGTCTGAAAAGGACGGGGCTAAAAGAGAAATGTGTACGTCATCTTTAATGAATGGAATAGAATGGCAATTAGTAATGAACGACCACGATCGTGTTTCTTTTTTCTTGTTGTCATGACTCGGGCTCCCTTAAACAAATGAGGTAATGCCATCTATATTTGCAAGTTTGGGGTGGGGCTTCAAGTTTCCGGTAATGAAGCGCTGCCACGGTGCACCCACTAAATCCTGAACTCCATGACAAGTTGTTGGCGTCTCCAGGGAGTCCCAGTGGGAGGGTAAGCTAACGGGGTGAATAAAACCTTTCACCTCGGCTACAAGCCCTCGGAGAGTAAGGTCCCCTCTGCACTGTTCACAGATCAAGGTGCGGAAACAAAATCTCAAAGAAAGCACCGTCCCGCCCTCTCCTCCGAGGCCAGCCATCCATCGACAGCATTGCCCGCCGCCGTCCACGTAACCACTCTACACTCATTCCTAGTGCACGACAGCCCTCCTGTTCTTTTGCACTATGCGCAAGCGTGCCCTGCCTTAAGAATACGCCATCGACCTCTAGTGAGGAAGGATTGATACATAATTCAGATCTCCTTTCTAAATGAGATTACTATATTACAGTATTTCCACCCACATTAAAACATACGGTTCTGCTTGATAGGTGCAAGTGTAAAAGAGTAAGTGGCTGTATCCAACGGTGTGCATTTATGCACACCCAATGACTGCAATATTTACTCATGGACTTCAGTGCATAGGAGCACTCCCTCACCTGCTCTTTGGTACTTCTGACACAGCTCTTTCCACCGCTGGTTGCAGGAACAAAAGGCAAACGAGGCTCTCTATGAGACACGTTTACTTTCTGTATTTCCCACGCCGTGCCTTAACCCTGAGCAGGGAAATGAAGGGTGTCAAGGGTCTACAGGTGGGACAAGGGGTCCAATCCGTGGTGTTACCAGGGGTCAAACCGTAAGTGATGTTGCAACCGCTACCCTTGCCATTTTGGTGAACAGATGTTTCGGTATTTAATTCTGACTCTTTAGAGCTATGATAAAAAAGATTATATCACGTATGTTTCCTGTACCTTTCAAATGGGGGGACATAACCGTAACAGATTATCTGTTGTGCGAGTGTCTCAACCTTACATTTGCTTCTCTAAATGCACCCACTGAGTAGGGAGACATAGACCAGCTCTCTGTTTAGCAGGGTGCAGACGTGTTATGTGCATTGAACGTTATAAAAGTGATTGTGACTTATTCTCACTAAGTCACAAACCCATTGTTTCTTGAATAAAATGTCAAAGCAGCAACTACGAGGGAAAGTGAGGTTAGCATTAAACAGCCTGCCATCATAATTAATTAATTCTGCAAGACTGTCATATAAAACTAGCCATTGTTGGGTCATTAGTGCTTTCTTAAGGCCAATGCATGCACAGAATAGCATATGGTTGCCTTAAAGATCTCCACCAGCAGAACGGGTCAGAAGAAAGCAGTTCACGCACATAACATGCACCTGCCCCGCTCTACAGATGGAAGGGCTGGCTCAAACCAATTATTTTAACAACAAGCATTTTCAATGCATCGGCTCTGTGTGGCTGTGTGTGTGGCTCTGTGTGTGGCTCTGTGTGTGTGTGGGGGGCTTTGTGTGTGCGGGGGGTTCTGTGTGTGTGTGGAGCTCTGTGTGTGTGGGGGTCTGTGTGGCTGTGCGTGTGGCTCTGTGTGTGGCTCTGTGTGTGTGCGGGGGGGCTCTGTGTGTGTGTGGAGCTCTGTGTGTGTGTGGAGCTCTGTGTGTGTGGGGGGAGCTCTGTGTGTGTGCGGGTCTGTCTGTTTGTGTGTGGCATTTGCGAGAGATTAAGCTATTGGCATTGTAAATGACAATTCCATTTATTTATCTGTTTTCAAAACCAACACATAATAAAAAAAATTGTCATTTACAAAGCCAATAGCTCTAACTTTTGCAAAGGCAAGACCGTTGCAGTGTAAATGCTTGTTTGTTTTACAGCAGACAATTAACTGAAAACGATCTTCTGTTTTCAATGGTTACAATGACATTTAGATATGTATGCACTTCCCTTCGAAACTCAATTTTCATGTGTGATATACTCACAAGTCCACATCTAAAAACCAATCTAAACACTTTTTGTAAGTAGGTAGCGAGGGGTGTGCCTCTAATCCAAGTATTAAGACACCCCACATATCTTATTTTGCTCTTAGTACAATTTTTCTCCTGCCACAGTTTTTTTGGTTCTTTACATTTACAATGATGGAGACAAACTCCCTTTCTTCATTGTTGCATTTTTTGTGGGAGATTGGGGGGGTGATGTTTTTGGATGGATGGATGCATGTGCAGGACTGAGATTTTGCATATTTGCCTCTTATTTCCTTCCTCAAGCTATAGGGGCACAAGATAAAATGCACCGCGATCCAATCTGCTGAGTGAATGAATTATTAGTATAACTGCAGTGTCTCGCACCAAACGAAGCTTTCTTAACGTACTGCCTCTTGATAAGTTGCAAAGTGACATGCAGAATTGCCCCAGCTGGCATCCAGTTGGACCTCTTTGATCTCCTATCCAGACCACAAATGAGGAAGAACTATTTGCAACACGGTCTCCCTGGGAAGGAAATTAAACATCTGCCCACTGACCCCAAGCCGCTGCTCTATGTTAAGTCATCGACTTTCAACAATAATCTTTTTGAAGTCTTTTCCCTTAAATCAGAGGCGACTGGCGTTCATGGGCAAAAGGGGCGCTGCTCTGGGAAGAGGCAAGAACGGTGAAAATCAACAGAAAGCAGCTGAAAACACATGACTGCTCCGAGGCGGTGCACTGAATCTCCTGGGTAAACTCCAGTGAACTTTACAGATGTCCTACTGCACAAGCACCAACGGGGAAGGTTTTCTTTGACCTGGAGGCGAAAGCTGCAGCAGTGATGTCACATGAAAAGGAGTGCTGAATTAGAAATACATGGATCCGATTGCTTTTGGGGCCCATGAACAGTGTCCCTGGGAAGAGTTACATTCACTTCAATGGCTGGGGGTGGGGCAGGCCGATGAGGACAAGAAGGGATTGAGTGGCAACAATTTGTTGATTATCGCAGATGGGCAGGCTGTAAGAGGGTTGCAGGGGGCTGCTTTTCTTGTTGTAACATGTGTTTAGTACTGCATTTGGTTTCACTATGAAACCATGGAGCTGAGCACACAGAGTGCCCCTTATCTCGACTGTAGACCATAAAGGTCCAAACGAAGGAAGGACCAGCTGCAGACAACATTTGAAGTAGTAGACTAAGAGGTAAGTGTGCAGTTAAACCTCTGCATCAAGGGAACCATCGCCCCCCCCCCCCCCAATCTCAACCCTCCCTGCTTTAGCAGCTACAGAGGGAATGGGTTCCTTATGGGCCTCTTCTGTCTGCAACGTGGCAGACAAAGGCTCATAATGAATTTGGGAGGGTTAGTGAGTGAAAGAAAGGGTGGATGAATGGATGGATTGAACAATAGATGGGATCATGGGTGGATGGATGGGTGCAACCTCGAATAGCTGAGTGAAAGGGTAGATAGATGGATGAGCCGCCAAAGGGAGGATGATGGATGGAGTGAAAAGGTAGATAGATGGAATAAAAGGATGGATGTATGATTGAAAGGCCAGATGAAATGGGTGGTGGATAAGTGAAAGTTTGGATGATTGAGTCGATGGATTGGTTTGAAGGATGGGTATCCCTGGACCAGTGCCAGCTCTCCTTTATGGGCTTCACAGCTACACTACACCCTCCTTGTTTAGTGATCCATTTTTATTGTCAGGAGTGAATAATTATTCACTCTTGGTACAATAAAAATAAAATGAAGACCCGCTTCTGGTCCAGCATCAAGCGGAGGCAGCCAGTGACATTGATTTCTGACACAGGTACATGAAGGTGCATGTGCCATTCCAGCACTGTGAGCATGTCTGTGTGACTATGTGTGTGAGGTAAAGTGAGAGAGAGTCGGTGAAGGAGTAAGTCAGAGTGAGTGAGAATAAGCGACAGTAAGGACGAGTATGTGTGAGAATGAATACAAGTGAGTGAGAATGACAGTGAGTGCAACTGAGTGTTGGGCATAGTAAGACTGAGTAATTCAGAGAAAGTGAGACTAAGTGAATAAAAGGGAGATCGTAAATTTAGGGGATTATTTGCAAGAGGCATGCGCCGCTGGAGCTTCACTTTTTTAGCTCCGTTTGCGCAGGCCTCTCAGTAACATCTATGAGGCTGCGCAAATCCACCCTGAGTGGCTTTGCATAGCCTCATTGATATGTAGTAAGACAAAGCACTGCATGCCTTTCGCTTTTTCAAGGAGGCATTCCATGGGTGTTGCAGTGGGTGTTCCCACACAACACCCATGGATCGTTACGCTGCCACAGATTTACAAAGTCACGTAAATCTGGGGCAGCGCCAAAACCTTACAGCTTCCCAGAGCAGGCGTAAAAAGGAGAATGTTATCATTTTTTCCACTTACCTTGTGTGCCTCAATCTGCCTCCATGGATTGTTTTTGTGCAGGAAAACAATCCTGCCAACAACGCAGAACAAGGGTGCCTGTGTTGGTGCTAGGCTTAAAATTGTGCACCGGCGCTGGCTCAAAGGACAGTAATGCACTGTAATGCGTAGAAACTGTGCATTCCTGCATTTTCGATTTGACTTAGGGCTGCACAGCAAAAATATTGTTGGTGCTGCCCTATACCAAATCTTTGAAAATGAGGCCCTTAGTGCAAGAAAGTGTTAGAGAGTCATTCAAGAAGAAGCTCATTGGAATTCGAGTCAAGGATTACGCCTCACCACTTTTAAAGTTCACCAGCCACCATTGCCCTAAATATGTATGCTCCCTTCTTGAGAAGTAAAATTGCACACACCTTCATCAATCTTCCGACAGGCATTCATAGAAATCAAAAGACTAACATCTTTGAAAGTCATCCATGTTGCTACATATGGTTTATTCTGCAATTTCGATTTTTTATTCAACTCACCAAGTTAATGGTGAAAACATCATTGAAATTGGCACCATTAGAATCCAAAAGAGTGCAAATATTGCTATACATCCCTGTAACTGTCTGCACGTACCTTCTCACCTTCATTTATCTCACTCTGTGGCGATGTAAAACTTTTTAAAGATATTTCTGTCTGAAAATAAACGTATTTGTTAGATACATGCGATGTTCAGTTGGTCAAAATGGCCAATTCCTGCACAGTACCCCATCGCTAAGAACAGTCTAAGTGCCTGATGACCGGCACGTAAACAAGCATTGGCAATGCCAATAAATTGCGGCTTTACGCTATTGGCTTCACCATTGCTTGTTACTATTGGTATAAAATTTAGAAACCATTGCTTTATAAACTTTAAAGATAGCTGCCATGTTGTGCAAAAAATGTGTTGCAATGGCAGGCTGGTGGCCATTTCAAAAGTATAGAAAACAACTGTTGCTACCTTTTTCAGACAGCTGCCATGTTGTGTCACCACATTGAATCACACAACGTGGCAGCCATCTTGAAAGTAATGAAAACTGTTTTCTATACTTCTAGAATTGTTGACTGCCAATATTGGATTTGTGAACACAGGCACATTTTAAAAGCATCGAGCATTGGCAAAGCCAATAGCAGCAGCCAGTAGGGAGAAGTGGGGGAGGGAGAAGGAAGAGTTTCTAAGTGGGTAGGGGCAGTGGGCCAATGGAGGAGTTAGGGGGTAGAATATTTTAACTAATAAAAAAGCAGAGTGGGAGAAGCGAGGAATGTCCTTTGGGTAAGCACCCTGGACAGGGGGACAGCCCCAGACTTGGAATGGCGTCCCATGCAGAATGGGGGCTGCCAGATAAATAAGCATGTGTCATGGAGGACGCAAGTAGGCACAATCCCATGAGTGATAAAGGGAACAGCATAGATGATGCTAGGCAGAAGTCCTGCGGTTTGTTAAAAATTCTGGATTATTTCAGCAGGAAATAATGGCCAGTGCCCTGGGGCTTGAAGATCAAATGAGGGAAAATTCCAGCAAGGTTTAGTTCAGAATCAAATGAATCCAGGCAAAAATGTCAGTGGAATGAAACAGACACTCTGCAGTCTCCAAAGGACTGCAGAGTGGCTGTTTCATTCCAAGTCTGGGGCTGTCCCCCTGTCCTGAAGAAGAACCGCTACGACACATTAAATATGCATTGTCAGGGTCGAAACGTTGACGCTTAATTTTGGTTCAGCCTTACCATATCTCTGGTTTCTACTATAGAGCAACCTTGCCATGACCAGAGAAATTCTTTTAATCTTTGTTCTGACCATTCTTGGAAATTGTATATACTTGTACATATTGTCACAATTGTATGAATACACCTTTTCACCAGCACTGAGCACTCATGTCACTTTAAAACACTTGTCACTCCATTTTCACTTGGACAGCCCTGCAATATGTTTATCTGTGATATCTGATGGAACAATTTAATAACAGAAATTCTTGTTGCAAAGAAAACTTTTTGTCTTTTATTTGTACTGGGATGTTCTTACACTGGACTTTGCTTTGTTGCATGCGCTGATTTCTTCTATCCACAGTATCACTTGACTCACTGAGTATACTGTTGTTTCTATACTCCTTAATGATTTATACTTGAGAAACAAAGCAATTGTTGCTCCCCGACAGAGCCATTGTAGTTTGCTATAAACACAAGAAGAAGCATGACAATGCATCACAGGGACACATGGTGACAAAGACTATGAGGGACAACAATGGAGCGAGCAAATGGGAAGCCTGTGGGCGGGCTCAAACCCACAGATGAAACACAACATGTTTTTTCGAGACAGCACATGTACTGTCTAGCCGAGACCTGAAAATGTCTAAATGATATGCACTAGGATGGGTTTACAATTGTCTGTCTTGTGGGGACAAACCACCTGGTTTATAGATAAGCCATATTTTTGTTGCCGCATTAAGAAGGAACAGAATGCATGGTTCTAACAAAGTCTGCACAATCATGCCTTTCCTCCTACCTACCAACTTCCGCTTAATGCCTCAGGGCCTCATCCTTTCTTATATTTTTAGGGGCAATGCAATGCTTACAGAATCTAGCCCAACCAATCTGAAGACGTGTTTATTCAGCAGCTTAATTAAACCAGATTCCAGGGAAGTGTGAATATATTACCCCGCTCTAATTGGGTGCATTTGCTCAGACATCTGCCTCTAAGATGTATTCTGCTATGTTTAAAGTCATCCAGACAAATAACCCTGAATATCTGACAATGAGCTGTCCATGTCTGAAGGAGACTGAGATGCTTGCAACTCTGCCCTGTGCCTCTCTCACATCTCATGCCTACTATTGCTCAGCTCTTGCCACTTGCCTGCCAAGATCCTGTTTGTTAGCTCCCATGTCCTTCTTTCTAACCTCATTCTGTGACCCTTTTTTGTCACATTCTGCTAAAGGTCACTTTGTTCCTTGCCCTTGAAACCTCCCCAATTGCTGCCACTGTGTTTCTTTTATTTATCCAGTATTGGGGTATCTTTCATAGGTTCTCATGCCTGAATCCTTCCCCGTCGTCGAAGCGGGAGTCCCACGGTAACAATATATACAATAGCAGTGCCTTAGAAAATTATTTGTATAAGGCTGAAAAGACTATAGGCCCAACTAGGCCCAAAACTTAGCAGCCTATCTACCTCATTATGTAAAAAGGACTGAAAAGTAGTCCCAACCAATCAGCTGACAGCACCCTCTAGAACCTTCCCAACAGAGCCAGATCAAGAGACAGGTCTTCTCCTGAGAGGAAAAAACATCACAAATCCTCTCATGGAGTGTCTGAACCCTCAAGGAGGTTGTCCTCTCCTCCAATGGAATCCCCAGTTTCTCCAGGATCTTCATCAAAAACTGTGAGTAAAGCCCAGACTAAGACTGTCTCTCTGGTGTCTTCTCACACAGTCTCTGGGACTTCTGCCATTTCAAGCTCTGCGGTGACAGTATCTACATCTGCCATTACCTCACCTATTGTTTCAGCTAAGATTTCCTCTAAGAAATCTTCAGAGACTAAGGACGAAAAATCATTGTCGACCATTCCATCGACGACGATACCTTCGTCGACGAAGTCATCGACGATAAAAGTCCAGTCGACGGGGAAATCATCGTCGACGAAGAGTCCGTCAACGACGACGGTGTCGACGACAGCCACGTCAACGGCCCCGTCAACGAAGAACCCGTCGACGAAGAGCCCGTCGACAAAGAGTCCATCAACGACGGCACCGTCGACGACGACCCCGTCGACTACAGCCCCGTCGTCGAGGACCCCGTCGATGACGGCCCCGTCGACGAAGAGTCCATCCACAGTACCACCGTCGACGACGACCCCATCGATGACCCCATCGACAACGAGCTCGTCGACTGCGTTTCTGCCAATAAGCCAGCCGCCTTCAGCGCAGCTTGTTAAGACGCCTAAATCTTCAAGGAGTTCAGCTATATTACCAAAACTCCGCCAACAAGACCCTGGCCTGTTCCATCTCAGGTGTCTCATGTCTCACCTGTGGCCTATACACACTTTCAGCTCAAGACCTATCATAGGCAGGACTACTCTAATATTTCCCCACTGCTGCCATCGCAGATCTTAGAGTCTTATGTGGAAGAAGAGGATTCTGAGGAGGATGACGGAGATAATGAAGGTCCCTTTGGGATTGCTCGCCATCCATCCGAATTACACATAAAATGCCAGGATGAGGAGGACGAAGAGGATATGCAAGAGCATTACTACCAAGAGGAATTGGCTACACCTTTGTATAGGCAACCATATAGACCTCCACGATCGGAGGAGACTAGTCATCTACCTCCTTCTTTGATATAGGATTTGCAAGCCATGTTGGCAGACTATCGCCAGAGGTTCCCACCGACACCGTCCACGCAAGAAGTACCTCCGGAACCAGCGAACGTACCTGCACCTCCTCCTCCGCAGCCTCCAGTGTCACCAAGACACACTGAAGAACCCGCGCCACAAGGGGATACCTCCTCTTCGGATGAAGATGGAAGAGAGGAAGGTCAGCTGGCTTAAGACAACACGCCTACTGATCCATGGGATGAATACGTAATACCCATGCCTTCACCTCCTTTGCCACAGCCCTCTGATTCTCCGCCGGAGGACATTGGAGGCTTTCATAACATCATGCAAAGGGCTGCTACAAGGTTTGAACTGCCAGTTACCATTGAGCAGTCGGACTGTTTCCTACATGATTTTAAAGAAGGGTATAGAAGGGTCACAAGGGCCATACCCATTATAGACTTTATTTGGCAAGAAGGTCTAAAGATTATGAAGACACCCGCTTCTATCCCTGCAGTCCTTCCTCGTATAGAGAAAAAGTACAGGGCTCCACCAGAAACTCCATCTTCTTTGGTGGGTCACCCTCGTCCGGACTCTGTGATATCTCAAGCCGCTCAACAGAGGTCCAAGAATCCGTCCACTCCAATCTCAACGCTAACGGATAAAGAAGGCAGAAGATTAGACTTAATAGGCAAGAAGTTTTCCATCAACGCTGCATCCCCTATGAAGGCAGCAAATTCTCCTGCGATTCTTGCCCGTTATGACCGACAGATGTGGTCGGAGCTGTCTGAATACCTGGAGTTGATACCAGAGGACCGTCAACAAGAGGCACATAAGATACTGCTTGAAGGAGAAAGAGCAGCTTCTGAAATAATAGATTGTGCCGTGGACATTGCAAATACTAATTTCCGTCAGTTAGCGGGCGCTGCGGTGCTCTGACGCCAAGGTTGGCTTAGAGCAACATCCTTCATACCTGAGGTTCAAACAAAAATCCTCGATATGGCTTACGACGGGGACTCGCTCTTCGGTAAGCACCTAGATGACGCCTTGCATGCCATCAAAACGGATACGAATTCCGCAAAATCGCTTGGTACTCTACAGTACAAGAGAGGTTCTTTTAGAGGAGCAAGAGGTTGTGGCTTTTCTTCTAGAGGAAGTTACCATAACCAACAGAACCGGCAATACCAATCACAGTACAAGCACCCTTATTACCAGTCATCATATCGTCAGTCTACCTCCAATAATTTCTCTTGTCAGGGAGGAAGACGAAGAGCAAACAATCAAGGACGAGACTCTAACAAGCGTCAATGAGTTTTGCCGGACGCCAGTCCAACATCCTTTCCTCCCTGTGGGAGCGAAGATCTCTGCATTTTACCATCATTGGCGGAACATCACATCGGATCGGTGGGTCCTAGAATTAGTGGAAAAAGGGCACACTCTGAAATTCCTAAAGAAACCGCCTACAACTCCGCCCAAGGGTCCCCCTACCCTTGTCTTCACTTACTGTTCTAGGAGGCCTTAACATGTTTCGCAAGAATGCGATAGAGAAGGTTCCAATCTTGCAGAAGGGAAGAGGATTTTACTCTCGCTTCTTCCTGATAAAAAAGAAATCGGGAGAGTGGCGCCCGATTTTGGATCTGCGCAGGCTCAACAAATTCTTGAAGAAACAGAGTTTTCGCATGGTGACATTGGCAGATGTGCTCAGTTGTATCAACGAAGGCAATTTTATGGCTTCTCTGGACTTGGAAGACGCCTACTTCCATATCCCTATACACCCCAAACATCGCAAATACCTCCAATTCACAGTGGCTGGCGTCCACTTTCAATTCAAGGTGCTTCCATTCGGGCTAAAGTCGGCACCAAGAATATTTACAAAATGCTTGGCCCCAGTCTCTGCAGCGTTGAGGTCCCAGGGACTACAGGTCTTCCCGTACCTCGACGATTGGTTGCTCAAAGGACCATCGAAACAGAGCACAAGACAAGTGGTCAAAAGCGCCCTGAGTCTATTCTCAAGTCTGGGCCTCACTCTAAATGCGAAAAATTCACAAGTACAGCCCCTACAGGTAGTAACCTTTCTGGGAGCCTCTCTGGACACTCGAAAGTGCAAAGCATTCCTGTCTCAGGGGCGTCAGGACAGACTTCAAAGACTGGCAAAGCAGATCTCAGCAAAAAACGTCACTTTCTGTCCGGTCGTATGCGTCTCTCCTAGGGATGTGCTCTTCAGCAATCAACCTAGTTCCCTTTGCAAGACTCAGGATGAGGCCGCTGCAGGAGGGACTACAACAACAATGGCAACAACTAGGAGGATCTTTCGACGATCGCATAAAGGTGACACCCAAAACGAGACAAGCTCTCCAGTGGTGGTCAAAAGAAAGCAATCTGTCTCCGGGCCCAATATTTCTTCAGGCTATCCCGGAATTCGTTCTGTCTACAGATGCATCAATGGAGGGATGGGGAGGTCATCTTCAGGACCTCCAGATTCAAGGCCGATGGTCTCATCAGTATCGGCAGAAGCACATCAACAGTCTCGAATTAAGAGCCATTTTCCTTTCTCTGCAAGCGTTCCTTCCAAGAATTGCAAATTCATCAGCATTGGTGCATACAGACAATACCACCAGCATGTTTTACATAAACAAGCCAGGAGGAACGAGATCTCTATCCCTATCGCAGGAAGCTCAAGAGATGTGGGAGTGGATTATACAGCACGGCATAACACTCAGAGCGGAGCATGTGAAGGGGGTTCACAACTCCTTAGCCGACAACCTCAGCAGATCCCTCGCAGGCTGCCACGAATGGGAGCTAGAACAGGAACAGGTGAACAGACTCTTTCAAAGTTGGGGCACACCAACTCTGGATCTGTTTGCGACAAGACAAAACAGCAAATGCAGATTTCCACAACAGGGGTCAAGAGGGAATGCCCTGTCCATGAGATGGTCAGGAATCTATGCGTACGCTTTTCCCCCGATACCGTTGATACCAAGGATTCTGCAGAAGATGGAGAGGGAACATTGCACTCTTCTCATTGCTCCTCGCTGGCCGAGGCAGTACTGGTTCCAAGAACTGCTCCTGTTATCTCGACAACCTCCAATTCGTCTCAAACCGACTCTTCCCATGCTGTCAAGGGAAGGAGGTCAGATTCTGCACCTGGATCCTCAATCACTGCACTTGCACGCATGGCTCCTGACTTCTTAGAGTTTAAAGATCTCCAAATCTCTGAAGACTGTAGAGCAATTCTGTCTCAAGCCCGTGCTCAGACTACTATCAGAACGTACCGTTTCAAATGGAAACGCTTTTGTTGCTGGTGCGAAGCAAATAATATTCATCCTCTTCAAGCTCCACCTGAGGATATTCTACCTTACTTACTTTCTCTAGCCAAGGAGGATCTGGTATTCTCTTCTGTTAAGGTACATCTTGCCGCCATATCCCGATTCAGAAAAATTGCGAACAAGCCTTCACTATGTTCATCTTCACTGATAAAACAATTTCTGAAAGGATTGTTTCGAGCCTTTCCTCCAATTCAACTTCAGCCTCCCGAATGGGACCTCAATATTGTCTTGTCCCAATTAATGAGGAGACCGTTCAAGCCTATCCATAAGGCGGAACTGAAATTCTTAACCTGGAAAGTGGCTATTTTACTAGCTCTCACTTCAGCCCGGAGGGTTAGTGAAATTCAGGCGTTCACCATTTTAGAACCTTTCTTACATTTCTCGAAGGATTATGTCACATTGAGAACCAATCCGAAATTCATACCAAAGGTACCGTCTCATTTTCATTTAAACCAGCCGGTAAAGTTGAAGACCTTTTTCACGGATCATGTCACACCGGCTGAGAAGGCCCTCCTCTCTCTTGATGTCAAACAATGTCTAAAGTTTTACCTTCAACAAACTAAGGACATAAGAAAATCTAACCAGCTTTTTGTTGCTTACGGACAGGTCACGCTAGGACAAGCTGTAACTAAAGCAACCATAGCTAGATAGCTAGATGGTTATCCTCAGTGATACAATTCTGTCATGAAAAGGCTAATAGACCTTTAGTCAGAAAAGTCAGAGCGCATTCCACTAGAATGATGTCGGCGTCGACAGCTTTATTTGCTGGAGTCACGCTGGAGAACATTTGCCGAGCTGCTACATGGAAGAGTGTCCATACTTTTACAAGACACTACTGTTTGCAGTCGGCATTACATGGTGATACAGCAGTTGGAGAGGCGGTGCTGCAGCATCTTCTTCATTAAGGTTAGACTTTTCAAAGTCTCTTACATTATATGGATGTTATGTAAAGATGTATGGTTTACTATAATGCTCTGTTTATCAAATGTTCTCTTTATTATGAATGATCGTATAAGAAGGTTCTTCTGCATGTGTGTATACTTACATTTTAGTGCTCTATAACCTTCCGGTTGTGTGGGGGATATGTACAATTATGGTTTGTCTCCCACCTTCCGCTAACAACAGATATGACTTTACTGCTTGCTATTCTGATTCAGGCATGTGAATCTATGAAAGTTACCCCAATACTGGATAAGAAAACAAGTTACTTACCTGTAACTTCAGTTATCCAGCATTGGTATCTTTCATAGATTCACATGCGCCCACCCTCCTCCCCCGCAGGGTAGTTCTTTATTAGGGATACATACTTCTCACTTGTGCTGGGAAAATCTGAGGAGAACTGCCTCTGTTGGGAAGGTTCTAGAGGGTGCTGTCAGCTGATTGGTTGGGACTACTTTTCAGTCCTTTTTACATAAGAGGTAGATAGGCTTCTAAGTTTTGGGCATAGTTGGGCCTATAGTCTTTTCAGCCTACTACAAATAATTTTCTAAGGCACTGCTATTGTATATATTATTACCGTGGGACTCCCACCTCGACGACGGGAATGATTCAGGCATGTGGATCTATGAAAGATACCAATACTGCATAACTGTAGTTGCAGTTAAGTAACTTGTTTTCTTCCCTCATACCTCAGTATCACAGAGCATACCCCCTTCATCTATCGCCATCTTGTTGTTACTTCTCTTGGATTACGTGGTCGTCACCTCTGCACTGCCACAGTCTCCAACTTAGGAATGTACTGAGGTCACAGTGACCATTGCATCACACTGTGCAGTTGTGCGTATGCCTCAGCTGTTTTCAACAGTCAAAGCTATGCAAGCTCTTCATGGTTTGTTGATGACAACTGTCCCGTTCATGTGGTGGTGCGTAACTCCTACTGCTTCCAAGCACTGAAAAGGATATCCTTGAACAATGACTGTCATGTAGATGTGCTCTGTGCCCTATTTCAAATATCTGTCTGCTGGCTGGCCTTTCTATTCTATTTTTTCATTAGTCTTGTAACCATTTTTCAATTCCCTGCCAATGTCAAATGCCTGCATACCTTAAACACAACGTTTCCTTAGCTTTAGATTCCAATGCGTTATTGTCATGCATGAAATTCAATTTGCTGCAATCAACTTTCCATCACTAGAGTGAGTAAGGAGTTTAAATGCATGGCCAACATGACATGAGCTCTTTTACTACTTCAGACAACAGACATTAAGGCCTGTATTTAGAGTTTGGCAGACAGGGTGCTCTGCAAAAATCATGGAAGAATGTTTCTGATTGTGGACCCTGCATTGGCTCCAACAATAACAAACATTTGTAATGCGATAGGTCTCACATTTGAGAGAGTTTGAGCTATTCACATTGTAAATGATAATGTCTTTTATATATATGATTTGAGAAACTGCAAGCAGTGCGTAAACACACACTTTGTACTTATAGTCCTTGCTTATGAGAAGGAAGACTGGCAGTAAAAGAGGCGCAATTACTCCCAGCCTTGCTTCTCGTAAGCAACGACTATAAGTTCAAAGTGCGTGTTTATGCACCGCTTACAGGTTTTCAAAATACAGAAATTATAAGCATTGTCATTTACAATGCCAATAGCTCAAACTCTCGCAAATGCGAGACCTATTGCATTGCAAATGCTTGTTTTTTTGTCCTAGCTAAGCTTAAAGGAGGGTGAAGCACGTGCCTTCAGTCATAAACTTGAGCACATCTGATGCAAAGCCTGACACTCATCGCAACCGCCTTAAACATTTTTGACTTCTGCTCCTTGATTGCCTTTGTGTACATGAAGCCACACTGCTCCAAGAGTTGGGGTTGTGCTTCTACTCCAAATCGACCTTGTGTGGGTCTGAAATAGACGTTTCTCAAGACCGGAGCACAGAGATTAAAATGTGATTTCTTTGGGGAACACATTCCCTAAAGCACTGCAAAAAGCTGGAAAATTTTACAAAAGAATCTCAGGTCTCAGATGTTTGCCTTCATCACATGTGCTTTAGCGGCAGCCGTCTTGGGCAAGAATGGTGCATGTCACCCCCTTGGGAAAGCAAACAGATGTTGCAGGGACAAGGTCTGGCTGAGTGCAGCAGATGGTATATCGCTGAAAGTATAGGACACCCCTCCTCCCCACTTCTACCCCCAAGGTGTCTGTCACCTGTGGGCCTGAACCGGCAGGGTCCTCGTTTTAAAGCCCTGTCGGTTAGGTGGCTGGTGTGCCTGGGCTGGGTCTCAGAAGCAATGCATTTATTCGAATTTATTTGAGAGTGCACGCAGAGTGAGCATGGGTACTGGTGTCTGTATGTATGTGTTTGCAGAATGCGTCCCGGTGTCTGCCCGCAGGGGGTGCTATATCTCTGTGAAGGGAGTGTTTGCATCGTTGATTTGAACTCTATGTGGCTGCAAGGGAATGTGCAACCCCATTAGGGTTTTGGTCATTTGCTTGTGTTTAAGGGAGTCTGATGGATACATACTAGTTATGCTCGCAGCGCAAAAAAACATAAATGCGGGCACCGTTCTAAATACAAAGCGCAGCACCCGAATACATACAAGTTATGCACGCTGCGGCCTGTAAAGCAGGCACCATGTAGAAATAAATAAATAGCGCAAACTACTGTTAACAGGCACTCCCACCACACAGTAAAACTAGCAGGAAATAAAGTAAACTAGTAGTCCCCACAGGAACACATAACACCTACAAGTGTAAGGAAACTGTAGTTGGCCGGTGCTCCTTACCTAAAACCGGAAGTGATGTATCATGAGTGCCAACCAATAAGAACCCAGGAAATGAAAGCGACGCATGAGTGACCTAATTGCAAGCAGCAGGTGGTATTACACTCTGTATAGCGATTACAGCAGGTCTTACAGACAGAGCATAAGCACTGCCTAGGCTCGACCTAAAAATTACAGTTTCAAACAGGAAATAGGATTAATGACCCCCTCCACCCAATGCGTTGGGAAAAAAACTCCCAATACTAAGGACCATTCATATTTTGTTTTTCAACAGCAAACTCGTGCTTTGGGAGTTTGTTTTTAAAAAGTAAACACTTTGAGGGTGTATTGAGCACATCCCTCTGCTGACCTGGTGGACTGTAGTACAGCCGGCCATACTTTAAATAAGACCCTCTGATGCAGCAATATGCAATATCATTTCCTATTGAAGCTTTAGTTCCCTGAAGAACAGACTCCAAACCACCTTGGCAGTCTCCACCAGTCAGTCACCTATCCAAAGTCTGCAAGCAAGTTAAAAACATGCTCTGCAAGGGAGGGGCAAAAGTGAGGTAATATCCGTCACCATTACAGATTCTAAACCACCTCCCTTGCCGGTGAACGAGATTCCGCATTTCAAGCCTGAATGCTTTTTTTGACTAGTGTATGTAGCATCCTGCTACCAATGACCACAGACACCATTACTTGTAAATCACGGAGCTTTATTGCATGCTTCCAACCTGCTTCATGTCCCTGCTCTAACTGCCATGGTTCCTGTCACTGCTCCTCCCGTTCCTGTCACTGCTCCTCCCGTTCCTGTTCCTCCCTCTTAACTCCATCCCAACCACTAGACCACATTATACAATCTGACATCTCCCCCCCTCTTAACAAAATGAACTTAATTTCCACAGTGTTCGCAATTCTTCAGTCCACCACACGGGTTGGCGGACAGCTTGTTCTTCAAGCTTCAGTAGCGTCGAATCCGTGGTGGTCCTGACGTTGATCAATCTTTCCGGCGTCTTAGCCAAAACATCCTTGACTAAGGGATTGCACTTTTGAGAATGTGACCCATTGTATATGGGCGGCTTATTATCCAGTCCCGCAGTTGTCATGGTTCTTTCATGTTGTGTGACTGCTACTGGCTCAACTCGGCAGTGACAGTCTGCTTGCCTTGGTGACTCTTGTTCTGTTGACGGTTGATCTTCTTTGGAAGTGGACAATGTTCCGGTCTTCTTCCCAGCTCCTTCCCGTAAGGTTATTTCTCTTTGTCTCGTCAGGTTGGGAGCAACACTGTTCATCTGTGCACCGTCGGGCACGCCAGACGTCAATGTACTATTTGAGATGAGTGTCCTGTCTTGATTCTTGGCCTCATTTGCTGCCACTGTTCGTTTCATCCCTTCCCGCTCGTGGTTGAGGCTGGCGAGACCCTTGACCGCTTGGTCATATGTCTGTTTGTCTCTCATTCGGTGGCAGTTCGTCTCTGTCCCCACGTTCGGTTCTCCCCGCAGGGTGACGGGATAGTCCTTTACCACTAAGTAGATATTGTCCCCTTTCTTTGTTCTCCTTCCGTCAGTTCTTTGAGTCAGCCTCTCTGACCCCATCAGGGGTGACGGTATATTGTTCATGTCTTGATGTAGCGATGACTGACGTGATGTGTTGTCCTTTGGTTCTGTTGTGCGTCCGGGTGATTGATGCCATGGCTGTGGTCGGGACCAGGATTTTGTTGACCCAAATGATCGGACAGACATGTCTTCCGACTCGGACGAGTCGGTTGCCGATTTCCTTTGAGGACGTTCTTTTGAGGGCGTCGTGACTGATACGTTTATCGAGTTGGTATTCTGGGATGACATGCTCCTGGGGTCGGAGCTATTTACGGAGCATTTCCGTGGGTATGTTTCTTTCTGTGTCTTCTGTGTCGTTGCTGTGGGGGGATCGTTTACTTCATTAGTTCGGGCTCGGAGCATTTGGTCTTTACCCTTTTCACGGGACATCAATTGTCCCTTCTCCGCTTTCTCGTTGACACAACTGTCTGTAGTGCACATGCCTCTCCCTTTTCGGTGTCTGAGTGGCTTGCCACTCCACATGTGGTTGGTTTCTTCTTCTCGCTTGTTGTTTGTGTTAACGTCCGTGCCATTGGGGTGATTTGTCTCACTGCTTGATGCTTCCTCGGACTCATCTGTAGACTTTGGTGCATAGCGGGAGGATGGCCGGGGTTGTTCGCGTGCTGGTTTCCGGCATTGACGGGATAGGTCCCATCTTCCGTAGTTCGTCTTTCTTGCCTTCTTGTTGAGCAATCTGCCATCTTGTCCATGGGTGTGATTTGTCCCGCTTGACACTTCATCTGTTTCATACTCATTCTCATCATCGGTTGACTGACTCCTTGAGGTTGAATAACTGTGTGAGGTTGTATCAGTATCATCATCTGTTGACTGACTCCTTGAGGTTGAATAGCTCCATGAGGTTGCATCAGTACCGCTTTCGCAATCCTGATTCATCCTGGTCTTTTGTGATGGTGACTTGGAGTGTTCCATGACGCTCTGTCTCTGGTTTCTTGACTCTGATTCACCATCCCTCTTTTCAGCTTTGTTTGTCTCTTGGGCCTCTCTCTGAGGCATAAGGGGTGCATCTTTCCAGACATTTGAGTGCACGTCTTTCGAGAAGTCTTTTGCTTTTATTCGCACTCCAGCCTCGGCCCCTCTGATGATTCTCTTTAGCGACCATTGCTCCTGAAGAATCTTGCGCTTCGTGTCTGCGCTTGAACAGCCTTCGATTATTCGGAGCCGAACTGCTTCTTCATTAGTAAATGTGTTGAAGTGGCAGCAGGGTACCAGACTTAGTAACCGGGTAATGAATCTCGGCAGTGGTTCTCCTGGTTCCTGCCGCGCTGTATTGAAAGCGATGCGAGCATGATCCACTTCCACCAGTGCATGGAAATGGGCACGTAGCTTCACTTGGAGTCTTCCATAGCTCTCTGTGTCCCTTTTGGGAAATGATCTGATTAGGCGACGGCCCTCATGACCGACTAGCTGGAGGAGTAGTGTCAGACATTTTCCATCCCTTTGTTCATCGATTGCATCAAGAAAATCGTCCAGGGAATCCAGCCACCGGTTCCATTCGGGACCCAAGTTCTGACCGTCAGTCTGTGACACTGGGGGTGGTACTTCAATGCAAGGACTGGGCCGGTGGGTTGCTTTTACCGCCGCCATGAGGGAGATGTGTTTTATCTGCTATTGTCGTAGAATTGTTCGCTTTGTTTCCCGTCTTGTCTGCTGACTTTCTTCGGCCAGGATCCCGTGTCTAGCCGTCTCCTTTGATTTCGGGCAGGTTCGCCACTCCTGGGTGACTACTGTATTCTGTCTGCCTTTAGCACGACTGTTTCAGGAGGCTTCACTGAGTTAGGCTTGGATTTCCTGATTTCGGAAATGGCCACCACTCAGCTGCTCCACACATGACACTTGGCTCAGCACCTTCCCACTTTTATTGGGGTGGCCTGCCAACTGCAGGTGATTTGGGGTTCTCCCTACTGTTGATCATCTATCTTTGCGTGGCGCGGGAAGGTTGCTTCGGTACTTGCTTTTGTTCGTTACGTTCCAGATCTGTAGTTGCTTGGTGCATTTAGGATGGGCACTCGCCTGTGTTTGCTGACTTCGGGACTTGTATTTATCCGTGTTTGGTATGTTCAGGTCTGTATTGGCTCGTGCTCGTGGCGTTCTGGGTTTGCATTTGCTTGTTTTAGTACCATTCGATATTTGTGCCAGCTTATGCTTGTTTGCATCAAGGCTTGCTTTTGCTCATGTCTGTTTATGCTTGAAGCATGTACTTGCTTGTGCTTGCTCTCAGTGTGTCTCTTGCACGTGCCAGTGCTTGTTGTGTTTGCGGTTGTCTTCGTTTGTATCTTGCGTTAATTGACGCTCGTTTTGTTATTGGTCTCGCATTCACCTTTGCGTGTCCTAATGCAACTCTTGCATTTACTTGTGCTTGTTTGTCTTTGTTATTGCTTTTGCCAATGCTTGCTTACTTGTATCTGTCAATGCGCGTTCATTGACATAGTCCGTCACTTGCCAATGTTCATTCAATATAGTCATTCCATTTGCCAATGCTTGTTCTTTTGGTTGTTCCTCTATGTGTGTCAGTGCTATTGGCCTGACTTCAAGATGGCCGACTCAGATTCCTGACAGGGGATTGGAGGAAATCGCCTGTTTCTAAGATGGCCGCCGACTTGGAGATCTCGTTTTCGACGAGATTTGGGCCCTCATTGCTTTCTATTTATTTTGTTTTGTATTCCGGTGCTCACTCACCGCGCCGGGCGGACTCAATGGCCGTCGGTCCCAGGGACATCAGCGCTTCTCCAGGTCCCTCACGTATCCACAGGTGAGGTTGGAGCGAGTTCCCGCTTCGCTGCGCTAGGGGGGGGCCGCTTCCACGTGGCGACAGCGCGTCAAAGACACACGCATCAGGCGTGAGGTTCCTAGCGCCGGGGCCACTCGAGCTCCGGTTCCACCGCGCTCGACAGCGCTTACCGCCAAATCTTCTGGGGCAATGCTCTTCGCCCGGGGGCACTCTTTTCCGCTTCTTGGGCGCTGGACAGAGTCGGGGTGGGCTCCCGACCTCTGTTCTATCTGCCTATGCTGGGGGTACGTGCATCCAGCAATGTCGCGTTTTGGCGCGAACTGCTCCGACTTCTCGAGTGCTCCAACGCTCGTCACTGCGGCTCCCTCTCTTCTCCCTCCAGGCCTCCGAGGGACAGGGTCACCGACTGCCAGCCTCTCTCTGGGGCAGCTCCGTGCAGCGGCGGTTTCTTCTTCTTGGCGCCGCCTTCCTTCAGCAGCGGAGCTCGCTTCTCGACGCTGCAGGAACAGGATGATTCCACGAGGTGCTGTGGCTTGTGGGGTTTTGCTCATCCCACCCTCGTCGCCAGTTGTAGCATCCTGCTACCAATGACCACAGACACCATTACTTGTAAATCACGGAGCTTTATTGCATGCTTCCATCCTGCTTCATGTCCCTGCTCTAACTGCCATGGTTCCTGTCACTGCTCCTCCCGTTCCTGTTCCTCCCTCTTAACTCCACCCCAACCACTAGACCACATTATACAATCTGACAGTGTACAGAACGTTAATCATATCCAGTGCAACATAAAACTCAGCTTTGTGATAAAGGTCCTAAATGTGGATTCATAAGACCAATCTGCTTCCTTCCATATACCCTCTTGCCTCCCGATAGGAAAAAGAGCCACATGCCACTTCAACCCAGGCACAATAAGTTCCAAAAAATAGACACACCAGTTCATGCCTGCTCGACAGTCTACCCTGCTGTGTCAAAATAATGGGAGAGAATGAAACAGAATCCTCCATGTATTAAATCAGAAGCAGGGGGCTGTAAGAGGTATGAACATGTCAGTCTTTCCTACATACTAATTGAGTAATTTTACTACTTCACTCTATAAAGGATACTTGAATATAAGTTCTAAGTAGATTTTAATTTTGTATGCCTGTTAACATAAATAGAAACCATTCTTTTGGATGGAAATGTTACTGCTCATATTCAAATCAGTCACTTGATGAACCTACCAAAAGATCGGAAGCACCCCCAGCATTGTTACCTCGGCTAGCAATTATATCATCAAAAGGTAAGTGGTACATTTTCAGACCACTGATAAACAGAAAATTGGGAATCAATATGATATCCCTGATATAAATACCTGAGCCTAGAAGTAAAGTTTAAATGGATCAAACAAAGAGGAACTTAGACCAGAAAACTGTTAACTACCAATGAATCGACATAAGAACTTTGAAAGTGGCTGGCCTAAAGGCATTGACATTCAGCTTTCAATGCACAAGGCAGTTTACTGTTGCAACTGTAAAGGTAAATAATGGATCAATCATTCCCTCAGACACCACATTGAAATTTCAGTAACTTAATTTAGTTGATCGAGCCAAAGACACCCTGTTGACAGACAATAATTCTACTGACTTCCCAAGATGGCATGAAGTTCACCAAACAACTAGCGTCAGATGACCCAGAGAAATCAAGTCAATAACTACTGGATCCAGAAACAATTTGGGAAAAAGAAACTAACAGTGAGGTGATAGACAGAAAACTCCAGCAGTGAAAGAAACCACACCAAAGCTCGAAAAAATGAAGTTACTGTATCAAAGGAGTCTCAGAGTCTCCTGACGTACTAGAGTACTGGAAAACACAGAGAATTGGGGCATTCATAATCTCGCTCTCTCGCTATTTCTGGAGTAATACATCAAGCTTTGTTGCTGGATCTAGCCCGCATTCGAAAACATCTGAAGCTTAGAGGTGAGTCAAGATAACAATAGGTCTAACTGAAAGAACACGAATATTTTGGTCTCCTCACTTTGGGTCAATGTCAATATGTGAGTCTCGCACAGCTTCCCATATGCTGCTCTCTTCACCATCTAGTATGCTAATGCATTCCTGCGGGACACAAACTCTTTGCCCCCTGTATGGGAAGCTCACTTCACCACAGCTGTGATCTTTGGTAAAGTTTGTGCTTCTATCAGTAATTGCAGGAGGTCCCAGTGTGCAACAGGGTGCCATCTGATTTTGGGAACCGCTGGCTTTTCCACCTCCCAATGCTTAAGTGCATGGTGGTGGTGACGTATGGAGAGTCAGAGTAGATCGTTACTGTTCTTCCTGAGCTCTGGGTATGGGCTTCAATTAGTGCTGTTAGCTCTGCTGTCTGCATCTAGAGGTGGAGGAGGAGAGTCAGCTGTGTGGTAACCCTTAGGCTGTTGTAGGGGAAGATCTGGGTCTGCTGTGCAAGAATATTTAACTGACCTACATGCCCAAACGGGTATGGCTTTTCTCTCCCCGCCACTGAATGGGAGTTTGCAGTCAAAGATAGGTAGCCAGCAAAATACAGCAAGCATCATGGTCCTCTCCCAACATTTCTGCAGAAGCTGCATGCCTTATGTAGCCCAAATGACATCCACTAGGAATCAGCCAGAAGCCACAACTGAAAAACAGACTTATGCACAGACTACCTAATGAACAAAACCTTATGCTGATCGATGGACTTACACCTGATGTGCCATCCATTAGCAGCTAGTGTGTCATTGACTATGTATCTCTGTTGAACATTCAGAATTCTCTTAGACATACAAAGTCATACGTTTAGGGGGAAATGCTCAGTGTTATACACCAGTCTCTGAAACTAAAACCACGCACCCAACTGCATCTTGGCAGAAGCTATTGGGCTTTAGCAGCTTGGCTCCAGCTCGTGATGGATCCCAGGCTAGGAAGCTGCTGCTGCTCTTCAGAACATAGAGCCTCTTTTGAAGTGTATCGTTGCTTCACTATCAATATTTTGCATTGGGAAGCTTTCTTTAGGCAGACTGATCTACCATACAGCCAATGAATTTGCAGCATGGCAATAAACAGAAACTATTTCTTTGGGTTGAAACAGGTTTCACTATAGCCCCTCTGAATTTTTTCTAGTCATTACATGCACTATAGCAGGCAATTAAATAAATCTCCTGCTAGATCATATTAAGTCAACAGACAAGACTAATATGTTTTCTGAAGTTTCAGCAATGTGACTTTCATCTGAAGCCTTCAATAATTAATAGTATGAGTTTTACATTTCCACCCATAGGTTTCATTTGATGTTTATGATGTTGACAATTTCACTTATGTTTGATGTTCTGCTTCAAATTGAATGAACGCCTTTTGCAGCGCATGACCAAGTAAATAGAAAAACAAATTATGTATTCATTTTTTTATTATTGTACTGTGCCAATCTAGCAGACTTTAATTAGCCGTAATTATATTTCTGTCTGCAGACAAACGGTCAAGTGCAATAAGACTTTGTAATGACCTACTTTGATATCAGTAACTTGTTACTTTCAGGCCGATGTAGTGCATTTCTTTTTGCACAAAGCTAAGACCTGTCTTAGATGTGATATAACTTTAGTTTCTAGTTATGCAAAAAAGGAATATAGTAAATTGAGCATTACATGGTGCAAGAGCTAAAATCTGTTTCTGAAGCCTGATGCTTACATAACTCTCCCTCTATCAACAGCAAAGCCGTCAATTCACCTTGCAGGACCTCAGCCACTTTGGACTTGTACCTTTAAGCTGGTTTGGCCAAATGAATCTTGCAAGAGGCGCTTATAGAGATAAACCTAAAACCATTAAGGATGTCCCGAGATATGAAGATTACTGGGACATAATAACCAAGTCAAACGACCGGAAGCTGTATCATCAACTGAGAGTGGGCAAATGTCCTTTTTGTGTAACGGAAGTAGAAATTATTGAACATCTACTATTCTGCCGTCCAAAGTATTCACTACCCAGAAGAGTCTGGTTAAGACCTGTATGTTGTTCATTGGGCACTAGATCTGCTATTGCTGCCAGTAGCATTTTGAAAACGGACACTACTGCCTTTATTGTCATCGGTGTGGCAAAGTTCATTAGCTGGGCCTGGTCTATACGTTCCCTTAACCTTAGTCACCGAGTCATAGCTTTTACGTCATCTGTTTTGTAATTGTGTATTGTCGTATGTCGTAGTCATGGTCTTTTTCTGTCCAATTTAATGCTGTTTTACCCAGGTTTTAACGTGTATTGTATTTATTGTCTTAACCTTTTTATGAAATGTATTTTATGCTTGTTGTATATTGTCTTTTATGATATACATCGAAATAAAGACCTTTTTTTTACTTTGATAAACCTAAAATGGAATTAAGGAGAATTTCTGATCTTACTGTAGTGGCTAGGCATATATTTCTCTTTTATGGATGATTGGACCAAAAAGCTCAATAATTATCATGAGTTCAATTATTAAAGAATAGGTTTTCGGCTGACTATGGACTTCTACAGACAAGCACGGGAAGCAAAGAAAATTATCAGCCTACGTACACTATATATATAGTCAGTTCTTATGAACTATATGAGTTTTAAGGAATCAGAAAAAGGCAGCTCCATCAAGTTCATTGACTGTTATGCAGCACATGAGCTGCCCGAAGCGGTATCCCTGGAGGTGGGGCTAACGCACCAAGCAACTATGGGTTTCTCACGCTCTTCGAGTCCACAATTATTTTTCCACACACTCCATTTCAGATAATTCTGGACCTGGAGACACTGGACCCATATTTTCAGGTGGAGCTGCAGTGGTTGTGCCCAGGTGCTGTGCTAATTCCCCACCTGCCCGTACACTGCAGCATGGGGAGCAGAAAAATCCTTCTCTATCCCCCCAGCAGAAGCAAGCCCCACAATATCTTTCACTTCACCCTGCTCCCACCTTGCAGACCATGGTGAAAAAAAATAGTACAGTAGATCAAAAGTGGGACTCAAAGGAAGGAGGGCTAATCAGGTTGAAAGAGAGGTGGATGAAGAGAGGATTTGTGAGAAAGGAGTTAACAACAATATAAAGTTAAAGAAAGAGTGAACTAGACAGTGAAAGAGGTATGGAGAAAAGGCAAGAGCGAGAGAAAGACAAAAACATGTTTATGCACTCAGTAACCAACATGTAGTACACTATAACTTATGTGATTAACATCTTGTCCTCTGATTGTTTCTGGTTTCTTTCCTTTCTTAAAGGATAAAGAGAAAAACTACCAGTGTTTCACTGACAATTGGGTCCTCACTGAAGGAAACAAGCAGCAATGCAGTACGACAGAGCTCATCAACATTAATTCAGCCCATTTCCATTGATCCTAAAAGGGTATGTTACTTTCCTTGTCTAATATTAAATACTTTCTTGTTGGCGGCGATGATGTTTTAATAATTTAGAGAGATGGCAACACTCGTGTTTCAAAAGCAGAAATATCAAGCCTCAACCATTTTCTGGCAAATGCACATTGTTAGCCAAATATTTCTAAAGAGATGCGAGTAAAAACAATTACTTGATATGAGTGACGACTGTTGAGGAGTGGGTGTAAGTGTGTGACAACAGCTAGGGCCGCAATACATAAATTGCTCCAGGGACACAATGGGCATGTGAGCCCACTTTCTGTGCCCTCGGGCACTGTGCTATTACAGCAGGGGCCGCAGAAGCTTCCACTGACGCTCTTTAATAGGAATTGTGGCACAATAAAAGCATTAGCGTGATTCTAATGGGGTGTTCCCTCATTCACATACGGGTTGGCCCCTTTCTAATAAGCGAATCCATTTTCCTCTGCATCCCTGCCATATGATAGACACAGGTGCAGGGGCGCAGAGGTTTTCAGGAAGAGCACAGTCATTGCATTCTTTGAGGGTGACCCCTGCAAAGGGCAAAACGGGGTCACATAGATCCCGAAGAATTCCCCTACAGGCGGGTGCAGTTACTCAGTGGGATCTCTGTACCCCTTTGTAAAGCATCCACATGACGCCGGCACTGTGAAAGATGTCTGCTTCAAAGAGCCATATCCACTTTCGCCAGTTATCTGTAACAGAGTGCACTGTCCTTGTTTGTATCTCATACACCTAGTTATAGATATGCTGCAGTGAAAACAGGAACAGTGCGCCCAATGTATAATATATCCCTGGTGCCAGGTCTAAAGATATCTGTGTGTGTGTGCGCCGGCGCGTGCGTATGGTTTGGGCAAGCATGCGCATGCACAGTAGAGAGAGTATGTGCCTGTATGTGTGAAAGATTGGGTGGGGCACTTCTTGTTTTTTAGATCTCGCCTAGCGACGCAGCGCATCCGCTGTTCGCTTGCGAGATCTATTGTTGTCGGTTTTCTTTTGGAAGTGGGGTTGGTGACCGCCCTGTCTCCCTTAGGCGCCGCCCATCCGGATTGGACTTGTGTGCGTGTCGGCAATCGACATTGCCATGTTGTGACCCCCCTTCTCTGAGAAACTTGTTTCACAATGTTCCATCTCTAATCGGGGCATGAAGTCTGGCCATTTTTGTCAACAAGAGCGAGGAAGCGGGTCTAATTGCGCATGCTTCGAGCCAAGCCCCCTCTGTCGGCGGCGCTGCCTCGTGCTGCCCCACGGCCATTCATAAACGAGAGGCGACGTCAAGGCTGTTAGCGATTGTCCAGTTTCAGGGTCTAGTGCAAAGCCCCTTGCTGCGGGCCCGGAACCAGCAAGGAAGAGGAGGTAATGTTTTTTTAATGGCCCGGGCAGCGGTGGTCTCTTCTGTCCATCACGCTTAAACTGCTTCCCTTTTGTTTTGCACTTAAGCTGTGTATTCACTTGTAAAATAACAACCACAATTCTGGACTATTCTATGTTGTGAAGGGGACCCAGATTGACACGCAATCACCCAGTCAATTTTGAACTGCAAATGCGTCGGTTTCCTAGAAACATTTTGAGGGTCGCAGTTCAAAAATTGGCGATTATTTGCAGATACAAGGGGGGTGGTTACAGAGCAAGGGTGTGAATTGCAAATATTGCAGAGCGTGCCCCTGCCCCTACCCTGAACTTTTTATTGTAAAACTTAATTGCCCTGTGTGGTCAGGAAGAATGTCTCACTCCTCACTTGCTTCGGGACGTGCGTGTATTCTTTGAGTCTTACTTGGAGTGGACCGACACAGTGGTACTCCGCTGTCCTGCAGATACAAGCACCTAAGAGCTTAAAAAATGCCCAGACAACCCCTGCCCCCTAGGTGCTTTGCACCGGTGGGCCCCTGAAGACGTGACAAGCCTTCCTGGTTGCCTCTGTGTGTGACACATAGCAAGAAGATCTCTCCTCAGGCCATTGAAGAGAAGGGTGAAACGTTAAGTGCACCCCCCCCCCCCCCCCCCTCCTCCTCTCGCTAGCCCCTGCTGGCTCGGAGGAGCCAGAGCTATTCTGCTGCATTGTCCAGACAGAAGGCTCTTTATTTCAGAGTACCTGGGAATAGCTCGGGAGGGGCTGGGAAGGAGCAAAGTGTGGGGGAGGGGGACGGTATACCTCCATGATGTTTGGACGAAATGGCTCATCCCTTCCTGCCCAGGAGCACTGGGAACCAGATGCTATCAGCCTCTCACAAGGCCTCCCTCCCCCGCCAGTTTCCTTGATGCCAGAGGTGTGTGTAGAGGTGAAATGTGGCCTGACAGATGTGTAGGTGGAGGCTGTACCCGGCATTAGAAGCGGCTGCCAAGTCCAAATCTGCTAACCGGCTGGAAAGTAGAGGGGGCTGCCATAGAAAACAGTATCAGGCGGCGCATGTGTGCAGTGTGCCCCAGTTTATGTTACTCAGACCGTGTCCTTCCTCAGGCTCACCGGAGGAAGAGGCTTTCCTGGAAAAAAGCATTGCACACATCGGTGGTATGCATTATTTAAAGCCCGCCGATTCTGTTTTCATGTGTGCACCTTTCATTTAGAAGCTGGCAGCTGCAACTCTATTGTACCCTGGACCCACAGGTCCGGCATGGCATGCCTGGAAAGCATAACATTTTTGTAGTCGCATTAATTAAACAAATGTGTAGCAGTTATGTATATAGTGAGAACTGTGAAGTGCATTCAGAATCTTGCACTTATTTCTTGTGGGGGAGGGGGAACGGCGGGGTGTAGGGTTTCTCTCTTGTGTTGTTCAACGCAAGAGGCAAAAAAGCACACAAGGTTAGTATAGATGGAGGCCGATGCAGTCCTGGAAGAAGCAGGTCTTCTATATTTTTTGAGTGGACATCTGATCCATCACAGGGTGTTTTTCCAGATCGTTGTCAAGTTGGGAAATTCATCTTTTCTGGTCCTATCTCCTTTTTGTATCAGCTGAATTCTAGTCCAACTAGGTCAAGTCTTCTTGAATTGCTTTAACCCCAGTATCTGATGATTTTCTCGGCCAGGTAGGGCGTAGTATTAGTAGTTTTTGTTTTGAGGATGGCAAGCAAGTTTTAACAGGTCAGACTAGTGTTGATCCTTCAACACCTGCTGCGTTCTTCCCAAGTTTATTATTTGCAACAATTCACCAAAATGCCTTGGGTAACGGAAGTAACATCACACACCCTTTCACCTTCACTTTCACACACACATGCTTACATATACACACACATCCACACTTACACATACACACTCATAAACACAGTCACCCGCAAGCACGTACACAATATACATTTAAAAGCATTTTTTACATACCTCATCTGCCTGAGAAGATCATATTTCAGCTAATTGAACTCATTTTTACAACACTTATAGTGAAAAATATTTTATATATTAACTATTGGCGGTCACCAGTAGGTAGTTATGGTTAGGACCTAGTTATCATAGAAAAATCGCAATATTCTATTCCCAATAACTTTGGCGCCGATAAACAAATCTTCGCAAATTTTTCAAAACTTATGGCCCGCTTCGGTCCGTTCTTATCTTGAAAGTTTCGGGGTGAATCGGCAAGCGGGAGCTGAGAAAACATGTTTTCTCCATGCAATTTTCCATAGGAAACTTTAGACACAGCTACAGCCGGAACTGCTGAACGGAATTACACCAAATTTGGCAAAGAGGTAGCCCTTTGTTCAGAAAAAGCCCTTTTTGTTAAATGGTGTAAATCAGTTCAGTAGTTTTTTTTAAATATTAATGGAAAAAGAAATATATGTATACCTGGGCGGACCCTAACCACACACATCGTGAGATCTGATTAGCTGTCAGCACTTCATCCAAGAAGTGTTGGCAGCCATCTTGGGACCAATATACATGATAGCACCTCATTTAAAAGCATTGCAGTTAATAGAAGGTTTTAAGACTTTAGTTACATTATAAATCATTTGTTGGTGGTACTGTACTCATTTTAGGAAAATGGACAGACAGGAGAGTAAGCTGCAGCATAACAGACCATAAAGGGCAGGAGGGACGGATCAGGGGCATTACAATACAACAGACAAGCCAGGAGGGAGGGAATAGGGGTATGCACATGGAAACAGAGGGCTGGGGGCAGGGGGGCAGGGCAGGAGCAGCAAGATGACCCTGGAGATCAGGCAGGATGGGCACTAGAAGGAAGACACACCATGGAGAGCAACAGTGAGACTATAATGGCATACACACAGACCATGGAGGGAAGGTGGGAGGGGGTCAGGGGCAGCTAGCTGACCACACAGGGAAGGTGGGAGGGGCCGTGGCAGCACAGAAGACCATGCATGGCAAACGGAAGGGTTAGTGGCAGCACAATGGACCATGGAGGATAGAAGGGAGGGTTATGATGGGCAAGAAGGAGGGTCTAGGGGCATGCACAAAGGACCATGGAGGATAGAAGGGAGGGTCAGGACCTGGGCACAGACAAGAAAGTTCAGGGGAAGGGGCCTCACAACAGACCACGTGGGGCAGGCAGGAGGAGAAGTTGCAGCACAACAGACCAGGAAGGGCAGAAGGGTGTGGCAGTAAAATGGACCATGGGGTACAGTAGGAAGAGGGTAGGGGCATGGAATGTAGACAGGCAGAGTGGAGGTGGCAGGGACAGGTTGCAATCATCTGACAATGCTAGGCAGGTGGTAGAAGAGTGGCAGCTCAACAGAACGCTTAGAGTAGATAGGAGTGGCAGGTCCATGGAACATGGTGGGCAAAAAGGATGGAGCAGGCGCATGCACACTGACATCGGAGGGCAGGGGAAAGGAGAATAGGGGCAGCAAGCTAAGCGCAGAGGCTAAGCAGGAGGTCAATGATGGGGCAAAGAATTGGGCAGTGGAGGGCAGGAGGAGTGAACTCGTACATCATGCTAAATGGAGGGCAGTGGCAGCACATCAGACCATGCATGGCAGGAGGGAGGAGGCTAGTCCATGGATTCAGACAACAGAAGATAGGGAGGAGGTGGATGGGGCAGCAAGCTAACTGTTCAGAGAAGACAGGAAGGACAGTGGCAGAACAACGGCCATGCAGGGCTGTACTAAGGGAGCAGGGACATGGACTTGGACAAGGAGGAGGGAAGGCAGGAGCAGCAAGCTTGGGTGGGGCGCCACAATGCCAGGCCCTGCTCCCAACCCCCCACCATCCATTGTGATATGCATCTTACTTAACGTTAAAAAAACCCTTGAAATGTGCTGAAAAAAACAAAGATTACAGGGACGGTATAGTTAGACTCAGATTTCACTCATACACAACCAGTGAAATTCAGCAGTTATAGTTACCTGAGCTAACTATAACTTATGTCCCTGCAATGTACTGCTAATGACGTCAGACATTACATCATTCATGACATGGTCAGTTATATCACTCACAAATGAGCTGTGAATGGAATGGAACTATAATCGCTAGAACTTTATTTAGGGATAGTGTGTGTCTATTAACATCCCTTTTTTCTTTTCTTTCGTGTAAGAACCATTATAATACGCAACATGCCCAGATTAATATGGCCGATAGCCTTTCACTTTAAAGTAATGTGTAACCCTGGGCGTAGTTTGCATAGTAGCGCTACGCGTAGCTAGGCGAAGTGCACTTCGCACTACGCGAACTAAGCGTAGCTACGCGAAGTGCGTAGTGCACTGTGCAAAATGCTGTTCGCACTGATTGCACAGTGCCGGATGCTTGTCTGCACTGTGCAATCAGTGCAAACCGCATCCCACCCAGTGCAAGCAGTCGTTTTCTGCCCCTCGAGCTTTCTCAACGCGGACTGGTAGTTTCTCATCGCGAGCGGTCGCGAGCTTACGCGACCACTCGCAATGAGAAACCGGACCTCCCTGCGTTGAGAATCTCGCCGGGATGTTTATTTTCCACGCTGGTGTCCCTTCCTGCACAAAAACAATCTCCACACGACACAGACATCCTTGCACCATGGTGCAAGGGTGCCTGTGTCACCGCATGGCTGTAGTTTGTGCAGCAGTGCAGAGGGAAGCACAGAGTTGCAACATATTCATGTGCATATGTCACATCCCTGTGCTTCAGAAGTGCCACAGTGCAGTGCAGCTAAAGAGCTTGCAGTGTCACGCTACAGTACTTCCTCATAAATCTTCACCTGTAAATTAATCATGCACTACTAATGCATTCTTTCAGTCAATCACGCTGTATACATATATTCAACCAAACTTTCACACATTACCTTGCAATTATAGTTGTTTCTTTAACCAGATAAAGTAGTTCTGATAAGACATTTTTTTTTCTTCTTTCTTTTGGATTTTTTTTTATTTTTTGAACAATTTTGTATTTTTTTGGTGTTTTTTCAAAAAATGTACAAAAAAAGAACGAATAAAACAGGAAACTTTTGTAATTACTTATCATATCAAAACAACAACAAAAAATAATTAACAACGATGGTTGCATTGCGCAGCACAAACTGCATCCACCGACTGCTCACCGAAGCATATAAGTTTCTTACACTTCATGCAGTGTTGCTTGAGAAAGGCAAATTCTGGCCTAATGTCCATTGCAGGTGTTTCTGAGGACGCTCCATAAGTAGTTGCCACCGCAGGTGAGGGGTTCAAAGCAGCTCGTCTCATTTCCTCCAGAGCAAGATTGAGAGGATGCGTGGTCCGGAGATGCTTATAAATAGAAGCAGTGCCACAAGAGTATTTTTTTTTCACTGCTTCTTGGGTCACAAATTTTGCATGTCACCTTTCTCGCATTTACTTTTTTTTTCTCCAGGTGGAAGAGTGAAGACTTTCCACACAACATATTTCGGCCTCTCTGGACGTGGTACCTCCTGCAAGAATTGTTCTTTAGAAGATACTTCCTACTGCTGCTGCTGCTGTCCAGATGCCATTTTGTTTGATATTTTTTGAAAAACACCAAAAAAACAAGCAAAAAGGGCTCTTGTAGGAAAAGAGATGTCTCTCCAAAGATGCTCCAACAAGAATGATTAAAATGGGTGGGGTCCTTCAATAGTTACAGTGGGAAATGTTATGAACCAATGAAATCTTTTTTATTGAGGTAACATGGGATCTGCGCACTCTTCGCTCACGAGGCACGCACCCGACGCGACTTTGCGTTTATTATAAGTACAAATATAATATTTTTAAGAATATCTTAGATAATCTCTTTCCCTAATATGTATATTAAAGACACATACATATCATTTTAGAACATATTTTTTTTTTACGGGAATCGCGCACCCAGCACACCCCAGGGACCCGCCACGGCGCAAGTGACGCATACCGTAATGCGCATGTGCTGCGAATGCTTGGGATCAGGAGTCGCGGACTGGTCGCATACCAATTGCACACATCACGTAATATTAAATGTATATGATGTAATTGAAAAACACGCAGCCATCGCACACCGTACATGGATCCTTCACAACTTTTCTAAAATGGCAACTAGAATCCGCACACCCACCGTGTTGTGTACGCTTTGGGTGCGCGGCTCTGAAAATCTTTGGGAAAATAATATAAATGTATTAAAATACAATTTTTTTTTTTAACAATATTTCCGTTTAAATTATTTTAGAAAACATTTTTGTGCAATTTTCAGAAAAATATATAATATTATTTAATTAATAAAATATTTGTAAATAAACAGTTAAAAAACTGCACAAAATCAGTACAAATTCACTGAAAAAACCATAGGTTTCAGAAACGTTATCGTCGTTAGAAATTAGCATTTAAAAAAGCTTTGAAATTCACTGAAAAAACATAGATTTCAGAGGCGTTATAGTTAGAAATTAGCATTTAAAAAACCTTAGAAATTCAAAAAAAACCATAGGTTTCAGGGGTGTTATAGTTAGCTGGACATTTCACTCGTACAAAACCAAAGAAAATCCTCCGTTATAGTTAGTTCTGCTAACTATAACTCGCACAACCGCAATGAACTGCTCATGATATCACATATTACATAATTCATGACATGGTCAGTGACATCACTGATGACATCACTGATGACATCTCAAATGACATCATTGATGATATCACTGATGACATCATCCACATGACAATCTGATAACTCATCATATACTAATATAAAATGTTCATCACTCACTGTAAAATACAGAGTACCATATTTGAAACCATTGACACCCCAATACCCATTACTACATACCAACTCACTGATTCCTAAGTCTACACACAGAACTACCCATTCAACAACAGAATCACTTATACATGTAGTCACTAATTAATAGAACACTATCAAATGCACTTATACACATATATAGACATCGACACATCAGCAGTCATCCTAGTCGGTTATGCAGTCATCCTACTCACTCATGATTTTTTTTATCACACTTACATTTACTCACTTACACAATTATACACACAACACCTCATTTATTCAAACACATAGTAACTCATAGTAAATATGTTAAAAAATCACCATTACAATTATACACTCATTCTTATAGTTATCCAGTATTATGGGTATCTTTCATAGATTCACATGCCTGAATCATTCCCCGTCGTCGGGGTGGGAGTCCCCGGTACATAAATAAAGTAATGTCACATAGACATATATATATAGTAATGGGCCAGAGGCCTCTTATTAGTAACATATTCATGTCCTTTTGTGAAAAGGACCAAACTTTGGCAAAGGGCCAATCAGCTATCACCACCCTCTAGAACCTTCCTGGAAGGAGCTTTAGTCCCTCAGATTTTCTACCCCACGTCGTGCTAAGGGAGTCTCCACTGAGCTCTGCTCAGTTTTCCTTACTTCTCTGGATTTTCCAATACTTTTCTCACAGAACTTTTTCATTTGTGTGGGGTTTTTCAATTTACTATGGCTGATACTCCTAAAAAAGGTCTTTTTAGGCCTTGTGCCTCTTGTGGCAAGAATAGGCTTCATGTAGATGACAAGCATAAGGATTGCCTTTACTGTCTCTACCCAAACCACTCTTCTAAAGATTGTAAGGTCTGTCGGACTTTCTCAACAAAGACCCTCAAGGTCAGAGAGGGGCGCCTGTTGATATGGCTACAGAGACTGAAAGATAAAGACCAGGCAGTCTCTTCTGGTGAGAGTGAGTGTTCCGTCTGGAGTCCACATTCCTCTCCCAAAAGGTCTAGAGTGACATCCCCAGGACCTTCTTCGGAGCCACCTCAAAAGAAGACGCTGAAGTCTTCAGAGGTTCATTCTAAGGTCTTGCCTGTGAAGGTTTCTCTTCAGGGCTCTGCTCCCACCTTCAAGAAACCCTTCATGACCTCATCAGCTCTCCCAGTGACAGCGTCGACAGCGACCATCTCCACTTCTGTGGCGTCATCTTCACTATCCACGTCGACGTCTACAACATCCTCGTCGTCGACGGGTAGGTCCATCTCATCTATTATAAAAATAAAGAAATCGTCGTCGACGCCATCGTCGACGAGCACTTCCACATTGACGAAGTCCACACCATAGTCAACGAAAGCTCCATCGTCGTCGACGCCATCGCCGTTGTCGACAAGACCATCACCGTCGTCGATGCCAACGTCGACGAAGCCGTCGACGAAGACATCACCGTCGACACCAACGTCGACGGGCTCGACGACGACAAAGGAACCTACCTTAAAGAGTGCGTATGTTCACCTAAAAATTACCAAACGCACGCTGACAACGGATTTAACCTCTCTGAGCAGAGTCCAGGCTTTACCACCTGCGCATCTTCTGGACGACGATGACTCAGATGAGGGCTCAATGTTCCAGACAGCTACTAGCCCATCTGAACTGAAAGTAAAATACCAGGAGAGTTCAGATTATGAAGAACAAGAACTGTACGAACAAGTGGATTACCAGGAGGAATTCCAACCTCTTCCTCCTCAACCTATGGTGTGTTTACCCGCATCTATAGTCACGGATCTGCAGTTCTTGATTGCAGACTATAAACGGGGGTTTCCCTCTACGCCTACAACTCCACCACCTCCAGTGGTTTCTCCTCCGCCTAGGCCTCGGTCTCCACCTCTAGTGCTTCAGCCGGATACTGCTCCTTCACATCCTCCACTATCCTCAGAGGATGAAGAGGAGGAGCAACAACAGGAGGAAGGGGAACTCCAGGACTCACATGACGAGTGGGATGATTACGTCATTCCATGTCCGGCATCTCCTGTGCCGACGCAAGCCAATTCGCCCCCGGAGGATATTGGGGGATTCCATAATATCCTGGAAAGGGCGGCTTTGCGTTTCAAGATTCCAATTACCACCCAACAACAAGACTGTTTCCTTTATGATTTTAAGGAACCGTTCAAAAAGGCTGTTAGGTCCATCCCTTTCATCGACTACATTTGAAATCAAGGGGTTAAGATCATGCAAAACCCTTCTTCCTTGACCCCAGTTCTGCCTAGGCTGGACAAGAAATATAGGGCTCCAGACACAGCTCCAGCTTGCCTTACTGGCCATCCCAAGCCGGACTCGGTCATTACTCAAGCAGTGCAGCGCAAATCGAAAAATCCATCTGCTGCTCTAACTGCGACACCGGGTAAGGAGGGACGAAAACTGGACAATATTGGAAAGCGGTTTTCTTCTATGTCTGCGTTGACAGTGAGCGCTTCAAACACTATAGCACTGTTAGGACGTTACAACCGTCAAATGTGGGCTGATATCGCCCCATATTTGGGATCATTATCGGAGGAACAAAAAGAAGAGGCTAGCCTCAGAGATGACTGATTGTGCGATGGATTTCGCAACCTTGGGATTCCGCCAACTAGCCTGGGCTGCGGTACTGAGACGGCAAGGTTGGCTCAAACCAACTACTTTCCGACCGAAAGTGCAAACTAAGGTGCTTGACATGCCTTATGATGGCCAACTTCTGTTTGGAGCACACATTGATGAGGCGCTTCAAGGTATTAAAAAAGATACAGATACAACAAAGGCACTGGTTTAAAAATTCTCCCTTTCGGGGCTCAAGAGGGAGAGGCCAATCTGCAAGAGGAGATTTTCAAGGTTACCGTTCCTCTTACAGCTCAAATCAGCAGTACAAACCTCAATATCAACAAAGACAATAACAACAGTGGTCCTACACGAAGTCTTCCTTTCGTGGTAAAGGAGGAGGAAAAAAGGACACAGCCGGAAGATAATGACTTCTTTCTGCCGCGGGTCTCCACTTCTTCTTTGCCATGCAAAGTTGGAGGAAGAATTTCATCTTTCCTGCAAATTTGGAGAAAGATTACTACGGATCGATGGGTCATCCAACTACTTCAATTCGGAAACTCAAACTCCTCCTCGCCCAAAGCTTCACAAAAATGTACATGCTCTGCGATTGGAACTCTCCCTAATGCTCCAGAAAGGCGCTATAGAAAGAGTCCCTCGTGGTCAGAGAGGCAAGGGGTTCTACTCCAGTTTCCTCTTATTCCGGAAGAAAGAGAAAAAATGGAGACCTATATTGGACTTAAGATACCTAAACAAGTATCTAAAAAAACAGTGATTCCGTATGGTGTCCATTCAGGAGGTGCTACAACTCCTCAATGCGAGCGACTTCATGGTGTCTCTAGACCTTCAAGATGCTTATTTTCACGTACCTATCCACAGAAATCACAAGCAATACCTTAGTCGGCACCACACATTTTCACAAAATGCCTGTCTCCAGTAGCAGCGTACCTCCGGCAATAACATCACCAGGTCTTCCCATACTTTGACGACTGGCTCGTCAAGGCACCTTCTCTTGCAGGCGTGACCAAGTCCTCCAAAGCCTGTCTTCAACTTTTCAACAACTTGGGCCTCACTCTCAATCTAGACAAATCCATCCTTCAGCCTTCCCAGCGTCTCACTTTCCTAGGCGCTGTACTCGATACGGCACAGAAGAAAGAATTTCCTTCGCAGGAGTGTCAATCCAAGCTGGTATCCTTGGCGGCCCGTGTACAAACCAAAAAATCCTTCACCGTGCGCCTTTACACGTCCCTGCTAGGGATGATGTCTTCTTGCATCCTGTTAGTTCCACACTGCCATCTTCATTTGCGCCCTCTTCAGGAAGCGCTACCCACTCAAAGGACCCAGTGTACAGGATCGTTCGAAGATGTAATCCAAGTGACTCCTCCGATGGTGAAAGCTCTACAGTGGTGGATTCACCAACAGAACCTTATGCGGGGTATGCCTTTCCTGCTTCCAGTTTTGCCGCATATAATAACAACAGATGCGTCCCTGGAAGGGTGGGGTGCATTCCTCCAAGAACTCAAAATCAACAGACAGTGGTCCCCCGCCGAGCGACAACTGCACATAAACCTTCTCGAGTTACGAGCAGTGTACCTGGCGCTTCAAGCGTTTCTGCCTCGGATCAGAAATTCCCCAGTGCTTGTGAGAACAGACACCACCACCACAATGCACTATATAAACAAACAAGAGGGGACCCGTTCTCTGACGTTGTCTCACGAATCTCAGAAAATCTGGAACTGGCTGCTTCTTCACAACATTTCCCTTTGGGCGGAATATGTCCCTGGAATGGACAATGTCCTTGCAGACTCACTGAGCAGACAACGCTCTGTGTGCCACGAGTGGGAGCTGGACCAGCAACTTCTCAATCACATCTTCTTCCGATGGGGCAGACCTCACCTGGATCTGTTTGCAACTAGACACAATGCCAAATGCCAACATTACGCAAGCTGGCGTCCCCAGAAGGGGTCTCTAGGGAATGCATTTTCAATCGCATGGTTCAACGTCTTTGCGTACGCATTTCCTCCATTTCCCCTGATTTCCAGGGTCCTCCGGAAGCTGAAGGTGGAACATTGTACCCTGATTTTGATAGCTCCAGCTTGGCCCCGCCAGCACTGGTTTATGGAGCTTCATCTCCTATCGCTGGAACCGCCGATCCCATTGCATCCGTACCCCAATCTCCTTACAATGAACCACTGACAAGTCCAGCATCCGGATCAGGCATCTCTCAAATTATCGGCTTGGCTCCTGAGTTCAGAGAATTCCAGAACTTAGACATCCCACCAGATTGCAGAGCTGTTCTAGCCTGGGCTCGGTCCGACAGTACCAACAAAACGTATTCCCTGAAATGGAAAAGGTTCTGCATGTGGTGTAAATCATAGAAAATACATCCTTTTCTTCGTCACCTGCACAGATTTTGCCTTACCTTCTACACTTGGCAAACTCAGGTCTTGCTCATGCTTCAATAAAGTTCACCTGGCTGCCATATCTCGTTTCAGGCATTCCTCAACTGGTACTTCCCTCTGGTCTAGTAGACTCATAAAATAATTTCTTAAAGATTGTTCAGGACATTCCCTCCAGTGAAGACTTTACCGCCTACCTGGCAGCTAAACATTGTGCTTGCTCAATTAATGAAACATCCCTTTGAGCCAATACACAAAGCTGATATCAAACATTTTTCAGTGATGTCATCAGTGATGTCACTGACCATGTCATGAATGATGTAATATGTGACATCATCAGCAGTGGACTGCGGGTGCGCGATATATAGTTAGTGCAACTAACTATATATGGAATTTCAATGGTTTTGTGTGAGTAAAATAGGGTTTTGTAAATGCGAATTCCTAACTATATATGGTCTATAACCTATGGTTTTTTCAGTGAATTTTCAAGGTTTTGTAAATGCTAATTCCTAACTATATATGGTCTATAACCTATGGTTTTTTCAGTGAATTTTCAAGGTTTTGTAAATGCTAATTCCTAACTATATATGGTCTATAACCTATGGTTTTTTCAGTGAATATATATATATACATACATATATAAACATATATCATCTGTATATCTATATAAATACAAACATAAATGCATGCATACATATACTTATATGCATACAGATGCATGTTATTTACATGAAAGTTGAAAAAACACTAATAAAAGCAAAGCTAAAAAGCCACCTCATTACAAACAGAATGGCTTTAACTTAAACGAGGGCGAGATCTATTGCATTTTCAATGCTTGTTTACTTTGGTTCCATCAAGAAGGCATTCAGATGTGTCACACATTTGCCATAAATTCTGAATGTTAGCACTCTAGTTGCACATTAGATCACTGTAGTAAAGCTACTGCTCACCAGGGACGTCTGCTGCTGGTATTCAAAGTGCATGTTTCAGTCTGCATGTCGGAATTTTTTTAATGAAATAGAAGAGGATTTGAGAAGTCACTCAAAATGATCCCTAATTTTTCTTTCTGAAGCACTAATCATACTTTCTATGGCAAAATTAACCCCCTCATGTTGTTCCTTTTTAATTTGAGTGTTTTCAGACTTACCACTTCATTCCAATCAAGATGGCTTCTGGTGTGCCATACTTTTGTCATAAGTAAGACTGTTAGCGCTCTAGTTGTTCTTTAGAACACTCTGGGACATTCTGTCATTGGGCTATACTTGGGGTACATCTGGGTGATATTTGGGCTACATTTAGGCTCTTTTGTCTCTGGTGGCCATCTTGGGAGACTGTATGTCAGAATTTTTTAATGAAATTGAAGATGGTTTGAGAAGTCACTCAAAATGTGCCCTAATTTTTCTTTCTGCAGCACTAATCATAATTCATATGGCAAAATATACCCCCTCATTTTGTTCCTTTTTAAATTAAATGTTTTAAGAGTTACCACTTTATTCCAATCAAGATGGCTTCAGGTGTGCCATACCTTTGTAATAAGTAGGACTGTTAGCGCTCTAGTTGTTCTTTAGAACACTCTGGGACATTCTGTCATTGGGCTATACTTGGGCTACATCTGGGTGATATTTGGGCTACATTTGGGCTCTTTTGTCTCTGGTGGCCATTTTGGGAGACTGCATGTCAGAATGTTTTAATGAAATAGAAAAGGATTTGAGAAGTCACTCAAAATGTGCCCTAATTTTTCATTCTGCAGCACTAATCATACTTTCTATGGCAAAATATACCCCCTCATGTTGTTTCTTTTTAAATTAAATGTTTTAAGAGTTACCACTTTATTCCAATCAAGATGGCTTCAGGTGTGCCATACCTTTGTAATAAGTAGGACTGTTAGCGCTCTAGTTGTTCTTTAGAACACTCTAGGAGGCTGCAGTAGAACACAAAGGAATCAACTGACAGTCTCTGTCCTTGTTGGATGTACATGTTTTACTGAGAATGTCAGACTTCATTTTCACATGACTGAGAAAGATAATGTGAATTTACAGAAAATATGCTTTCAGTTTAGCTTATAGATCCCCTTCCAAACCACTGTGGGAAAATCATGAGATATTAGTTTTCTTTCTAACAATATTCATGATATCACAGCAGAAGGTTTTTTCACATGGTAAAATCACCTTAGAACCCACCACAATTCCTAAAACGAGCATGGTACCATCAACAAATGATTTATAATGTAACTAAAGTCCTAAAACCCTCTATTAACTACAATGCTTTTTAATGAGGTGCTATCATGTATATTGGTCCCAAGATGGCTGCCAACACTTCTTGGATGAAGTGCTGACAGCCAATCAGATCAGATGTGTGGTTAGGCTCCGCCCAGATATATATCTTTTTTTGAACCTTAATTACTCAAAATCCACTGGAGCACATATATTGAGACCTAGCAAAGGCACATCGGGCTAACAGTCCCTACAATTTTGCCAAGTTTCGTGCAAATCCATTCAGCCGTTCGAGCTAAAAGTGAGGCCAACCGCCCTATGGAAATTAACATGGGAAAAACGCGTTTTGGGACCCCCCTTTTTTCTCGGCCCCCCCTTGATGAAACCCCCCCAAATTGTCAGGGGCTGCTCAGAAACAAAATGTTCCATTTTCCTGAAAATTTCAGCCAATTCCGTCCACAAACGCCAAAGTTATTAGACATAGAATTTTCAAAAATCCCATAGAGAAAAAATCCTAACTATATATACCTACTGGCGACCGCCAGTAGGTAATATATATATATATATACTGGTCCCCAGTCAGCTCGAAAAGTGGGCTGACACGGGGTAACTTCAAGCGATTAAAACTTTGCATCGGGACAGCAAGATTGATTCACCGCCCACTGGAGGGTTTTAAAATGACAGCCGTCGGAACCACAGGTTTCAAAATGCTACTTTAAAAGGGAATGCTTTCCGTATTAAAATTCCATTGGAGGAAATGTGGCAAAAACACCAACAAACTGTGGAACCCACGGACTGGTTTTGAGGTGCAGGACACTACTTGAAAAAGTTTCCTGGAGAAACGAAACGCGTCGTAAAGTCCGGTATCATGCTGCTCCTTTAAATTAAAATGACCTATAACGAAGTCACGTGTGCGACTCAGCTTCTTTTCAGTGTGGAGAGAGGGTTTGAACAATTAAATCGGCGTGGTTCTGCCGAAGAGGTCACGCACCGCCATAAGAGCGCCAACGCTCTCCCAGCAGGAACCAAAGTGAGGACCGACAAAACGGACCGGGAGAGAGGTGCCGCCGAGGACTGGACCTCGGTATTGGTCCCCAGTCAGCTCGAAAAGTGGGCTGACACGGGGTAACTTCAAGCGATTAAAACTTTGCATCGGGACAGCAAGATTGATTCACCGCCCACTGGAGGGTTTTAAAATGACAGCCGTCGGAACCACAGGTTTCAAAATGCTACTTTAAAAGGGAATGCTTTCCGTATTAAAATTCCATTGGAGGAAATGTGGCAAAAACACCAACAAACTGTGGAACCCACGGACTGGTTTTGAGGTGCAGGACACTACTTGAAAAAGTTTCCTGGAGAAACGAAACGCGTCGTAAAGTCCGGTATCATGCTGCTCCTTTAAATTAAAATGACCTATAACGAAGTCACGTGTGCGACTCAGCTTCTTTTCAGTGTGGAGAGAGGGTTTGAACAATTAAATCGGCGTGGTTCTGCCGAAGAGGTCACGCACCGCCATAAGAGCGCCAACGCTCTCCCAGCAGGAACCAAAGTGAGGACCGACAAAACGGACCGGGAGAGAGGTGCCGCCGAGGACTGGACCTCGGTATTGGTCCCCAGTCAGCTCGAAAAGTGGGCTGACACGGGGTAACTTCAAGCGATTAAAACTTTGCATCGGGACAGCAAGATTGATTCACCGCCCACTGGAGGGTTTTAAAATGACAGCCGTCGGAACCACAGGTTTCAAAATGCTACTTTAAAAGGGAATGCTTTCCGCATTAAAATTCCATTGGAGGAAATGTGGCAAAAACACCAACAAACTGTGGAACCCACGGACTGGTTTTGAGGTGCAGGACACTACTTGAAAAAGTTTCCTGGAGAAACGAAACGCGTCGTAAAGTCCGGTATCATGCTGCTCCTTTAAATTAAAATGACCTATAACGAAGTCACGTGTGCGACTCAGCTTCTTTTCAGTGTGGAGAGAGGGTTTGAACAATTAAATCGGCGTGGTTCTGCCGAAGAGGTCACGCACCGCCATAAGAGCGCCAACGCTCTCCCAGCAGGAACCAAAGTGAGGACCGACAAAACGGACCGGGAGAGAGGTGCCGCCGAGGACTGGACCTCGGTATTGGTCCCCAGTCAGCTCGAAAAGTGGGCTGACACGGGGTAACTTCAAGCGATTAAAACTTTGCATCGGGACAGCAAGATTGATTCACCGCCCACTGGAGGGTTTTAAAATGACAGCCGTCGGAACCACAGGTTTCAAAATGCTACTTTAAAAGGGAATGCTTTCCGTATTAAAATTCCATTGGAGGAAATGTGGCAAAAACACCAACAAACTGTGGAACCCACGGACTGGTTTTGAGGTGCAGGACACTACTTGAAAAAGTTTCCTGGAGAAACGAAACGCGTCGTAAAGTCCGGTATCATGCTGCTCCTTTAAATTAAAATGACCTATAACGAAGTCACGTGTGCGACTCAGCTTCTTTTCAGTGTGGAGAGAGGGTTTGAACAATTAAATCGGCGTGGTTCTGCCGAAGAGGTCACGCACCGCCATAAGAGCGCCAACGCTCTCCCAGCAGGAACCAAAGTGAGGACCGACAAAACGGACCGGGAGAGAGGTGCCGCCGAGGACTGGACCTCGGTATTGGTCCCCAGTCAGCTCGAAAAGTGGGCTGACACGGGGTAACTTCAAGCGATTAAAACTTTGCATCGGGACAGCAAGATTGATTCACCGCCCACTGGAGGGTTTTAAAATGACAGCCGTCGGAACCACAGGTTTCAAAATGCTACTTTAAAAGGGAATGCTTTCCGTATTAAAATTCCATTGGAGGAAATGTGGCAAAAACACCAACAAACTGTGGAACCCACGGACTGGTTTTGAGGTGCAGGACACTACTTGAAAAAGTTTCCTGGAGAAACGAAACGCGTCGTAAAGTCCGGTATCATGCTGCTCCTTTAAATTAAAATGACCTATAACGAAGTCACGTGTGCGACTCAGCTTCTTTTCAGTGTGGAGAGAGGGTTTGAACAATTAAATCGGCGTGGTTCTGCCGAAGAGGTCACGCACCGCCATAAGAGCGCCAACGCTCTCCCAGCAGGAACCAAAGTGAGGACCGACAAAACGGACCGGGAGAGAGGTGCCGCCGAGGACTGGACCTCGGTATTGGTCCCCAGTCAGCTCGAAAAGTGGGCTGACACGGGGTAACTTCAAGCGATTAAAACTTTGCATCGGGACAGCAAGATTGATTCACCGCCCACTGGAGGGTTTTAAAATGACAGCCGTCGGAACCACAGGTTTCAAAATGCTACTTTAAAAGGGAATGCTTTCCGTATTAAAATTCCATTGGAGGAAATGTGGCAAAAACACCAACAAACTGTGGAACCCACGGACTGGTTTTGAGGTGCAGGACACTACTTGAAAAAGTTTCCTGGAGAAACGAAACGCGTCGTAAAGTCCGGTATCATGCTGCTCCTTTAAATTAAAATGACCTATAACGAAGTCACGTGTGCGACTCAGCTTCTTTTCAGTGTGGAGAGAGGGTTTGAACAATTAAATCGGCGTGGTTCTGCCGAAGAGGTCACGCACCGCCATAAGAGCGCCAACGCTCTCCCAGCAGGAACCAAAGTGAGGACCGACAAAACGGACCGGGAGAGAGGTGCCGCCGAGGACTGGACCTCGGTATTGGTCCCCAGTCAGCTCGAAAAGTGGGCTGACACGGGGTAACTTCAAGCGATTAAAACTTTGCATCGGGACAGCAAGATTGATTCACCGCCCACTGGAGGGTTTTAAAATGACAGCCGTCGGAACCACAGGTTTCAAAATGCTACTTTAAAAGGGAATGCTTTCCGTATTAAAATTCCATTGGAGGAAATGTGGCAAAAACACCAACAAACTGTGGAACCCACGGACTGGTTTTGAGGTGCAGGACACTACTTGAAAAAGTTTCCTGGAGAAACGAAACGCGTCGTAAAGTCCGGTATCATGCTGCTCCTTTAAATTAAAATGACCTATAACGAAGTCACGTGTGCGACTCAGCTTCTTTTCAGTGTGGAGAGAGGGTTTGAACAATTAAATCGGCGTGGTTCTGCCGAAGAGGTCACGCACCGCCATAAGAGCGCCAACGCTCTCCCAGCAGGAACCAAAGTGAGGACCGACAAAACGGACCGGGAGAGAGGTGCCGCCGAGGACTGGACCTCGGTATTGGTCCCCAGTCAGCTCGAAAAGTGGGCTGACACGGGGTAACTTCAAGCGATTAAAACTTTGCATCGGGACAGCAAGATTGATTCACCGCCCACTGGAGGGTTTTAAAATGACAGCCGTCGGAACCACAGGTTTCAAAATGCTACTTTAAAAGGGAATGCTTTCCGTATTAAAATTCCATTGGAGGAAATGTGGCAAAAACACCAACAAACTGTGGAACCCACGGACTGGTTTTGAGGTGCAGGACACTACTTGAAAAAGTTTCCTGGAGAAACGAAACGCGTCGTAAAGTCCGGTATCATGCTGCTCCTTTAAATTAAAATGACCTATAACGAAGTCACGTGTGCGACTCAGCTTCTTTTCAGTGTGGAGAGAGGGTTTGAACAATTAAATCGGCGTGGTTCTGCCGAAGAGGTCACGCACCGCCATAAGAGCGCCAACGCTCTCCCAGCAGGAACCAAAGTGAGGACCGACAAAACGGACCGGGAGAGAGGTGCCGCCGAGGACTGGACCTCGGTATTGGTCCCCAGTCAGCTCGAAAAGTGGGCTGACACGGGGTAACTTCAAGCGATTAAAACTTTGCATCGGGACAGCAAGATTGATTCACCGCCCACTGGAGGGTTTTAAAATGACAGCCGTCGGAACCACAGGTTTCAAAATGCTACTTTAAAAGGGAATGCTTTCCGTATTAAAATTCCATTGGAGGAAATGTGGCAAAAACACCAACAAACTGTGGAACCCACGGACTGGTTTTGAGGTGCAGGACACTACTTGAAAAAGTTTCCTGGAGAAACGAAACGCGTCGTAAAGTCCGGTATCATGCTGCTCCTTTAAATTAAAATGACCTATAACGAAGTCACGTGTGCGACTCAGCTTCTTTTCAGTGTGGAGAGAGGGTTTGAACAATTAAATCGGCGTGGTTCTGCCGAAGAGGTCACGCACCGCCATAAGAGCGCCAACGCTCTCCCAGCAGGAACCAAAGTGAGGACCGACAAAACGGACCGGGAGAGAGGTGCCGCCGAGGACTGGACCTCGGTATTGGTCCCCAGTCAGCTCGAAAAGTGGGCTGACACGGGGTAACTTCAAGCGATTAAAACTTTGCATCGGGACAGCAAGATTGATTCACCGCCCACTGGAGGGTTTTAAAATGACAGCCGTCGGAACCACAGGTTTCAAAATGCTACTTTAAAAGGGAATGCTTTCCGTATTAAAATTCCATTGGAGGAAATGTGGCAAAAACACCAACAAACTGTGGAACCCACGGACTGGTTTTGAGGTGCAGGACACTACTTGAAAAAGTTTCCTGGAGAAACGAAACGCGTCGTAAAGTCCGGTATCATGCTGCTCCTTTAAATTAAAATGACCTATAACGAAGTCACGTGTGCGACTCAGCTTCTTTTCAGTGTGGAGAGAGGGTTTGAACATATATATATATATATATATATATATATATATATATATGTGTGTGTATATATATATATATATGTGTATATATATATATATATGTGTATATATATATATATATGTGTATATATATATATATATATATATATAATACATATTTAAATTTCAAACTAAACCACATTCACTGGATGATGTCATCTTTGATGAGTTATAGTTAGCAGAACTAACTATAACGGAGGAATTTTGTATGGTTTTGTACAAGTGAAATGACCAGCTAACTATAACACCCCTGAAACCTATGGGTTTTTCTTTGAATTTCTAAGGTTTTTTAAATGCTAGTTTCTAACTATAACGTCTCTGAAACCTATAGTTTTGTCAGTGAATTTCACAGCTTTTTTAAATGCTAGTTTCTAAATATAACATCTCTGAAACCTGTTTTTTCAGTATATATATATATATATAGGGGGAGGAGTTCTTTGGCCTTGGCAGTAAGAGATCGGTAACTGACTGTGTTCGTAACTTAACTGCATCGATCTTATTGCACAATTTCAAGTCACCGCTAACATGTCAGCAGAGACTTTGAGAGACAGGGAGGCGGCGGTGGATGTGCTTTACTCTAATCTCCCTAGTGTAATCAACAAACAGGGAGTCAACAAAGCCGCGTCCGACAACGCTGAAAATACGGACGAAGATAAAATTCGAGCTGCCATGAAACGCCTTGAAAAATGCATGCGGCAAGAACTCACCAAATGGTGGGAACATAAATCCCTCACCAAGTATCTGGAGGAGGGGCGGGTGCCCCGTGGTCCTCGCATCCTCTTAGCTCCGAGCTATGAAAATCCCAATCCGGACATGCTGAGGGAATGGGGACAAACCAATCTCGAATCATCCAGCAAATTAATACAAGTACTTGTGAAATACGCTGTGATTGACAGAGAAGCCATAATGAAGGAAATAGAGGGCATAAATGAACTGCTCAGCACGCTTGAACCCAACGACTTAATTGGGAAGCTACGGAAAGCGATTGATGACCGGCTGAAACAACAAGAGGAAAAAATCAAAAATCGCAAAATATACAAATTCGCCCGTGATAAGGAGGACTATGCCCAAGGGCGAATTTTTACATTTGCCAAGAAATACGAAAATGCAAAGAAGACAAGATTGGCACAACAGGCTTCAAAGAAACCTGCTTCCTCCACCGAAACCCCAGTGGCTGCCTCCACCTCAGCAGGCATTGGCGTGGTATCCGAGAACAGCGATAATGAATCCCTTACAAGTAATTCGTCATGGGAAAGCAGAGGCGAAAAATCATTGGATACACCAACAGCGATTTTGAATCTTGGGGAAGAGGTTGATTTTTTACGCTTGGTTCGGCTGCAAACATTGAGACCCAGAAATCGGAAACAGCAGCCGCAAAGCAAGCAAAATGAGCAAGGGCAAACAAACGCCAAAGAGAACGCCGCAAAAAGCATAAAATCACCAAAAAAGCCAAAGAGGCAATACTGGCGAAAAAGGAAGTAATGGACAACGCAATTATCAATTTATCCACCATTGTACTTACAGAAGCAGAAAAACAGCTTCTAAGTTTGGGGCTTACTTATTGTCCTGTGTCCGACTTCAGCTACACCAAAACACGTGTAGACATCTTTCTTTATATTCGTAAGTTAAAGCTCATGAAGTTCTTTAACATTAAAGAGGGCAACAAAAACAATCTTCCAAAGCAACCTGAAATTGCATCAACCCCGAGCTTGCTTGATGTCCCGGCTGGAGACACTAGAGCTTATTTGACAATACATCAATTGGCAATGAATGATGCGCCGGTTGCTGAGAACACGTCAACACAGGATGAACTGCGTACAGCACAAATACCACAGGTAGGAATGAATTTAAGTCCATTCAAACCTAAATCAAGTTTCATCCCAATCATGCCCCGCGACTCAATAGACACATTTCACGATATGGTCATTGAAGATCTGAAACAACTTTACCATAAAGTGAAACACAGAAAGAGATACAGAAGTAGCAGAGAACAGGCTTACACAACTTTGGTTAATAAGTTAAGCAAGGACCAAAGTATTATAGTCACCATGGCAGATAAAGGTGGCAACGTTGTGATTTGGCCGCAGAAAGACTATTTTGATGAAGCAATGTTGCAATTAAACAATGGGACCTGCTACATGAGAACTACTATGAAATTGTACAACGAATCAAAAGAGGTCCTTAAAAAACTTTTGTTTAAATGGAAAAGAGAAAACATGTTGTCCAAACAATAATTTGACTTCTTAAATGTTGAAAATCCAGTACTGCCCAAACTATATCTATTACCCAAGGTGCATAAGATGGTGAGTCCCACCCCTGGCAGGCCCATCATTTCTGCTATCTCCAGTGTGGCTGAGCATATTGGGGAATACATTGATTACTTCCTTCAAAGTTTGGTGCAAGCATTGCCAACCTATATTAAAGACACTGGCCACTTTCTTAATAAAATCAAAAATGTTCCCTGGAGTGATGATCTACTATTAATCACCCTAGATATAGAATCACTCTATACCAGCATTAATCATCAAACTGGACTTAGAGCACTTGAACACTTCTTAGGAACTAGACCTATCAGTTGCTACAAACATAATAAGATGCTAATAGAATTGACAAATTGGTGTTTGCATCATAATTACTTTATGTTTGGCAAGGAATTGTATCTGCAACAAAGAGGGGTGGCGATGGGTGCCTGCTTCTCCCCCAGCTACGCGTATTTACACGTGGGCTGGTGGGAGGAGCGGGTACTCAACATCACTTACAGTGATATTATGGTGAACAATGTAGTGCACTGGATGCGATTCATTGATGATGTCTTTTTGGTACGGAGGGGGGATCAGACCAGTGCAGAAAACTTTATAAAATCAATCAATGTCAATGATGAAAATCTACATTTTACATCACACATCAATCAAGTGGAGGCAGATTTTCTTGATGTTAAGATATTTGTAAAAAATGGCAAATTATGCACTAAATTACATCGTAAAAGCACTGCCGGCAATAGTACACTCCACGCCAGCAGCTCCCACCCCCATCACACCATCGACAATATCCCTTTTGGTGAGCTATTGAGGCTCAAACGAATCTGCAGCACTGATGAAGATTATGAACTTTGTGCTGCAGAAGCCCTGAATAGATTTCGAGGGAGGGGATATAAGGAATCCGTCTTGAAGCAATCTATTGAGAAAGCTAAAAACAGACCCAGGGACTCTCTGTTATTGAATTCAGAATCCATTACGGAGCAAACATCAGATTCAGACATTAGTGCACCTAGACTAATATTGACATTTAATAGACAGGAACGTAAAATTCGGTCTATTATTAACCAAAGGTGGCCGGCTTTAAAAACTGATTTGGTGTTGGCACCTAGAATAGCGGCAGGACCCAACATTACATACAGGAAAGGCTTAAGTTTGAGAACCCAACTGAGCAGAGATTTTCCTGAAATTATCAAAAAAGACAATTGGATGGTTAAGCCTGGCTTCATCCGGTGTTCTAGCTGCAGAACCTGTAAGTTCGGGGTGAACACTACCAAGTATTCCACACCCTTTAGACCCGATCCAGTGGAAATTAAGGGCAAACATAACTGCAAAACTGAGTTTGCAGTCTATGTTCTGACATGCACCTGTGGCCTCAGATATGTTGGCAGCACACGCCAACAGGTGCATGTCAGAATCCTGCAACACCTGCGAGCTATCGTTAACAACGACAGCTTATACCCCGTGGCTCGGCATTTTAAAGCTTTTCACCACAACAACCTTGAATGCCTGACCTACTTTGTTATAGCCTCCATACCTAAACCTATTAGAGGAGGGGACAGGGATCTTATGCTTAGGAGATTGGAATCCCAGTTTATCCTTGAACTGGACAGTCGTTTTCCTAACGGTCTCAACACAACTGAAGACCTTCATGTATTCCTGTAAAAACCATTTCCTGACCATGATGTATTTAGTTTAAAGCTTTCCCGCCAAAACCCGCCCCCCTTTCCCCTCTTGAAGTCTCTTTATGAAATATATGTTTAATTTCATCTCTTTAATTTTGGCACATATGTTTGGAATCGAGTAAGAGTTTTTCTCTCACTCACCATTCATATTGGAAGTACATCACTTTGGATTTCTTCCATACTTTTCCCTCCTAGGGCACACATAGTTTTGGGTTCTCTATAGCACTTTAACATTGACACAGACAAAGGGGGCATGATGATAAGCAGTGGCAATGCTCTTTCGCATTGTATGTTTTACTTCAGTAACCATATATGAATAGAACACAAAATCATGATGGATATATTAAGCATTTATGCTGATATCAGATAAGTTTCTTATCTAACTTGAGACAGTGCTCAACCATGCATATACACTAGGTCTCAACTAAAGAACATGCATAAATAATTCTTTGTGCGCAGAGTGTTTTGTTTACACATTCTAGTCATTGACTATTTTGCACTTTCTGACGATGGCACTTTAATGCATTATTCTTTGCACTATGTCTGCATATTTTGCACAATCTTGCTGGTTGCAATATTTGTACATTGTCTCTGTTGCGTGTTTTTTATAAAAATGAATAATATATTTTTATAAACCAAAAACATATTTATTTTTTTATCTATAAAATAAATTGTAATATCATCGTGATTTTAACATGATTATGCATTTATGCTGTTATAACACTCATGTAAAGACTCTTCATGGCACTGATTTGGAGAAAAAAAAGACTGCTTAAGCCTAAGATATGTAGTGTGTCTTCAATGTTTACTACCACGTGGTTGTAAAACAAATGCCCGGGAAAACTCTTTGTATTTAAGCTATTGAGATTGTACTGACCAACGATCTGTGAACAAGGGCGGATGCCCGAAACGCGTAGGATCTGGTGGCTTGAGCGCAAATAAATTGTTTTTTTGGCCCATGACGAACGTTCGAGTGGCGTGGCTTCTTTTCGACATTGCTGCGGCGGCGGCTGCGATAATTACTGGAGAGAGCCTCACCTTGTGCATATATATATATATATATATATATATATATATATATATATATATATATATATATATTCACTGAAAAAATAATAGGTTTAACACTCGTTATAGTTAGGAATTAGCATTTAAAAAACCTTTGAAGTTCACTGAAAAAAACAGGTTTAACACTCGTTATAGTGAGCTGGACATTTTACTCATTTGAGATGTCATCAGTGATGTCATTTGAGATGTCATCAGTGATGTCATCAGTGATGTCACTGACCATGTCATGAATGATGTAATATGTGACATCATCTGCAGTGGATTGCGGGCGCGCAAGTTATAGTGAGTCCAACTAACTATAACATGGGAATTTCAATGGTTTTGTATGAGTAAAATGTCCAGCTAACTATAACTGGTGTTAAACCTATGTTTTTTTCAGTGAATTTCAAAGGTTTTTTAAATGCTAATTCCTAACTATAACGAGTGTTAAACCTATGTTTTTTTCATTGAATTTCAAAGGTTTTTTAAATGCTAATTCCTAACTATAACGAGTGTTAAACCTATGGTTTTTTAAAAGCTAATTCCTTTGTATATCAAGTCATGTGACCTTAACATAACTCTTTTTATTGGTTGTTAACAGTTTTTTTTACAACTAATGAAAATCCCACCCATTTCCTTCACTTCTTCTTTCACTTTGGAGATAGCAAGACCTGTTTTTGTCTGTCCTACCATTTTGTGTAAAGAATGGCTGCCAGAGCACCCAGCAGCAGCGAGGAGTCAGATGGATTCATTGATGAAGAGCCTCCTCAGCCCAAGGTCAAGGAGCATTTTATTTGGAAGTTTTTTTCAATACCTGAAGGATTAAAAAAGGTGAATGCTCTCAAAGTTGAATGCAAAATCTGCCAAACTGTGCTTTCCCGAGGAGACCCTAGAAGGAAGTACAGTTTTGGCAACTCAACAATGATTCGCCACGTCCAACGCAGGCACCCCCAGAACTATGCCCGGGAGAGTTTCCGAGACCTGGCACGTAATCCCCCAAGGAAAGGTGCCTCTACATCTACAGGAGGACCCACAACATCATGGAGAGGACGTGCAGCGGAATTGGAGATGATCCGAACATTCAACCTGTTTTTAGTGACATTACTATAAAGTGCAAACAATGCAATGAAATGCTTTGCTATGGTGAGAAGAGCATCAAGCTCATTGCACGCAAGAGGCAAGAACACTGCTGCCTTCCCCAGCCCTAATTTTTCCCCTTTTTTTGCTCCTGTTGAGCAGTTTTGCATTCCCTGTTTTTGTTTTTGTTCATAAAAAAACATAAAAAAAGAAGAAAAAAAAAGTTATTTTTAGAACTACCTCCAATTCTCAAAAAAGAGCTGTATTATCTATTTTCTTTCTCTGTTTTACCCTGTGGTGCGCTCAGGGTGCGCGTACCGGAGAGCGCACCTGGGAACGTACCCAGGGCTTACCCCACGAAAATTTCCCCAAAAAATAAATTGTTTTTTTGCCCTTCAGGGTCTTTCTAGGCCCCCCTCGAAAAACCTAGGGGGTCAGGGGATGTTTACCCTGCCCCCTTTTAATCATTTCCCACTTTTTATTTCCACCTCGGGTGTCTCGATTTTACCGAGACACAAGATGGCGGACTCTCCGGACTGTTTAGAATGTTGACAGACATCCGACAGCCAATCAGCTTTCTACTCGCGCACTCCCATAGCGCGCCGGGTGCGCTCCCCGGTACGCGTACCAGTGAGCGCTTAGAGCGCGCCTATAGAATATATGTGTTTTTTAAGTTAATTTTCATAAAAACCACTGGAGCAATTTTCACCAAATATAGAAAAGGCACATCTGCGTTCCAGTCCCTACAATTTTACCAAGTTTGGTGTAATTCCGTTCAGCAGTTCGGGCTGTAGACTTGTCAGACCGTCCTATGGAAATTAACATGGGGAAAACAAGTTTTGGGACCCCCTTTTTTCTCAGCCCCCACTTCACGAATCCACCTGAAACTTTCAGGGAAGGAGCGGAGCTGTCCAAAATTTTGGAAAATTACACACAAATTTTTCAACCGGCGCCAAAGATATTCCCAATAGAATGTTGCGGATTTCCTATGGTAGCTAGGTCCTAACTATAACTACCTACTGGCGACCTCCAGTAGGTAATATATATATATATATATATATATATATATATATATATATATATATATATACGATTCACAGTCTTTTGCAAGTGATTAGTTCTTTGATCTTCCAAATTTTTCCATTGGCCATTTCAATTTGTTTCGTTGGTCTTGCTATCTCGCAAACTTTGCAATTGTAACATTTGTTGAATCCAACTGTTTTCAGCCAGGGTGTTTTTTTGCGGTTCATGAAATGGCTATGGATCAATTGGTCCTTCAAATTTTTGGTTCTGCGGTATGTAACCACTGAGCGATCACAAATTGAAATGGCCAATGGAAAAATTTGGAAGATCAAAGAACTAATCACTTGCAAAAGTCAATACACAGTCTATCTAATTGAATGTCCGTGCAAGCTACGCTATATAGGAAGTACTATTTGTGAACTCAAAAAGCGTATCTTAGAACATACAAGGGCCACAACAAACAAGGATAGAGGAAATGCGGTGGCCAAACACATGGAGACAAATCACAATGGCAATTGGCGACATCTGAAATTTCTAGGACTGGAAACATTGCCCCCAACAGAACGGGGGGGACATCGAGAAAAATTATTGCGCCAAAAGGAATCACGCCATATCTTGAACTTTCGAACAATGACCCCTTTTGGTCTGAACCAGTCCGAAGAACTTTATGTACACATTTAAAATAATGAAAGCCTTCTCTGAATGTACTCCATAATAACTATTTTCCCTCCATAACCCCAGGTTACAAATCATTATATAATGAACCTCTGGGATATTTGATGACACAATCCAACACCCCATTCAATGTCAGCCCACCAGAGGGCTCCAAAGGGTCTAAATGAAATAGACCGGGACCTACGGGATAATCAAAATGACCCCAATGATTGTTTGTCAGAATTTTGAAAACAAATGTTGAAAAGATTTAAATAATGCATAGTAGGGAAACACTGAATTTGCAAAAAATGCCCTATGCAAATGATAAGCAATGCATCTATATGACTGAGTCAGCCCACTTGAGGGCTTTTAATTTCATTTGAATTTTGTTTCAATTTCCCTGTACATAAGAAATTGAGAATGTAAATAATAGAAAAAAGGATTTACAAAAAACAGTCAAATAGTGGGAATGGGAGTGTAAAAAGTTTTTCTTGTGAAAATAACATGAAATTACATTTTGCAATGTCAAAACTACGAATCCCAGAATGCCATAGTGTCACAGAAACACATGGTCGAAATCATGTGACCGATGGGGGGGAGGGACTCCCTTTTAAATTATTCTCAGCAAACAGTGTTTGTAACAACCGTGATCA